>NW_017728994.1:68286861-68292596 GCF_001723915.1 Gavialis gangeticus | reverse complement strand
CCCCCCCCCCCCCCCCCCCCCGCTCCTGGACGTGGCAGTCTGCTTGCTATGGCAGTGTGGGGCTTACAGCAGCAGCACTACTGCCCTGCCATGCCAGGTCCTGCCTGCTGGGCCATGGAGGCCCCAGGGAAAAGGCAGTAGGTCAAAAAACCCCAGCTCACAGCAGGCAGCCCGCCCCCACCCTGCTCTCCGCTCCCTGCTGGGGCCACAGCAACCACCACCTCCTGCAAGTAGCAGCCGGGGTTCAGGTGCTGCTGCAGGGGGTAGAGGGCTGCAGACTTGGGTTCCTGGCCCCATAAGCCTCTAAGGTTGGGGCCCCCTTCAGTAGGGCTGGGAATGTGGGGGGCTGTGGGTGGGGAGTGAGGGGCACCAGCAGGGCTGGGGGGCTATGTCTTGGGAGTGAGAGGCAATGGCAGGAGCAGGGCATTGGCATATCAGGGCTGCTCAGTGCTATTAAAGTAGTGGTAGGGGACAGCAGCTGGATCCACGTCCTAGGGAGTGGGGGAGCTCTGATTTTCCATGATAAAAACCCCAAATAAACACCAAAATGTATAGGTATTTAAAATTTATTTTACTATAGTGATTGAGGCACTGGTAGGCTTCCAACTTGCTTCAAAATTGTAAATTTATCAATAAAACGTGTTCGTATGATACCCGTGTGTGTGTGTGCGCGCATGCGTGTGTGTGTGGTGGTGTTTCATTTTAATTGCCGAATTGGGGGATTTAAATCAGATAATTTGAGATTTTTATCCCAGAATTTGCCATTTTTAAACATAGGAAAACCAGGATCCCTGAGACCAAGGGAAGCAGCTCAGAGAAGGGAGAGCCTGTATTTATGAAGTACTCACACAGATGTCATGGCTGGGCCAAGGTCCAATCTTCCGGAGGAGTTGGTCAGGACTCAGGAAGCTGGAACACGTCATTGAAGTTAGGTCTGAGTCCTGCTGTAAGAGAAGGAGGCTTGGGTCTGAAAGAGGTTTTTTTTTCTTTTTTAACACTGATGAACAAACTGTTCTTACTTTGGACTTGTGTCCTGGACCATAACTGGGGTCCCAAGTGGAAAGCTCACTGCAAACAGTGATAGGTTATTTCTGTTACATTGCTGGACAAAATAAATGATGTGTTTGGTGTAGCGGATGAGTTTTAGCTGTTATGTTAAAAGTTTTGTTTGCTTTCTTTGTATGCTGTTAAACTGTTTTAAGTATCAACAAGAAGAACGTGACCTGCAGCAATTACTTCTTGCACAACTGCAACCATTTCCATAAATAGCTAACTAGTGTTAGATATTATTAATGACAGCTGAGCTCAGAAAAGTGGTGTTCAGGTGCTTCGAACATGTTCATTTACACTCCTGATCCCATTCATCAAGCAGGTGATCATATTTACCCCAAGAAAGTCCCTGTGAGTTGAGGGTATTAAGCACCTGGTATTAGTTCAAAGCCAAAAGGTTCATGTAGTTCATATAGTTCAGTGGTCTGGGCCCCACCAGAGTCAAAAACATTTCAAGCCACGGTGACCCCAGCTCTGTATGTGTGTACTCCCAATACCACCCACAAAGGATCCATGTGCCAGTTAGCCCCCCACTCATAACTGGGACCAGGGTTCTTGCCACGAGGCCTGGGAGCTTTCAACAATTTATATGCAGATGAGGTGCAGGGCGGCCTGTTCTGGCTCTACTTCATGGTGGGCAGGGCTACCTTAGTTGTATGCAACAAGCTGGGAGAGTGCAACAGAGGGATTCTGTGTGATCTGTTTGGAGCCCCATTTGGTGGTGTTTGGTAAACATTTAAGGCTAGTGAAGAAACCGAAATTATTGGAAATCAGAAAGAAAGGCACATTTCAGCTGTGGGATTGAAGAAGTCATTGTATTCAGTGTATTGGCTCACCATGACATGAAAGAGTTGGTGCTGATGAGGACTGCGCTTGTATATAGAATTGAGTGGGCACTACCATATATTTCATTCAGATGGGCTGCACAAACTTTTTATTATGGTAGAGTGCCATTGGTATGTTTGCCCAATATGGACCATGTGTTTTATAGTCATGCTCAATGTTGGCTGCATTTAATCAATTTCATAGTTGGTTTCCATTACTGAGCACATGCTGCTTTTGGCAGCAGTTTAATGATGCTCTGCATCTTTAATGAGGTTCCTTGTATGTAAATGAAAAACAGGTAGGTTTTCCCCCCCATGCTGATTGGAGCGGGAGGGAGGACCTCATCTTATATTCAAGCAAATACGTTATTATCTTTTCTAATAGAAAAGAATGCATTCCATTTGAGCTACATGCTTGATTTAAAATGTGGTGGGGGGAGAACTTAAGCATTGATGGCAGTTCTATTGCTAACATCACAAAAACAGCGTTGAGAATATTATGTAGTAATTTTACTTATAACTAGGGTGGCCGTAACCGGGACAATCCCAGATTTCAAAGGCCGGTCCCGTCCAGTTGGCAAAACTGAAAATGAAAGTCCCGGATTCGCAGGTCGCAGGCTGGTGGGGAGGTGGAGTGCCATGGGTTAGCAGATTGCTCCACCTCCCGCTGGACTGTCCCTGTGCCCCTGCCCTCCAACTGCCTGCAGCAGCATCATTGACTTGGGGTGGAAGGGGACAGTATCCCAGATGTCCTGGATTTCCTTATGGTCACCCTACTAATAATTCTTAATTACTTGGCTAATTAAGCCAGTTTAGGTATTTCATTGGCCTTGTGTTTGTCAGGCGTGGTATTGGAGGAACATTTGAATTTCTTATGAAGTAGAGTTCCAAAACATGGTGCTAGAAACCTGTGCCTGATATTTGTGGAGTTAGTAGAGGGAAAAACCTGCACTCTGTTAAATTTCCTGTCTCTCAGTGTTTTGTTCTGAGTGATGGTCACTATAGCAGGGATTCAAAAAACAAGAATAGGCACGACTATCTGAGACACGGCAGTTGCGGCAAGAAAGCTCTAAATAAAGTTCATACCAGTTTCTGTTATACTATATATGAAAAACTTGACTGGTTTCTTGGTGGAGCTGAACATTCACAGCACATAACACTTTTTTATGCCATCCCACAGTCCGGAACTGAACAGAAGATTTAACAGTATTTTTTAAGTAGACTTCACGTCTTTGTGAACATTATTTGCTACTGCTACAATGTCTGCAGCCAGGCCAGATGGCTAATGTCACAGAAAAATTTCCAGTAACAGTTCTCCGCCCTCTGAGGCCCCACATCTGGGACCCACCTGCACAGACCATTCACTCCTCCTAACTCTTAAGCAGCAGTTAAATTTGGTTTAGGAAGGAACAGAACGTAGTCAAAGCCCTGACCTATTTTATAGCCCCTTTAAGGAAAGTAATGTCTTGTTTACTTAAGAGTATGATTAAGTAGTCACAGGTTGTGATTTACTCCATTAGGATCTGCATGCTAATAGCAGTCAGCAATACAGAACGACCACAACAAATAGGAAAATAGGAATTGCATTTTTTTTAAAAAAAACCAGCACAGTCATATGTCTTATCTTAGCAATAGGCTGAATTTGGTGCATTATTAAATTAGTCATAAAAACAGTAAATCAGTACTAAATGGTGACCACTATCCTCTCTTGATGCTTTTGTATTTCCTAACATGGAAACTTTTCTAACTTTAATTTCTGCTATCCTGCTTTATAGCTGATCTCAAACATGTCTCAAAGGAGTGGAATCAACAAAACAGAGATATAGGAAAGTACTGTAGCTTTTAATTTTGCATTATTTATAGTCTCCAGAATAATTAACAGGCCTAAACCTAAACTGAATAATTTAAAATCTGACATGTTCTTTATTTTCCACTAAATGTCTACTACTTCTCTATTAAAATGCAACTTCAAAGTATACATGTAGTAAAGGGATAGCTAGTTAGGTTGAACCGCTTTCATTTTCCGAAAGTTGAATCTGTATACTTTGCTGCTTCATTTTTTTTCTCCTTGTGGGACACTTCTATAGTCTAATCATAAAGCTGTTAGTTTACTGTATTTACAATAGAGTTTGATTTCTGGATTGGAAAATGAATGTGCTGGAAGTTTTTTAATTAATGCGCTGATTTGTTTTCCTCTTTGTGTTGGAACAATATTACTTGAACCTCTGCCTGTTTCCAAATTGGATAGAATGAAATATACTGAGTGTGGTTATGTTTGCTAGGGATATATTTCCTTAATTAAAAACGTGGACAGCAGTCAGGGAAAGAGAGCACAATTATAACAACTTTTGCAACATTTGGGAGTGTTTTTAGTCTGCCTCTTTGGGTCAGGCCCATCTATCCCTGTTTCTTTCTCTCCAGCAAGGCAGTTGTGGTATAGCCCAAGTGGAATTTCCATATGAATCATACCGAAAACAATATACAGCATTTTTTTGTGCTTTATCAGATACTGATTCTTTGCAGTTATGGAATATATGTAAATGGAAAGCCTATCCAATTCTGGCTGGGTTTCATGCCTGTGTGCTTAATGGAAAACTTCAAGTGTAAGTCGACGGGGTGGAAGACTGTTACCATTACCTAGGTTCCAGTCTCACAAAACGGACACAGCAGGCGTCCTGCAGGGGCTGCTGGCACAGTTGTGTGGTCCACAGATACGCTGCTGAAATTCCTTAGCCCAACAATGAAAATCCCACAGCTCCGTACACTGCTTACTTGTGCTGCAGGGGAAGGCAGAACTGAAAACAATACGAAGCAGGATATAGGTATGCAGCAAGAGTTGCTTTTGTAGCAGCTCTGGATCTTTTGAGTGCGGGTCCACCAACAATCCCCTTGCTCACTTCATCCAGGATCATTTCGGCATGTCCCGCAGGCTGAGGCTTCTGCCCCTTCCCTTGGCAGTCTGGTCTTTTCTCTAAAAATGTTTAAACGTTTGTTCTTACAAAATATCTTTGAAGACATTGAATCCCATGGGGCAGTTTCAAGTTAGGGCTGTGCCTCTTTCTTGTCCAGATGGCTGATTTCAGTTCATCTCTTTCCACAGGCTTTGCATGAATGCTTTGTGCTGTTCTGTCAACATTTCTGTACTTCTTCCAGTACAGAAACAGCACCTCAGCATTATCCTAGACGTCCCATTAGGGTGAGAATATTTAAACACCTTCCTTCAAAACACACGCTGACTGAATACACAGGGAAAGTTTTAGATTTTTCTTGAAGCTGTTCTTAATTAGGAGAGAGACACATTGTAAAATGTTGCAATATATGCATTTGATTATGTATTTAAAAGATTTTAAGTAATTCACGTTCTGGACAAACCTTCCAGCATCTTTTTTTCAGTTTTTAATAAAAGTGAAACAATTCATAGTTGCAGTGAGACGCAAGGGACTGTTTACATGTGATTGTTGTTCCTCTTACAAACTGCTATATGTATGCGTCTCAAAATGAGTATCGCATATATAAATAAAGCAAATACATAGTAATCCAACTTGGAACAGTTTATTTTCTTAGTTTTGTAGATTATATCATTTATGAATAGTTTACCCATTACAGGAATTTCTGGAACCACTGAGTATAAATTCCAGTATCTACTTGGGCCGTGGTAATGGGGGACATGTTTGGGAAGGTCTGTGAAGTATTAACTACTTCCTATCACACTGTCAATCACAAGGGTCATAGAGTCCTACCCCCATAGTGCTGGAACAGTTTGAGGTCAGTGTGGTATCGGCTTTCTTTTCTGGTCTTTTTTTTACCTGAGCTTTCTTCTCTCTTAACTGAGCTTTTTTTCTTTCTTCAGGTTTTTTTGGT
>NW_017728994.1:68282386-68286674 GCF_001723915.1 Gavialis gangeticus | reverse complement strand
ATGGTCTGTGGGCTCCTGCTGTCTACCTCCACTCCCCCTCCCAGTTATAGCACCGTGAACTCCCCGGCTAATTTGTCAGTTGTCCATCAGTTCCCCTTGCTAGTTGGATTTGGCTGTGATCATCAAGACTTCAAAACACCTTGTAAGTACCCAGCAGAAAAGTAATAGGGTACTACGTTTGCAAACACAAATGTAGTTTGATTGGATAATCATTTTCCTTCTCCCCACCAATGTAGGACCTTATGCAGTTCCCCTTAAAGTCAGTCCCATTGACTTTTTTGGGAGTTGGATCAGTCTCCCCATTTGAGACGCCGCTCTGAGGTATGAGGCTATATACTTACATATGGAACAGTTCTTGTGGCACCCTGGAAATCAAGAAAGTGAGGCCCAAATTGGTTGTGATGGACTGTGCTATGTAAATAGCTAACTCTTATATATTACATTTATATATTTTATGGATCACACCAGGTTATAATAATTGAACCTACATCTAGTGTGTTCTCTAAAGAGATTTTGGTCAGTAGAGATTTTTTAGTGGAAGAAAAGTTCTGTAAATTTTCACAAAGCTTGCAGCTTGACTTCAACTCCCCTAGGACACATCTTGGTAGTGTCAGCAATGGGTTACATATATCTGTGTGTTTTAATTGGGTGTGGGGCAGAAAGTAAGTGTGTGTATCTGTTTCTGGCATGTGCATCTACAGGAGTGCAAGGGTAAGGATAGAGAAATACCAGCATCAGAAACCACAACTAGTTATTTCCATAGTTTTAATTTGTAGGTTTTATTAATATGGTGACTTTCTGTGTAGTTTATTCAGGGATTATGATCACTCTCCCCGATGTAATTTGTGTGGAAATTTCATAGGAATTTAAAAAACATACATATTTTTGGGAAATCCTGGAAGTTAAAATCAGTAACTTGAGCAGAAAGCCAACGGGTACATACAGTTCTTTACTCTTCTAAGACACTACTAGTATAGACTCATAGGGTTGGAGGGGACCCCAAGGGTTGTTTTGCCCACTCCTTGCACAGAAGGATGTACAGAAAGATGTACTGTTCCTTGCACAGAAAGGTGTACTGTTCCAAAACCCTTTCCCAACCAGTGCCTGTCCTGCCTCAGTTTGAAAACCTCCAAGGAAGGCAAGATAGATAATTTGCTCCATTGTCTTGCTGGTCTGAGTCAGGAGGTGTTCACTGAGCTCTGATTTAAATCTGCTTTGCTGGAGTTAAAGCCCATTGCCTCATGTCCTACCCTCTCTGAAAGGGAGAACAATTTTTCCTCTATTTTCTTTATGGTAGCTTATCAAGTATTTGAAAACTGTTATCATGTCCCCTTGTAATCGCCATTCCTCCAGACTAAACACATCTAGTTTCCCCAGTCTTTTCTCATGGCTCACATCCTGATGCGTGCATTACCTCCATTGCTTGACTCTGGATCCTCTCCAATTTAATCACATCCTCCTTAAAATATGGAGCCTAAAACTGGACATAATACTCCATCTGAGGCCTGTCCAACAGCAAGCAGAATGGTCTTAATTGCTTCACCTCTCCTGTGTGCAGTGCTTCTGGCAACGTAGTCCCCAAATGCTCTTCTTTTAGGTTGGTTTGGGGGTTTTTTTTCCTTTTTTTATGACAGCATCAAATGAGTTGCAGGCAGCTTTTCTAGATGTTCAGGAACCCAAGCTTCTTTACCAGAAAGGTGCTTTGGCTGCTTCACTCTTGCAGAGACTTCAAGTCACTCTTCTGTTGTGGAGTACAGGAATACTCTAGGAAATGAAGTGCTGCTTCCCTGGGCTGTATTGGAAAGAGGAGTGCACTCCTGTACAATTACTGGTGAAGTTTTCCATTGCTGTATGTAAGCCAGGTTCTGTTGACCCAAGCGTGGACTTGGATTCAAACTTTTTGTGTGCTTTGTTTTGTAAGTGCTGTGTAAGAAACAAATGTGTCTAGCTGCTGTAGACCACACTTACCTCAGGAAAAGCAGGTTGAGCGAGCAAACGTTAAGTGCACGGGTAATCTCTTGATGCCAGTGACCTTTGAAACTGATAAACTACTAGGCATATTCCCCTCGGTTTCTTGCTATGTACCTTCTTAGATAAGGGTAGCAGTCTCTAGAGCAGGGAGCCCTAAACAGGTTTCAGTGTAGCACAGCTACTAGGGCTGCGCGAAGCTTCAGTAGCCAGTTCAATTCCGAGGAGATTCGGCCTGATTCAGCGGCCTGATCTCCAAATCCAAATCGAATCAGGAGACCCATTAAAAGGTCCGAATCAATTCGGAAGCCTCCTCTCCCACCCCTCCAAGACTAATAATGGTCTTAAACCCGGGATAGTCTTCAGTTTCACACCAATGATTTAGGGTTTAGAGTGCTGTAGTTTGTGACCTGAGAGCTAGATCCTGACTTTCTTAGCCCGTAGGAAAGAGGAGATTTGGCAGTCTTTTCTCAGTGGGCTATGCATTTTATGAGTTGGGGTTTTCTGTATATTTTTGTGTGTGTGTGTTATATGTATGAAATACGTACCAAAGGGAAACATAGTCAAAGAAATGGTCTCAGTTCTGAAAATACCCATGTCCATGCTCAGTATTCAGTTCTGTGAGATGCAGGGTATGTACAAAGACATCATGATGCATCCATAAACATTTTGTCAGAAATGTTTGGCTTGAGCCACCTAACTCACTTATGACTTTGCTACCTGGAAGTAATGCCAATAAAACCTTACTGCTACATTATGTATAATATATGCAGAGTCTTACATTTTGGTTTGGCTTGCAGAGAATTTAATGTGGAAGTTCACAGAGATGCGGTAGTTAATATTGCACCTTAATACTGAAGTCCAGGCAAATGCATCAAATCCAGTCTAAATAGTCGTGTAGTTCCATCAAGGTCATGTTTCTCAATTATCTCCATATTCATACCAACTAATAATGGTTAACATTTACATCACATCTTTCATTTCAGAAGTACTTTACAAACATTGACTAATCATCTCAACATCCTCTTTATGCATCAAGAATTGAGTCAAAGCACTTAAGTACCTGCTAAGCTTTCAGCATGTGCGTACCATTTTTAAAGTTAATGGCAGTACTCAGATGCTTATACTTACGCAGGTGCATAAGTGTTTTGCTGAACTAAATCTTTGGTGCGCATTGCAATTCCTATTAAAATCAAGAGATAAACTTAAAGAGCAGATAGATCAAGCTGTTACCGGTTCTCCAGAGCTATGTAATGCATGTAGTACAGGGTTGCTTGCTGTGAAACAGCATATTGAAAGTGAGATCATAATAGTGCTTGAGGATGCACCATGTTCTTATACAGCAGGATCCTTATGCCAAGTCCATGCTGTTTCTTACTTGTATGCAGTTTATAAATATTTCACCTTTTTCAAAATTTGGTGTGGGGTTTTGTTTTACCAAATAATTCTGCTAATTATAACTGTATTGGGCCAGATGCTTCTGTCCTTGCATGATGCAAATCGCCATTTAAGACCCAGGAGTGTTTGGTCTAAGCCACTACAAATGGCATCCCTTGGGAATTTGGTGGTGTTTCTAGTTTGGTTTGGTTTGAGTTTGCTTGCTTGCTTTTCATTTGGTTAACTGATGTCTGGCAATTCTCTAAGCTTTGTGACTATTCAGAAATGAGATTTGGGTTCAGCTGATAGCTCCACTAGTCCTACATGGTTTTTTTCTCTCCCTAAGTTATCCACTTGTAAAATGGAAATAATATTTCACAAGAGTGTTGTGAGGATAAAGGCATTCAAAATTGTGGTGCTCAGGTATTATGGCACTTGGGGCATATGAGTTTGCTAGATATGTATCACTGCATCTATTTCATAAATCATAGGAAAATAGGGCTGGAAGGGACTTCATGAAGTCATCTAGTCCAGCCCTCTGCGCAAGGCAGGATCATCCCTGACTAAACTATCCTAGTCAGGTGTCTGTCCAGTCTGCTCTTGTAAAAATGTCAAGGGTGGTGATCCCACAGCTTCTCCAAGTAGTCTGTTCCAAAGCCTGACCACCCTCATAGTCAGAAAGTTCCTTCAATCTCCAACCTAAATTCCTTCTGCTGCAGCTTGAGGCCACTGCTCCTAGTCCTGTCCCCTGTGGTCACAGGGAAAAACCCATATCCATCATCTCTATAATCACCCTTCAGCTATTTGAAGACTGTTATCAAATTACCACTTAGTCTTCTCTTCTCCAGAATAAATAACCTTAGTTCTTTCAGCCTTTTCTCGTAGGTCTTGTTTCCCAGGCATCTAATGATTTTTGTCTCTCTGCGCTGGACTCTTTCTAATC
>NW_017728994.1:68276269-68277386 GCF_001723915.1 Gavialis gangeticus | reverse complement strand
TCTCCAGAATAAATAACCTTAGTTCTTTCAGCCTTTTCTCGTAGGTCTTGTTTCCCAGGCATCTAATGATTTTTGTCTCTCTGCGCTGGACTCTTTCTAATCTGTCCACATTCTTCTTGAAGTGTGGGGCTCAAAACTGGACCTCACCAGTGCTGAATACAGCGGAAGAATCACGTCACTTGATTTGCAGGTTATACTCCTGTTAATACAATC
This sequence comes from Gavialis gangeticus, assembly GCF_001723915.1. Classification (NCBI taxonomy): domain Eukaryota; kingdom Metazoa; phylum Chordata; order Crocodylia; family Gavialidae; genus Gavialis; species Gavialis gangeticus. The sequence goes on along the minus strand of NW_017728994.1, from coordinate 68,277,173 downwards.
CAGTATGCTATCGGGTTTTTTTTTGCAACATCTTATATTCAGCTTATGGTCCACTATAACCCCCAGGTCCTTTTCTGCAGTATCAAAACCTAGCCAGTCATTCCCTAGCCTGTTTGCATGCAATTATCCCATCCCAAGTGCAGGACTTGTCCTTGTTAAATCTCACCTGGTTTATTGCAGACCATTTCTTCCAGTCTATCCAAGTCATTCTGTATCCTACCCCTACTTTCCAGTGTGTCTGGAACTCTATCCAACTTGGTCTCATCCACAGATTTGCTAATCATGCACTCAATCCTATTGTCTAATTATTAATGAAGATGTTGAACAGTACTAGACCCGGGACAGACCCCTGGGAAACCCCACTTGATACTTCCTCCCAACTAGACATTGAGCCATTGATGACTGCTCACTGAGCACAATTATCCAACCAGTTATGTGTCCATATTACAGTGCTTTAATCTAGTCTGTATTTCCTTAGCTTTGTTAGTGAGAATGTCATGGGAGACAGTGTCGGCAGCTTTGCTAAAGTCAAGGTATATCATATCCACTGCTCTCCTATCCACAACTCACCATATCATAGGAGGAAATCAGGTTGATCAGGCATTACTTGATCTTGGTGAATCTGTGCTGGCTGGTCCTGATCACATTGTTCTTTCCCAAGTACTTCAAAATAGATTTCTTGAGGACCTGCTTCATGATCTTTTGAGGTATCGAGGTCAGACTGGCTGGTCTGTCATTCCCCCAAATCCTCCATCTTCCCTTTCTTAAAGATGGGCACCATGAATTATGCATGCCCCTGGCAGCAGTGGAAGCACAGCTGCGCCCGCGGTGGTGGGAGCACGGAGGCGGTAAGCACGGATCTCCCGCAGATGCTGCCGGCACTGTCGGCGGCGGGGTTGGCGAG
>NW_017728994.1:68274005-68276258 GCF_001723915.1 Gavialis gangeticus | reverse complement strand
CATAGGAGGAAATCAGGTTGATCAGGCATTACTTGATCTTGGTGAATCTGTGCTGGCTGGTCCTGATCACATTGTTCTTTCCCAAGTACTTCAAAATAGATTTCTTGAGGACCTGCTTCATGATCTTTTGAGGTATCGAGGTCAGACTGGCTGGTCTGTCATTCCCCCAAATCCTCCATCTTCCCTTTCTTAAAGATGGGCACCATGAATTATGCATGCCCCTGGCAGCAGTGGAAGCACAGCTGCGCCCGCGGTGGTGGGAGCACGGAGGCGGTAAGCACGGATCTCCCGCAGATGCTGCCGGCACTGTCGGCGGCGGGGTTGGCGAGTGCTGACCAGGGGTCAGCGACCACCCACAAGCACTGCCTGCAGACACTGTCAGTAATGTCAGTGACTGGGTGGTGAGTGGCGCCTGTCCACAGGCACCACCAACAGTGCACCCCCTACACATTGCCCCTGATGGGCACTATATTTGCCCCTTTCCAGTCATCTGGGTCTTTGCTTGACCTCTGGGAGGTCTGAGAGAGTATAGCTAATGCATCTGAAATTACCTTGGCTGGTTCCATCAGTGCCCAAGGATGCATCCCAGCTAGCCCTGCTGACTTGAAAGCATCTAGCTTCTGTAAGTGATCCCTAATTTTTCCTCCTACTCTAGACTATTTGTCTCCTTCCCTGTCTTTGCTGCTAACCACACTCATCATCTATGGCTGCCCCTATTTGTGAAGACTGAAGTAAAAAAGGTATTAAATACTGAAGCTTTCTCTGCCATCCATGATTAGATTGCCTTCTGCATTATGAAAAGTACTTATGGTTTCTCTGGTCTTCCTCTCACTTTTGACATACTTGTGGAATCCCTTTTTATTGCCATTTATGTCCCTGGCCAGCTGCATCTCCAATCGTGCCTTGGCCTTCTTGATTTTCTCTCTGCATGCCCAGGCAATACTCTTAGAGTCTTCCCAAGTTTCTACTTTGTGTAGGATTCATGTTTGAGTTTCAACTCATTGAAGATATTGTTGTCTAGCCAGGCCGATCTCCTGTTACATTACCCATTCTTGCATCGAATTGGGATAGCCTGCTCATGTTCCCTTAAAACAGCCTCCTTAAAGTGCAGCCAAATCTTCTGGACTCTTTTTCCTTGGACTGACCCCCCAGGGGATCCTGCCTCCCAGTTCCAGTGCTACTCCGGGGAACTGAGTAACAAGGAGGCTAGAGTCTTTTCAAGGTTATGTTAAAAGCCTATGCCAGATCCAGGAAATGAGCCCTAATTTCTTTGTGGCCTGTCCTACACCCTTATTACATCACTGTTTTTCCTTACCACCGGCACCATCATCTTAACAGGTTTCCAGGACCACTGAGCATGTTTAATTAGCATTTAAGCCCCTGCTTGCTCTTTCAAGATGTTCTTTGATTGTGAAATGACTATAGGCTGTGTACCACATGGGTGCAATCCTGTGATTTCTTCCTCCTGCAGGTAGCCCATACTCAACTGTATGTTTCCATTTGAATCAGTGAGATTACCCATATGGATAAGGTCCTGTAGAGAGAGGTCCTCAGGATGCAGAGGATGACAGCACAGTTTAACCTCCTGATTGCCAACCCCCTTTTTTCCATGTATTTTGTTGCTGTTATAATATAGAATTGACAGATATCATAAGTACTTCACCGTTAGTTAATTCTGATGGGGGCCTCATTTGCTAAAAATCCGGCTAATGGGGTTGACAAACAGCAGCCTGGAGCCGTGATTCCTCAGATAAGGATTTTGCCATGCGTGGCAGTTAGAGATTGGCAAGAAATGAGCTGCAGCACTTATAGCTCTGAATAGAGCAACATGAACATCATTTCTGTCTCCACTTTGGACACGGTTGTGACTTTATAAATCAACATTTAGCCATTGTTCCCTTTACTATTGTTGTTTTATTTATTGGCTGAGAATTACCTCTGCAGCTGCTGCTTTTATTGTTAATAATGAGGAGGAGGAGGAGGAAAAGGATGACGGGGAATGGCGGGGAAAAAATGAATTGAACCACACCTCAAATAAATCCACTCTTCGGAGATTTGATACTGAATGGAAGACATCTCCCCTCCTCCATTATTTTTCACTACTGCATATAGTTCTGCCCTTTCTAATGCTGCCCAGGTATGGACAAGTCAAGAAGATCATGATAAACACTTTTCTCATAGATTCCTGGCCCAAATAGAGCAGTAATCATCATCAATCTCTCATTTTGAGACTTCTAGCAGTTTTGCCAAAGT
>NW_017728994.1:68272887-68273994 GCF_001723915.1 Gavialis gangeticus | reverse complement strand
CTCCCCTCCTCCATTATTTTTCACTACTGCATATAGTTCTGCCCTTTCTAATGCTGCCCAGGTATGGACAAGTCAAGAAGATCATGATAAACACTTTTCTCATAGATTCCTGGCCCAAATAGAGCAGTAATCATCATCAATCTCTCATTTTGAGACTTCTAGCAGTTTTGCCAAAGTGCTGCTTCTGCTAGAAAACAAGATTTTTCTCTGGCGATACTCACTAGAAAATCAGTTGATTTACTGACTAAGAATAAAAGTCACCTCTTAATTTGTGGGTGCTTATCTGAATCAGACTGCAGTTGCCCATGTGCTCTGTTGTTGCTGCAGGCTATCAGCATGAACCTGGGACCTTGTTCGTATACTGTATATAGAGGCGTGTTTGACTTTTAAGTCATAAAAAAACCACAGCATGGCACAGATTAAATCCATTTGAGACGACTCAGAAAAGAGATGTATGTGCGAGTCATTGGGCTGGGGGTGGGTGGGGGACTGTGACATATACAAACCCTTCAGTGTGCATAGCATAAGATTTTTTGGCTGGCACTCGCATGATTTGATTCAAGGGCTGGGAAAGAACTATGATTAGTTAAAAGCTTCAGCAAAGTCTGGAGGGGAGTGCTCTGAAGAGTTTGGAGCTGCACAGAGGTGACTGTAACTCCTCTAGCAATTTCAGACTATTCTTCTCTAGCTCAGGACAAAAGCCTTTTCTTTGCCTCCGTGTTCAAAGAGACATTTGTCTTGAGATGTTGCAGCTGTGGGCCGTGGGATTGCTTGTTTGAAGATACCCCCTCGTAGACGAGAGGAGAGTCAGCGCACTGAAAAGTGGTAGTATTTTATCCTGTGTGGGTTTTTCCCTCTTCTCCTCCCTCCCTCTTCCGCTACCATGTGTGGTTTTTAATAAGAAGAAGAATGTGGAGGCAACATTTTCCAGGCAAGGGGAAATTTCCTGTTTCTTTTCTGTTTGTTTAATAAAGTGTGTAGTTGACTGTAAAACTGTAGCTACTTTGTTGTGAATGAGTAATTCAATAGATTGTTGGGCGTGCTTCTCGATGCACTTTTATATACTGCAAGTGAACATATTTAAAGCCTTAAAAAAAAAAAAAAAAA
>NW_017728994.1:68268414-68272876 GCF_001723915.1 Gavialis gangeticus | reverse complement strand
TTGAGATATGGAGATGTGGGGGGGGGGGGACACGACACCTATAACCTTACTGATTTACCAGTCACTAACTCCTCATAAACCAAGGCATACAACAGGAAAAAAAAAAAAAGAGCTGTGTGTCGTAGGCAACTGAGATTAATAAGAATTAGGCAAATGGCTTCTGCTTTTGTGTTGATGAGATAGTACCAGCCGTCTTGCGGTCACACAAAGGCTGCCATTTAGCAGGGAGCACTCCCTAATTCTCTTGGCAGGGGTGCCATTGGAATCGGATACAAGTGGGTGGCACAGGGGAGGAGCCGCCAAAGAGGACAAGCAGGCTTTGTGTATTAAAAATGAAACAAAAGCACTTTATACCCTGCGCTGGGTGCAACAAGCTGGGCTGCTTGTGAATCAGGGTGGAGTTTGAAATCTCAGCTTTACAGGGAAAGCACCCCTCCCCCCCCCTTAAAAAGCTCTTCACTGAAATGCTGCCAGATAGCTGAAAATGCCCCAAAATATCTATTGAACAATAGTTGTGTTACTTTTTCAGGCTTGGTGGTTGTTTATCTCTAACTCAGCTTCAAATTGCTGGAAAACTGCTTAATTTTTAAATTAGATGTATATTTCCTTGCTGATCAAGAGCACTAATCTCCCCAGAAAAAGAGACATGCCATTTCCTCCCCACTCCACACCCCCTTCTTTCTTTACAGCTCCATGCCGATGAACTACAATTTTTTTTATATTCCTTGTGATGCCTTATTTGCCTTGTTTTTTTTGTAGTTCATAACTCTTAGTGACTAACTCAGGCCACTGATTTATTTTATACACTAGTTCCCTTGCCTCTGCTCCCAGCTCCTACCTAAGAACTAAAAATAATGCAGAATTAAAGGGTTAAGACTGTAATTTTAATTGGAATTTGGGGGGGCTAGATATTTTTAGTTTCTGATCTTTGGCATGCCACATTTTTAATGAAGCAGTCACACACACAATAAGCTGCATACATTGGAAGGAGAAAATCTTACTAACTTTAAAATAATATACTTGATTTTCCCATTTCCAGTGCTTTAGTTTGAGCCTGCATGTATAGTACGTGCAGAGTAGATCTATAAAGCAGGTATAATATTCAGAGTGATAAAGTTACAACTGGATAGAGAATTGGATGTAACTAGATCAGGAAAATATATTACACTGGATGATTTAGGTTGCAAACCTGTCAGTACTTTTTATTAAAATGTAATTAGTGTGTTATGCACTTCATCCTATTGATCTCCTGCAAAATTTTCTTACCCTGTCAACTTGAAGTAAATTACCCCACTGAAGTAAGAGAAAATGTGAGACATTCTTCTAAATGTTTACTACAACTTGCAGGTAATGTTCATCCTTGGCAAATGCATTTTTGTGTGTAGACTGACTGGAGATGGCTGGGAAGCCTGTGTTTTCACGCACAATTACATCCATACTCGTAGGCAAAGACAGAGATGTCATGTTTCAAAAAAGACAAGATTTCTTTTGACTTTATAAAGTCATTCATGTGACGGGTGGATAATAAAACCGTTATTTGGATGTTCAGTGCAATTGGTGTAGTTTCAGATAACCACCGGTTTTGTTTTACATGTTTCATTATTTCAGAAAACAATTGCCAACCTTGTGTTGCCTACCTCACTTTGTACATAGTTCTTGTCCTGTATGGGCATCAAGCTCTGATTATGTTTCACTGAGAAATACATAGACCCAATGCACAGTAAAAATCCCTTTGACTATGTAAGGCCCTTGTCTTGGTGGTGATATAAATACATTCACTATGCCATTTGCCTGTGTATCATATTACTTCTTTGACGATAACAATGTGAGGCTGTCATTATGTGATGCTCCAAGTCTTGGAGACTGTACACGTAAGTAACCTTTTAGTGGCTGTTACAGATGAGTTGCTTATTAAATAGGAAAAGTGATTAATCCCGCTGAAGAATAATGCTTCATGTATGGATTGTTAGCATTTGAGATTTCTACATGTGTTTATTCTTGTTTATCTGCTTATAGTGAGCTCCTTTCACTTGCCCAAATCATCTCAGCATTACACTATGCATACTGACACAGTTGCACTTCCATCTGGATGAAATACTGCGAGCATGATGTATTACTTCCAGTAAGTGCTAATGGAAATCTCAATAGAAAAAAAGACATCGTATTTAGAAAAATGTTTGTGTCTAATTTTGAAAATATTTCATCAGGCCTTCTGTTTGTTTTTGATTTTATAGTTTTAAAACCCAATCAATGATACAGAGTCTGAGAGCCATTAAACATGCTGCTTCTACATCTGCTTGTATCGATAGATTTATTTTTTTCCCTTTTAAAGTGAATATAACAACTTTTTTTTTCAATATTACCGTGGAGTAATGCTCTGTACTTAGTGCATTTCTGTGAGGCATATTTTTGGCCCATTGTGTCTGTCTTAGGCTTGTCTTTCACATATCAGTTCATGTTGATCTTGCCCAGTACTTTACCTCTGACAACAATCTGAATAACAGTGTGGATTGTATTTTCCCATTTTTTATCTTTGCGTTGCTCTGCTCATTAATTTCTTTTTTTCATCCTGATTTTCCTGGCATCTGGTTACGTTAACACCACGTTTGGCCTTTCCCTCAGCAGGATATTGCAATGTTGACCATTATCCAGGGAGCTGGAATGCTAGCACAACGCTGTAAGCATGACATCTTAGTTTGATTCAATAAACAATCGCTCTTTTTAATTATCTGATTTTTGAATAGCCATAGTCACAAACAGTAGCATTCATTCTGCGGTGCTCTTTGTTAGACATTTGATTTCACCCCATGAACTTCCTAACCAGTCTCAGATGTCCAGTTTACAAATTACTACTATACTTTGATTTTCTGTGTTAAAATAACTTCACAGAATTCTCCTCAATAGAATAACCCTCTACTTGTCCATATAATCATCATAAATAAGTACTGTAGTAACTGGTAAATTGTGATATTTGGGACTTATTATGACTGTTGCCTCTACTGAAGTGGTTCATCACTTCCATCACTTCCTAAAACATGTAGCAGAGTAACGAGACAGACAAGAGGCAAGGATTTCTTAAGGTGATGTCTTTTATTGGACCAACTGTGTAGACAGGAGAGATGCGTTCTCAACCTAGACTTGAAATCAAAAAAGATTTTGCCTTATTCGTCTCTCAGGTAGGGATCTTTCAGGCCAGTTTGTATCAAAATTGCCTAACTGCCTTCTGAATTTTTGAGTGCCCTAATTAGAATATATTGATCCAAAATTTTCCGTTAAGCGGTAGAAGCTAAGTAACTCTAAACCTCAGCCCTAGTGAGTCATGCAAAAGAGGCACCTCCTCTGAAAATCTGAGCCCAGATCATTTAGCCCCCCCGGATGAAAGATGCAAATCGCTATGCTCCCCGACAGCTGTTTCATAGACGAAGAATGCAGCTAATGTTATTTTCTCCAGCAATTTCCAGGCACCTTACAGGTTAGACTTCACACTTACGAGAGAGACAGATAGTTTTCCATTAAATACTCACGGTGACTTTTGAAACAAATCCCCTCGTTATTTGAGGACTTGGCGTTCCCTTCCGTTGGACTTAAGGATCAGTCCGCTTCCGAGTGATTGTTTCCAATAAGAATCATAGTTTCTAAGCAAAATCCTCAGTTTTTGAAATTTCATTCAAGTCATTTGTTTTTTTGGCCTCAAAACACGAAACTGTCACTGTGTAGGTGACGCACAAAAGGAAGAGAATATAAACGCTTGTATAATGGTACTATTCCCATGCATAACAAGTTACGGGACTGAGGATTTACTGAAATGTGAAATTGCCTAAAATTTCATTATGAAAATACGTTTGCAATGTATTGTGCAGAGAAAAAATAAACAATCGTTTTCGCCAGCTCCGAGTATAACAGTTTTACCTATTGGCAAACAAGGCACAGTAAGGTTTACATGTTCTACTCAGAAATGAAACATGCAGTGATAAAGAAAAAGAAAAAACTAAAACCCTTGGAGGTGCATTGGCCTGTTCAGTAACTCCCAATTCTGGCTGCACACAAGCTCAGGCAGGTGTTTGAAGAGGCCTCTGCTCCTCTTGTTGCGTATATGTCGTCCTCCTGCGGGACAGCTTCCTCACGACTGTTTCAGCCACCAAATCACAGGGTGTAGTGCAGCGGTAGAAGAGCAGCAGTTCCTCTGATCTGTAATACTCCTACTGATTACGTGAAAGAAACTGGGCCTGTAGCACATGTCCCACATGCAAAAGCTAACGATATACAAAAGGTATTTCTGTCCTGTTTCAGTTGTTATGTTTCTCATTTTGGATCTTGCCTTGCCTTTCCTTTTCAAGGAAGATTTCTGTCGGAAGTTCATTTTTGAGGCTGAAAGAGTGAGAGTTATCCCTTTATAAATGCAGCTTTTAAGAATGTAGAAAAATATATAGGGTGAAATAATTGAAGACGGGGGGGAACCTGT
>NW_017728994.1:68258631-68263414 GCF_001723915.1 Gavialis gangeticus | reverse complement strand
CCCCATCCCACTCCCCACCAGGGTCCTGTGTCCATGCATTACAGCCCAGGCCCCAAGCCCTATGCACTGCCTGGCTGGGCAGCAGCCCCAGCCCTGCCCAACTCCCCCTGTCCCTCCCTATGGGGGCCTCAAAATAATAACAAAAAAATATTCAGGAAAACAAAATGTACGTTTATCCTTTTGGTGAGTTATGTAGGGCCTGAAATATAAAGCCAGCAATAAAACTTAATTTTAGAACCAGATTCATCCGTGCTGTCCCTACAGATATTCACATGTGAGGAGATACGTTGGAGCTGAACCAGCCCAAACTTAGTGAGAGACCAGAATCAGGTCCAGTGTAATCAGAGAAGTCACAATTTGAAAATCTCGTGACTGATCATCGAGTCTGCGCTATGGTCCAGGCACAGACATATTTCCCTAATAGAGGTTGCAGCCTAGTTATTAATCTATCAATGTACTGAAACCGCCAAAGCCTGATCTTTCATGAACATTTCTTCTGAAAGTGTAAGAGAGAGAGAATTTGTATGATTTTGCATGCCACTCGACATAGAAACTAGAACTAGAAACAAATAATATCCAAACAGGAATAAGTTAAGACACAGAGATGTCTTAAGTTTGCTCATCTGACAGCTCTGTTACTTTTGATTGCAGGTATTCGTCCACAAATAATGAATGGCCCTATGCACCCTCGTCCCTTGGTGGCTTTGTTAGATGGAAGGGACTGTACAGTAGAGATGCCAATTCTGAAGGACTTGGCGACTGTTGCATTCTGTGACGCACAATCAACTCAGGAGATTCATGAGAAGGTAAATTTAATTTCAGTCTTTTTTTTTTTTTAGATTATTTTAGAGGGGGAAAAAAATCCCCATTTCAACATCATATTTATTTTCCCTGTTGGGAAAATGCTGGTGATGTTGCTCTTTAATTTGATAAACAAGTGATAGGTAAGCAATAAAACGATTTGAAAACCCGGATATATGTTTCATGAAAATTTCATTTAATCCTTTGGATCAAAAATTTCTACCAAATATATCAACGTTTCTCATTTGAAATTTTTTCATAGCAACACACAGGGAACTACTGCATTGTCAGCATTACATTGCTGTCAGTGTTGCTTTATAAGCTGCTGTCAGTTGCAGAGTTTAAATAATGAACTGTAGTTGAGGTGTCTAATCAGTTAAAACAGCCAGTTCCTCTCTGCATTATCCCTAATACTGAAAACCGGAAAGAAAATACGAGCCTTCTCTAACAAGGCATTTGCAGTCCAGTGTACCTACAGAGGGTGGTTGATCCCAGCAATCTTAAATACCTGTGCTAGAATTATGTTTCCATCCTCCGATTGCAGAAGAAGGTTTGAAATGATTGGGGGTCATTTCGGAGACCTGAGAGAAAAACTGAAGATAGGCTTGATGCAAGTGAACTCTGAGACCCTTCCAATCTTAAGCATGAGTGAAGAAGGGCAAAGGTTGTTATAGGAGACTCATTAATGGATGTACCAACAATGCAGAGAGGAGAGGTTTGGATTTCCCAAGCACTCAAATAGCTCTTTGTGGTGAGAGCTGGTTAGGGTTTGATAGTTTTCACTTAAGAGGAATACAGCCTCTCGAGTTCACTCGTAACACAGCTTGTTAAACGGGCTTTAAAGTATGTAGTAGAGGAGGAGAAGGTTAATGCAAACATTCTGACTGATGTTATACTTCCAACATACAAAATAAGGCAAAAGAACTAGGAGTAGCAAACAGCACGTGTTTGTCGAGAAAAAATGTCACTAAAAAAACCCGATTGCTTCTTAAAAGAAGAATGACTGATGAAAGGAGAAGAATGAACGTAACTGGTTGAGCCACAGTGCAGCCTTTCACTTAAGCTCAGTAGCACTCCTTTGTGTCTCTGTTTGGATGTAACGTAATAACTTTGAATGCTGTGTCCAGCCAGTTCTAGGATTTCAGGGAATGTTCTCGTTGTCAGTGAGCCGAACCAGGGTGATCTTGATGAAAACTGAGAAGCCAAAGGGGTGAGTGGGGAGCCAGTGGCCATTCCCATTGCCTACTTACTGTCCCTAAATTGAAGGATGAATTGATGGCAAGCACAGACACCTTCCTGCGTAACACCATTCAGTTCTGCCCATCCTTACAGCAGTTTGAAATGTTGGCACCCCAGCTGACTGCACTCCCAGGCAGAAAGAAATATAATGGCAAGACACGTGCAAAGCCCCTGGCATGAGGGAAGTGAGACACGCTGCATGGGGAGGAGGGGTGTAGGTTGGTTATAGAGCTTCAGGGGGAAAGAGGATGCACACAGTCTCTGGTATATGCTGGAGAATGCGAGACAGTAATATGGGGGGTGTAGGAGCACAGAGCCCCTGGCATGTAGCAGAAAAAGGACATGGAGACCATGGCATGATGAGCGTGCAGGGAGTCCCTAAACTTGAGGAAGAAGAGACAGTGATACACAAAGTGCTTATGGGAGGAAAAGGAAGAGTGCTAGGAACTCCTGTTATTTGCAGAGTGCTATCCATGTCTGCAGGAGCTGTGACGGGTGCCCATCAAGTTAATACTTGTGCCAAGGGAAGCATGCTACATTCTTCCCTATTTTATAAGTGGGCAGTTTTTAGTCTGATTCCAGTAGGCGAGGTCAGGGGATCACTAATCCGAAAATACCAAGCTCTAGGGGAGCATCTTACAAATTGAACGTTGGTATGAAATGTGCCGAGCACCCTCAATTCCTCTCAACTTCATTAGGTATGAAGACGACTCAGGTACCACACTGAGAATGCTCAGCCCCCTGCCAGGTTAGGGCCATTTGTTCCATCAGTGCATCCCTGTTCCCAGTCTTGCCACTCTCCCACGACCAGGATTTTCTTTCATCCTTCTGTTCTGTTCCAGGTATTAAATGAAGCAGTTGGGGCAATGATGTACCACACCATCACGCTGACCCGGGAAGATCTAGAAAAGTTCAAGGCCCTTAGAGTCATTGTTCGAATAGGCAGCGGCTATGACAACATCGACATCAAAGCAGCGGGGGAACTCGGTATGATTTAGTTCTGTCCAAATAGCTTCTTCCCCCCTTACTTGTTGTTGCTTGGTTCTTTTAAATCAATACAAACAGCATTGTTTTTAATAGACTTCTATGCAAAGGGTTCTTTGCGTTAAATATTCAGAAGTGTTCTGATTCTGCCTCTACAACTATAACCATTTCTGTCTATATTAAAGCGTATGCCTGGAGAAGAGTGGGGCTGTGAGACACCACACAACTCAATACCAAAACCTGCTTTTTAAAATTTGCCCCGGTGTCTTCATGTAGTAGACTTGTGTTTAAAAGCAGTTGTTGTGAATGTTTGATTGCCACTCTTTCCACTAGTCTGTCTTGGTCTGATGATTGCTTTTATTAGTTCTGCAGGGTGTTGAAATGTTCCTTCTTCTTGTTAGCATGGATTGCTCCATCACGCTTAATTTGTATGTGCATTTTTAGTTGGTTCAGCCTTTCTAATTCAAGCATTAGCAATAATTGTGTGTCAACATTATAAATACAGATTGAACCAAAGAACACACACCTCATTATTGCCTTTGCTTGGACTTGAGCTGATGAAGAAGAATTGCAGGCATCTAGTACCTTACAGGAAGCACTGGATGTGTCCCATGTCCAGGCCCAGAAAACAGAAGTGACCAGATTTTCAGAAAGCAGCATCTCAAGTTGTAGGCCTTTTATGTACACACAGCCATTCATGCCTGTAGATTCAGTATTATGCATGCAAACTACATTTGCAAACCAGCTAAGTAGTTACAGTTCTACCCAATTTACATACAAATGCAGATCTCTTATACAGCTCTGAGGATTTGCACATACAGAAAACTGTGGTGGGTTAAGATGCATCAGTAGTGCGAGTAGCTATGATGAAATCACTATCGACAATTTGGCCCAAGAATACAATCCATCAGGAAGTACTATGAAAGCTTTCCATAGGGTTTCTTATATTAAAAATTGTCTCTGCATTTAAAAAGCCAAATTAAGTAATCAAACACAATAGCATAGTCCTTTCTTCAGCATTGCAAATTGGGTGGCCAAATGATTGTTTTAAAGCAGAAAATGTAATGACTAGCTACAAATGTAGCGTAAAGTTTAATTGGTATGGCTTTCCATGTGGTAATATCATTAACTGTATATAGGTTTTTAACTCTTTATAGTTGATAAATGAGAGATGGAAAATATAGAGACAGGTCTTGGTTGTATCAATCATCAGAACACTGGTGACCCAATTTTGAGTTGAGATATTCATACGCCTTTAATGTATATTTTTTCCCAAGGATGCACTCAACTTTCTCTTGAAAATAATGACCATAATTGCAATGAATCTTAATGTTTACTCCAAGTTGCTAATACATTTTAACTTGTGGAGCTGAAGCAGGGATCCTTTTACCTTAAGCAGAATTCCAGGTGAACACCCTGAGCTGCAGAAAATTCAGAGCCATCTCTCCACTGTCTCCTGTCTTCTTCCAGTGATTCCAAAAAGCAGAAATTAATAATGGTCCAAGAGTCTGCGCTCCTCTGTGATGGAGCTGTTTTTGTTGTAACTTAGCATGATTATGATCCCTGTAGTCACACACCTGCTCTGTGGCAACAGAGTAATGTTTGTAAAATATTGTCAGAGCCTACAGGTTTGAAAGATTCTTTTTCTCCCCCCGGCTAGTCATTTCTACCTGATCTCTCACTGTGGATAATGATTCTGTTTCTACTTTCTGACCACAGGTTTTTCATATCAGTCTTTTTTTTTTTTTTTTTTTTTTTT
>NW_017728994.1:68242436-68258617 GCF_001723915.1 Gavialis gangeticus | reverse complement strand
GTTTTTTTAATTTTTTTTTTTTTTTTTTTTTTTTTTTTTTTTTTACATTAATGAAAGCTTTTTTTGTTTTATCATTCTGATGGAAACCAGAACATGTCATTTAAAAAATGTTCCCACAGGTCTACTGAGAAACAAGCTTCACTTTTTCATGTCCCCTATAGAGATGTGCTGTACCCATATAAAAGAAACATTTTGTTCACCCATGAAACTAGGCTGTGCTTTGATACAAAACTTTGTGAACTTTCGAATAACAGATGTGCAGCAGTTTTGACAGATTGGAAAAATGCAAGTATCCCTCAGGAAAAAGTATTTATATAGGCGTCAAACCATTTACCATTCGCTGCTGTTAGTTAAAAGCCAAAGCTACAGCTGCTGACAACTCATTGCCAGATTCTACTCTCATGTGACAGTTACAGATATTAATGGTTAAACAGATAAATGATTGCTCTACTGTCGTTTGTAGATCTAACAGTAAACTTCTGAGTAATGTACAAATATTTTTGCACTGGCTGTGCTCAAAAGAGGAAGAAACTTGGGATTCTGTCACTTAACTGCATACGTGCGTGCATGCATGTGTGTATGTGTACTATTGCAGATATTTAAAAATTTCAGTTCTAGGACAGTGAAAATCTGTTTTGTGCCTTTGCTGAGTGGGTCACAGTAATGAAGTAATAGCCGTTTTGGACTTATGGGGAGGGGAGAACAGTAGAGACGAAGAAGGAAACATTCTTCCAGCCTTATTCACTCTTCTTCTAACAAAGACGAAACGGATGGAAGGAGAGAAAGATGGGAGAGGGGGTGGGAGAAGACTGCTGTTGCAGTCCAAAACCAAGGGGAGATGGACACTTGACTTTGGAAAACAAATAGGTCTTTCAGAGTTCTCCTTATCTGTTTGAAATGGAAGGAGAGCAGCTGGGAGTACAAGGCCAGAAAACACAGCTCTTTGGTGCATCTTCAGAAGCACCCTGATTGGTGTGCTGTCCTGTGCCTAGTCTCTGGATACCCCCCCAGGCTGCTTTCACCTAAACACTAGGCCTGTGCAAAGTGGCTAGCATTCACTTCAGAGTCAGCCGATTCGGAGGGACAGTGATTTGATTTGGAGATTCGAATCGCTGTCCCAATTCAATCCGATGAATCAGATCTGAAGATTCGGCACCACTTCGGAGATTCAGCCATAGACTAAACAGGCAGCAGTCCTCGACGCTGGACACAGCTGCCTCTAGCTGGTAAGTCTGTTGTAATGGGTGGAAGGGGGAGGGAAGGGGAGTGGGGAAGGAGGGATTGGGGCTGGGGCTAGGACAAGCTGCCCAGCCAGGGTGACTCGGGAAGCGGGGCAGGGGATGTGGGCACAGCAGCGCTTGGAGCAGGGGCTATGCCCTGCTGCTGCTTGCCCAGCCAGGGTCAGGGGTGGGGACAGGACAGCTCACTCCAGGCAGAAATGGGCAAGCGGTAGCAGGGAATAGCGCCGACTCCTAGTGCTGCCACGCCCACATCCCACCCCCCTGTCCCCCCAGCCCTGGCTGGGCAAGCAGCAGCAGGGCAGAGCCCCTGCTCCCAGCCGGGGCGGGGGGGGGGCACTGCCCCTGCTTGCCCAAGCAGTGTGGAGAGGCAGGCACTGCCGCTGCTTGCCCAGCCGGTGCAGGGGGGCACAGGATGGAGGTGCGGCAGCACTGAGAGCTGGGGATATGCCCTGCTGCTGCTTGCCCCCTTCCTCCCAGAGCGAGCCACGTTTTCCCCACCACACGCACCCCAGCTGGGCAAGCAGCAGCAGGACAGAGACCCCGCTCAGAGCGCTGCTGCTCCTGCATCCTACACTCCCCCTCCCTGAGTCCTGCACCCCCTGCCCCGGGCGCAGCTTGCCCCAGCCCCAATCCCTCCTTCCCCCATGCCCCTTCCCTTCCCCATCTGCCCATCACAACAGACTTACCACCTGGAGGCAGCTGTGTCCAGTGTGGTGAGGACTGCTGCCTGTTTAGTCTGTGGCTGAATTGGCCAATTCTTTTCCAAATCAATTTGGAGGCTTCCGATTTGATTCAGAGCTTTTAATTGGTCTCCTGATTCGATTTAGATTCAGAATTTCAGTCGTCGTCTCAGGTCAAATCTCCTCCAAATCAAATCGGCTACTGAAGCTTCGCACAGCCCTACTAAATACTCTCAGTACTATGGCCAGCCAAGAAAAGCGTGCATTAAAGGAAAGGTGAGATTAAAGGAAAAGCCATATTTTCCAGTAGGAACCCATAGGATGTAAGTCAGAATGACCGACTGTGACCCACACAGGTTCTGCACACAGACAGCTGCAGGATTAAGGATCAGCCAGGGGCAACTGAGCCCTAGTAATGTCAAACAGGAACGGGGGCAGCGATTAAGCTGGCCTGCTCCACTGCCGGCTACCACGAATGCTTAAGTATCATCGATCATGCCCCTTGTCCTACAGTAGGTAACACATATGCAGAACCTAATTTATGCCAGGGAGGCTTCACACAAGCATAAATCCTCCCATACATTGTCAATAGCTGGGTCAAACCTGCAGGTATGAAGTAAGTGATGGTTAGTTTGATCCAGAAAGGATCACAGACAGCTTCAGGCTTGAATTCGTAGCCTAGAGGAACAGAGAGTATGGCTCCTGGCACGTTACAGGTATGACACAATTCATGTGTTCATCACATCATACATAATAACAGTACTGCATGTTCAGCCATTTTAGGTCACTGCAGTGGCAAACCAGACACAAAGTCATTCCACAAAAAATGAGGGCTGCAGGGCAAGGCATTTAAAAATGCCAGGTTCCAGGGAGCTGCACTGAATTTGTGCTTTTTAGACATCCTGGGGCAGGGGATGCCCAAGCTGTGAGAGATGCTCCTCAGTCCAGGGGTCCCAGTGCCCTGGAGATTCTGAAAGCCACACGTGCAATTGAGCTGTCTCGGGTCTGGGCCAACCATAAGCTTGTAGGACCTAGCTCAACAGTCCCAGATCTGGAACATTGGGAGGGGGCTGGGATGGGATAGAGCCACCCATCAGCTGATCTTCAGGATTGGACTTGGCGCAGCTCAGCAGTGGCAGGATTGGAAGGAGTTTCATTCTCTATTTCCAAACATCATGCCTCCTGCCATGCACATCTGGCATGGGAAAAGGTACGCTGTTCAGGGTATGACAAAATTCCTCTGATCCCAATTGTACCATTGCTTGAAAGTCTGCCAGGAACCTCTTACCCATTTTCCAGGTTCCCATTGCCCAGTTGTGTTTCCCAAACTCAGATACTATCCTCCTTTTCCCCTGTTGCTCCAGTAAATTCTTTACCTGATGCAAGTACTATAGACAATAAAAATAAAGAAACCCCTCCATCCTGAGCACAGGGAATTGTTGCTTATGTAAATCTGTTTTACTTTGGACTCCTTCTGCCCCACCCCACAACCATCTCTCAGCTTCGTTCACCTCTTGAACCTAGTTTTAGGTCTGGCTATGGTTAGGCAGTGAGCTCCCTACAGAGCCCTGTGCACTGAAGTGCCAAGGCCTTGAACATTGTACACTGCTACATTCCTTTTAATTGTAAATGCCCCCAAATTTTCAGACCCTCAATTTTAAGTAAAATATAAAACATAAAATAATGACACCATTACCAGGTTATAGCCTCTGTAGTGCATAGATGCCCCCCCGCCTCTTAACTCAAGTTTAAAATCCAGGCCATTTTTAGACAAAATATTTGGTTTTTAAAAGTATGTCTTATTCAAAAAAAATACTGAGATCTGGTGTGTATCTGTTGCAGACCTTTTTAATACATCTTTCTGTATTTTCTACTACAATGAAGTCCTGATCTTGGCTGTAGGGGACAGAAGAACTAGACCACTGCGATACAGATAACATACAATATTATAACAAGCACTTGCAAAAAACAGCTTCAGCTTGGCAGAGGTCCTTTAAGAAAATGATGTGCAGTCAACCAGCCTCAGTTATGGGGAAATGGGTGTAGAACTAGTGATCGGAGGAATTTCCCATGAATTGATGTTTAAGTTAGGATAGTTAGGTCAACTTTGCATGGTTCATTGGCTACACACTCTCCCCCAAGCAGGATGTTGTTCAGGTAAGAATGGAGAAGGCCGGCAGTAGCCTTCTACCCCCATCTGATATCGCTTGGGACAAATCTCCCATCTCTGCCTCGCACAGGCTGGAGAAAGCAGCCAAAATGGTTTCTGATGCTTTTCCTGAACACATGCAGTTAGCCTGCCTAATCAGCAAACCTGATTATTTCTCTCATCAGTCCAGTGCATCTGCAGTGCATCCAAAGACAACTACATTGAATTTTTGACTGACATGAGTGGAAATACCACAAAAGCACTATAAACTTGTGTAGGGAAAATTTTGGCGCTCCTTTATTTTCTTTCCAGGATTTGTAGCATGATTAGCTCTTGACTTTTAAGGGGTTAAATTACAAAATCCATTTGCCAAAAAGGTAATTATATATAAAGGAATACAACATTAACTTAAAAATCTCACTTGTGACTGGACATTATATTTCCAGTAGTGGTCCAAGTGGCAGCTAGCGTTACTGTAACCAAACGAGATTAAGAAGAAAACATTTTCTGCATTTGAGTTGTTTGTTTTTCAGGTTTCCCTTTTCTTTCTGTGCCGTCAGTTAGATTCCCCCTATGTTTGTCTGAGTCTATCCAGCAGCAGAGGACTGAAAAACATTTTAACCATTGAGAACTAAGATTTATAAAAGCACAGAAATTGGCAGAAGGCCTCCTGAAAAACGTGAGACCCAAAAATGATTTTTTACATTTTTAAATTTTTCAGTTGAGTACATTTAAAGCTGTCAGTCTCCCTTTAAAAAAGAGAAAAAGGATTATCTGCATGTGTTATTGTATCATTCTACCCCTTTGAATGTGCCAGTACACAAAGAACTTAAATATATGCTTAACTTTAATTATGTGCCTAAATCTCATTGGACTAAGTGTGATGTTTAACTGCTTTGCTAAGAGGTTAAAATTAAGCATGTACTTAAGTGCTTTACTGACTTGGAACCTTAATACAGTGGGTGTTGGGGAGACATTTTCAATTACCTTAATACTTTCAACTCTACACAGAGACATGTTACTTTAAAAAGGGACCTATAGTAACAAAGGAACAACTGTTTTCAAGATCTGAAGGTTAGAGTGAGAGTAAGGATTTCAGCAAAGGGGTTTGAGACTTTTAACTGTAACACTTGCCCATTGTCTCCCCACTGGCAGCAGCAACAGAAGAATGCGGGGGGGGAAGCTGCAGGTAGAGGGGTTTTAACACCCTTTCACTAGGGTGAAAACTGCTGCTCCTGTTTCCTGGATTCAGTATGTGTATGATCAGCATCAGAAGTTTTCCAGCCTTTCTCATGTGGCTGTTGTGAAGAAGACCATCTTAAGAGTTGTCAAAGGTGACAATTTAATTAGTCACAGTCCAATCAGTTATACCAGAAACCTTGAGACACATTTTTTACAGAACAATATGCAGACAGTCGTAGTTTGAAAAAATAAATGTGAAATGCTGGGAAAATGTCTCTATAAAAATGTCTGTAAATACATAGCAGATCATTAGTTCTTTGGGAACATAATAAAGTTTATGTAGGCTTTGCAAAACCATTATAAATCACATCCAATTGTAATTAATATCTAGACTAAATACAAGAATTGCTAATCTGTATGAAAAGAAGAGGGGCAAGGTAGAGATGGATCATCATTTTGGACTGCATGCAGTAAGACAGGATTTCCAGAGCGGTAAGCTGCAAGACCTTTGTGCCCCATCCTAGGCAGGTCACTGGAGGCTTAAACCCCTTATCATTAAGAGCCTGGCTAGAAGCAGAGTACTTGACACTAATTATTTCACTTGACAGTAGTGGGGGCAGCATGTATTTATGCAGATTTCTCAAGTCAGGTATCACCAGTGTGTGTTTAGGGAGGTCTGTGGTATTACAGGAAAACTAGTGAAGAGCTGGTATACTCATGAAAAGCTTATGCATCTCTGATTTAATTGGTCTATAAAGTGCATCTCTACCCTGCCTTCTGTAGTTTAGTAGACTTGCAATTTGTTATGATGGTCTGGGGAATATGCGAGAAGAAAGGTTTGTTAATACCTTTTATTGGACCACCTATATAGGTGGGAGAGGTGTCAGATAAGACATGCCCTTCCTTAGAACTGGGAAAGAAGCAGATCTTGCCAAAGCCAAATAGCAAGTAAAGCAATGGCTCTGGTTTAATTCCATTATGCAAATGAAAATAAGTCACTTAAAGAAGGAGAAGAGGGGAGTATACCTGTGGAAAAAAAAAAGTTTATCAGAGGTAAACTAAGCAAAAGGCAGGTGAAATAGATAAACCTAATTACATAAAAGAATAAGACTATTCAAAAGGGAAGAAAGTCATTATCTGTGGAGTGTAAAGAGGTTACCAGTGGGAGCAGGTAAATTGTAACGAGCCATAAATAGAGAGATGTAGTTAACCATGTTAGCCTGAAATCAGGCAGGGTAGATATGCACCTCCTAGACTAACTAAATCAGAGATGTGTAACATATACTTCTGTAGGGACTGGGCTTACTTCATCCAATGCTGTGCCATCTGATCAGATCAGATGTGCCTTCTCATAGACCCGTCAAACCGTAGCTTGTATCCATGGTTCTTGGTGTCCAGTAATATCATGAATTTTTGTTCCCAGGCCCATCTTCTGAAGTTACGTTCTGGAGTACAAGGACTAGGGGGTCAGAGAGAGAGAAGTGATTCTGTGAAAGTAGTTCTGCTGGTGACCAGGTGTTTCTGCCCTTTCCCATTTTTCTGTGGGAGTTCATTCAGGAGCAAAGTGGTTATTCAGTTTCCAGAAGGGCATTTGGTGCATAGGATGAAATATATGACCTTCTGTTATCGACATGTATAGGGTCCACGGGTTCTGGTGGTTTCGTTACAGAGTGCGTTCATTGTGGCGGTGGTGATGGAGATGTGTTTTGCACTAGTTGTTTAGACAGGGTCTTGTTCTGGCTGGTGTTTGTTGATCAGTGGAAAGTTTACTTCTGTGGTGGTGAGCTGGCTACGGTTGGGAAATAGTTTGACAGCCAGGAGCAAGGGGTAGGGAATTTTTTTTTCAATACTAACCCTCACTGGAACCCAGAAGAGAGATCATGGAATAATTGTAACCTGTACTTGAAGACAACCAAACCTTGAGAGAAATATTTGTTACTGGATGAACTGTAGAGTCAGGAGAGCTGTTAGACAAGCTTTTGGGGACAAAGTGCCATTTCTTATATCTGAGGAAGGAGCAGATACAGCATACCAGCGGTTCCCAAACTGTGGGTTGCGACCCCAAATGGGGTTGCCACATCAGCAGATGGGGTCGCAGGGTTGGGGGACTGTGGGTTGGGAGTGAGAGGCCATGCTGAGGATATGGGGCCATAAATGGGGGGAAGCACTGGCCTAAGCTGTACTCAAGCTATGTCAGATTAGCTATTTTGGCAGAACTTCCTAATGGAGATGCAGCATGTGTCAGCCGAAAGGGGTTTTCTGCTGGCCTAGTTATATTACCTCCCTGAACAGCAGTAGCAAAGCCCTCTTTCATGAGCAGAGGTGTGGCCAGCCCAGGGTTGTGTGTTGTTTACACGCAGCCATGCTCTGACAGAGCTTCCTGGTGCAGACTGGGCCTTTGAAGATAAAACCACAAACCACAGGGCTGGGCTGATGAGAAGGAGCAGCCTAGAGCAGGGAACGCAACTCCTCCACTACCAGACCAGGTCTGGCGAAGCACTCTGGCGTGTCAGTGTTTGTAGCTGAAGATGTGACCTGGAAGAATCAAGAGAGTTACTAGTAAAGAGCCCGGTGCTGCCCCTGAAAGAGGTCAGTTCCTCTTCTCCCGCACTGGGACATCTATTCTTGCCTTCTGGAGCAACACCTCTCCCCTTGGTGCTGAAGACCCATCTTACCAGGACTGGCCAACCGTACCCCTGTAGCATATTACCATGGGCCTATTGGGTCCACCATCCCAGGCCTCTTGAAGTTGGAGGATGAGATCACTCTTCCTAACCGTTGCTTTCATTGCACCCAGTGCCCTAGGCTAGGACCAAAGGCTTGTTCTCTCCCAGAGCAGAATCCACCTCCCTAAGCCATACAGCTTCTGGCTTGTTCTGTTCTTCCTGGCCCCACATCTCTCTCTCGGCTGTCCAGGGGTGCTGGGGCACTGTCACCTCAGCACGGTGTGTCACTCCATTTCAAGCCCTCATGGTCAGATACGTCCTTGCATGGGGCGGTGCACTGTAGTTCTGAGCTCTTGTCTTAAGGTAGGCTCGCAAATTTGCATAAAGCAGTGAGTTAACCTAATTTTTTAAGTTATTCTCCACACCAGTATTAAACTTTTCAGATTGAATCCCCACTTCATTACTGGATCATCTTAGTGAAGGGCCCAAGCCATCTTGTCATAGTCTCTAAGTGGATCATGCAGCATATCTCTGTCTGTTATCAAGTGGCTGATGAACCTCTGCTTCCAAATGTCAAGTCCCACTCCACCAAGGCACAGGCAGCCTGCTTCAGATCAGTAACACAACCGCGTGGAGCAATCCACTGATTTGTATAAATGTTACGCTGTTGAAATGGCTGCTGGGTCTGATGCCAACTTCAGGAGAGCTGTACTTCAGTCTCTTTTTTACTCATGCAGCTGATACTTCTCATTCCCCCAGTCCTGAGAATTGACAGGTATAGGAGCCTGTTATCTGAAGTGGAGGCCACACTGATGTGCACTTGCAATAGAAGGAAGTTACTATCCCTGTTGTAACTAGAGTTTGTCAAGGTGTTGACGCCATGGCAATTGATATTTGGCAGCCCTGTAGCGTGGAGACTAAACCTGAACCTGCTCTATGGAAGAGATGGAGCTTCTTGAAGGCTGGTCTGAGATTGTTATAAATCCATCAGGAGGTGAGGACTCCCAGAAACATCTGTACCTTCTACTCCAAGTCCGCAGTGCATTTTTGACCTCTCAAACCCTACCATAACAGATAGCAACATGTGTATTTAAAAAAACCCAAACCTACCAAAACAGGACAGTTCATTAAACATTGTTTTCCCTCTGGGAGGATGAGAAGACCAACAAGATGTGACAGACATTAGACATAGCTTTTAATATTCTGTTGGAAGGTGTTCAACACCATGCTACATATAACAGAATAGCAGAACACAAACCTCTTTGCTGTTCAAGCTAATGGCCTTTTCCTTTTGAATGACAGCTTGGCGAATTAAAGGTTTTTTTTGTGCCAAAACAAAGTCTTTTTATTGTGAAGAGCTATTGATTTAGTTCACAGATGAGAATGATCAGATTCAAACAGGAGACAAACATGATTTCTTCTTTACTTGAATTTAAGGCATTTCCTTTCTAGATATTTTGGAAGTATTGAGCCAGCTTCAGTTATGTGAGTTTGATCAGTGTTCATCATGTCTAATATTTCTGTCGCCTTCTGGTTTCAGTTATCTCCTTCCTACCAAAGATCAACCAGATGGTAGGATACAGTTGCACCTTATAGACTGATTCAGAGATGCATAAGCTTTCGTAAGCAACCACTCACTTCATCTTAATTGGGTCTCTCCTCTTAATTGCAGTCTCACTAATTTTTACATGGAGCAAACCTCTTGAGGCAAGGTTGTGATGAGACAGACAGGTCTGGTATAGAGTCATCAGAGTCCCTTGATCCCTTTCAGTATGGCCCTTTGAGAATGGCATAGAGACTGCAGTAATCCTATTGCATAGGGCTATTTCCTATTGATGGCGTTTTTATAGTATGAAAAATGAATTTAACAGACAGTTTAACTAACATATCATGTTGACTTTTTTTTGATGCCATTGTTGACCCTCTGCTGAGAGTTAGCATGTGTCGAGGCTTTGCACATTAGCCTCCCAGTGAAGAAGTCTGTGTCACAATGTGGGTATATTCTGTATGTAACTTGTTTCATTTATACACATACATCAGCCCTGGGACAAGTGTGGCCAACAGCATGCAGCCAGGCTGTTCTGCCACAAATCTCTGTCCAACACCAGTGCCTGTTTCCTAGGGAACAACTGTCTTCTGAAGCAATCAAAAGCTAAAGGGAAGAGCAAACAGCTGCATCTTGCACAACTCCTCCTTTCCCAAAACTGCCTGTCTGTAGATCCTTGCATTATGCCAGACTAACCATGACCTGCATGTCTTCCTGGGAGCAAAACCTCCTCTCATATGCCAAAAAAAAAAAATTTGGAAGATTATGTGTAACAGTGCCACCTGGTGTCTGAGAAGAATAATATGGCCATAGCAATAGTACAGCCTTCTTAACTAGGTTGAAGAGTAGTCATATATATTGACCTTTTTGTGTGGTACAGAGATTTTTAGATGTAGGAAGTAGCAGCATAAATTGTTTTACCACTAATGGATACCATTAGCATATAAAATCAAACTGATCTTTATGCACTGCCAGATGTATGCAGCTCTTTCATGTTTGCTGATGGGCTGGTGTTAACATGATTCATTGCTTCAAAATGCTGTATTGTAAATCTTAATAAAACTAAGAAACACAAGGTCTTTGGAACAGTCATTTTGAATTAGACACTTGGCTAAAGCATTTATCTGCAAAATGTTTTTATTCAGCTGTGAGCTGTTGACATGCTGCTCACAGTTTGACTCTGCTATCCAGTGTGTTTGCAGACTGATTAGCTTTTTGCTGTTTTCTCTTACAAGTAAACAAAATCTGCCTGATTATTTACATTTGAAGACCTTTCTTTAACTTCATATTGCATGCCAAGGGAGTCCCTGCTTCCTCCATACCCATGCCATGCCCCCTACTCTGCCTGACCATAGAAAGTATATTTTGATCATGACTTCCAGCCTCACCAAACTTCCTGTCTACCAGACTGTTGCATGGATGTGAAATTTGGATGACATACCAGAAACACCTGAAAGCTTTGGAACATTACCATTAGTAATGTCTCCAGAAAGTCCTCCATATCAATCAGAAGGACTGAAGAATGAACACTGGTGTTCTGGTCAAACCCCACTAGCATTGACACTATGTTTATACAGCACCAGCACCATTGGACAACCCATATCATAAGGATGGCTGACAGCCAGCTCCTAAAACGGGTCTTTATCATCCCAACTCACCAATGGTCACCACTCCAGACAGGAGCAAAAGAAAAGTTTCAAGGATATCTTGAAAGACCAGTCTGAAGAAATGTGATATTAACAGCAATACTTGGAAGAGTTAAGCACCGACTCATCCCCAAGGGCATCTTGATGTCAACAACAAGGCACCAGTAATTTTGAGCAAATCCATCCCACTATGGAGACAGATAGACAAGAGAGATAAAAGGAAAGAGCTGTGACCCAACATCGCTAGGATCCTTCTGGAGCTGTTTGCTGTATCTTCAGTTGAACATGCAGATCTTGGGTTGGCCTCCTCAATTACGGACTCACCAATGACTTCCCTATTTACTGGAACACTGTCATCCTTGTAGCAAGGGACTGCTGCCACCACTGGGTATACAGTGGGTGTAACAGCTTTTATATTAATTGCAGTTACACACATGTGCTGGGGGCTGATAGACCCATAAATGCCTCCTGGACCAATCTACAACTCACTGAAGTCAGCAGAAAGGCTCTGCTGACTTCAGTGAGATTTGGAGACTTATACTGTAGTACAGACACTGAAGTTGATGCCTCAGTGATCTTTGCATGCGTGTCTCCATGCTGTAGTACTGCATATTATATTGTGCAAGTGCAAAATGTTCTGATTAGACAAACTCCAGGCCTCTGCAATGCATGTTAGTGCTTAATATTCCTGGTAGTTTTGGGAAGCTCTTTCAGTCCATTCTGTGGGGTTTTAAAAGTTGCATCCGGTACTCTGAAGCTAGGCACAGCATGATGCATCACATTGGACCTGAGGAGTTTGGAAAGCACATTAATGAAGAGTATGTCTTTAAAGCCCAGAGCCCTCCCAGCCTTCTGGTTAATTGAACTGTACCAGAGCAAATCAGGACAGATTTTCAGGGGCTTTCAGAGGGCTGAAATGTGCTGAACTGATCGCTAGGATCCTGATAGTACAGGATTCAGTCCTGGATCTGGCATTGCTTCATCTCTAATCAAACCCGTTTACATATCTTGTGTAGAGATAAGTTAGAGCAGATGTCTTCAGGCCATATAGCAATACTTCTGTAGCCCAGGTCACGTACACTAGGCATCATTTGCTGAAGAGTTTACAGTCTGACATTGAACTATGCTTCAGCATCCAAAACTTTTGGTAAAAAAAAAAAGAAAACAAGTGTTTCTGTACCTCATTTGCACTCTTATCCAGTCTGTAGTTTAAACTATGTTTAAAGAAGTGGGGGAAAAAACAACAGTTTCCCTGTTTGCAAACAGTTTGGAATAGCCAGTCCAAGAGGAGGTATGAACTGCTCTCATCATCTCAATGAGGCATTTGCACTGAAATGTGGAAGTGATTTAAAGATGTGCTGTGCACCCCACCTCTTCCTAGGTGCCAACAGCACTGGTGGTCCTTACCCAGCTGCCAAAACCAGGATGGTTATGCATGCTCAGCATAAACACATGTAGCTTGTTGCAAGCACAGAGACTGAATGGAAACACCACTTGAGAGGGCATTTTAGCAGTTACATTATTCATTTACATATTGAATTAAACTCACAGTTTTTGTGACTTTGTTTTCCAGTGTTTTGCAGCTGTAAGTCTAGTGGTTTTTAACAGTTTTCATATGGCCTCAAGATTACGCCTAATGATGGGGGCTTGTTGAGCTGATGTATTCAGCAGCCTGCCCAGCTCTTTCTTGCTGCTCTTCCCTACTTGTTACCGTGCTTCTTGAACCCTGTGGGTCATTCCCTGGCAACTCTGTCCCTTCCCCCTCCATCCCTTCCACCTTCCCAATTTCTTTTCAGATACTGGGATTGATCCACCGGGGCAATGTCTTAACTGCAGATAGCCCCTCTCAAACTAAGGGTGTTAAAGTGAAAATGAAATAATTACTAAGCTACAGAGGGAATTATCACAGAATGATGTATATTAGCAGCACTGAGGGACTTAGTTACTGCCTGAGTTGCTTTGCTAATGTGAGGCATTGCTGGTGCCCCCTGACAGGGCAGCTGTCTTCAGTTAAGGGTTTCTTGGTAGGTGAATAAGATGCAAATGAAGACAACTGAGTGCAACGCCAGTTCTTAGGACTGATCCTTTTACTTGGGAGTAGGTACATGGGTCCTTCCTTTATAGTTAGTGGCAGGTGATTCTTCATGCAAGTGTTGCTCAGTAAGAACAGCAGCATCAGGCCCTTTGCATCAAAATGGGGCTTCCAAGATGGTAACTCTTCTTTCAGAACAAACAAGTGAAAGGAAAGTATTTATGAGAAGGAAGAAATTTGTCAAAAGAGCATAAGTGACTTCAGTTTGTTCCATTTTTGTAAGCTTCTCTACAGCTGGACTTCACTAGGCATAGTTATTTTAGAATGGCTGCTCCTGAGTGACCGTGGGTGGACACACATGCCAGAAAAAGACTATAATTTAATCCAGTTTCAAATTGTATCCACACATGGTGATAATCAAGAATAGCTACTGCACTTGTAAATTCACACTCAATCTTAATCCAAGCTAGCTTTAAAGTATAGACAAGTCCAATATATAAATGGTGTTTTCTTACACGTGCTTTTTCTTAACCTGGCCTGCAGGGAGTAGCTGTACATATGATGCAGGCAGCAGTTTAATTATAAGGCAGCATTTGCCATAACGTTCCCTTCACAATCATGGTATTTCTGAGCAGGTCCCTTTCAGCGGCAGGGTGGGAAATAGGCTACTGACAGCAACAGGGAAAAAAGTCTTTACACTAGGAGCTGTTCCAAGCCATTTCCAGGAGCATTATAAAACAAGCTTAGTTTCATTAGGGAGAGCCTGGGGATACTGCTGGCACTGTGCATCACTGAGACATAACTTTGTTTTTTCTTCTTCTTCCCCTAGGGATTGCCGTCTGCAATATCCCATCAGCAGCTGTGGAAGAGACTGCTGATTCCACCATATGCCACGTCCTAAACCTCTACAGACGGAACACATGGCTTTACCAGGCGTTGAGGGAAGGGACCCGCGTGCAGAGCGTGGAGCAGATAAGGGAGGTGGCCTCAGGAGCAGCTCGGATCAGAGGAGAAACTCTTGGCCTCATTGGATTTGGTATGTCGGCAAGAATGGCAGACAAAGCCCCGCACAAGCCTCTCATTTCTAGCAGAGTTGATCTTGAAGAAATGGCCATGAGGTTTTATTTTGTTTGTATCAGGATAATTTGTCTTGCCATTTCTTTGGAAAGAAGCACTTTTCTTGGAGTAACTGCAGCCACAGTGGGAGGTCCATAGATTCAACTGCTTTTAAACTGACGCTGTACAAAAACTATGTCCCAAGATTTTGGGGGCAATGAGTTCCTTTCTTTATGAATAGCAAACCCAGCCTCCTCTATCAAGCTTTCAAAGGCAGCAAGAACATTGGTGAGACGCTCCTCTCACTGGTAGCCCAGTGAAGCTCTCAGGCGTTAGTCTTTCTCCCTGCAGTTTTTACATGGGCCTTTAAGACACTGAAATCTTCCAATGCTCTGGTCTCCAGAATATAAGGCTAGCGGGTTGTAATCAAACTGTTACAGCTTCTCTAGCATCTGACCAATAGCGATTCCCTCGGAGACCACAGCCAGGCCGCATGCAGGGCCAGGCTGTTGCTTTAAGTTTTACACCCACCCAAAGAAGGTAACGCTTGAATCAGCCATTGCTGAATATTGCCCCACATAGTTGTCGCAAAAGCATCCCAAGGAAGGAATTGTTCCCAGCTTCTGCTGTGTTCCAGGTTTACTCTTCTCAGAAATTATTTACTACTGGTCCTGCCCAAATTACAACTACCCCCACAAAGGACCCCACACCCGCTGTAAGGTGCCCCATCTCCTGGTGACTAGGCCACAAACACCTTTGCTCAATAGGTCTACACCTCCCTTGGGTGATAGAACTAGCTCTTCAAGTAGGGACTCAAGCCTTGTATAAGCCAGCAGTCCCATTTGAGGAGCAGATCCCAAGCCTTGCTGATCAACACATTGGGGGGGAAGGGAGGTGTGGGGAGGTAGTTCCTCACAGTGCTACTCCCTTCACCACCCTCCTGCCTAGAAGACTGTTCCAGTCCTGGTTAGGCAGCCACACTGTCCACACAGTGCCAGGAGATTGTGCAGCATCTAAGGAAAGGGGGAGCCTCAGAAGCCTGCTAAGTAGGGAGCTGCCTAAGCTTCAGGAGCAGAATGCACTAGAGGGGCAAGTCATCAGCAACTAAGCGGCTGACTTGGCCAACAAGTAACCCACCACCGACCAAGCAGTTGCCTCCCCCTGCTCACATTGACCCCCATCCTCCCCACAAGCACAGGTGAGGATGACTGCCTCTGCAGGTCAGCGTCTTTAGTACATGCTGCAGATGTGGAGATTTTGGGTCAGGTCCTTGCTGCAAATCAGGGTGCACTATATCTAGGTCTCCAATATTGGGTGTCTAATATCAGGTCTCCACTGCCTTAACCACTAGAATCTTCTGCCAGGTGTGGGGGGTAGTGGAAGCATACGCAGAGACTGACCCTTGGCTAGCTTCTGTGAGGGCTGTCTGACTTAGGCATACTCTCATCCTCCTGCAGGGTTTGGCCCAGACTGGTGACATGTGCCTAGTTAAGGAATCAGTTAGATAGTCCTCCAGTCAGCACATTAGGTGTAGAGTGGCAGGTTTAGGAGACCTAAGCAATTTAGGTTGTAGCTCCTTACTTTTCTGCAGTAACCACTCGTGCCTGGGCAAGTTGCAAAGTGCTGGGTCTTACTCCCCTTTCCATAGCTATGCAGAAATGAGCCACACCCTAGCAGTGGGCACATCTATACATGCATTTGATTCAGGATCAGTTTACTCACAAGTAAACACTCTCGGGCAGGCATCTACACATGCAGGGAAGCAGGAGCATATTTGCTGCTAATGGCAGCAAACCTCTCCCACTTCCTGTGGCCCTGCAATGGCCCCTGCCACCACCAGAGGGAGCTCTAGGCTTCCTTGGGGTGCTAACTCAGCGACTGGCAGGAAGCATGTGGCTAGGAGACTTCTGGCCTGAGCTGGAACATTACACCCTGCCCCTGAGTGCTGCCTGCTGCCAGGGCAGGGACAATGTCCCCCTGCCC
>NW_017728994.1:68235295-68242425 GCF_001723915.1 Gavialis gangeticus | reverse complement strand
CAATGTCCCCCTGCCCCAGCAGCAGGGAGCTCCTGGCCCTGGCTCCCTGATCAAGGGCAGGGGACATGGAAAGAGCTTCAGGGGTAGGGTAGGTTTCAGCCCTGTACCACGATCCACTGGTGGGGCAGCTAGTTCACTGCTAGCTGCCCCACTGACAGATCCATGGGCGACTGGTGCCTCAAGTCAGGGGGGCATGTACCCACCCTGACACCAGTCAGCAATGGGGGGGGTCCCCCTTGGGGCCAGTCTCACTGACCAGGGTGGGGGGGTCCCCCAGCAGCCAGTCATGCTGATGGGGGGGTGGGGGGCAATCTCACTCACCAAAAAGCAGCCGCGTCACTTCCGGAAGTCCCACAGCCACTTCTGAATTCGGCATGGCCGCTTTTGCTGGAGGCCATGCTTCCCAGCCAGCACTCGCAGGATAGGCACCAGTGCTCCCGCCTGTTGCCTAAGCAGGGAGCACAGCCTGACAGGGGGTGCACGTGCCCCCCTATGCATCACCACTGGGCAGATGGGACATACCACACCCCTACAGCTCTTTCCAATCACCCAATCCCATCCCCCACTCCACAGTTGCAGGGCGGAGGCTGCAGAGCCTGTTCCCCACTCAGCTTCATGAGTGTGGAGCTGGGCAGGGAACAGTGGGGCTCAGGCTGGGAGATAAGGGCTCTCCCAGCACCGGCCCTGCGACTGCAGGTCTGGCACCGGGACATAAGGTTCTCTCAGCCCCTGCTTCCTGATCGTGATCTTGGAGCGGGGAGCTTGGAGCTGCCCGCTGCTGGGGCCGGGGACCAAGTCCCTGCTCAGGCTCCATAGTGGAGCCCACCCCAGCAGAAGGCAGCTCCTGGGGGCAGGGAGCAATCTCTCATCTCTCGCCTCCTAGTGGCTGGCTGACTGGAGCAGATTTGGTCCTGGTCAGGCATCTACACAAGCACTAATGCACCATTACTAATGAAAAGTAAATTTGCTACTAGAATTTGCAGGTACCAAAGTTATTCATGATTAGAGAGGTTTATTATGCAGTAAGCATGTGCATGAGAGGTTTAGTGGGCAGTAAAGCATCTTGTGTAGATGCGTCCAGTGGGTTGAGAGCTGACCAGCTCTGAGGAAGTCATTGGTATTAAAGATGCCTCAACAGTGGGATGAAGCTGCAGGAACTAGAGGCAGCTCCCTTTCAGACTAACAAAGTTTAGGGAGCCCTGGGTTAAAAGTCCTGCCAGTGTCATGCTGCACCTTAGGCAGAGGCCCGATGCAGAATGGCAGCTAGGAAGTGTGGTCCAGTGGTTTTCACAGCCATTATTACACATTTACTTTGTGCTGTTCCCCTTCAAAGCCCTTTGCGAATTACAGCACCCCTGAAACAGGCCGAAAAGTAGTGTTCCTTGTAAGAAACACGGAAGCTGAGGCCAAGACAAGAACTAACTACCCTGGGTCACAAGACTGTTCCCTGCAGAGCCAAGTTCAGGAGGGCATAGCTCCTAGCTCTGAGGTTGACCCAGTACATCATGTAGATCAGTGGCCCTCACCCAGCCTTTTTAGACTCAAGGCACCCTCCATAACTTTTCTGAATTCAGCAGGCCCCTTGTTAAGAACCACTGCCTCAGCTTACCTCGGTGCGTAGCATCACTGTGTGTGCGCGGGGGAGAGAACCAGGGCAACCACCCTGGGCACTGCCTTTGTGGAAGGGCACGAAAAGAGCCATTGCTGCAGCTGGAGCAGATCATGCTGCTCCAGTAGGCACAGAAAGACTAGGTGCTGCCCCAAAACTGCCCCGGATACAGAGCCACACTACTTTTGAACCAGGTGAAAGTGCTGCATGTTTCTTGTGCAGAGCCTGACTGGGAAGCAGGTGCAGGAGCAGGCATCCTGCCCACATCAGTTACCTGTGAAACCTCATGCGGGCAAAAGCACCTGCTTCTGTCACAGTCCTGCCCAGTCTGGCCCCGCACGCCCCTCCTGGCAGTTCCACCTGACAGTGGCAGCTTGGAGATTTCCCTTCGTTTCTGTGCTTCTGCAGGCTGCCACACTGCTGTTACTCCAGTGAGCTAGTTTCATCCCGTCTGTAACTACAGCGATTGCAGAGGTGGAAACCAAAGGGTAGATTGATCCCTGTGCTTTCAAACTAGCTGTAAGAAAGCTAAACTATTAAGAACAAAGATACAGCACCAACCTCGAGGGAACGGACTACTCTGTGTTCCTAGCGTTAGACCTCATTTTAGGGCCTGATGCAGGAAACGGTGTTGCAAGCATACTGCTCATTGTGGGTGCAGTCGCATCCTAGCCCTGAAGTCCCACCTCAGCATAACCCAACGCCAGACAGGCGGGGGCAGTAAAGGGACAGAGCAGGGCAAGGAGGTTGCATTGTATGGAAGGGCAGCATGTCAGTCAGTCACACCCCGGGACGCACATAGCCTTATTCTAATGAGCACTTCAGGATGAATGTGCAGTGCCTGCTTATTTGGCTTTCACTGCATTTCTGAACAGAAGAACAAGGACTAAAGGAGTATGTATTGAGGCAGGAGTTGGTTAGCTGAGTCCAGGCAATGACATTGAATAGGAATGACATTGTGGATAATGACCTGCTGATTGCACTGCAGATGTCCCTCTTTATCAGAATAGCCTTATTAAACCTTTGCTTCCAAACCATGACAGTTGTCTTAGTCATGCCCAATTAAATAGTCATTCAGCAAGAGTAGGAAAGAAAAAAACTACAGCAAACAAGTTGCTCTTATAACTAAGACACTTTTTGAAAAAAAAAACCCATTGTTTTGCTGAACAGAAGTGTCTCAGTAAAGGATTTTTGTTTCTTATTACGGCTTCTCAAGTTGCAGCATAATCAGCAACTCAGCTGAAAGCTGCAAACAGGCAAGCACCATATACGTGCAGAGAGCAATGCTTTGTCAAATGATGGCCTTTAAATAAGCTGGGAAATAGTTAACAGGCATGTCTTTGGGGTTTACCTTTTAACACTCTAGCTGCCAATATTGTAAAGGTGAATGCAACCTTATCCTGCTCCACACTGTTACACAGTTATGTTTGACCTTCAACTAAGCCAACAGCTAGACAGTCTATGCTGAGAATTAGAGGCTCACAGATGTCAGGTCTGCTGTTGGGTGGGGGTGGGTAGGGAAGGGATGTCAATGTGATAACAAGCAGATACGGGGGGCATTATACAACTCACTTGGGTCCTTTGTGTTTGTTCTTTCACCAACCAAACCCAGTACTAAATGGAATGGTACATCACCAGGCTGAGGGCTGGAGTTCGGCATAAACATATCAGTACCTGGTTAGGGAGACACAAGGTGGCACACACAGGCACGTGTTCACACTTTGGCATGGTTATATTTGAGCCCATGTCAGTGTGGATCAGCTCAAAGCACTTTACAAACACAGGTCAGTGAATCGTAGTAGCATCTTCTTGAGAGACCCAAGTAGTAGCATCCTCGTTTTAGAAACCGATTCCTCAGTAATGCTGAACTGCCCCATCCTGCCTTATCTTAGAAACGCCAGGATCTTTTCTGGAATTGCTGGACCTTATCCCTGGTTGCACACCTACAATGCAATAATAGATACTTTCCACTCTGCACATTTGTAGGCAGGAGTCCCAAGGCTACTGCACTCAGGTCAGAGTTGAAGGGAGTTACCTAATCTCTCTGCTTCTGTGCAGCTAGCTAGATCTAGGAGGGGACCCAAGCACCTGGCTGCCACATCAGGCACCCAGCTCCAACATTTCCGTGCCACCAAAATGCTCAGAAACCTCCACTCATTTAATCCAGTAGCTGCCTAAATATCCCTTGGTAAAGTTCCCATAGCACCTACTTCTGCCAGTAGGTACGCACTACTTGGGCTGCTTGGCATGACAGGATTTCCAGCCACATACTCCTGTGGCCCTCCATCTGCAGGGCTCTGCCTTGTAGGTGTTCCCAGTACCTGCCTACTGGAGTGGGCACCAACCCTGGTGCACATGTTCCATTAAAACATTTCCCAAAGGCAAAAAACCCAGGTTTGAATCCCCACTCTGATTAATTTAGAGCAGTGACTTGACACAGGTTTTCCACCTCCCAGAAGGGAACCTAACCACTGGGGCACTGAGTATGGCAGGGAAGCTCGCTCAAGCTCTTCCACATTGTATAAGTAATTAAAATGTCATAGGAGCAAAGACTTGCAACCTTATTCTCTTATGCTACAGGTCAGTGTCCTGGGTTTCTGCCACAATCAGTCACAAACACTCCAAGCGCAGCATCTCAATCCCTTTGCTTATTCCCCACGGGGGGCTGAGCCCCATTCTCATTGCTGGAAGCTGGAATTTTGGCTAAGAGGAGCTTTGCTGTCCAGTTCACGTTGTACACATGCAGTACCGTTACAGTGCCAAGCTGCTTGAGGTCTCTCACACACAGCAAGTTAAAACCCCCTCTTTTTCTATTTACACTTAGGTCGCACTGCGCAGGCGGTGGCAGTTCGAGCCAAGGCGTTTGGATTCAATGTGATATTTTATGACCCGTACCTGCAGGATGGGATAGAAAGGTCCCTGGGAGTCCAGAGAGTCTACACACTCCAGGACCTGCTGTATCAGAGTGACTGTGTATCGTTGCACTGTAACCTTAATGAACATAATCACCACCTTATCAATGACTTTACGATCAAGCAGGTAATTTACCTTATCTGTAAAACAAAGAAGAGCGGTTTGTGGTTCCAGCTGCAGACCCAAAGCATGTTTTCGTTGAATGCTGGAGCCGCTGCTATCGCAATGACAGTGAGCAGGTGCAGGTAGTAATAATATGTGTGTTTGTCTTGAGATAGTTAGAGTTACATCCAATGGCCCATCTGTCTCTTGCACATAATGTACCAGGTGATAGCATTGTGGCAGCTAAGACAGAATCCATTAATGCACTCACTGAGACAGGAACAAAAATACTTTTTCTTTGACATTTCAAACTAGAGTTCAGGCCTTTTAAATAAAACCCCTTGGTAGTTAGTCCACATAAGAACCTCTTTGTTAGCTTTGAAGGCTTTCTTTTGGGAATAATTCTCTGGTAGCGACCTCCAAACCTGCACAGATAATATACAAGACATAGATGTTTGCAGAGAGCACAATCCAGCTGTACATACCAGATAATAGCAGTCAGAGATTCTGCATGTGCAACCCAGGATTTGGAAGATGCCTGCAGATGACATTCCCTACTGTAGCCCTGGAAAGCATGTAGCAGTAAATGAAGAGATTTAGTATAATCACTGAACGTTCTCTTATTTCCTCCTGGCCCATCAGATGAGGCAGGGAGCATTCCTAGTAAACACAGCACGCGGTGGGCTTGTGGATGAGAAAGCCTTAACTCAAGCCCTGAAGGAAGGAAGGATACGAGGGGCAGCACTCGACGTGCACGAATCGGAACCATTTAGGTAAATAATGGCTTGCATTTTGCTCTTATTAAAAGCTGCACATACATGGCTACTCTTCACCCTGCAGGGGTCCTAGGGCCCAGCTCCCAGGATCTGCCATGCAAATGGGAATCCCAGAATTCCTGGAGTCACGAATGGGAACATGCAGTAGTCAGTGCTCTAGACCCATACTCCGGGGAAGCCCTGCTTAGTAACTGTAGATGCTACTTCAAGAGGTGCTGTTAGGTCCAAGGCGCATGCCATTACAAAACATTTGCTACTGGACAGTGAAAAGGCCAGGGGTGGCAAGCCAGTCAGTTGGGCGGTCAGTTAACTGCAAATTTTTTGACCAGTCAAAGATTAAAGCAATTTTGTGGGGAATGAATTTTTTTTCCTTAGTTTTCTTTACAGAAGTATAATTTTTTAATATTCTTGATGTTTCTTAGTGGAAAAAAACTATGCTTTTTTGTATGTTATTTGACTGCATTGGCAAATTTTTACAATTTTTGACTGATATTTGACTGGTCAATTAACTGAACTTTTGTTTGACTGGTCAAATACCCAACCCTAGATGAACCCAACAGGTTTCAGTTTGCGTCCGGTGCGTTTCTCTTGGACACTAGCCCGCGGCTGGCGGGTTCAGAACCTGCATGTGAACGGTCTCTTCCTCGCACGTCATTACCATTCCTCTTGATTGGCATTTACAAAAGCTTTGGGGAGCAGGGGGGATGGTTAAGCACAAATTTACAAACACACACCTGCCACCCAGCTGTGGTCCTTTAAATCCCAGCTTTTGTGACTGTCCACCTTTATTGCCCCTGCCATCCATAGTTGAGAAACAAAGTCTGCTTGTTGACAGATGAGTGATGGTTGCGGCTAAAGTGCCCAGTCATTTCTCTCCTTGTTAATACAAGTGATGACATATTAGGCACAACCATCCTCCAGTTTGAGCTCTCAAACCCATCTGCTCTTTTTAATGCAACTGCTGACTTTCATGTAGTAACGCCAACCCCCAAATGACCTGGGAAGCCCTGTGCTACACCAGTATTTCCACTCTGTTCACATTTCCTCTCCTGCTGAGCCCATCATGAGACCCTCCACCCATTCATCTTAGACTAGACAAGCCGGTGGTGTGCCACCTCAACCATACTGTGCTGGTGGCCAGAACTGCACCAGCTGGGGAGCAGCTCACAGGTGAAGGGGGCTGGCCACTTGGGCTCTCACCCTTAGTAATTTATTTACCCTGATTTTTCACATTCATATAGTTTTGCTCAAGGTCCGTTGAAAGATGCCCCTAATTTAATTTGTACTCCGCACACGGCTTGGTACAGCGAGCAGGCGTCGCTAGAGATGCGAGAAGCTGCTGCTACTGAAATCCGGCGCGCGATCACAGGTATCTACTGCAGGGAAGCTGTTTATCTTGTGCACATTGTGTGTGTTTGCCTGCAACATGTGTCCCATGGCTGGGCTCAGAGGAAGGAGCCCTGGACATGACACAGCTTTCCACTGAGCTGCTGTTACTTTGAATGACTCCATTTATGGCCCAGTATAAAGAGGGGTTGAATAGGGGTAGATGTGATGCGAGTGCTTAAGTCTTATTACCCTTCTGAGTGGGAGAGGTAGGAAGAAGCTCAGTGACTTAGTTTTCAGGAGGTGCTAGGCACCCACGTGGAAATGTGGTGAGGGGCTGAGGGGGGGGAACACTGATTTACAAGGTACAGGTTTCCCTCACTTTATGCTGTACATGCATTCCT
>NW_017728994.1:68203186-68235284 GCF_001723915.1 Gavialis gangeticus | reverse complement strand
CACTTTATGCTGTACATGCATTCCTGGAAAACAGTGCATCTTAAATTTACATAAAGGCAACCCACTTTACAATGTAATAAATAGGAATGTGTTCCAAGACCTCGACTACTGACCCCCAGACCCATTTCTACCACTTTTACAAGACAAATTTTACACACAAGCACAGGGCGGTGCTGAATGTTACCATCATGGGGATGGCAACTACAGAAACGTGTCCCAGACAATGAGCAAGGAGCACAGAGTCACATAGGAGAGCATATTTTGGTGCGTATCACTCCCACAATGCACCACACAAAGCAGCTGACTGCGGGCTTGCACCACACTGATCGCATAAGGGTGAATTTACCTCGCATATAA
Organism: Gavialis gangeticus; assembly: GCF_001723915.1. Classification (NCBI taxonomy): domain Eukaryota; kingdom Metazoa; phylum Chordata; order Crocodylia; family Gavialidae; genus Gavialis; species Gavialis gangeticus. The sequence continues at coordinate 68,234,927 of NW_017728994.1, read as the reverse complement.
CCAACTTTAGGTACAAAAAGGGTCATTGCCTAAGAGCGAATTCACACATATCGAACCTGCATGAAGCGAGGGAAACCTGTGCATTGAGAATTATAGCTGAGACCACCTTTCAGCGCTGAGTACCAGTGTTGGTACAGTTTGTTTCTATTAGTTGTAATGAATGGTGACAGAGCTGAGGGTGCAGACAGACAATTAATTGGATTCGTGTCAAATACTCCTTGTGTCAGCTGGTATCGTATAGCTGTGACACTTATCCTCTAGCCACACAAGTGCAACAGAGCTGTTGCATATTTAACATATAGGACTGAAGTTGCAGGTCCTTTGTATCCCTGCAGGAGCGTGCAGATGTGACTATTACAGTATAACATGCTGTCAACATGTCTAAGCCCTTTTAAAGTGGTTAAAAGTTATATCTGTACATATAGCCTGATGCTGAGTGTGCATTAGTGAGTGAGCGTGTGCATGTATGTGCGCACATGCGCATACAGGGCTGTGCCCACACACGTGCAAACACACCATTTCTTTCACAGCTAAACCAAGACTGTTAAAAAATAATCCACTGCTAAGACTGCTATAGAATAACTGTACAACACGTGCATCAGGGAGCTTGGCACCCAGAGGGCTCTGGGTACTAACCATAAACTACAACACGCTAAAGCACAAAGCCAAAAGGGAAACACCAAAAAGCCAGTCCCCAGCTTCCCGCTTGGGTTTGGTGCAGGTACCACTTGCATGCAGCTAAGATTAGGACTCGAGTCTAGGTCAGCCCTACTTAAACCCCTCCATGCCTCAGCCCCACTGTTTTGGGGGGTAGGAGGGGATAAGCTTGTGCTGTAGTACTGTGCTGGGTAAGGCAGCATACCTAGAACAGCCAGGAGATTGCAGTAGAGACCAAGCTGGCAAACTGCTGGCCCCGACCAGGAAGTTTACAGATGTAGCTACAACCCCCCTTCCTCCATCTCTTTCTATGCTGATGTCCCAGCAAAGTTTTGCTTTTGCCACCCATCACCTTGCACCAAATATTATTCCTCTTGGGGCCGAAGCCTGATGTCTCACTGCAGCTTTAACAAAATCAGCAGAAAAATCAAGCTGATAAATATCAGTGCACCAGAATCACAAAGGCCTAGCACAGGGAACTGCTGTTCTGGCTCCAGCAAGAGCTCGTGTTATCCAAAGAGTTCCACAAAAATTATGGCATGCTTTCACAAGCATGCATGCATCTGCACACACTAACAGGCACTGTGGACATGGGAAAACAATAACTTATTGTCTGTCAATCAGTCTATAACTTGCCTAGCACTTACTTTAATAATTCTACTCCAGGTCGCATCCCCGAAAGCCTAAGAAACTGTGTGAACAAGGAATTCTTTGTCACAACAGCTCCATGGTCAGTAATAGATCAGCAAGCAATTCATCCAGAGCTCAATGGTGCCACATACAGGTAGGATGAAGTAATTTCATAACCACTTCTAAGGATTAAGGTTCCCTTACAGAGATGCAGCTTGAATTCCATATGCAACACTGAAAACATGCCGCTTTTTCCCCATCTCTGTGGATCTGGCTCCACAGAGGAGCTACGTGTGGTTGCTCTGCAGTCATTCAGGAGGATTTACGGGGAATGTCCTTATTTATTATTCTGGAGGAATCCTAGTTTTACATGTTGATTCCATCGAGGCCACAGAATGGCTATTGCCATAGCGTGGCCCAAATGTATAGTTTCTGCTGCAGAGCCTGCTTCACTTCCAGCTGTATTCCTGGAGCAGCACTTCGTGGAGTCTGGCTCATCTCTTGTGCTCCTCACTGTGGAATAAACACTCGACTGAAAACTCTAGCGACATTCTGAAAATACTCTCAAGACTCCATAAGGCATGGGGGCACTTTTGCTATGGGGTTGGGGGGAAGAGGGGTATTGTTAACTTCAGCGCAGCAACCAAAAGGACAAGGGGAAATGAGTAGTGATCTGTTTTTCAGCCTTCTATTAAACTCCCATAATGGAACACAAGAGGCTGGGCACCAGTGTATGCTCTCTCTGTACAACAATTCCACTGTTGCATATAAGAGTTACATATGCAACTGGTCGTGATGCTTTGGTAGAGTACATGTAAAGCATCAAAACTGAGATGTTAGCCCTTAGGCTCTCTCATGCTGGCACTGAGATGTGCCCTTCCAGGATGGGCACCATCATGTTGGTGCAGGCTCTTGCCTTCACTGTTGAACATATACATTTTTACCACTGGTACCCAACCAACCCACTTTGTTAGCACCTTTTATACGCACTGAAGCAGAGGGTGGTGCGTTGAGTACATGCTGTAAAACACAGATGGGTAAAACAAACAAAAAAATACATTTTCAGTGAAATGGGCAAGTCCTGTTTGGAGGAGACTGATGCTCATGCATAGTTGCATGTGTTTTTCCAACGAATGGCAGAGACCAGACTACAAGGTTGGTAGTTAACCGGCAGCAGGTCAGAATTAAGCAGTTGAAAGCCACAATGGAGAAAATAAGCCAAAGCACAACAGGTGTTTGAGCAGAAGCATCCATCTCATTGTGGGGTGGGGTGGGAAAAACCCTTGTTTCAATGGGATTCAGATGCTGTGATTGACAGTGACCTTTTCTCCCTCCCCAGTTAAGATGAGACTACCTACTTCGTTTGTCACTTTCTCCTCTGACTTCCATGTAAGTCTCTCCCTGCTGCCCAACTTCCTAGCTCCACTGCCTCTTTGACCCTGTATAGACTTTGCCTTCTCCATACTAGTGCTGCCACCAGCTTCCTCCTTCCCACACTTCAGCAGCCACCTTTTCTTCTTAAGCTCAGCATTGGTTTGACTCCCTACCTCCATCTTCCTCTCCATTATGATTGATAATGTAGCTTTCCTCCATCCACCAAATTAACCATGAGAACAGCTGCTTCCCTACCCCTCTGCTCACTGCACTCTAGACATAGTAGCATTAGAGCTGTCTTTCTCTCCTCTCTCCAGAGCTTGTTCCCACTGTATCATCAGCTGGAACTTTAACAAGTTTTGCTCCAAACAGGCATAGTTTAAGTTTTCTGTAAGTTTGAGGTAGCTAGCCCACCAGGGAAGCAGACTGGAGCAAGTGCTGATGTTTAAGCCAGTAACGCAAAAGGAATGCAGCAACAAGTTACAGCAGTTTGTCATCTACTAAAATAGTCACCACAGGCTGCTAATCAAATCACGGTCTAGCTGCCTTGTTTTGCAGTGAGATTGCTCCTGTGAAGTAGTGCAGATAACTGTTGCAGCAAAGACAAGCCATCACTCAAGCACAGGGCAGTTTTATCTCATCTTGTCTGCTGTGACCTCTCCACTCCAGCCTCCTTGCATGTCATCTTCATCCCTGCCAGGTCCTTGTATGCTTCAGTCACTGCCTTCTGACACTTTTATCTCAGCAATCTTCACACTACACAAGTTATACATCCTGTCCTCAACTCTTCACCTCTGTGCACTTCTGGTATGTTTGGTCATAGAGCCCCGCTTCCTCCTGCCGTGCTGCTTTGCATCCTCTCCAACTGCTCTTGAATCCTTTCCTACTCTTAGCTTTGCCCTGTCACTCATGGTACCTATCTGCCTTTTCACAGCCTCTCACTGTTCCTCTGTCCTCCAGATCTGATCCCAACTGACCCCACTGCCATTCCACCAGCTCAAAATGGGACCCTGAAGTTGCCCTAGCCTGGCAACAGAGAATTTTCCAGTATGGGGGAATTTCAGCCAGATCTAGATCCAGGTGGAGGTCATGACAAGGCAACGGGAGGGGATGAGAGCAATCTTTTAAACAAATTTCAGCTGCCAGTAAGAACTGTTCTCTCTTGCACTAGCAGCAAAACCCATCACCTTTCCTGTATCTTCTGCATCCACTTGTAGCTTGTGGCATCTTCTCTTTCACCCCTCCACCCCACCCAGAAGTCATCCTAAAAGCTTCAGTAGCAACTACCTCAGCTGACCCAGATTTCCTCATCCTTGGTTCATACCTTTACTCACAGTCCTTCTAAAATTTAGCTATTGCAATGTTTTCCTATACCATAAGGCTATGTTAGCTTGTTCTGAGAAGAGTTGGAGTTAAAGCATTGCTACAGCTTTTACCAACTGTCCAAAATACAAACTCACAGGCATCAGCTTACACTTGGAGCTTGGAGCCTCGTTGCAAATGGTATTTACATTTTTTGAGCACATGCAGAGTGAGTATCCTTGTGGCACATCCAACATGCAGGGGCATGCGGTTGCCACAAAAAAAATAATAGCAGCACAGATTTATGCTGCTGCATTTTGCTGCTGCACACCCCCCTGTACGTGGGACATTGGTGTGGGACAAGCTGTCCCAGGTGCTGGCCCCAGCAGCCTTATCTGGGGTCCTGGGGCCTCCCAGGGCAACAGCGCCAGCAATCAGAGCATTCAGAGCCTGGCCAGGCCCCATTTCTGGTAGCACACGCTGCTGCCATGTGTGCCATGCCACTTTTTTTTTTTAGCAACCCTTTTTCTTGACACCAGGATCTCCGGGTGTAAAAAGAACTGCACTGCTAATTAGCAGCGCAGCAAATGGGCACGTGCACTATGTGTGGTTTGCAGTGCCTCAAATGGGCTTGAGGCACCACAAACTGCACATGCATGCTCATCAGGACACACCCCAGGTGTCCCACACGACCTTACAACATGTCTGTAGCCATTTGGTATCCTAATATCCTTCTCACCTACCAATTAGCAGAGTAGGAGCAGATCCAGACTGCAAAGAAAGTTCATTTCATGCTGTTCTTATAAGATTGGCTTAAAGAAAATGTTGTGGTTTTAATTGATACACCCTCAAGAAGCCTCCACCGAATAACCTGGCTGGAGTATTAATCACCAATAATCATCTTGTCAATTCTGATGCTACTGAGGAAAAATTTCACTGGCACCCATCCTGCTCACAAGGTGACACTCCTGTACCACAAAATGAACCCTTCAGAGCGTGTACCAACATAAGCCTGCAAATAAGATTTACTGAGATCTTTGTAAAACAGGCAGTTGATTTCTTTGGTTAAGACCACAGAACAAGATTGCAGGGGAGGGGTGTCATCAACAGGAAATAGCAGCTTTAATCATTAAGCTTTTTTATTTTTTAATTAAATCATGGCTTCCTGCTAGCACCGGCCCGGACTTCAAGAACTTACACACATGCTTAGCTTGTACACTGTAATTAGCATGCAATATTGAGCACGCAAGTCTTTGCAGGAAGGCGTCTCTGCCCTTAAAAGGACTGCTTTCAGCGTGGAATCCAGAAGCATGACGTATATACAACACCCTAGCAGGAAGGGAAGTCTTCTGTGTAATTTAACCATCAAATAAGCCAACTGCAAGTTCTGGTATTAGCAAATACAAGAAGTTTTGCTCTTCTTGCATTATCGCTTGCTATTTGTACATAGGAAGTGACTATGATTGTTCACACTGGCACATTCTCTCTTACTACTGAACACTGCTAACAAGGTTTGAAACTAGATATGAGCACCTTGGTGTGAATCATTCCCAAGAGCACATTAACCTTCTCCAACAAGAGCTTGTCCACAGTGAATGTCCATGTGCCACCAGCACACCAACAGTACCCACACATGTACACACCGGTCTCTTCATGCCCCTAAGTTATGGCAAAGGCAGTATGTACTTCTGCCCCTCACTTCCTCTCCACTGCTATGGCAAGGCAAAACAGTCACTTCTGTTTTTCCCCTTTTAAGAAATTTTTCTTGACTTTTATTTAATTGGGGGGGGGGGGGGGGTATCAGATCCCCACCACCCCCCAGTGTCCTTACCTGGGCAATTGACTGCCAAAGGGTAGGTCTTCCAAACACCTGGTAGAGATTCTTCACATCCTCACTTTGATTCAACCTTGATCTTACCTAGTCCCACATTAGGGATGCAGTTCTTAAGTGCCACGCTGCATTCCCTATCACTGTTTATTTCTATCAAGATGAGGTAAAGTCTCTGTTGGAGGCCAACCAGTCAGTCAGGGCCTGCCTATCTGTCGTAGCCCATACAGCCCTCTTGACATGATACTGCATGCCAGACTGCACCATGAATGCTTGTAGATATTTCTACAGGCCGTTTATTCCCCAGGATGGGAATAATTGTGCTGGTCAGAGCTCGGCAACCATGATGGAAAGACCCAGCCAGTAGTTGCAAGGGAGTCCTATTTTTCTCCTCTGAGCCATAGATGACCATTATGACAAACTTTTCCCTTTGGGGTAAGAAGCGCACATCAACTCAAACACAAAATAGTTGAAGCTTAGACCAACAGTACAGCTGCCTCAGTTTCTTCCACAGCAGGACAGATTCAGCTAAACAGATGTACCTAGTCAGATGGACTCGGTGTCATACAAAAACCCTTTCCCTCAACTATATTTAGGCTTTCCCATCAACTGTATTCGTCAGGGCTGAAGCATGGTCAGCTAGGGCCGCAGTTCTCAACCTTTGTGAAAAAACCCTGGGGTCCCACCATGATAAAAACAAATCCCCATTTTTTCCAAGAAGTGTATTTTTACATAACACTTATTTTAGTATATGAATCATTAATGGAAATTTTCAAATGAGTTGAAGTTCCAGCTACATGACCGTGGTGTCCCACCACTAAGCTAGGGTGCATGTAGAAGGACCAGTGATCCGTCTTCTATAAGTTGACAGGTCTGGAGTGCCCAAGAGCCTACCTCTTATTCCTTCTGGCAAAGGATCCCATTTTCCACAGGACCTCAATCTTCTATTCACATCCTGGGTGGGGCCACCATTTGGACCCATGGCAACCTGACCAGTTTCATTTATGAAGACTGCTTTTTTTTTTTTTGATAGCCATGACCTTGACAAGGATAGACAAAGGAGAGTACAGACTGCATGTACTCACTTACCGTCTTTTATTTCAGACAGGGTTTATCCCTATTTCTAACGGCTGTTGGCATCAATTTGGCCTGTCAGCAAATCAGTCAGCTCTCCCCTTTCCCCCAAAAGCTTGGCTGCTTGAGAGCAGAGGCATTACTGCATGCCCTTGGTGGAGGAGAAAATTCCCACAGCTATTTATTTCACTAGCTAAAAGATCTGTAGATACAGCAATTTGGGGCCTGGTTTAACACCATCTGAGATCCAAAAGGGTTGAGACCATTTAAGTGAACTGAGCAGGAGTAGTCAGAGCTGTTCCAACAGCAACTTCAGTGGCTTCCCTATTGCCAGTGTCAGGTATGGATATGTTCAAGGCAGTCCCCTGGAGCTCCCGTGAACATCTTCACCTGAGCACTGCACTGAAGCAGCCTCTGACATGGGTTGTGTGTCTGGCAAAGCAGGCCTGCAATCGCTGTCGAGCTAGGAGTCGGAGCCCAGGCTTCCAGTAGCTGGGCACTGGTTTGGAGTCCGTCATGTTAGAATGGGTATATGGAAAAGGCTCAAAGGAGAAATAAGTTGCTTACTACTAACTGGAGTTCTTTGGGTTGTGGTGTGCATACATATACTTTTTATCCTCTCATCTTCCCTGCATTGTGAGTTCTGCAGCTGAGGGGAACCAAGGAACAGGAAATGCACACCACCCTTTTAATAGGAGAGAGGGAGGATGCATACATGTTGTACAGATACTGCTAGGGCAAAACGTTTCAGTCACAGATACAGAAACATGCACATGATCAACATACTAAAGAACTCCTCCACGCAGCTAAAGAGCTTCTCTTCTTCCTTCCTCTACATCTGCCTGATAGAATTATTTTGTTTTTTGAATGAGTATTTTCTCCTTTCTTTTTTGAAGCAAAGATTGCGGAGGTTGCTCAGGAAGATGCGGGTGCTGCAACCTGCACAAGTCCATTTCATCCTTGCTTCACCCCTTACCTGCCAGTGCTGCAGCCAGCCAAACACTCAAGAAATACAGATGCATTCTTTGGCAACCTGCAGTTTTCTTGAATTTCTGATTTAGGTACTTTGTTGGTAAAGCCCTGCAGTAGGTATCAACACTAGAAAATACTTAATTATAAAAGGTGTATCATCAGGCTGCAGCATCAAAGCTTACTGGCATAATTAAAACACCTCTACAGCAGCAGAGGATAGCTGTGGGAGGATAGGAAGAAGCACCTTTAAGATGAATTGATTTGAAAAAAATATGTGCATTGAATCAACTAGATGCTAGTTTAAACAAATTAGAGGCTAAGAAAGAATGGAATTCTTTGGTTCCCACCCCCCGCTACCTCCCCCAAATCACTCTCAATAAGTGTATTTTTCTATACTACAGCAGTATACACTGACTTGAAAACATCTTTTTTTTCCCCCCACTCCTCCAGGTATCCACCTGGCATGGTCAGTGTAGCACCTGGAGGCATTCCAGCAGCTATGGAGGGCATCATCCCTGGAGGCATTCCCGTTACTCACAATCTTCCAACAGTGGCACATCCATCCCAAGCTCCATCTCCTAATCAGCCCACAAAACATGGGGACAACAGGGAACACCCCAACGAGCAATAGCAGATAACTTAAAAATCATTCAATAAACTTGGGACCAAGAGACATTGGGGAAAAAAGTTATACATGAACTTAAAAAAAATTTGATACAAAATTTGTAATGTTGATTTTGGACAGATGCATCACTGATGTTCCAGTGTTAACAACAAAGTGATAGCAGTCAAGACTGGGGAGAAACCCTGAAGAAGTCATCTGCTTACTGAAGCGCTGAAAACTAGGATGTGATACATAAACGATCAGCTTCTATTATTGTATGTTAAGTTTCCTTCATCTGTGCATCAAATCACAAAATAGATCTTTCCCTTCTCAAACCTTTGGGAATAGCAGGGCTAACGAACCTGTATTCAGAACATTGCATTAAGCAATCCTCACGGAGTTAACATTAGAAATTTAAGAGGAAACCATCATGTGGCTTCAGCCCTTTCCTTCCTCATGTATCTTAGTTACCTCTTCTTGCAGTAGGAGAAAATACTGGCCTAGAGATAAGAAAAAATTATCTTGTTGCAGTCTTACATGGCCAGCAACATACAGAAAAGTTCTCCTAATGTGTTTAGATGTAGCCATTCAGGCGAGGAATCTTGGGCTGGGGGGTGGAGGGAGAAAAGGTATATAGCAATATTCACTTCTCTCCAACCTCTCCCCACCAAATGAAAATGTGTCATCTGACCAACACACTGAATAAAGTAGCTGTAAGTTCAGTTATGCCCTCCAATGATGCAAAAAAAAAAAAAAAAAATTAAATTTCACTCACTATTTGTACTCAAATATATTTTCTCAGTTTTAAATCTGCAGCTATTTTATCAAGTGGAAAAAAGTCTTGAGCTGGAAAGGGTTCAAGAATAATGTTGCATTTCCTTATGTCTCAGGAAACACTTTTTATGGTAACTTGTCAGACTGTCTATGAACAAAACCCACTTTTTTAGACATTGATAAAGTCTTCTTTTCTTCACGTGATATTTTATACAAGAACACTTCAGAAATGTGTTATTAGATGTGACTGATTTTAACAAATCCTATTAGATTTGTATCAACTAGTTACATGTTATATTCATAGTCTTTTGTGAATCATCGCCTTTTTGTTTAAAAAAAGATGGCCTATTTTGAGCCTTTGTATGGGTACATTCCTGTTTCTGTGACAAAAAAAAATCTTAAGCTGTCCCAAACAGAAAAAAAAACAATGGCTATCAGAAATCTGTTTTGTTTTAGTGTGTTACCGTTATTGTATTTGTTTATTGTAAAGGTGAACATTTAGCGTTCAGTGCAGTTTTCAATAAAAAGTGATAAAATTTCTATAATTTCTGAAATGTAAGAGCCCTTGAAGCAATTTAATGATGTTTCCAAGTGAAAACCTGAGAACGTAAATTAAGGTATACAAGTGCGACTATAATGCTCTAGTACCTCCACTTTGAAAGAGAATGACTACGCAATTCAGAGGCAGAGCATATGTGGCTTTAGTGCAAGTAGTCAGAGCTGCCTCAACTTCAGAGCTGTGACGCGTCAGAGACCGACTGTCAGCTACCAACGGCCAGAGTTTCACTGACTCCAGCAGAGCGATGACGATTTACATCAGATGAGGCTCTACACTTAGGTACCTTCTCAAAATGCAAGTGTGAGACTGCAGGGGGTAGGGGGTGCGGAGGAGACGGGACAGTTCAGATTTGCCAATTCATAGTGAATTCTCAACTTCTCAAAATTAAAAAGGTAGCCAAGAAAAAAAACACCTCACCTCCGTTGGTTTCCTCCACAGACTTTCTGATGACTGATATCAGGAAGCAGAAGTGTGTAATTTTAAAATGTTTTGCTTTGCTAATATTTACAATGACTGCTACTACTTCCCTGTTTGCAGTTTGAATGAAGATCAGTGTCATCTGCCTTAGGAGTTGGAAGCAGGTGGCCCTTTGGCAGCTGAACATTTTTATAACTCCTGCATTAGTTCTTACCTACGCTAGGCAGAGAAAGTATAAGCAAACTTCTAGAGAACATTTACCACATGCTTGAGAAGTACTAGCAGCTTTAAAGCTCACTGCATGAAGGGCCTGTGTATTATTACTGTAGTTCCCTTTAAAGCTAGCTAACTAGATACCAGTACCATTTGTTTAGATACAGCAGATAACTTGATATAAGAAAAGACTGAAAAAAAAGCTGAAGCCAAAAAGGTTTCTAGTTACAAAACTTCTGTATTTTTTTTGTTTTAAATTAAACTGAAAGCTAATTACCAGCTTCAAACATGTTAAAAAGAGGTCGCATGTCATAGGTGAGTGACCATCCTTTTGTCAATGATTAACAGCACATATAAATGATTATCCATAAACACCAGCAAAGAGAAACCAGGAGAAGACAGGTTAGTTACAGAGAAGACATTTTGGGGGGAAAAAATAAAATGAAGGTAAAACAAGAGAGAACAGTGAATTCATGTTGTCAAGGTCTAAAATTATTTTTTCAAATAACTATTTCTGCTACTTTCATTTGCTTTTAAAGCAAGCAGCTGCATTCCAGATGGGTAAAAATCCTTTTCTGCGAAATCAAATCCTTTGTGTCAGTGGATCCTAGGGCATCCATTGCCAGCAGTCGACTTTGCACTAGGGAAACAAGAGTCCCTAGTTGCAGGGAATGGTAGACACTATGCTTTCATCCAGTATTGGACAAGAGACCAGATGCAAGTAAGTTTAGACAACAACTGCCACTAGAGTGCTAAAAAATCCAAATGTTACAGACTAATTAATGGGAGCATTGTAATAACAGGCTGCAGTTCTAGAAGTAATCTGTTACTCCTGCAGTTGTGGCCATTACTGAGGGATTCAGTGGTACTACCAGCAAAATATATAGCCTGTTGGCTGCATATGAAAGTGAAGAATGAAGAGCCTGCATCTATCCTGACAAGATGGATTGAGGGTCCAAGCGAAGTGACTGAAGCATGCTGCAAGTTTGTGGGCAAGTGGAGATAAAAAGAATAGCAACTACTTGATAATCCAAGTCACCTTGCTAAAAAGTAAGCCTGCTACTATTCATGGACTGAAGGAAGGAAAGCAGGAGGTCCTTCAACCACAGCACGTAGAGCAGTTCCAGGAAGAAAAAGTGCAGCTTTGGTGGCAGATACCCGATGCAGCTGTTCTTTAAAAAAAAGACCGATACCTCTTTAGAAAGCAAAGCTCACAAAAGAAGTTATCTGATCAAACATAAACAATGCAACAAGACTCTCTAACTTTTATTTCAGTGCGTCGGGTTATGACTTGCTGGAACCTCGCAGAGTTCACTTACAGCTTAGCTTGGGACCACTATGGCTAGATTGTGTATAACCTACTAAAACAAAAATGATGCAAGGGGCAAACTGACCAAGGAATTTCTCCCCAAAAAAGCCAGATGCAGATAGGGAAGTGTCTGAAATGATGAACCACAGACTGCACTAGGTGAGCATGCATACACTTCTGGGACCAATGATATGGGGAATAGTTCACCAATGCCAAGAAATCAAAAGACATTTTTTTTTTAAAAAACAGTTAAGCCAATACAGCAAGCAGGACTTGGCAGCCAAGTACAATTCGGTATCTGTAAATCTTTAATTATGCTATTTGGAGAGATTACTACTGGTATACACTGACAGCAAAAAGGCCAATTACTTGCACCCTTCGCTAATCGAAAAGGCCAAATGCAGCACTAGCAGAGCTTCCAGAGCTCAAGTCAGGGGATTCTTTTAAAGCCTCTCGAGTTCTGAAAATGCAGTGAGGTTCATCAGCCTGAACGTGTTATTTTATAGCACATCAGAAAAACAGTAATGATAAACAAAGCCAAAACTCGAATGCATCAGGAGAGTCAACTGGGAAGAAAAGCACAAGACAGATGTTAAGCATCCCAGGGTTTGGTCTGGTTTTTAAAACAGCAGAGATGTAGCAGAGTGCATGGTACTGCCATTAACTGCAAAATGTTTCTTTCTTCATAAAGGAAGTCGCAAGCTGCCTAGATGGCTGTTAGAGACGAGGCTTGTTCTTGCACACATTTGGCTAGAGAAAGGTTTGTCCTCTCTTACATTTTATCTTTCTGGCCATTTTACAGTCCCCTTGTGCTTCCTCCAATTCCCAGTCTTGTTCTATCACAGTGGGAAGGATTTTCATGAAGATTTTTGTAAAATGACGCATCAACACCACTTCCAGTAGCCTACTGAAATGAAAGCACTAGCTCCTAGTTTACTTAAGGGCTTGTCTACAAAGGATGTTATCACAGTAAGATGAGACCAAGTTCACAGCACACTAGCTATTCCACTAGCTACTCCCCACTGGCCAGGCGCCTCTTAATGCACTTCAGCAGACAGACTTTGTACAGACCATGAGTGCCCACCCTGGTGGCAAGTACAAAATAGCTGGTGCTCTGTAAATTCACACCCTAACCTACTCCACACCAACTTCCCCATGTAGGCAGGCCATGAAGTAGCCCACTGTTCAAGATACACCTGGATTTGACTATCATGTAACAAAAGTTCAAATGAACAGAGGACAAGGTATCTTTTTACCTTAATACTGCATTTCAAAAGCAAACTTAAAATTAGGACTGTATATAAAGTGGAACCTGTTCACTATCTGCAATTCTCCTATTTCACTCAGGTAAATCATATGTATATTGCAGAGAAACATGCATTCGTTTACCTGAAAATTTGTGCATGCACCAATCAAAGGTGACCTAATGGCCAAAAGTGTGAAGACACATTTCTTAATAAATCTCAATGGAATCTGTGATGGGAAAAACTGCTAACATAATACAGTACTTCATTATTTCTATAGTTTTGGTGTTTTGTCACCAAGTTTACGTAGGAGTTGTGCACATTTCAAACACCATCTAAGCAGCATTTGGAAGAAAAAGCAGCAAGTTCCTTAGGGTGTCCATAGCTTTAGACTACACAAAAATACGTGCTATGGGACTTCCTTCCAAATCCTAGTTAAAAACAAATAATGCCATCTACTGAAAAATTCCCGATCCACCAGCCACACCACCAATAAACGTCAAAGTGCTTATCAAGATTGGAATTGCACTGCCTGTGTAAAAGAAACTGGCATTAATCTTTAGTGTTTCTAAGTGAGATTTTAGATAGACTTTATCCATTACAGACTGCATGGTTAAAGTTATCAAATATAACAATTTCTATGGGAGAATATACTCTGAACTTACACTTTTAGGAACTTACATTTAAGTATGGCCACATCAATCAACATGCAAGAAATTCCCAGGTTTACATATTGAGAAATAGATAATACAGTGCTTTTAAAAAACAACTTTAGCATAATTTTTTTTTTTTTAGTCAGAACTGTCAAGCATTCCCTCATGAGATTTTAATAACCAAGGAATGCCCCTTTTAAAAGGCATTTTTTTCACTTGCGGCAATGTGGATTTATGATATATTTAAAGGATTAAATGATACACTATACATATCACAGCAAGACTGGGTTTGAACAACAGAAAATTCTCAAATCATGTGTAGCATCTGCTAACTCAAACACTTTTAGTCTAGAATCACTGGAATAAGAAACCTTATATAGTTACATCACTTTTCTGAATAAATATTTTGACCATATTGAAAGAAAAATCTAAGCAAATGTAACAGGATGAAATATTAAATGAAAAAGGCTTTTCAATTCAATTCAACAAAATTTCACTGCATGAAAAATTTAGTTCTTCCAGTTTGTTCATTAAAGATTTGATTTTATTATAATGGGCAAAACGATAACTAAAATATTAATAAAATAATGGACTGGTCTTTATGTCCAACTTGCTGCGGGTAGTTTGTGCAAACAAAAATCCTCACAACCTGACCTGGGCACTAATGAGATCTCGCATAAAGGGCCTGGCAAGGAAATGTGTCAGAATAAAAGTGAATTAGAATATCAAGCACTACTGTAAAAGAATCTCAGAGGGAACCAATATCCATCTAACATGTGCTTTTGTAAGTGCCCTTATTCAAAAAAATTTCTCAGTAATTTTAAGATGCTGGTATACTTTTCCTATTACACAACTTCTCACACAACCACATGCGGTACATTTATAGACAGATTTACAATTGGAAAGAATTTTTTTTTCTGTCTTGATAATAAAATTAGGGGATTCTTTTGTTTCTCTTGTTTTTTCTTTTTAACAAACTGCAGTCCAACCAACTCAGCTCTCTTCACACAGCAGCCAAGGCTCTAGATTCTCCCCACACTGGTTAGAAAAATCCTTTCCAGCACAGTTCCGCTAGAATTGGGTCATTCCATAACAAACTGCTGGAGCATAACGCTAACTTTGGGGTCATCAGACAGTATGCACTGGTATTTTCTTTTGATTTCATCATTCATCATCGTCATCTTCATCTTCCTCACCATCAGAAAGGGATGTACAAGGTCGGATCTGTCGATAGCGATCGAGCCACTTCTCTACCATTTGTGTGACCAGGGGATGATTGCGGCGCCGAGAGCTTTTCTGCATAGCAACGAGAACTCCTCCCTCCGTCACACAGCAGTCCAGCCACTCCCTGAGCAGCTTCTCTTGCTGCTCCTCATTACCTATCTTTAGGAAGAGAAAATGGACACAAATGTGAAGGTGTCAAGACTGCCAAGATCTTTAAAAGAAGCAGCCTGCCATGAACTGTGAGATCCATATTAGTGGAAACATTCTTCCTTTTAAATGCCTTTGTGGAAAAGTTGCATTTTCATAGTATTTAGATTCCTTCAAACATGATTAGAAGCCCATCTAAGGGCTCACAAAGGCTAATGTTTCAAAAGCAATATTTTTGTTAATTCTTGAATTGTTTCTTCTTCTCAACCTAATTTCAAAATTCTCCTAGTAAATGTGTGTGACATTGCACATTTACAGCAAGCACAACCCTAAAATGGATGAGGTCTTGCAGAGAGCTTGTAATCTGCAAAGCAAGCCTTACAATTCTAGTAGTGCACTAGTCAAAACCCCTGCTTTTATAAAAAAAAGACATTCACAGTTGTAGCTCAAAAATTATATAGTATTTCTTTTTCTGTGCAAAGCATTTTTTAGACTAGCACTCATAGCCCTTTTGATCTCAAGATCCTAAAGTGTGCCTTTAGTTAGCCAAAACGGGCTCCTGTCAGTATCCGTCAGAAAAAACAAGCATAGACACCTTAGAGCACACAGCCATATTAAATGCCAACTTTCAAAACCTACTGGCTAATAATTACATTATATCCATTCACATTAGGGCTGAATATAGCCACTTTTGGCCTTACTGTTGCCTATTTTTGGGTTCATCTGTATTCACCAATATTGTACATTTGCACTCAAATAACAAGTAAATAAGGGTTCACAGACTTGGAAAGCATCCTTTAGAATAGCCTAAAAGGATGGGGAAGGGAACAGAAGTAAGGAAAGGATACAGTATGGACTTTAGGCCAAACTGCAGAGTCCTTCGGTACCCGCAATTAGAAACCACCATGGAGGTGGGGAGGGGGATAGAGAACAGGACAATGGGACACACCTTTTAGTTACAAAAACGCCTTACCTCTTGAGCAGAGAGGAAGTGAATGTGCAGCAGTTTCCTCTCACTGTCGACCAATGGTAAAAAGGTAATGGTAACATCATCATCAGTGTTCAGGTTAGCACCGGCACCTCGATTGCCATAACCATCATTCTCCATGGCAACCAGAGCAGAGAAGTGGCCCCTTGTGTAGCCCAGAGCAATAGGACTTTTCCAACAAAAACTCTGTTCCCATAACAAAGGCAGATACACACCTAAAAGACAAAAGGGACAGACACAGGCCTGGGACCTTCTTTCATTTTACAGACTCATCAGGTTAGAAGGGACAAAGGAGATCTAGTCCAACTGTCTGCACACATGAAGGATTCACCATTTCTAAACTATCCTCAGACACACGCCTAAGCAGCCTTTGCTTGAACGTACCACCTCCGCCAGCCTCCTGGCCCTGCCCCCAGAGAGAGTGGCTGCAACTTCCACAGACTGCTCGTTCTCCTGCCCTACAGTTCAGTTGTTTTTCCTGAGACTACCAACCTGCACTCCTGGCAACAAACTCACTGCCTCCTGCCCTGCCTTCTGTGGCAAAAGACAGCAGTTCTTTCAAGTATTTCAGAACTGCTATCAAGCCCCCATTAAGCTGCAGACCCTCACCTTGTCCTCATGCAGCTACATCCCAACCCCTTATCTTTGCTGATCACCTCTAGATCCTCTCTCCTGTCCTAAAAAAGTCCTTCTTAGAAATGCACACAGCTGGAAGCCCACGCAACAGTGAGAGGTAATGTCTTGAATACAGTGCTTCCCTGAATAACTAGCATTTGCTCTTTTGACAAAAGCACTACATAGCTGACTTGTTGAATTTGTGATTCCCCATACCCCTGCTCCCATCCCATAACCTCCAGGCGCTTCTCAGCAATGCTACTGCCGCACCAGTTTATCCCCCATTTACAGCCATACACTTAGTTTTATTCCCTAGGTATAGCATCTCACATTTATTTTGTTGAATTCATTTTGTTCACAGCCCAGATGTTTAAGTTTATCAAGATTCTTTGACTTTTTTTTTTGGTTGGAAAAAACATACCCCACCACGTTGCAGCTGTCATAGAAGCATAAAAAATTAGGGTTAGAAGGGACCCTCAGGTCATCCGGTCCAATGCTCTCCTCAGAGCAGGACCATCCCCAACTGGATCATCCCACCCAGGGCTTTGTCTAGCTGGGTCTCAAAAACCTCCAGGCAAGGAGAGTCCACCACCTCTCTGGGTAGCCTGTTTCAGGGTTTTACTATTCTCCTAGTGAGAAAGTTCTTCCTAATATCTAATCTAAAACTTCCCTTGCTACAACTTGAGACCATTGCTCTTTGTTCTGTCATCCGCCACCACTGAGAACAGTCTAGCTCCTTCTTTTGAACCCCCCTTCAGGCAGTTGAAGGCTGCTGTCCCATGGAAATGGATCCATTTTTTCAGCACAGCCAATCACTACTGGCCTACCACAGTGATTCTCAATCAGGGCTCCACAGCACCCTGGGGCACCTTAAGATCCCGTCAAGGGTGCTGCCAGATGCCACACAATGTTAGCGCTATTAGGTGAGTGGCAGAGCACCCTTGGTGCCTGCCATTTTAAGGGCTTAGAGCAAGCAGCAGGGCAGCCAGCACGTGTGGGCCAGCCCTGATGAGGCAGTCACATGACCAGAGGAAGGGGCCGAGTAGCCTCCATTTCAACTCAGGCCCTCAGGGATGAGACAGCAGTTTGCTGCTGGCAGCTGTGGAGAAAATGCCACCCAGCTGAGCTGCTGTTCACAACATCATGGAGGTACATGGGCAGGACCTCTGGGGAAGGAGGCGGCTCCAGGTCCTGGGCATGACCAAAAACTACACCCTGCTGGGGTAGGATGGTCTAGTGCGGCTGCCCATAGAAACGCCAGGCCTGTCACCTCCCCAGTGAAAGGCAAGTAAGGGGCACCTTATAACCCCTGCTCCCACACTCTTTTAGGTTGAGCGAGCCCTGAGCCGAGTTGGTAGACGCAGGGAGCCCTGAGCCAAGTGAGCACTGAGAGGTCCGAGGCCTAGGTGCCATATTTAAAACTGCATTTTTTGCCTCTCCGCTGATGACATGCGAGCAGCAAGCAGTGGGGCCCTTCAACCAATCAGCAGTGGGGGGCACAGAGGGGAACCTTCAAGGTGAAGGGAGCCACTGCACAGCCTACTCCTGCCATGAATTTGGTAGGTTCCTAATGATCCACAATATAAATCCAGAGATTTCAAAATGGGGATCCATAGCGTTAAAAATGCTGACCTGTTGTGGGCTTTCCGAACAGAAAAAAACTGCTCTAATATTTTTCCATAAATCAAAACCTGAGTGAAGCCAAGAGCTGGCATTTTCTGAGGGATGTCAAGTCAAACACAGCTGAGAACCACTGGCCTAGCAGGAAATTGTGTGCACGATCTAATTCAATATAGTTAAAGTTGGCACATAGGTGCACTTATCGTTCTAGCTGTCACTGCAATACTGTTCCCCTAAAATGTATAGTACAATAGACAACAGTAAATTTAACAGTTGTAACAAAGACTTGTTTTCAACCACTTAATCTGATTAAATTCTGCATCAGAAACAAATTTATCATTTTCTTTAAAAAAACAAGAATTAAACCTGATACTTTCACAAATTATTTAAAAATATTATTATACCATATATTATGTAGTACTTAAGATGTATGGCAAGCTGTCCCTGTCTGGCTAGACAGCCTCAAAATGCTGCATTAAAAAGTTAGAACTGCATTAATTACTTATATCAATTAACTGAGAAATGCTGAAAGGTCATACTGTCATCTTTGATGAAAGCAGGTCAGTTTAAACTTAGACAAATGAGAACCACAGACTTTGAATGAAGCTGTAGTTTTTCCAGATCATTTTTAAAAGCAAAGCAAGCAAATTGGTCAGGCGCAGCAAGTCTCAAAGCGTAACTGCCTCCTGCCTTTTCCTCCAGGAACACAAGTAACTCTTCGCATGTACCCCAGCAAGACAATTCAAGCAAAAGTATGCCTTACCTTGTGACAATTTATAAATAGCTGGGTACAAACCAAGTGCATATGTAGCATAGCAACCTTTAATAGCATAGCTATCTCCAGTAGGTTAGCAGCTGAGGCTGCAACAAAATAAGCCAATCTCCTCCTTGAACATTAAGATACTGAAGGGCAATACTGAAAAGGGCACCTGTTAAATCAGCCATTCCCAAACTAGGGGTCAGAAGCACAACAAGAACGTAACTGCAGATCTGGGGCTTGCAACCAAAAGTGGAGATGTCAACAGAAAAGTCTGGCAACTGCTTCTGTAGGTTATCTGCGTTTCTCCAAGCCTGGAGAATGAAAACTGAACAGTGACACTTGCTCATATCAGGTTTCCGGTAACCTGATGTTTAGGTTTTAAACTCTCCAAAGAAATGTCTATGTTTTCTCTCTCATTTCTATCTTTTTCTAGCTATACAAATGTTTCTATTTGTTTTAAGTCCATATTAAAATTCTATAAAAGTCTAAATGTGGAGGTGAGATTCATTTGGCAGCTCCCCTGTCAATTAGAATATAACTTTCAACTATATCCCAACTTTACATTTGATTACCTTGATTTAAAAGTAGCAAATGGCAGGATAAAAAGGATAACCATTAGCAAAAAAAGAAGCAGCTGTGTGTCTAAAGTAAATGAGATTATCCAAAGGAATGAGGAGTGCAAAGTTACACTGAAAACACATGCTAACAGCTAATGCAGTGAAAAAACTCCTGTAATTCCTGGAAATTAATTCTGCATAGGCAGGTAAGCAAATTATTTAACATATTTTTCATTTCAATACTGGTTGTGCTGAAGTTCCAAGTCAAATCACGCATTGAAGAGAGAGCTAATTTCTTAGCATTGAATGCTTGCACTTTTAAAAATGCATATTAAAACCTAATTTGCATAACAGCACTAATGTTTTAAAGCAACACACCACACAGATGAAACCACCGCCACCACAACTTGAAAAAGTAAGACCTCTCAGATATGCAACGTTATAAGCTTCCACAATAACAGTCCCAATGACATAATTAGGAACTCTTCTTTTCTATAATCACTTTGGTTGCCCTCAAGTCCCTCCCTTCAGGACTATGGCAATTAATTTTTATAACAATTTTAGGATTTCATGCGCTCTGCTCACTTCTTGGCTCTCAGGCTCTGTGACTAATAGGACTAACAGGAGACGCCCAGGAGAAAAGCTCTACCAAGTAGTCAGTTGCTGCTAACAGGATTTCCACAGCAATCAAAATGAAGCCTGCTTCAGTTAAATAAGTTTCTTTAGGTAAATCTGATATCTTTTATTAGACCATATCAATCTTTTATTATACCAACCAACTTTTGAGTTGGTCTAATAACAAATATCAGATTTACCCAAAGAACTTTGTCCGCCTATGTCCTTAGACCAACACGGCTACAACCTACACTCTTGCTTCAGTTAAATGAATCCTTAGCCCTGTGTTCAAGGTATTCACCACTAAGGGCCATATATGAAACTCATCTCATAAACCATACCTTTTATGACCTTTTTCCTAATGTAGTGTTTTGCAAATTTTTGGTACTTGGGGGAAAAAAAAAATTTTCTGGATTAAAATTGGTGGCACACTTCACTTGCCAGCCTGCAGGCCTCATCCAGCCACGTCGGACTGGCATGGCCAGGGCCCATCCAACCCATTTTTCATGGCACACTCCCACTGCTCTCTCAGCACATCAGTGTGCTACAGCATACCCTTTGGGAATTGCTGCCTAAATGGCTTATATCCAAATTAAAACGGCATTAAGTAAACTTTCCACACACCTGGCATGCATGTCTGCCCAAACATCCAGAACCCCACCTACTCCTCTGAAACAAAGACCCCCTCCACGGACAGAGCATCCCCAGTCCCACTTATCTGCAACACAGTGTTAACATTCCCTGTCCCTGTTCAGTCCCATCCATCCCTTGTTGGATATTTGAGGCTGTGCCAGTAGCAGTCTCTTACCGATTCCTCCCATTTCTCTCCATCTTACTACTGATTGGCAGGGCTATCCCCCTCCCTTCTTCTACAGTTTATGGGACTTACAATTAGTCTTAACAGACAATGAAGTTCTCACAGCAGCAGCTCTAGCGTGGTGCTGCTACTGCCACCACAGCTCCCACAAGGAAGCAGCAGAGGCACCCAAGGTCTACTTGGAAAAAAGCATGGGGGGGGGGGTTTAGTCTCTTCTCCTAAAATGGTGGCAGAACCACCAGTTAGAAACCAGTTCCTTTCCCTCTCTCAACATTAAGCTGCACCACAGGAAAATGTCAGAAAAGTTATGGAAGCCCAATCCATTCATATTCCTCTGCTCCATTTAACCACAATATGCTCAACTGGTACAAACTCCTGTCCTCATCCATTTCACTGCATACAGTGCATTTACACAAACTACCAAGTTGGAGCTACTCACAACTATGGGCAAACACCTCCAGAGCAGGAAGGAGCAGCCTATTAAATTCTTCCCCCTGCTCTTTAGTTTTCATGAGACTTAAAATAACCAATGAATCTCCTAATCCCCCACCTTGATGGGTTTTTGCAGCAAAAACACAGGGTAGAGTCTCTTCAGACTATCCAGATCCTGTGTATGTTAAGATTAGAAAGTCACAAAAATAAAATAAAATAAATCAATCAATCACTACAAACTTGTAGATTTTTCAAACTCTGAACTCCACCAAGTCTAAAAAGTTTCACTTAAAGGTAACTTTGGGTACCTCTACACATTGCCCTATGTCACCATAGTGATGCACTACATTACTGTAGTGATCACGTGAGTCTACACGTGATTGGCAGCTACTGGACCATAGCAGCGCGCTCCCCCATTTTAGCACACTGCAATGATGAAGTAGCAGCAAAATCTAACATGCACAGCACGGTATGGGCAGTTACTGTGTTGTACTTTAGTACTTCCAGTGGCCTTGTTTCAGTAGATGCATCAAGCCAATACAATTAGATATTGATGCATATAGGCTGCAATGGCAGGTATTGGTACAACATTGTGAGACAGCTAGTTAAAATAAGTTTGAAGTTAGCTCTGTCCATGAAAAGGAAAGAATTTGATGCTTCCCCTCTCCAGTACCAAAATTCATCAACTACAAGCTTGATACCAGAAACCAACATTGTATCATAATGTATTCCTGGTTTAAGAGTCCTCATTCAGCTGTTAGACCTCCAGGGTCCCACATATTTCTGCTTTTTATAATTCAGTCATCTGTTGTCACTACACAAATCTGAAGTACAACAAATACCTGAATGAGGCAAAACAAGTGCATTGCACTAATCCAGAGAAGCAGAGAAAAGTAGTAATGGATAATTTCTGCATCACCATTCAGATCACAAGCGTTAGATGGGTCCTTGATTACAGCATGCTTCTGCCTAGTGACTGAATACACATAGCTTCTCTTTTGCCCTTATGAGCACTTCTAGTCACTTCTCCAGTAATTATACCAATTAGAAACAAATCAGGTTCTTATTAAAACCTGGACTCAATCTAAAAAGGACTGCTTTTAAAAAAAAAAAAAATGCAATTTTTCAAAGAATTCTAAAACTGAGACAGTTGTATATGATAATGCACATATACAAAGTGAAATGTCAAAACTTGACTGGGAACCTGTTACAATAAAAAATAATTATTCTGTAAAGATGGAGGTTGTGGGGATGTTATTAAAGCTAGAGACTTAAAAGAATGGTTTGTATTGACTTATTTTCCTAATAGACTGTTTTATGACTTGTCCAGGACCAACTCAGTATTGCTGCAGCCCTCTTATGTATTATATGTGTAGCCTTTTGTTAATGCTGTGCAACCATAGGTTTTGGTACAAATGTTTTTATAGTAAGTTGATACATTTATTCTAGATACTTGGAGAGATTGGCATGGATCATTAATATTTTGAAGTCAGCATTTTTCCCTCCCATCTTTCACAAAAGGAAACAACTATCCATATACTTACAGATGGCCAGGCATGTCAAGTTTGTTAAAACACCATGGAGGAGATTAAACTGTTTCTTAAAAATTAGACCTCAAGAAAGTAAAAAAAAAAAAAAATAGCAGTTTTAGATTCATAGGTTGAAATGCTTTAAACAGCAGCTGCCAACTAGTGCTACAATCACAGAATTTCTATTGCAAAACACATCGAAAGTAAGAAGGAACCTTGGAGCCAGAGCCAAAATACTGCAAGGATTCTCTGCTCCCCGCTCCTACCATTCTAAGGCTCCTGACAGATGTTCATTTAAAGGCGCAATGGGATCCGATACAAGATTCTAGCAATCGTGCTTCCTGCCATGCCATATGTGCAGGGCAGGAAGCATGACTGTAGGATAAAACATGAAAGCCCACGGTACCCAAAAGCTGGTGCAGAGAGAATCTGATCTCAGGCTCCCCCCACACCAGTGAGCAGCAAGCTTGGTTCCCCGGGTCCCCTCCACTGGGAGCCCCAATCAGCTGTTCAAAGCTCCCAGCTGCAGGAGCACACATGGAGCTCCCATGCAGACTAGATGCTCCTATTACCTAATGTGGGCTTCCAAACACAGGGGAGCATGGTGTGCTCCCATGACTGGGAGCCCCTAGCGATTAGTCCCAGCCACTGGTACGCACCAGTCTTGAAAGAGTCCAGCGTACTTTCAGAGACTGGGTGCACTGGCCACAGTCAGTTAAAGGCATGATAGGAATCAGCCACAAAAAGTTCTTCTAAATATTTTGTGTAATAACTTTGTGGTTTATTCCTCATTTTATCACACCATCAACTGAATGAGCAAGTGGCCAGGTCACTACTTAAGATGCAATTAACCAGTTAATCACATCTTAAGTGTTACATCCGTCAGGGGCCCCATGTTTTCATGTGGGTTTTAGGGAGAGAGAAGGGGTGGGAAATGGAAAGGATTAAGGGAGCAGTTTCAGTGAAACACAACATTAAGCAGCTGCAGCAGTTGCGACTGACAAGATAAGGATGGGTCCATGACTTTTTTTTTTTTTTAAATTGGCATCCTTTAGTCTGCGAGAGATCATGGATACTGCAGCCTATGGCATAGATGGTTTGCTGCATCTCACATGACCAAATAGTCCAGTCTGAGATTTGCATGATCTGTGGTAGTGGTTGCAAATGTACCTGTCAAGGTTGGGTATTTGGGAGCTGCTTGGATCCATATAAGCATGTGAAACTTATAGTATATCTTAGGAAGATAGTGTTAAACACCTGAAACAGCAGGAGTTACAACAGTAATTAAAAACACTAAGTGTAAAACTTTACAAGATATAATTACTAATTTTGGCTTCTATGGTTACATCTACACTTGACTAAAGCTTCCCCGCATAAAACAATGGAATTATTTTGCTAAGCAGCAGAGAACAACTGAAGTGCGTGTACATCTCAGCTTCAGTGTTTACAAGTACTGATGGAATTTCCTTATTCAGATAATGCCAATTTGAGTACTCAGAGATGCTAAGTTCATATTAGCAAGAATTACTACATTTTTAAGATTTATTAAATGGATCCAATTATATAGATTGCATGGGAACAGTTTGTCTCAATGTATTAAGCAAGAGAAGTCACAAGAGAACATAAATCAAGCTAGGATTTACCATCTAAGCTTCACGTTCAAGACAAGGAATTTCAGAATGTGCCTCGTTGTTTCCTTTTGTTTTAAAACCTCCCACCACATCGTGAAATTAATGCTGTAACTGGGTGTGTATAAGATTTAGAAAAATGCTATCATCACTGCCCATCCTGTATGTGTAAGGAAGCAATAAAGGGTCAGTTCACTTTTATCAATGAAAGGACCATCAACCAGATGTTTTTGGAGACAGTAATTATAGCAGAAACAGTGGACAAGAGAAGACAGACAACACAAGCTCTCTTCTAGGCCATTTCTTTGACCTAGAGAAAAAGTCAAAATGTGCCAGCTGCAGTTTGTCTGTAGAGTAAAATGTCTCCATGTCTGCAAACTGCACTGAGACCCCCAGATATAAAGACCTGTCAGTCTAAAGCAAAGAATGAATAGTCTCTGGCAGTAACAGCTCACTGGATTCCAGCATTTCTTCTTTCCTCTCTCGCACTATTAACCAGCCTGACTATTCTAAACTACCCTTGAAAAAAGTCATCATGGAAATATACTTGCCAAGGCACAGATTCTTTATAAAGGAGATAAAAAAATTAAAATTTCACTATCCAAATAAAAAAAAGTTCTCTTGTCTCAAGAGAATAAAATTTAGAAAGGTTTCTGGAAACCTAATAAAAACCCAAGGGAAAAACAAAACAAAAACAAAAAATAAAGGTTCACAGTTTTGGGGAAGTCACTAAAAAAAAAGTGTCTAGGAATGTCACAGGAAAGTCTCTAGGTCATATACAGACCATAATCTAATCCTGGAACCTTTGAACACCCTACCTTGTAGAGATGCTTTAAGTTTACAGTGAAAACGAATAGTCTTGATCTACTTTAATTTATCTTTATGCATGCTATTTGGGATTATTAGAGAAACAGCAGCAAAGATGACACCAGTGCACCCTTCACCCCCTCCTAACATTCCTGTCTAATTTTTATTCCAAAGACATACATCTACTAAAACGTTAGCATCTAGGATACATGCAATTGCTCAAACATATTTGGCTTGCAAAGCAAAAGGCCCATCTCTGGATATCAATAAATGCCAGCCCAACCAAGAATGAACTGGTCACTTAAACAAGGTAACATCTTTATACTCATCCTAGGTTGGTTGGGCTTTTAGCCCAGAAAGCTCAGGAAAAAGATCAGATAAAAAAGTTGACCAAGGTATGCACATTACTTCTTAGTAAGTTAAAATAAGCATAATTCTAGATAAATAATTTCTGTAAAGCATGCAATTAAGTGTTTGAGAAGCAACTGGCTACTGTTGAAAGCAAGATGCCAGCTGTAAGGCCCAATTTTTGAACAAGAATGGTAAAACACTGACAGTTCCTTTATTTCCACCTCTGTAGTCTATCTCCCCTTTCATCTTCTCTACCTTTCTTAATACGGCACCTTACCTCTAGGACAGAGGATGACTCCTTTAACTGTTCCTACAGGCTGCAGCACAAATCACCTGAAGGGGCGCTGTGGAGTGACAAGGCATACATACCCCTTAGTCCTGAAAACTACCCAGCAGATACCTTTGTAAATTCTAGTCTTTTACAAGCCTGGGAAGTAAAAGTGGGAGTCCAGAGTTCATTTGAGGCCTCCCACTTTGCTGAGACATTATGCATCTTTAACTAATGAATGCTTTTCTCCCAATTAATGAAATATACTGAAACTCTCAGTGCATTTAAAAAAAATACAGGAATTATCAGCATAGAATTTCTAATTCACCGTGTATAAAAATTATCTGTAATGTTGTGGCATTTACTAGACCCAAGCAAGGACCAGGATCTCATTTTGCCAAATGCTATATACCATCAAAATAAAAACTGAACTGTACCAAAAGTAAAACTACATTCCAGATAATTTAACTACAGAATGTTCTTTATAGTTTGTTTTTTTTAAGGTCCCTAGATTTGAGAAAAAAGTTCAAAAGAATTCAACACTTGCCTTAGATTTCTCTCTGTTCACTTTGATTATGCTTCAAGTTAGAAAACAGTTTTAAGATAGATAAAACAATTGCTGGAGTGTTACATCTTATTAAATAATTTAGTAACTTAAACAATTATTTCTCTCGATTTGAGAATTTTAAATTAAAAAAAACACCTTACATTTCAAAAAGCAACTGAGTGTTTAGATAAGAACCTTTTATATATGGATTTCTATTACCCGAAATGCTACAGTTCCACACACCCAAATTTGACAAAGCAGTTCTGTAGTTTCTGACAGACACTATATTGCAGGGCAATGTATTTCATTAAACAAAATACCAACTTTACTCTGTTTAAAACCAAGATAAGCTGCACCACAGACAGGCAGTTTTGTTGGTCACTTGTTTTTTCCTTGATGTTACACCTACAATTAATGGCTTGTACCAGTCCAGAAAAACTACTGCAGACAAAACCTTCGTTATTGCCATCCTCCTCCTGCACATAAAGGCCTGCTATTATCATCCTCATTATTTACTTGTTTCTTTTAGCTCCCAAGATGTAATAGTGATACTTAATATGTTGGATGCAATCCTCAAGTCTATAAATATTGTGTTAAGTGGCATTTAAAACATTAATCCTTTCATTCTTGATATAGCCAGAGTGCTTCCTGCCAGCAAATCTTGTTGCTTTAATAATCAGTCTCCCAATATCAACTGAACTACTGGTTGAAAAAACAGATTTAAGAACTAGAGGCTTAAAAACAAGAGATATTTTACAGGAATTTGAAAGAAGCTTGGTACAAGATATCGGTAGCAGGTAGATATAAAAATTGGACTTTATACAAAGTCATTTAGTAGTAAAGATTATAAAAACTGTTGAAGCTTACCTTGAAAACGTGTATATCCTAAAGTTTCACCCCGGAAACTCTTATAATATTTTACTCCATAAACTATAATTGGTCTTCTAAGAATATGTGCAAGTACAAAAATGTGCGTCTGCTCCAAACTTGCTCCAGGCTGTACCAAAAAAGAGAAACAAGACAATACTAGGAATAAATATTTGATATAACTTTAGCTCCTGCTATCTTATTAATAAAGCAGTTTCTGCATTAGTTCTGTAAAACCCATTTTTTCAGTCCAACTAAAACTCTCTTGAAATAGTGAACAGCATCCAGATTCCAAAATCAAAAAAGCGTTTCATAGAATAGTTCACTTTGAGGAACCTAAAAATACAAGTGACTGTAAAATACAAACTGCATTTCAATACAACAGCAGCAACTACAGCTCCAGCTGCATAAGTATTCCATTCTAAGAGATGATTTTCAGCTGCAAAATTTCACTTCAGTTCTAAAACTCAGGCATTTAAAAACAAAAATCATGAGAGAAGGCACCTGGGGAAGGAGGTAAGGTATTAAACAGAACAAGCCAGAAATTTTCATTCACTGCACAATTTTGTACAAGCTTAAGCCTACCAGCAACAAAAACAAGTATTTCAACAAAAACTTTTATACCACTGGTTAGATCGGAACTTTTAAATTTGATTTTCAAATACAATTTACAACTCAATGGTGGGAGGCATTTATCCTTTCAGACTGCTAGTTTAAAAAAGAGCTGATAAAAACTATATTGGGAGTAAAGACGCTGCCAATCGGTGGAATTCCTTTCTTTTTTCAAAGCAAGATTCTAAAGAGACATTCTTACCTGACTAGCAAGAGAAAGTATGAATGCCCAATCTTCCTGCCACTGTTCCTCTCGCAGAGAGAAATGTAAACCAAAGCTCTGAGAGTACCATGACTCCCACTCTTTCCAACGGGTGTAGAACCTACAACAGCATACATAGAAGAGATGCTAAAATACTTGCTCTCAATTCAAACTATTGAGTCATAGAAATGTTGAATAACCATATTCATTCCCCAGCTCAAGAGTCAGTTTACTGAAGCATATTTGTTTCCATCTTACAAAAATATTTTAAAGAGAAAAGTCTTGTGCAACTCTGCATCTTAGCTCTTTCATGCTGGCAGTTTCCATTAGAATGAAGTGTAGAACCATATCGTGCATCAGAAAAGTTAACATCTAAAACTCAAGAAGTTTGATCACTTGCTCCTTACCTGTAAAATAGTTCCAAGAACATCTTGTAATGAGAACATTACAGCACTGTATTGTATGTAGTTAGACAATTAAACAAGATTGCTATGTTACGCCTGTAAGAAAAGGCAAGATACTTCATCTTTTGGATTGGTGAGTGCATAACATAATGAGATGACCAATTCAGAGTTAGCTGTCCTCATTTCCTTCCACTAACAGAGATGAGCTATTAGGATGTACCCAACAGATAAGAATATAAAGTGCATTCTGGGTGATACCCATGGTCCACCTAGCCTATCATCCTGTCTCCAACAGTGGATTCTTTAGAGGAAGAACCAGGTATATCTAAAGTGACCTATCCCCTGTTCACTGCCCTCCCTGGTACACATAAGTTGGTTCAGAGATGCCAGAAGGTACCTCTCCAACTGTTCTGTTTAATAGCTAAAAATGGATTTATCGTCCATGAATGTCTAGTCCCTTTCTGAACCCAGCTATACCATCTCTCTCTACAACCTCCTCTGGTCACAAGTTCCACAAGTAACTATACCCTGTGTAAAAAAGCCCTTTTGCTTGTCAATTTTAAACTAATTTCAGTTCTAGTATTCTGGGACTTAGTGCATAACAGTTCCCCAGGATGTATGCGGTACCTGTGCTGGTCTGAGACAAAAAGAAATACAAAAATCTAGAACTCTTTGTTTACCAATTTTGAACTTTCCCTAAGCCTGATGATGGGTGCATGAGCCCGAAAGCTTGCAGGAAAAGATTGCAAAAAAAAAATAAAAAAAATAAAAAAAATCTCTCAGTTGGTCTAATAAAAGGTATCATTTTGGAACCAAGAGTTCTAGATTTCTGCATAACAGTTCCCTATTCACTTTGTCCACACCCTTCATGATTTCATAGATTTCTATCATAGCTTTCCTTGGCCTTCTCCTTTCCAAATTTAAGACTCTCCTGGTATGGCAACCGCCCATTCCATTAATCATTTTCCTTGCCCTTCTCTGTACCTTTTCTAATATTACTAGATTTCTGAGAAAGAGACAAAAACTGCATACAATATTCAAGATATGGGCACACCATGGATTTATACAGTGGCAAAACAACACTCTCCATTTTGTTTTCAATTTCCTTCTTAACGATGCCCAACATTTTTATTGGCTTTTTTGGTCACCATTATAGATTCAGCTGGTAGTTTTAGAGAACCATCTACAATGACTCCAAGGTCTATTTCCTGAGTCGTAACAGGTAGTTCACAACCCAGTATTGTGTACATATATTTGAGACTGCTTTTCTGTATGTGAATTACCTTGCATTTGTTGATATTGAAGTTCATCTGCTATTTTTTTGCCCAGTTACTTTGCTTGGTGAGATCTTTCTGCAGCTCCTCTCCATCAGCTTGAGATTTGACTACCCTGAATAATTTGGTATCACCTGCAAATTTGGATTTCACTGTGCAACCCCATTTCCAAACTATTGATGAAAATGCTGAAGCAAAACTGGCCCCAGCAAAGATCACTGCAGAACACCTGTTTTGACCTCTCTCCATCCTGAAAAGCAACCATTAAGCCTGACCCTTTACTTCCTACCTTTTAACCAGCTCTTGACCCGTGAAAGAACCTCCCATCCAATCTCATGGCATGTTTTTTTTTTTTTAAATGAGGAATCTTATCAAAAGCTTTTTCAAAACCCCAAATGTGTTACGTTAACTGGATGCCCCTGGTCGATGTTAACACCCTCAAAGAACTCTACCAGATTAGTGAGGCAGGATTTCCCTTAAAAAAAAAAAAAAAGCCCCAGGCAAACTTCTATACCAGATCATGTTTGTCCATGTGACTGACAATTTTAGTCTTTATTATAGAGTCCACCAACTTACTAGGGAT
The DNA here is from genome assembly GCF_001723915.1 of Gavialis gangeticus. Taxonomy (NCBI): domain Eukaryota; kingdom Metazoa; phylum Chordata; order Crocodylia; family Gavialidae; genus Gavialis; species Gavialis gangeticus. The sequence continues at coordinate 68,204,470 of NW_017728994.1, read as the reverse complement.
GGAAGTGAAACTAACTGTAGTTCCTGGGATAACTCTAGAGCCCTTTTTAAGAATAGGCATTACACTGGTAACCCTACCAGTCCTCTGGCACAGAGGTAGTTTCTAATGAAAGGTGACAGGCTATTGCCAACAATTCTGCCATTTCACTTTTGAGTTTCATGAATGTCATGTGGCCCTGGCAACTTATTAGTATTTACTTTATTGATCTGTTTTAAAACTTCTTTTGTTGTCACTTCAATGCAATCCAGCTCTACAGACCTACCTATTAGGAAGGACTGATCTGGTGTGGGAGTTCTCCCAACGTTTTCTGCAGTAAAACTGATGCAAAGAATTAATTTAACCACAGTCTATGATAGAAGACCTTCCATAAAGAGAAGTAGTTATTCAGCACTATTTTATGAATGGAGTGAAGAAAAAAAAAAAAAAAAAAATCAGTCAGCAAATTACTTGGGACAAGACTGATAATCACAGACTAAGAAACCACTAGAGATCTAATGCCAACATGAGCAAACATACTGCGACCAATAGTTAGGAACCTACTGAAATTGCAGAGGCAGGCAGGCGTTTCACAGCCCAATCACTGTAGCCACTGCCATTTTCATGATTTTTTGCAACAAGCCCTCCCCTCCCCCCACCCACATGCCACTGATTGGCAGAGAGCTACCCTTCAGGCAGCCCCACCCCTCGCCACTGATTGGCCAAGAGTGCTGCCACACATGCGGTTCCACCCCTACCCACTGACTGGCAGAGGGAGCAGAGTCGCAAGATGGGCAGCCCTCTCAGCCAATCAGCAGCAGAGGGAGGAGGGGGCTCCCCAAGTGGGGAGCCAGAATTTTATTTTCAGTAAGGGTTTGGGGTCTGTTTTTTTTGTTTGTTTATTTGGGGGGGGGGGTTAAGTGATTTCATGGAAACCTCCTCAAATTATGGTTCCATAAAACATGCAAAATTACAATTTGAGTAGGTCCCTATGAATGATCCGTTTCCAGTGGCCAATTCAATGCATCTTGTAGCAATTTGTAATTCTGCTCCAAAGGGAACAAACAAGTCATTCTGATTTCATGCAAATAAGAACGTTCTATTTAAGAAATAGTTATTTTTGATCAACAAATCCAGGTGCTTTTTTTTCTTTTGGGTGAATTGATTTAGGATGCTAGTAATTTAAGAAACATGTTTTTAGTTCAGTGGCTACTAAGTTCACTTTCACTGCCGGAACTTATCCTGGGTGATGCTGGAAGAATTATGAGGCAATCATAAGGCAGTGTTTGAACGTATGGACAAATTACA
>NW_017728994.1:68196941-68198186 GCF_001723915.1 Gavialis gangeticus | reverse complement strand
CCTCTCAGCCAATCAGCAGCAGAGGGAGGAGGGGGCTCCCCAAGTGGGGAGCCAGAATTTTATTTTCAGTAAGGGTTTGGGGTCTGTTTTTTTTGTTTGTTTATTTGGGGGGGGGGGTTAAGTGATTTCATGGAAACCTCCTCAAATTATGGTTCCATAAAACATGCAAAATTACAATTTGAGTAGGTCCCTATGAATGATCCGTTTCCAGTGGCCAATTCAATGCATCTTGTAGCAATTTGTAATTCTGCTCCAAAGGGAACAAACAAGTCATTCTGATTTCATGCAAATAAGAACGTTCTATTTAAGAAATAGTTATTTTTGATCAACAAATCCAGGTGCTTTTTTTTCTTTTGGGTGAATTGATTTAGGATGCTAGTAATTTAAGAAACATGTTTTTAGTTCAGTGGCTACTAAGTTCACTTTCACTGCCGGAACTTATCCTGGGTGATGCTGGAAGAATTATGAGGCAATCATAAGGCAGTGTTTGAACGTATGGACAAATTACAACAGCACCTAAACTATTAACATCATGTAAATGAATTTAAATGAAACTAAGCTCTGTGTGTCCTCTTGAAGTTTTAAAGAATGTAAAAACAGAAACGGAGGAACTTCCAGGACCCAGAATTCAGAGGGCTAAATCATCATAGAGCACTAGTCTCTTCTACAGGCACAAAAATGAGCAAATTACTACCCTCAATAGAAGCTGAAGAGAGATTGGGGGATGGTGTGAGGGTAGGAAAAAAAATACAATACAGAGGGAAAGCAGGAACATTTCTTTCCTCTCTCCACAGGGAGAAAAATGTGTGCAAGGAACAGATCTATTAGGTCCTAAATCTTGAAGAAAACACTGACCAACAGTAATCTGTTTAATTTTGTAATTATAATGTTAACTTTAATAGATAAGTGTCTTCTGCTTAATAAAATCAGTTTAAAATATAAGTCATATTCTAATAAATGTTTTTAACGTATCTATCAAAGTTAAACTAAGTTTTACTTGCCAATAAAAAAAAAATTTTAAATAATTTTTTTTGCATTAATTGATTTTTCCAATTTCAACCCAGAAGGTCAATAGGTATAAATCAGAATTTAAAAACAAGAAACCCACAAGCCCACGTAAGAAATGTACCTTTCATCATTTTCTAACAAGCACATTAAAATAAAAAATCTGAATAAATGCATGTTAAGCTGTCTTTTTGATTAAATAGAAGGTAATCCCCAGGAGGGTCAAAGGGGGCAGGAGAG
>NW_017728994.1:68196211-68196930 GCF_001723915.1 Gavialis gangeticus | reverse complement strand
GGTCCCTTCCGACCCTAGAAACTATGAAACTATAATTGTGCATGGCTTAAACAGTTATCTTGGCTGATTAAAAAAAAAGCAGCAAAATTTTAGCATAAATCCATAATTAGTTGATTTTTTTAAAACCAAAATAATTTTAATATGTAGAAATGCAAAACAAGATTCAAGTGGATTTAAAGTTCAGGTTTCTGTCTTACTGATTTAAAACATGGCTAAAATTGATGTTAAAAAACCAACTACAGTATAACCTCATAAATCCAGACATCAAGCATTTGGCACTTTTTAAAACTGCACTAGATTGGGGAGTAGTGGCAACCAGTCCCAGAGCACCAGAAGGGAAAGCTTGCACACGGCGGCTGCCGCTGCCATCCACCACCCTGTGCTGCTGCTCCACATGTAGCTGCTGCTCTGGAACTGGCTGCTGCAACCACCTACCCCTAATCCAGGACCAGGGGCTGCTCCAGTTTCAAAACTCTGGAGTCTTCAAATTTCTAGCAGGTGCTCAGTCCCAAGCATGCCGGATTCCTGAGGTTACACTGTATTTAAAAGTCAATCCATACACTGTGGCAAGAAATCAGGGGACAGCAGGGCAGGCCCTATGAGGAGAGGCTACGGGACCTGAACTTGTCCAGCCTCCAAAAGAGAAGGCTGAGGGGGGATCTTGTGGCCTGTTATAAACTAGTTGGGGGGGGGGGGCTGGAGGGAATTGGGGGGGCACC
>NW_017728994.1:68169655-68195981 GCF_001723915.1 Gavialis gangeticus | reverse complement strand
GGGTAGGTTTAAGTTGGACATCAGGAGGCAATATTTCACGGTCAGGGCAGCTAGGGTCTGGAACCAACTTCCAAGAGAGGTGGTGCAGGCTCCTACCCTGGGAGTTTTTAAGAGGAGGTTAGATTAACACCTTGCTGGGGTCGTTTGACCCCAGTACTCTTTCCTGCCATGGCAGGGGGTCGGACTAGATGATCTGCTCAGGTCCCTTCCGACCCTAGAAACTATGAGATCCAATTACTACTGGAAACCGCCTGGAATATTTTTGTTCCTCAAGATAGAAACATTACAACGTCTACCAGAACAAAGTTATTCCCCTATGCCCATATACCAGGAGTCAGCAACTTCCCAGGGCTCCATGAGCCTGAATGCATCTGGCCTGCTGAGCCTGGGACAGTGCTGGGACTAAGCCGCAAGGAGGTGCACCAGGGCCAGGGAGCCGGAAGCTGTGCTTATGCCAATGATACTTCTCGGCCCACCTCCCAAGGCCACACAGCACGCGTGCAGCTTTCCAGCTGGAAAGGAGCTGCACCACTGCTGCTTCTCCATACACACGCACACCCCATGCCACAGTGTGAATGCAGCTTCCTGCAGGAGCAGAGCTTCATCAGGGATGGGTTGGGGTGTGGGGGTGGGAGCAGCAGGTTCCAGCTCCCCAGCCCATGCAGCTCCCCTCAGCTGGGATCTACACTCACCCTGCAGCCTGGGAGCAGGAGACTACGAGAAGAAAGAGCAGCACAGGCAGAGCTCTTAGCTGCATGGAAAACTTGGCCCCCCCCTCCCCATACTGCCAAAGCCACCCAGCCAGCACCAGCCAAGTTGTTGCAGCCTGAAGCTTGAAAAAAGTTGTTGGACTCAGTCATTAATTGTTGACTTGTTCTTTTCAGGCAGATCTGACAAAGTCTACTCAAATACTGAATTGACTTTGGCCAAAAGTAGCTAAAATGGGCAATTCAGATTTTTCTACTGTTGAAGCACATACTGTTTCTTATTAAAGCTTCAGATTGTTGTTTCCTTCCTCTAAATGAGTTTGGTTTGGCTTTCACTGCCCATTAGAATCACAGAATTCCCTTCATGTCGACTAATGTTGCTTCAAAGGTTACAGAACTACTCACTGCTCTTCTTTCCAGGATGTTTATATTTTATTTCCAATCCCCTATCGCCACTGACCACGTGTGGTGTCCTATGTAAGTTCCTCAACCTTGAGTCTGTTGCAATTCTGACTGAATGGGGTCAGCTAAGGATTTCTTTCAGCAACTTGCTCTCAATATCCACTGCTGAAAGGGCAGTGCAATGCAGTACAGTGACAAAATTGTCTGTCCTCATCTTAGGGGCAAGGGAGATCAGACTGCATCTACTGGTCCAATTGCTGGCTTGAGGGGTCTATGCAGAAGGTTTCAAATCATCCTTCGTAACACTGATTAATATACCCACAAATCCAGTATTTTCCACAAGAACTGAAATAAGGAAGTGTCTGACCCTGCAGAATCATGCCAGGTGTAACACTACATTGTCCTTTATCAAAGCTGCTTTTGCAAGAATCTCATACTGGGTTCTGCTGTTGTGAGATGGGACTTTGGTCGCATCCTAAATAGGCCATGATAGGTGGCAAACACTTCTCCCCACTAGTCAATCACCACCCATCTTAACTCACCTCATTTAAAAGTAGTTTAGGGTTTTTGTTCCTTCCTTTTTATAAAGAACACCCCTACCCAGGTAAAAAACACTTTCATCTTTAAGGAACACCTCCTGGAAAGGTTAATGGCTATTTTAAATAAGTCTGTAGATAAGTCTTCACCAGGGATCTGCAATGTTTTGTGGCAGAGGACCAGAAAGGCCCAGCCATCTGAGATAAGCAGGTACCAGGACCCAGCCATCTCTCCCTGATAACTGACTGCAGAGCTCCCCTTTCACCTGAGCCCCTGGAGCCCAACTCCAAAGACCAACTCAACAGCTACATACTGGAAAAAGCCTCCCTGGCCAATTGTCTGTGCATGCAGGGCAGCCTAGCAACACTATCACAACCTTATATTAAAAACTGTCCGTACTGCAGCAGTCCTCAAGATTTTTACAGTAGCCACCCTGCTTATAACCAATAATTTAATGTGGTACATACAGCAGTAACTGTGAATCCAACATTAAGAGGAGGAGGTAGAGGTTCACATTCATGTTTTGCATGCTCTGCAGCAACTGTCCCATCTTTATTCTGAGTCAAAGCAGGCCTTGAGCAGTTGATCCCAGAATGAAGCAGGGCTGAATGGCTCCAGTCTCTCTCTAATTTACTGTGGAGTAACTGGAGGCAAAGGGACAGTTACTACAAAGCCTTCAGCACATGGTAAGTCCCCACTCTTCTTAAAATCTCAAGTATACCAAGTAATTAGGGGCTCTGTGAGGTTGTTTTTTGATCAACAGCATTTAACAGAGTCATGGAGAACTTCTCCAAAATTTAAAATCTTTTGCACTGCCTCTAATAATCCCCACATTAATAATGCCTGAAAAAGGACACCACAGGAAACTACCCCATTAGATAAAATATTAAATAAAATGGGCTGAAATTAAAGTCACAGTATTTAGACCTCTCCATGATCTACTGCCATTAGACCTTTGGCTATACACTCATTCCAGAAAGTCAACATATCAGTGAGAATTTGAGAGATTGGAAATAAATACCAAACAGCAATAAAATGTGTACGTTTCCAGGGAGAATCTATATGATGGAAGTCAAGGAGCTAGAATTTAATGAAAGTTAGATACCAACTAAATATGAAGGATCTTGATAAAACCCTTCCATCCTTAATCAGATCTTTCAGAGGGATCCGAGTCCAGATCTGGTATATTTCTTCCTGTAATTGGCTAAATGTTTCTGACAGAACTGGTATGATCAACTGATTCTGTCAGCTTGAGGCAAGACATTTTCTACAAGGCAGATATTCATCTTATTTTATTAGACTCTAATGAGGGTATATTCGGCCAGGGGGGCCAGACTGAGCCCTGCTGGACAGACTCCTCTGGGCAGACTGCAGAGATGCTATCCATTTAGTAATTCATGTCCAGTTTCATGTCCTCTTGAACAGTCTTAAAAATTATCTTCCATTTTACTGTACAGTCCTTTTCAACTATCAGGTCTCAAAAATACTAAAAGTGACCAAGCAGAAAGCCCAATTCATTTCCCTATTGTACATTAATTAATATTTTGTGTAGTATAAAATAAGCCCCAAACCATACAGCTTTCAGCATTTCCTTATAGCAACTTCCACATCTTACCTAGCATTATAGATGACATGCAACAGAAGCTTTTCTTTTATTTCTTCTGGCTGTGTACCTGTTAATTATGTTGCATGGCTCCTGCCCTTTCCTGGAGTCCATACGATTCAAATATTAGAATACTTACTTTCACTCCTAAATTTCACTTTTCATTTAAGTGCAACTTAAGACACCCTTTTCAGCCCAGAATCATTTCTGTTTTTCTGACCCCCTTCAGTTTGTCATTATTATTTTTGTAATGAAGTAGTCACAAATATAATATTAACAACAGTTACACAACTGAACAGAAAGGGAATAAGGCCCTACCTCCCCTAAGTGTGCCTTTAAGTGTGCAGCCCAGCACACTATATTGTATGGTGTCGTAATACTGGGACTCATGTATAGTATGATGCCCAAACCTTTGAAACCACAGCTTGCCAAATTCCAATCCTATTCCCCTAGTTCATTAGTTTCAAAATTTTCTATGCCAAGTTATTCTCCATCAGCATTTCTGATCTGTAGGTTCTTATACAATATAACCTCATAAATCCAGCATGCTAGGGACCAAGCACCTGCCAGAAATGTGAAAATTCCAGATTTCCTCGAGCAGTGGCTGGACGCGGAGTGGGGTGGATGGTAGCAGCAGCCGCCACGTGAAAGCTTCCCCTTCCACTGCTCCAGGACCAGCTGCCACTACTCCCTGATGCAGTGTATGCTTAAAAAGTGCCGGATTTTCAAGAATTCTAGATTCATGAGGTTATACTATATAACAAAAGCTTTCCTAACTCTTCCAACTTGCTATGCAGTGAATTATAAAATTGACTGATTTACTTTGTTTCCCCATCTTGGTCATTAACTAAAACAAAAGTAAGACTTAGACCGTGCTAGCCATATCAAGCCTCACTAACTCTGTATATTGATACCTACCATGATCTTTTGCTTAGTGTTATTCAGTTATTTTTTACTCAAAAAAATATTTGAATCTTAATGAATCTGGTGGAAAGTATCAAATATCATCATTAAAAGCCAAATATATGTAGTTTCCCCTTCAGCAAAATCCTTACTGCATACAGATTAAAATTGTATTACATTACATAAAAACAGCCGCTGTGAGAACACTGCAAGATGATTTACATACACAGAAAACTAAACACCTTTGCCGCCTCCTGCTGTATCCCTCTTAGCTTGTGGAATGTATTAGTAAAAAAGAAAAAAAAAGCCACATACCCAGGCCATAATCCAAACATTATGGAACATGACATTTAAAAATGTACAGAGCCCGTGCTAAGTATTTTACAGTGTCTGGCCTCAACACATTTGTCAGTGACACTGTTCTTTGGGGGAAGGGAGAGCACAAGTCTCAGCCCCCACATACAGCATTTTCTTTTACAATTTCAATACTAAAAGTCTGCAGAATAGAAAGCCTCTCCTCCACTAGGGTTGGTGGTTGTAGCCGTGTTGGTCTAAGGACACAGGAAGACAAGGTTCTCTGGGTAAATGTGAAAACTAAATAGTTGAAAAAAATTGTTCTTTTCAAGGTTGCTGGTACAAACACCTTCAGGCACAAGGAGTTTGCTGTTGCGTCCATCTAAGGATTTTCCCTCAAAACAAAGCAGAAAGACCTCACCCGCTTAGTATGAGTACATGCATCAAACAAACAGCCTGCAATCCAGTTCTGGTCCCCTTTGTTATAGCTAGGGACCTACATGAATTGTGTGGAGGGCAAGCTAAAAAAACCTGCAGACTGCTCATAGTGACCAGTGACATTTTCACAGTCTTTTCGCAGTGAACCCCCTCACCCCCACTGCTGATTGGCAGAGAGGGCTGCCCTTCACGCAGCCCTGCCCCCCACTGCTGATTGGCAGAGAGAAGCAGGGCTACACAAGGTAGCCCTCAGGCTGGGAGAAGAGAAGAGGGACTGAAACTGGGAAACTGGAGAGGGAGAGAGATTTAGTAAAAAACTGGAAGAGGCAAGAGAGGCAAAAAAGACATGAGTCAAGGGATGAAGTGGAAGAGTATAGATGAGACGGGCAGGAAGGGACACAAGTCAGTTGGGAACATGGCACACAGGTGAGACGGGGGAGACAGACTGACGAAGGACTCGTGCACTTGAATATAACTGGTAAAGAAAACTTGGAGAAGAGGAGTGAGAAACAGAGAGGCCAAACACTTGGTAGAGAAACAGTCTAAACAGTCTGTACTCATAAAATCAGGCGTTGCTCCCAGCCTGAAACAGAACCTCGTAACTTGTCATGCTTGCTAATCTAGTGCTGTCTGCTACAGTGTCATGTCTATTTGATCAGCATCTCATCCCCTCTCCTACCCATCCACAAAAAATGACAGCAATCCGCAGCTGCTGTCAACTACTCTTCAGCTCTGATGACAGAGGTCTGTGAGGGTCAAACATGGCTGATGACCTATGGGGGTGTCAATATGATGCCCCATTGCTTTATAAAAAGCAAATAAGAGAATCACACACCCAAAAACTGTACATCCAAAGAATGTTCAAGTCACAAGGTCAGTCACTCAAATGTTAGGAAACGCCACAGTAATGTCTCAGACTACAACACAGAACTCTGGCCACTTGCAGCTAGGCTGACAAGCGTCAGCCAGACCCCCTAATAAAAGCCACAGCAGATGGCAGGAAATTTATTCTGTGGCATCACAGGTACACCACCTCCCTAGACAACATACTTTAAAATGACGGAAGTGCTCTATTGGGCGTGTCAACATCTCTGCCAGTTTTACCAGCACAGCTATGTCAGCTACAGCTGCTCAGTTTCTGTGCATGTTCTAAACACTTTCGGCTGGCACACCTTCACCAGAAGAACTTTGTAGAGTAAACCCTGCTTCTCAGTGCCTATGCAACTTTAACAACACCCCAGATGTGCACACATCCTAAGTTTAATTATGCATAATCATATGTTATTTGTTTCTGCAAAAACCCTCTGTTCCAGTGCATACGAGTGGTTTTGCAGAGTCCTAATTCACCCTTGGAGTATATCAGAGCTGGGTTTTTTTTCTGCTGGACCTTTGACTCATTTGTTGATGAAGGGGATTACAGGAAAAGAAAAGATGGCTGCATGGGTAAGGCAACTGGATACTGTCTTGCAGAATTAGGTTCTATCCCCATCTCTGCCAGAGAGCTCTTCCACAACATTGGGCAACTCACTAAAATCAGTCTTTCCATAAGCAGCTGCTAACTGTGTATTTGTTGTTTTCAGGGAGCCCAATCTGAGTGAGACCCAAGAGTCTAATCTGCAGAACTGCCGAGCAGTCACAGCTGCAACTGTAGATACTGGATCTGTTTTGACCACATGACATGCTATATTAATAGCACGTACTACGAAGAAAAGTTAGGTCCTAGGCGCCCCGCCTCTAAGTGTGGGAACTTTGACCTTAATTGCTCTGCGATTCAATTTTCCATCTGTAAAATCCACCTTGGCATCTTGACAATAAGCTGGTGAGAGACATCAGCTGGGTCCTCTCTGAACTGTACTGTAGCCCACCCAGAAAGTTACAAGTTCATTCTTCAGAGTAGGGGTTGAAATAGTATGCAATAAGGCATAGGTCTATAAGCTATACAAGAAAAAAAAAAAAAATCAATAGCTGTTTGTTAAGCAAACACTATTCTATACTTGGATAGAGACTGATCTTGCAAAAAATAGCACTGAGTTATGTAAATCAGAGGGCACATCTACACATGCATTTATTCCAGCCTAGATTTACCATGCAGTAAACTACTGCATAGAAGGGGTTTTGGGGTAGGCATCTACACATGCAGTCCCTGCAGCCCTGCAATGGGCCACTTGGGGGAGCTCCAGGCTGTTTGTGGGTGCCAACCCAGACCAAGAGACAACTGCCTGCTACCAGGCAGGTGACCAGGAGACAGATGCCAGGAGACAGGCCTGCCTGCTGCTGGGGCAGGGACAATGTCCCCACAGGAAGCTCCTGGCCCTGACTCCCCAATCAGGAGGGCAGGGGGCTCCCTGGGCACCCCTACAGCTCTTTCCAAGCCCTATGTGTCGATCACCCAAAATCAGGGCACAGGGCTGAGACCTGGCCATGACTGGGATAGTTCCTGGCCAGGCCCCCAGCTGCACAGGGCAGTCTGCATGTGCAGCCCAGAGCTGGCTGGGAACTACCTGAAACAGGACAGTTCCTAGCCACCTCCAGGCTGTACATGCTTCCCCGTACAGCCTGGGAACTGTCCCGCTCCAGGCTAGTCAGGAACTGTCCCCATACAGGGAGGTCCCAGCCCCTGCTCTGCCATCCTAATTGTGATCATAGAGCAGGGGTTGGGGAGCTTGTTCCCAGACCCCGCTTTGCAATCAGGGAGTGGGGGCTGGAAGCTACCTACTGCCAGGGCAAGGCAGGGACTGGGGAGGAGACAGGCTGGGGAGCTTATTCCCCGTCCAGCTCCACACTCTCAGACCTGAGTGGGGAATAAGCATCCCAGCCCCCACCAGCAGGGAGCTCCCAGCACTGGCTCTGCAACCATGGGGCCACTGCTGAGAGATACTTATCTCCCAGCCTGAGCTCCATGCCAACTCCTGCCCCCTGGCAGACAGCTGACTAGGAGCAGATTTTGCTCCCAGTCAGGCATCTACATGAGCACTACTGCACCATTACTAATGCCAAGTAAATCTGTTACTTGCATTTGCAGATAGATAATTTACTCGGTATTAGGGAGGTTTACTGAGAAGTAAACGTGTATGTGTAGATGCACATGTTTACTTCTTAGTAAACTATGCCAATGCAAATTTAGGCATCTCATGTAGATGCGCTCAGAGAAACCAAATCATAATACATATAAAGTGTAGTATAAAGCGGGGCCTTAATTTGGCTGCAGATAACCTTAAATCTAGAATTCCCTAACTGTGCTTGAGCTTATGTTCTTTTAATAAATATTCATGCAGCCATTATGACAATCAGATTGTAAAGTGGCAAAGCTTCCCCCACCCCATAAAAAAGGTCTGCGTAGTGCCAAGACCACTTTCCAAATATAAACCAAACGTATTAGAGACCTACCTAAATTGCAATTTCACAGATTTTGCAGAAACCATGAAATCCAGGATTGCCTGCAAGATCCACAAAAAACCCCAAATTAAAGTAAGTTTAAGTCTTCCCCTCCCAGATGGCCTCCCAGCCCACCAGGAAGGGAAGGCACCAGCTGGTAGGGCAGCACAAAGGGGGAACCAGATATCAAAGCAGCTGACCCTCCACCCTCCTCTCCCCCAGGGCTTCTCTGCCAATCACTGCTGAGGGCTGGGGCCTGTCCGCCAATTAGCACCAAGGGGCGGGGCCACCACAAAACACCAGCAAAATGTCCTCTTTGTCCTGGGACAAAGCCACAAAAATGGCTTTGTTTCACCGCAAGTCAAGTAGGTCCCTAAACATAACCAAGGCTATGATGTCTACGAGTAGGAAGACTGATTGAAACAAGAAGTCAGAGGTGTAAATTTTCCCATCCTCTTAATCCCACCATTGTGTTAACCGCCCAAAAAACTAGTGAGAACATAGCTAACATCAACAGTAACGGTTTTGTTATTGCTGTTTTACTACCACTACCACCACCACTACTACTGTTTTGGAAGATTAAGTGAATGATTCCAAGTATGACAATAAGGTAGGGGAAGAAAGTTACTAGAAGTTTTGTTGCTACATAAAAAGGTCATACCTTTCATCATCTGCAACCCTGCCACTGATGACAGTGGGACAGTCATAAAAGGCAAGTATGCAAACCTCGTATCCGATATGTGAATTATTTGTATTGCAAAACTATAGAATCCAAGTCTGAAAGCTTTCAAAAATTTAACATTCTACACAAGACTATATTTTATACCAGAGACATGGCACAGAATTTAAATAGTATGGAATTTGCTATGTACTACTGTAACCGACTTAAAAAACCATACACATTTCACTGTGAAAGAAACTAGGAACATCAACTGTGCTGTGATACAAAAGCAAGTATCATCTAAAGATATACCCATGATTGACACTACATTATGAAAATCAATGCACTGTCAAAAGATCTTTCGAGTCTCACAGAACCAACTTACCAATGTGAACAGTCATGTAAACTGTCATGTAGGGCTTTCCGTAGCACCGAATCCTTGTCATAAATGCCCCACGTAGCTTGTAGTACTGAATCAAGGAGGCAGTCTCCTGCAGTCCGATTCCAAAGTGCATATAGTCTACTATCCAAGCGTGTACCCAATTCCAGTGACCAGTTTATAATAGGAGATTCTTCCTCTAGCTCTACAATGACAAAAACCCCATTTAAAGTCTTATCTGCAACAGAAATCTTTTCAGTATGCAAATCATCATGACAAGTAAACTTTGTATCAGAAGATACCATAAAATCTCAAATTACTATCCAAGTACAGTGCAAATGTTACAAAAAACAAGGCTTTACTAATAAACTAAGGTTGCTAGGATAAAAATTACAGAAAAAACAGATATTGAAAACTACTTTGTTCCAAGGCACTGACCAGAACAGAAAGATTGTTTAATACTATTTTAAATAAAACTGCAAAATGGCTTGTAACTGAAGGAAGCCTTAGAATCGTTTAGGCTACTATAAAACAAGTTTAACACATTTTAGCCTGTTCTTTTTCTGTATAAAGGCTGCATACAGCTCAGGCTCACAAAAGCTTTATCCTGTCTATATACATCTATACCCTGCCTTCTTGGAGCAATATTAAGTCAATAATCATCTGCAAATACCAAACTATCCAGCATGAAATTCTTCTTTAGACAAAATTCATATTTATACTTAATGCTAATTAATCTCTCATTGGCAAAAAAAAAGTGTGTTTGAGGTTTAGTGATAACAAGTTATTCTCTAAGCATTTACCTTTCTGAACATCCCTGTCAAGTACTTCATCAAATAATTTCTCTTGGACTGTTGGTGGCAAGTCTTCAATATCTGGAAAGGAAAAGCAAACAAAAATCTTTATACTAACATCTAAAAATGGAATGTTGCTCTATGGAGTGTGTGTGTTTATGGACTAACAGATTCTTATCTCTCTCCCCAGCTCTTACTAGTTTCTGTACTAAGGCTTTGTTATTTTTATTTGGTCACACACAGTCAAAAGATCAAGTTACAGGCTAAGCTAAGGGTAGTTTACAAGGCCTGCCATGTACTTGAATGCACAAAGACTATTAGGGACACTTCTAGAGTCAACAGTGACCTTCTCCAGAGGAATCTGTGAAGTGAAGAACCAGAAAAGAAAGTAAGAAATAAACAGGAGTAAGAATAAAGTTTTCCCACCCTCAGTAGTTAGGTGATAAAAATGAGGAGGGGGAAAATAATGCCAACTCCCCTTCATAGCCTTATAGGCAGGTCTTTAGCTTAGCTTAAGGTCACCCACCCACTTCTTTGAAGCACATTCTTTTATTTCCCATTGAGAATAAACACTAATTTGCAGTTTGGATCATACAAAACACACTTCCATTAAAAATAAGAAAATGAAAGTTACAGATAAAAATTAACTGTTTTCATATCTATGTACTCATGGTTACTTAGGCAAAACAAGCAAGGCCAGGTTTCAAAACAAAGAAAGCTAAAATACCCTTGAATCGGTGGATTCCAATTTAGCAGTGTTCAGCTCAAGAATAGCCGCAGGAAATCCACACGCAACGCAGCTAGCCAAAAACACATGCACCAACTGGCACAGCGGACCATCCTGGATGCCCTGGGCATAATTAAACTTGGCAGAAAAGACCACACCACAACTTAACTTGCTGCACTGGCTCCAAAAATAGCATGAGATCCCACAGCTAGGTTTTCTAGCATAATGAAGACATGCAAGTTCCTTATTGTAGCAGAGGCCTTCTCCCATCACTTATGTCACAGTAAGCTGAAGATGTTCAGAGCTGGATGGAAAGCGCACAGCATTAACTATATAGATTTCTACGAGCTGACCTGTGGCTTGTTATGCATGTTGGTGATGAGTCTACCACCTGCACTTAAATACCAGAGGGATCGGCTACTAGTTGTGGGTAGCATCACCTGATCTAACAAGTTTTGTTGGTTTTAATGTTTCTAAAGCAGTTAATGATATGATTAAATCTGTCCATCTACTGGCCTGTATGGACCCTCTTTCAGCTGAGGTGCAGACAACAAGCCCCTAACTACAGTGTTTATGAACTGGCTCCTCAACTGGATTTTATCAGGTTTTTCAGCAAGATTTCTGCCTTGATCTGCTGAGCTATTTAGTGAGGTGGCATTTGTATGCAAATATGAACTCTTTGATCACCTTTAAAACATGCTAGCTTGATTCATATGCCCAGAACTGACCATTTAAAAAAAAGATATTTAGCAGAAGTTGGCTTTGAGCACAATGAGCTGAAATATATAGAGATGATCTTTCATTTACAGTTACAGGCTCCATTTCATGAAGCCATCACCTACAGCAGTGGGTTTTCAACCTTTTTTTTTTTCCATTTGCAGACCCCTCAATTTTCAAATGGAGGTACAGACCCCTTTGAATTGTAAGTGTGGGTATTTACATACTTTTGATTGATCATGGGCATCTTTCGGGGACCCCTCAGACACCCAGGGGTCTGTGGACTATTCTTTCAGCAAATGCAAAGTTCAGGTTCTACTCACTCTTTTGGACGCTGTAGTCCCTGACAGTTAATTACATTATTAAAACTCTCAAACAACTGTTTCATTTTACACACCAGGTGCATCTTAAGAGATTTGCACTTTGATAACAGTACCACGCTCATTTCCAGTAAGCAATGCAAGCTTCTGTTTTGTATTTTGAGGACGTTCTGTTGCCACAGCTCCAAAAATACATGTTTTTGCTTATGGGAAGACAAAAAGGCCTGGAAAGCTCAAATTCAACTTACTTATGCTGGCTAATGCTATACAATAAAATGTGATACATAGAACACTACAGGATGGTTGACCCATAACTGGGAAAGCCATACTACACAAGTTACAAAAACTTCCAATTCAGCGAGGCTCGCAATTCAACAAGGCTAAAATTTCTGTGGTCAAATATGTAATCAAGAGAATTCCTGAAGATTAAAAAGACTAATTTCTACAGACTATCATCAATACTCAATGCCAGACATCTGATGTGCTTATTCTTTACCTCACAATATGTTGAAGATGCATAAAAACTGTTACAGTTACAGCTAAGGAAGCAAGTACATGAATAATTTTGATCCTAAAACCAATTGTTTTATTTACTAACAAAAGCTTTTTTTTTTTAAATGAAGACTAATTAAAAAACCTCACTTTTTCCAAAGTTAAATCTAGTCATCTGAACATAATAATAAGCCAGAAATACCTAAACACTACTCAACATTAAGTACAGGATCTCTCTGATGTACATTTCTGTTTGAATTCCCCTCATCTTTAAACTGAGTATAGGTTTCCCTCAATTTATGCGATACATGCATTCCCGGAGAACAGCGCATAAAATCGACTTTGTTACACTGTAAAGTGGGTTCGCTTTATGCAAATAAGAATACATTCCCATGGTGAGTGAGGCTGGGACTAGGGAAGGGGCAGGGCGGGGTGCCACTCCCGGGGCTGCACAACGCAGCAAAAAAACAGAGGGAACAGAGCAGCTCTCACCCCAGCCCCAGCTGCAGCAGCCCTGGGAGTGGCTGGCACCAGCAGCTTGCAGCCATGGGCTGCACTGTGCTCTGCTTGTCCCCATTCACCTTGCTCCCGGGCCGTGCCGTGCCCCGGTGCAGGCAGCTGGTGTTGGCCACTCCCAGGGCCGCTGCAGCTAGGGCTGGGGCAAGTGCTGCACCCTGTGCTGCCTGGGGCTCTACTTGTCCACACTCACTCCAGCCTGTACTGGAGTGGCCCCAGGAGCAACCAACACCAGCTCTCTCCACCACAGCACAGGAATCGGGGTGAGCCCAAGCATGGGGGGACAGGTGGAGCATGGCGCAGCCCAGCAGCTACAGGCAGCTGGCACTAGCCACTCACAGGGCTGCTGCAGCTGGGGCTGGTATGAATGGGGCCACGGCCCTTTCCCCTCCCACTACAGACTCACCTGCTTGAGCGCGGGGGCATCTATGCTGATCGCGCAAGAGTGAATTTACCTCGCATATAACAAGTTATGGGTCTGAATATGATGATCACATAAGAGCAAATTCATATATAAAGAACCTGCATAAATCGAGGGAAACCTGTATAGCTTTCTGCTTCACTGGGGTAATGCATGGATTGAAACTTGTAAACAGCTTTGGAGATTAAGCAGCACTAAGTAAGCATTAAGAATTACCAGGTACCAAAACCTAACAAAAGTTGGGAACAAGCTGTTAACAATCCTTAACCTAATGAAGATGCAAAAGGAATATTTACAAACATAACATCATTTCATGATTACCTGCAGGCAGCGTAAACGTTACTAGGTCAGTGAGAAAATAGCAAGCAAAATCTCCCTTCCGCTGATGAAGAGATGCAGCAATTTCACGCCGGATTTGTTCTGTCAGCTCTGGACACACCATTGCTGGAATGCACTTTGCCGCATGCTGCGATACCTGTAACACAACAGTCTTATTTCACTTGATGCTATTCTCAGCTGAATATAAATACTGAGATCCGTTTATAACTTTTCATAAATATTTTTGAGGAAGGACTAAAGAGAGGGATACAGTAGCCCTAATTATAATGAAGGAAGTTGAACTGAATGCAACTCACAGGAAACAAATTCCTTCAGACGAGATGCAAGCAAACAAACCTAGATACCATTTAATCATTGTGACATTAACAGGCCTTAGACCAACAGCCACAGTAACTCAACCCTGAATGTAACAACATCGGAGACTGAACAGATGGCTGAACACATTATTAAGAAAGAAACAGGTAACAGAAAATAACAAAATGGAGGGCCATAATATTTTGATCCAAACTAGGATCTGGCGGACTACCTGGTGACCCTTAGGTTATGGAAAGGCACTGGTTAAAAACCAAAGGTTTCAAGTATAATGTGTTTTTCGTTTCTATGACAAAATTCTATACCCTGCATGGACTAGATTTGTCCAAGGAAGCTTCCAACTTTTTTTTTTTTTTAAACCTCCCACACATTAAATTACCCAAGGAATGGGAAAATAACTCTACTTACAAGTTTCACACAACATTCAGAAAGAGTCTCATCATTTTTGACAAACCAGTCATTCAATGATAAAGTAGCTGATGCAGTTTGATCTCTAATACAGTATTTGGAAGGCAAACATTTTAACTAGTTACTACGCTGATAAAGCTAAATAGCTGGCCCCTAAGCAAACTTTTCTCCGTTTCACAAAGCTGACAAATCAAAAATCACAGAATGCATCACCAAAGCTGGTACTTGCTGGAATCCAAGACAGTTTTTTCCCCTCCATTCAACATGGGAGGGAAAGGGAGGAAAAAAGCAGCCCCTCATCCTGTATTTGAACACAAGGTGTAGAGGCAGACAGGTGCTGCAGCTCTGACTTAGGCCTCAACCTGGGCTCAGGGTCGGGGCCACAGCTGACTTGCCCTCAGCTGGCGCTCTGGCCTACAACACAGAGTACATGCCAGCTCTATCCCCCTGCCTAACCTGGCAGCAATGGTAGTAGCTCCAGACCCAGCTGTGGCTCCCAACTCAACCCAGTCTCAGAGATAAGATTATATACATGGAAAATTATAACATCTCTTTTGCTATTTTGTTGCTTTGTTCCTGATGCCCCCCCTCCCATGCTTCACACTGCAGATAAATGTTTATGTGCATCTCATCTTCCTTCGCACACACTAGCTTCTTTGGGAAAGCTACCCCCATTCCCACTGCAATAAGAGTGCAAGGAACAAATACTGCAGGGGAAGGGAAAGTGTACCTCAAGGATTTTGGGAAGCCAACAGTTTCAGAAAAGAAGAAAGTACAAAGAATAACCATGATAGAAATGTTGCCTGCAAGAAAGGCAAATGGCCAAGTGGAATAGAAGGAATGGACAAAATGGATGCAAAGGGCATTTTCCAGGATGGGAAGACATTACCAAAAATAAGGACCCAGCAAGTGAGGTTTACAGGAAATAACAAATTGCAAGGGCAAGAGAAGGACAGAAGTGTGCAATAAGTAGTAGAGTTTGATCTCATGAAGGAGAAAGACTAGAGGAAAATTGGAGGAAACGGGGAAAACAAGGTGGAAACAGAGGTCTTTCAACCAGAAGCAAAACAAAACAAAAATACAAACTGCAGGAAAGGAAAGCAAATCACATTTCACTGCTAGGTAGATTTAAGAAACAAAGCTAAAGCAGTTTATCTTTCTAAATGTTTTGCCTTAGGGGTATTTCCTCTTCCCCACCCTACAGCACAGGAAACAGCATAATAGCTTACTTTCATTGCCAATAGGGTTAAAAGGAACAACTGCTTACATGGGAAGAATACAGAAAAATTGGTCAGATTTTCCCGCACGAAAAGGACCGTTACTAAAACAAACAGAAGAAAGCAACAATGCATGAATTGGCCCAATAACATTTGTCAGTTTTCATCTGCAAAGAAATTAAACTAAACTCCAGTGGTTTTAAACTCCATCATGGCAGGGTTACATAAAAAGCCTCTATTTAATCTAAACAAGGGTCAAAAGTAACTCACCTCAGTAAGCAAAATTGCTAGCATATCTTGCCTCTGAAAGCGTATAGCCAGATGTACAAGTGTGTAGCCCACATCAAAAGCAGAAGGGCGATTAAGCAAGCGTACTTCATCTGCAGTAAGCTGGCGTGCAATATCTCCTCCTGACGACTTGTATGCTTCGACAGCGGCTAGATCACCTTCTACAACTCCTGAGGAGATGAAAAGCACATTAAACTTCATTTCAGATGATGCAAAATGTAATCTTGGCTCAAGCTACCTTATGCCACAAAGCTTTCCTATATCCCTCGGGAAAAGAAATTGTTCACTGTACTCCACAAATAAACATCGTTGTTACTCCAGTCTTCTATGGTCCTGCACTTACCTTGCCCCCAGACCAGTTCCATGTTCCAGAAGCATTCGTGATTAGCGGGGCCAGCCACAGGACCTGAACCAGGTCAAAATAATACTCTCTTCCAGGTGCACTTTTGAACCATTCTAAGCAGGTTTAAACTGGTTTACCAGGCTCATATGCATCTTCAACTTGAACTGCATTTAAACAGGTCAAAATATTGTATGTCCACACCCTAACAGTGGTTTTCAAACTTCCTAAAGTGACCAAACCCTTCCATATCACTTCTGCTACAGAACCCCTAGCCCATGAGCTGATGCAAAGCCAGGCAACCCTGGCCAGCAACTGTGGAATACTGCATCCTGGCCTCATCCACCTCTCTCCCCAGTCTTTGTGGAAACCCTGATGACCCATCATGGGTTCCACGGAGCACAGTTTGAAAACTACTGCCCTAAAACATTTCAGTAAAATACAAGTTATTCCATGCTGCTCTAAAAAGCAAATGTTCTACAAAGGAGTTGTAAAGACAAATACTTCAAAACCCACATTAAGGCCATTAAGAGCAAACCGACCTAATTCTTAAACTGCAACCACCAAAGGTAGTACCATGCAATGATTGTGCTGCTTTCTTCAAGTCTACCATGCTCTGAATAAAATAAAAAAAACTGACCTTACAAATTTAAAAAAAAAAAACCTGGAAATAAAAGGAGGTGCATTTGTAAATATAATCCTGACATCAGAATATGCTCTGCATGAGGATGAAAAATGTGTTTTTTCCAGATCATGTCATTTTCAATAGAGAAGCTGTTGTGATGCTTCGTGTCTATGAACAACATGGAAGTGAAATCCGATTTACAGAGAAATAAACAGAAGGACAAAAATAATGTACCAGGGCTAAGTAGAAAATTATTTTCCCAATCCACAAACATTCCTCCTCAAGATGTTCTTACTCAATACTGGAAAAAGCCTGAGACCTCTTTCTCCAATTCAGGGAGAGACTTGGCCAGCCCAGAATAATCAGCAGCCCAGTAACCCTTGTGCAGGGAACTAAAAGAAACCTCTTTTGCCCAACAAAAATATTTACCCAAGACAAATTACTGAAACCATAAAATCAAAAGGGTCCTCAAGCTCACTGAGGAAAAACTTTATTTTAGCTTCCAGAGACCCCGAGTTAGCATTCCACATCTCACAAGAACCACTGTGTTTCATCAAGAATCCATATTTCTGAAAAAAATCAGAGGCATGAAGGAAGAGAAAATAAGAACTTTTTGGTCAGGTTTTCAAAATAAGTTCAGCACAACAAGCACTAAGGAAAAGGAAAGTGGTGTGATCTTTGATGGACCAAGATCTACACTTTCAGCCTGAAGATGGAGCTGGAAAAGCTCTAAACAAAAAACCCCCACCAAAACAGAACAAAAACACACTGCTTTGCTAGCATAACACCAACAACTACACCCCTAGTAAATTACTGATCAGTGCTATTTACCAGGAGCGCTCTTTTAAACTTTAGTAGCCACTTCACATCCTATAATTTTCAACCATGTCTACTGAGCAAGAAAACGTGAGATTTACTTTGTCGCACAACTGACTAAGAAAGACACCTGAAAAGATTCTGGATATGGATCTTGACACTCAGCAAGCAATCAAAGTTTGTTATAACTGATGTTTTTCAAGAACCACACACATCAAATTCATCTTCAAAACTAATTCTGCCTCTGAAAGTACAAAAAAAGGCACTGGAAAAGTCGCATTCAGCAGCCAGCCACCTTTCAGAACACAAGCTGCACACTGTGGTTTTAAATCTGCGTAGACCACTTTTATATTCATCACTGCATTTCTACTCCTCCATTCTCAGCTGTTGCTGAAGTAACTTGTCCCTTGTCCCAATTACCACTCAGCCATCAGCAAGATCCAGGACTGACACAGAGGCAGTCCTGTGAGGCTCAAGAAAGCCCTCAGGCATTAGCTATTACAGCTGCTCTGGTGAGCTAATTCAGGGTTGTATTCAGTACACAATACTGCCAACTCTTGCAGTATACACGCAAAACTGCAGCACACTATTGCAATATTTGGCATTTCCAAGATTCCTGGCTCCTTATGTTAACTGATGAAAGTCATGTTTAAGATTTCATTTTTAAGTACCTTTCTAGCCCTCATGGGTGTGGAAAAGAGCTTAACACCGTGATCCAAACCTAGCGTAAAAGCTAGAATACATATAATAATATATTCATATACAATAAGAAGGCAGCTTTACAGCGATACCATTGCCAAGCTTATATTCTGTGACCGTTTCACTTTTGAAAACTGCAAATTAATTGCTTTTGTTGTATGTAGAAGAGTTGCCTTCCAATTTCACCTTCTTCCTAGCTCCTGTTAACCAGGACTAGGAAACAGGGAAGTTCTGGCAAACTCTTTCAATGCTTCTGAAGTGCTACTTGCTGTAACACCAATCCAGAAGCATGTGCCTGGAAACAAAGTGCTCCCTAGATCTTCACTCCACCCAAGCCAGAAGATAGGGAGTTTGTCAAGACAGTGACATTTCTCATGAGACAGGTGTATTATTCTCTATGCCAAATGCCAAACTCCATGCAACCCCTCAACAACACGGCTCCAACAGTTTTCTAGATGCTGTATTTCAGATTCTACTGAGCACAACTGAAATCAGGTTTTAAAGTTTGTTAAATGAACTGGAAGCTGGCATTTGCAAGTCTATTCAAAAGAAAGATTACAAAAGTTGGGTTTATTAGTGTTTTAATATACTGCATTCCATAAATGAAAAATGTCTGACAACTTAAACAGCTATCTTAGAGGCAAATTTTGATAAAATGGCACACTAGTTAGATTCTGGTCACCATTGCCACCCACTGCATTCTTTGCGCAGTTAAATGTCACAAGTAATAAGATTCATATTCGCTTTTGCAACATGCTCTCTACACATACCAAGGTCTCTTTTTCTTAATCCAACTATTCTGCAGATGAACACGAGCGGAAGGGGGGGGGGGGGGGGGGGGGGAAAAAAAAAAAAAAAATCAAATTATAGTCTGCAGAACCATGGTCAAGGACAACGGCTTTTGGTGCCATCTCTGGGGTTTTTCTAGACTCTTCAGACCCTTTGGTTTGTCCATTTTTCCCAAACTGCAGCCATCTGAACACTGCTATCTTCTGCTGCTTCTGCCTACATGACATTTACCAAGCACTTGCACAAAGCACCTAACAAGGAGTCTCTCTTTGAGGACAGCCTAAAACCACTGAGTCACAGTGTCCTGTTTTACAAGTTACACTGTCAGAAGTTTCTGCTCCTACAACATCTAAAGAGCCAGCTAATAATATAAAAATGCTCTTCCAAAAAACATTTGGGCCCTTCCTGGTGAGAGGAGAAATCTCCACTACCCTCTGTGGTAAAGATGAATGTCCTGATTTGCTCCAAGTCCCTGGACTAAGGACTCTTGCCAGTTTCCTATTTCTGGCAGTCTTTAAAATTCCCTGAAGTCTAGCTATTTTCTCTTCAATGGGCATGTCTACATATTCATTAATGCACCCTAGATGCTGTGCATTTAGTTCAGTACTTCCTTAATAAAGTACTAACTAAATGTGCAGGACCTAAAGTTACTGCACAGCAGCACCAGGGCCCAGTTATTTAGTGATGCTTACTGCACATTATCCTAATAGCACTGCATACTAGACTATTAGCATGGTTTTTGCCATGACATACTTCTGCATGGTGTTATTAGGCTAATGCGCAGTAAACATCTCATGTAGACGCACCCAATGAGTCACAAAGAACAGATGCAGGAAAATATTTCAAATCACCAAAAAACCAATGGCTATAGCTTGAAAACTTGTCCAGCTGTCATTTTTCCTTTTCCTAACCCTTTCAAATCATCCTCACTTTTATTTCTAAACTTGCCTCGCTCTGTCTACTTTTTTTGTTCTATTTTTTTATTTTAAAAAGCTGTTACGCCCTTTATGACTTGTATATCACCAACATGTCTGCAGGGCTCAGAACTAACAAATCCTTCAGACTATCTGTCTTCATGTCTGGCCCATGAGGAAAGTAGGTAGTATAAAAAAATCCCATGATGCATCTGAATTCAAAAGCGTCACCTATGCACAGCGAGATGGAAGCCTTGTCATTTTACCCAGAAGGAACAAACAAACAAACGAGGAGATTTGCAAAAGAAGGAATGATTGAGGGAACAAAAGATGCTGATAGTGAAGTATGAGCACTCAGTTTTCAGGGAAAGGTTACATTATAAAGTGGGAGAACACAGTATCATACTTTTTTCAGCAAGCAGACAGAGAAAAGGTTCAGAAGATGTGCTGCTCAGACTTCTTCCAAACATCAGCTAATCACCATGTGATCACTTTTAGAAGATATAAATATCTGCTAGTCAATCCTGCCTTTACATTCTAATCTGGATACAATGACCTGTCAACTTCCTCATATAAAAAAGGAAGCACCATCCTAGAACATTGTTCCAACACTATGGTAATGTATTGTCAGTAAAATCAAATGCTAGAGGTGTTTCAGGTCATGCCACTTCAGCATTTTCTGGTTTGACACCAAAACACAAAGAACCAGCCCCAGCAACAGAGTCAGATTTCCAGAGCTGGATGTACGTAGCTGCAAATATACAGTATCCTGATATCCTGTATGAAGACAAAAACTATAAGATCCCCAACTGGACACTTGGGACATTTATAAACCTGCCCTGGGAGTCAAACAAGCTTTAGTTAAAGAGCCCCCACCGCTATTTTTCAGAGCAAGGATGTTGATACAAGTGATGCTGGAGTCTGCTGAGCACAGTAATTACCACGCTCCTGCAGACTTGATTAATCAACTGTTTACAACACTGATTCTCACCCAGGGTGCCAGTGCTACAAAATCCTTTCTACGGTGATGCTAGATACCAAATAATGTTAATGCTGTTAGGTGTGCAAGCATGATTCACAAGATAAACCCTGAGATTTCAAATAGGAAGCCATAACATTGAAAACATTCTGACCTGGTCTGAGTCCTCTGCAACAGAAAAATTTTTCTATTACTTGTCTGCAGTTGGAAAAAAGCTTAAGTGAAAACTAAGAACTGACATTTTCCAAAGGGGGGCTTTAAATTTAAAAGTAGTTGAGAACCACTAGTTTATATATAATTAGATATATAGAAGTGCACACCAGAAATTGCTCAGAAATATATATATGATAGAGCTTATAGCAGGAGTAGGACAGGCCTGCTCACTGAAAACACTAGCCTTCCTACAAGCCAGTTTTGTAGTATGAATTATCCCCTTTACCTGAAGAAATGGGATCATGTCTTAAGGAATATTTTACCATAATTGTAAATAATAATACAATAAATGTAGTAAGACCTAATACTACTTCGCCAATTCCTTTATTCTACAACCTTCCTTCTAACCTCTTCTTTTATCATTCAGTCCTCAGCAATTGCGTTTGCTAAAATTTGAAGAGCATAAGCAAATCAGACTGTAAAAACTGAAACACTGGCATACTTTTAAAAGGCCATGACATCATCATTTCATACTTTCAAAATCCTGTTGCTTTTAGCATTCTTCTGGAAGGTCTGTAGTACTGCTTGGTCTAACAGCTAATTCCCCCTTCCTGCCTCTCGAGTTTAAGCACCTGAAATTTTTATGCACCAGTATCAATTAAATCAGCACAACTCAACGAATGATCTTTCTTAAGTGTTACTTCAAAGCTAACAGGAAAAGCTTGTGCAACAACTCAAAAGTCATCACTTAAAACGTGAGTCATAGCAAAAATTCAGGTAGTCATTGCAGCAATTAAGGCTACAGTCCAACTTTACTTTCAGACCTCACACCCCTATTTCCAGAATGCTACTTTTTTTTTAGGCTAAAGTTTTATCTTGATACTAGATTCCGTCAAAACTGACTGAGAATCCCCAATATTCTCCACTGCCACTTTAAAAAAAGAAGGTGACCTGAAGTGGGGTGGGTCCGTTTTGTTTTTAAGCCTGTCTTGCTCCTTTTTTCTTTTTATGATGTATACAGGCAGACTGGGGGTTTTAAAACATTTTTTCTTGCTTGCTTTTTATCTTAGAACCATCAAGTCTGGCCATCTCCAAGTTCAACAGCATACCTCTTTGGTTCCCTAGATCCTGTTTTCACTGGAAAAAATACTGAAACATACCTTCACCATTACAGTTATCCTGGGAGCAGCAACACAGATGGATCACCAGTACCCTTACAACAATTAATATAAAAAATTATGTAGCCAACCAACTACCCAGCATGTTTTAAGCTTTAAGACACGGTCCACATACAGAACATTTTAACTCTTGCATATAACTTAAAAAGAAACGCCCCATACTAGTAATAATGGGTACAATCCCCAACATGGAAAGACTTAAGCATGTATAAAGGGGTCTAGTATCTTGAATTTATGGGAACAACCTACACTGGCATAAGTTCCTTTATACCACATGGTTATATGACAAATTTCCCAGAAAAGCAACATCAATTAGGAACACGAAAAGCAAGTTGTAAGAATCCTTTTCTGCCTTCTCTGGTTTAATTAAACCAACAAGAAAACTCCAGTGCCAACATAAACTGTCTCCAGTAGGGACATTGGTAGTGTAAAACATGCATTGTGACCATGAAGAGGTATGTGCATATGTATCCAAGGAGAAGGGGGACTGCATTACTTTATACAATGCCAGTCTAGATAAGGTTGTACGATTTTTCAGTTAAGTTTGATCCAGCTTTTTTTGTTTGTTTGTTTGTTTAGTTGGTTTTAGGTTGATTGTTTGTTTTTTGTTTTGGGGTTGTTGGGGGGGTTGGGTTTTTTTTGTTTTTTTGTTGTTTTTTTTTGTTTTTTTTTTACAGGATTGAACCAAACTGAAACAAAAAAAAAAAATCACTTAAATTAAAAGAAAGACTAAATGCATCTTTAGACACCTCTCAACTAATTTTAAAATTTCCTATGTTAAAAATTAGTGCAAAGTCATTAATGCAAAGTCAACCTAAGTTTAGACAGGGCCTTAAACTAAAAGGCCTACCAAGTTTAGGATTTCTGTATGCATAAAGGTGATGATGGCATTGGTAAACAATGCTGCTCATAGTCTATTTTAACATGAGAAGAGGAAATACTTCATCTACTTAAGGAAGTTATTGTGCCTCACCCCTTGAATAGAAGATAATTAGCTTAAATTATCCCCTGGCCTGCTTACTGAAAGAATGGAAGCATAGGCAGACTAATACACAGGCAAGCTGGGCCTGGGCCCAGGGCCCCCCCCACAAGATGCCTCAGGGGAGGTGCTGCAAGTCGTATGATAATTATTCTTCAAATTTTGACCCAGTTCTCATTCACTCCGCCACCAGCCACAGTGAGCAATACACAGCAAACAAAAAAATTCATTTGCATGCCCATTTTGCATACAACACAAATATGCAAATAAACATACAAATAAGCCCTCCCCCCACTCCACGTTGCTCACCGTAACTTACCCGTGAGTGAGAACCAGGTCACAGACCTCCACAGCAGCAGCACCAAGAGTAGAAGGGGTTTCGTCCCCTACCGGAGCCCAGCTCCTTCATACCCAGGGCCCCAGAGCATCTTAATACACCTAGGAATAGAAATTCTCAAACAATTAACCATGACACAGCTTTGAAAAATGGTGATCTAGCAGAAAGAGTCCTTTCCGATGAAATCATAGCGTTCTCCCTAGGACCGCCAATTAGGCTGTAATGTGTTCAGGGTTGTACCTCTGTGCTTAGGTTTACCCCTTTGTAAAATGATCATACTTGAATCCAAGGTGACTTTGAATTTATGATAACACCCCATCCCCCTACAATAATTAGATTCCATACATGGAAAATTTTCACAATTTTATCATTTTCCATGTAGAGAAGTAATGACTAAAGGGCTGCCTTCAATTTATCCCCTGCTGTCTCCCCCCCAGCACCACTGAAGCAGGAAAAGCAGTAGCAGAAGAACAAGCAGCATGGAAAGCAGCAGTATGACAGCAAGCAGCCTCAACTTCCCATCTTACCCCCACATCTGCACCTGCCACTTGTCTCCCACCCCCCAGCCACTTACTTCCTCTCCCCACTTCCTGCTGCCACTTATCCTATGCAGCCACTCTGGTCCCAGCCCAGGCTAGAGAAGTCAGCAGCCCTGGCCAGTACTCAAATCCAAGATGAGTCTCTCCCACCACCATGTTGCAAGGTGGGGGGCAGGGAGGGAGTTGTGCCCATGTTTGTCCCAGAACAGAAATATCTTGGGATTGGCATGTACACACATCGCCTTTCTAATTAGGGTTTAGTGAGCAGCTGAATGTACTAGCACTTTTCTGGCATTGATTAAATGATGCTGTCCTGGCATAACCATTTGGACATACTTTTCAACATCCCGATATAAACTGTTAGTATTTCTCAGCTGGTTATCCTTTTTAGGATTCATGATTATCAAGATGTACTTTGTCCCAGGATAAAATGGTTTATCCCAAGACAAATGCGATATCTGTTTGTAGCTTAAAAGTTTAAAAATGAGAGCATGGAAGATGTTTGGCCAATACAAAATAGTTCTTGAAAAATTAGTTATACTCAGATTTTTAACTTGAAAACAAATCTGCTCTATTGTGTGAGGCAGTGAATCATAGAAGTTAAGGGCTGGAAGGGACCTTGAAGGATTGAGTCCAACACCCCTGCTCTGGCCAGGAATACTGGTGAGATCAAAATGATCCCAGCAAGGTGTTTGTTCAATCTCCTCTTGAAGACTTCCAAGGTTGGGGACTGCACCACCTCCTTGGGAAGTCTATTCCAGATTCTGGTCACCATTACCGTAAAGAAGTTCTTCCTTACATCCAACCTGAAACCTTCCTCCATTCCTCCTTGTCCTCCCCTGGGGTGCCCTAGCAAAAAACAATCTCTCTCCCAGCTCCCGATATTCACCCCTTACATACTTACAGACAGCCATCAAGTCCCCCTCAGTCTTCTCTTCCCCAGATCCCTTAATCTTCTCTCATAAGATCTGCCCTCCAGGCCCTTAATCATTGTTGCGGCCCTTCCCTGGACCTCTTCAAGAGTCTCTGTGTCTTTTTTTGAAGCGCAGTGCCCAAAACTGGACGCAGCACTCCAGCTGGCGTTTCACCAATGCCAAGTATCACTTCCTTAGCCCTGCAACACATCGGCTAACGCATCCCAGTATGCTATTAGCTCTGTTGACTACAGTGTTGCACTGGCAGCTTATGTTCATTCTGTGATCAACCATAACCGTGAGGTCCCTTTCACGCATCATGCTGGCCAAGACATCTCCTCCTAACCTACATTCATATTGCTGGTTACTTCTCCCCAAATAAAGCACTCTGCATTTATCCTCATTGAACTGCATCTGTTTTCACCCACCTTCCCAACATATACAGGTCTGCTTGGATCCACATCCTATCCCTTACCGTGACTGCTTTTCCCCATTAGCATTGTATGGAGACTTGGCCAGCATGCTTTCCACATCATCTACATCACTGATAAAGAAGTTAAACAGCATGAGGCCAAGAATCAATCCATGCAGGACAGCACTGGCCACCTGTTGCCAAGACGACACAGATGCATACACTAACACCCTCTGGGTTCGACCCCTTAGCCAGTTCCCAGCTCACCTGACCGTGGACTCTGCAACCCCCAAATCCCCCAGGTTTGGGGGGGGGAGGGGTGGTTGTTTGTTTGTTTTTGTTTTGTTTTGTTTTTTTACAGAAGCATCATGGGAGACCATACTGAAGGCCTTTGTAAAATCTAAGTACATGACATCACCTGCATCTCCCACATCAAAGCAGTTCATTACTTGATCATAGGAGATGAGGTTAGTCAGACAAAACTTGCCCGTAACAAAACCATGTTGGTTATCCTTTAGTATCATGCCTTCTGCCAGTCTCAAAAATGGACTTTGTTTTTTTCCCTAAATTTTACCCAGTAATCAAGGTCAAACTGACCAGCCTATAGTTTCCCAGACCCTCCCTCCTCCCCTTCTTAAGGACTGGCATCACATTGGTCCTTTTCCAGTTTTTCAGGGCCTCTCCCAAGCATCACAAGTGCTTCTTTATCATAAGACTTTTATTTTACATTTTTTGGCAGAAAAACTTCAACTTTACAAACACAAGAAAGTACCTTCCTTTAAAAAAAAAAAAAAAAAAAAAA
>NW_017728994.1:68168199-68169568 GCF_001723915.1 Gavialis gangeticus | reverse complement strand
AAAAAAAAAAAAAAAAAAAAAAAGCATGCGATTGTACCATTAAGGTTAGCAAACACATGACAGCATCTCCACTAGATACAATAGATGCCTTAGGCTTTCCTATTTTTGCATGCCAAGAGAAGATGCCCTGGGAGAGTGCTACAGATTCTTCTGAAGGTTCTAGGACTTTATCTAGGAAAGTACAGTTTGCTTAGCTATTTTTAAACACTTTAGCTGGAAACAAGCTGACAAATTATTCCATGTACCCTAGGGTTTTAAAACATCAGTTAACCCATTTTAAACACTCATCGTTTCTCTAGTGTGGAGAGCATCTAGGAGCTGTGCCAAGTTAGTTACTGGATTATCTAGCACGCTGAACCATGTTCCCCTCCTTCTTAAGATTTGGATAATTTAACAGGTGTCCACAAAAGACTCCGTTTCAGAGCAGAGCACTGATTACCACTTTTGAACACAGAACTGTAGCCTCTGGAGAACATCTATTCTCACACTGAGTAGTGAAAAGGCTTTCACAAGCAGCTACTCTTAAAAAAGGTTAATTTAAATACAAGACCAAAAATACAGCTGAGCTGAGAATCTTTAGGGGATAGCAGTGGAATTTTTCAGAGAATTCAACTGCCTTAAATACAGGACCGCCTACTCATGCTGCAGCCACCTCCTTCATTCACTACACACCTTTCAACTTTACAAGGAATGACGCAAAAGTCCAACCCTGATTACTTCTCATAACAGAGCCACCCTGATTGCTGACTGAGGCAACGGTCCTACAGAAAACAACAACATGATCAAGCAATTAAACACTATCATACTGCAAACATACAAGTTGCGTGTCACGGGGGGGGGGGGGCAATTACAGGTGCCCAGCAACCCATAATATTGCTAACTTAGAGAAGCTTAACTCTTTAATTTAAATTGTGTTCTTTAAAACATATGCTGCAAATGCAATTGCCTAGATTGTTAAGGATAGAGATTTTATTGTGTGGTCTTTTGTTGATACCCACAATGGCTATCAGCAGGGTGGGAACTGCATGAACCCTGACCATATGAGCTGATGAACTAACCAACAGCATTAAGTTGTCATTCTTTATTTGGATGCTCTCCACCCCAGGGTGTTGAGGGAGCTAGCTAGGGTTATTGCAGGGCCCCTGGCACGGCTCTATGAGCGATCGTGGTGCTTGGGCCAGGTGCCAGATGATTGGAAGGTAGCAAATGTGGTCCCCATCTTCAAGAAAGGGAAGAGGGAGGACCCGGGCAACTATAGGCCCGTCAGTCTTACCTCAATCCTGGGGAAACTCTTTGAGAAGATCATCAAGGAGCACATTTGTGATGGGCCGGCATCAGAAATGATGCTCAGGGGCAATCAGCATGGATT
>NW_017728994.1:68157833-68167532 GCF_001723915.1 Gavialis gangeticus | reverse complement strand
TCTGGGCCCCTTGTTGCAGTTACACTCTCTACTCAGACTCTTTCTAATCTCTTTTCTCAGCAAATCCTAGCATCACTTTTCAGGATGCTCTCACTGAGTCCCAGTCTCTTCCCACCCACCACCCAATCCCACTCTTCATCTATTCACCACTATTTTCTGGTGTGGATGTCTGGGTCTCGTCCTTTCTGCATCTGAACAGGACAGCTTCCTCCCCTTAGATGCTATGGCATCAGGTACAAGGGCAGCCAATCTGCAGCATGCATGCCACAAGTGGCAAGGACAGTGTGTTGGCATGCCCAGATGAGTGCACACGTGTAGTCTGCAGCGCCACAAACCACATGCAGCGCATGTGCACCAGTTTGCTGCTCTGCTAATTTGCAGCACAGCAAGTTTTGTTTGGGTTTTTTTTGACACCAGGAGCTCCCCATGTTAAAAGAAGTCAAAACAAAACAAAACCAAAGCAAAACAAAAAACAAACTCACTTAAAAAAAAAGAGAGGTGCAGCACATCAGCAGCAGCATGTGCCACCAGAAACAGAGCCTAGCCAGTCAGAGGCAAGACTTAAGCCCACAGGACCCCAGGTAAGGTTGGTCCTATCTTCCTCTTCCCCAACCGGGTCAATTTGCTGTGTGCAAGGGCATGTGTGCAGGGGCATGCCTGGGGACAAACATCAGCAGCACAAATATGTGCCACTATTTGTCCCACAGGAAATACTTACCCCTGCATGTGTGCACAGAACAGGAATCGGAGAACAAAATAGCAGGTCAGGCAAGGGAAAGGGATCAAAGTGGCACTCAGAGGCCATGTTCAAATGAGCACGGACACGTGGTGTCATGCTGCAGACCCATCTGCAGCATCACATACCACACAGGCAGATGCTCCCCATGCACTACCTTGCAGTGAGGGGCAGGGGAGGTTGACCCTGGGAGATCAGGGATGTGCAATCTGATTTTGCAAAGGCCCTTTTTAAATTTTTTTCCCAAATTTGGACAAATTTGCACAGGAAGAGAAGATACATTAATGAGGCAAAGTCCATCCCCCCAAATTCCAAGCCCATGCTCTGAAAGGGAGTGAAGCCTTCTTTGAGAAAAATCTAAAAACCTAGTTAAATTCTTGAAAGTGGTTGAACCATTTTAACTAGGATTTTCAAAAAATAAATTAGTTAAATTCAGCCAAAAAAAAAATAATCACCTGGTGTCAAAATAGGAAAAGTTGGTTAACTAGCTCTGGCTATTAGTGACTAGGTACTAAAGCCGTGATAAATAAGGACAGAAAGGACTATTAGATAATCTAGCTGTCCCTTGTATTTGCAAACCATTAAATATTACACTGACTACCCCTATTTTTGACTCAATAACTTTCATTTGAAAGATACACTTCAAAAAGACACCTTTGTCTTTGATCTGAAAACATGAAGTAAACACTCCCCTAGATAAACTTCTCTCATAACAGTTGCACCATCTTCTGTTTTCAAACAAAAAAAGTCCTTAGGACCAATGTTAGGTGCATGTTCTGGGGCATGTACATTACATCAAAAACAAGAAGCACATCTCTGAAGGAAGATGTATTTTTCTGCACAGGGTCTTGCAGGGAAGACAGAAACAGGTTTACAAATGAGGCATGATTAGGCCTGCAAGCTGAAAAGTATCAGGAGATTTAAAAAAAAAATCTTAAATTCCTTAAAACAAATACCATTAGGCACAAAAATAAAAGATAAAAATCAGAATTTAAGATATTCCTATTACAGCTCCTCATCAGAATGGACTGGCAAGGTACTACACAATTCTAACCTATTCCAAGAGATATGCAACAGTGCTATATAAGGTAAAGAAAGACCTCTTTTGTATACAGTCTGGTTTCAGAGCAACCAAGTACAAAAATACATTTCTCCCACACTGCTTAAACATACCACTTCTTTCAAGACAAAACAATCTGCTGCTCCAGATAACTACAACTAGGTTCATTATGCTTCTCAAAATTAAAAAAAAAGAAAAGAAAAAAGGCACCTAACCCAACAGCAGGATCTCTTCCTCATTATTTCTCACAGCACCTTGAAAGAGGCGTGTTTGCAGCAATTTTTTAAAATGAAAGCATGTAAGTTTTATAACAAACACCACTCTAAAAACCAGAGGGAGAGAGGGAAGAAGGAAATCTGTAAACTGTCATCATATACTTGTGGACAAAGCAAAAACTAACCAGAGACATATGCAGGCACATGAGGAATGAACCAGTTGTCCTTTTAAGGATGTACTGAAAAACAAGATTTATTACACATTAATCCAAATAGCTTAGACGTGCTTGCAAAGTGCACTTGAGTTGCTTGTGCCTTAAACTCCCACACCAGCTAAAACAACTGGAGCAGCGGTGCTTAACCTTTTTTCCCTAGAGGGCCAGAAGGGCAGATCCCAGTGTTTCGGATCCAGAGTCCAGGGCCCACACAGCAGGGCCCCATCTGGCCACGCAGGGGAGGCGGCAGGGTAACCTGGCCCTACAGGAGTTGCGTGGAGAAGGGAGAAGGCTGCTATGGGTCTGACTCCAATCCGGACCCAAGCTGAGGGCAGGAGTCAGAACTGCAGCAGCCATTTGCCCCCTTCCCCTCCTCCACTTTGTATGCAAATTTAAGCCAAGGAGCTCCCCTCCCCAACACACACACAGACGCGCACACACACCCTTTGTTGACTGGAGGAAAAAACCTGGTCTTAGATTCAAATAAATACAGTATATCAATTGTAAAAAGAATCTGATCACAGATAAGAACTAGTAAGCAACAACCATACTTATAGAAACAGACAACAAAATCCAAACAAGTCAAACTTCCATTTTTGACTTAAGAGTAACACTACACAATACCAGTATTTTAAAAATATTCTAAATTTGATCCATTAATAAAATACTGAAAACAAGTGGCTATAAAGAATGCATTTAACTAGTGCAGTCTCAGAATCTCATTAAGCTTATAGATCACCTACAAGATTATGTACAACTGAACCAATATCCAGATGGGAAATCTGGCCACATCTACTTGCAATGTGACAACCCATCAGTGTTTCCCCACGTAGGTGGCATGGAAAATATTATTTTAAAAGAAGAGCCCATTATGTCACTAAGTGAAAGAACAAACAAAAAAGATACTAAAAAAACAAACAAAAGATTTTCTGGTAGAAGATGAGTGTCATTCTGAGACTGAAGTCCTTTGACATGGTAGCCTTAGCAGCTTTAGAAAATTATTCCATTAGAGCATTTTGGTGCAGGCGAGGAAAGGGAAGATGTAAGCAGGAAGAGAACATCTGCAACAGTCTCTGTTTGAATACAAGGTACATTCTTGACCTCTCATTTTGCTTCTTTAAAAGAAACTGGATCAGCAAACGCAATGAAAAGCAGTTTGCTGTTATAGCATTATGATCCTGTCATAATGCCTTTCTTTTTTTACAAAGTGTAAGGACAGTTTACGCCAAATTCGTGCCGAGGTGAGGAGTCATAGTTTTAAAGATGTACTGAGATTTTAGTTAAATGTGTTCTTTTGTATGCTTCAAAATAAGTAACACTTACTTCTTCATTTTAAGAAAAAAAATAGGTGGTGCTCTCACATTTTGTTATTGCAGAACAAAGCAAGTAGTATGCCCCCTCAGTAAGAACTTCATTGAACAAAATAAAACATTTCTGTCACTCAGTATAAAGAGCATATGTTAAAATAATCCCAGTAGTAGCTTTAAAAGAATAAATACATCAGTAGTTCTAGATGAATGCAGTAGCATAACATTTTTGTCAAGTAAACATTGTTTGCAATGCAACTATGACTACTCAAAGTTATTATAAATCATAAGTTATAATCATAAATGTAGTACAATATCAACCAAGAGCTCAACTGCTGACTCTTCTTAAGATAGATGATGCAAGATATCGAAACTATCTATCTATATATTTATATAGACATTTAAAAAAATTAAGATCTCAGCCCATAAATGACACCCTTGTATAAACTTAAACACACCCTCCCTGCCAAGTTCAGAAATAAAAAGGTTTTCACTGTAATTCTGAATTCACTGGGGATGCAATATGAGCCAGCAGTTAGAATGGCAACAGAACTAAAAGAACTGGGTCTTCTTCTCAAGTGACAACTTGTGTGCCTAAAATTTCCCCATTGAAAAAACCAGGATCATTACTTCACTCTTCAAGACTATCAGGATACACAGCACTGTTAGTGCAAAGGATAAAGTCACAAAACAAACAAAGAAAAGGCAACTTCTTCCTCCTTTCACCCTTATGACCATTCATTTTTATTTCTTATCTGTTGTTCCATTTTTTTTTAACTTTGGTTACAGCAATTATTTTCAGTGAGGATCCTTTAAAGGGTGCCATGGGCTGTGAAAAATAAGTACTGGTAGGTGAATCACATGTAGATGTTTGCATACAAATCCAGAGATTTTAAATAGGAATTCATAGTGTAAAAAGTATGTGGTCTTTCTGAGTTTTCTACAACAGAAAAAACTGCTCTGTTATGTTTCCAGAGTCAAAAAGAGTGAAAGCTAAGAGCTGGTATTTTCCAAGGGGTACCTTGAGTCTAAAAACTTGAGAGCCACTGGGCTAAGGCATGATGTATGTTATTAAGGTATACCTATTTAATTAATACAACTCAACTGGCACATGTTGTAGATATGCTTAAACTAGTATGACCACCTCCAGTTAGTTTAGCTTAACTTGGTAACTTATCTCTGCAACCTAAACAGCTTAAATAAAGGTTAAACGGATTTACTGTACAGTATTATGTTAGGGGTTTGCACAAGCTTAGCTTGTTGACTTTAAGTTGATTTGAGATTAAATGCCTCTAATATAGATAAACCCTTCATTTATTGTGACACCCAGAATTTTTCATAAACCAATTCTGAACTTAAAAATGACTTACGGCAGAAACTAGATAGAAGAACATTGTCAGCAATCATTTTCATTTGTAATGAGAAGGTTGCACTGTGTATTAGTATCTAATATCCAAACAAACCAACCCAAAACATTTAAAAAAATGAAAAATGTTAAGTTGCAAGTATTATTAACAGTATACTTGCCTCCATATAAAAAGGTATTATTGCCTTTTACAGAAGTATCACAGAGGGGGGGAAAAAAAATCCATGAAATCTTCCATCTCGAGACCTGAAAAAGTTCAGCATATGCTCCTCACAACTGGCATTATGGATTACCCTAAACTTTGTAAAGCTTCAAGTAAACTTAGATATATCTGAGACAAACCAACCTTATGGTGACAATAAAACTTCAAAGTTCATTTAACTTTAAGTGAAGCAGTAAAGAAACTGCCACTGCCTCATGCCATTGTCTATACGCCCTTGGCATTCTATAATTGTTGTTTTCATGGCGCTATAACAAATACTGCAAGTATTTCATGAATTGCTAAGTTTAATTTTCCAGAACTGCCACAACCAAAGCAGCCCACATAAAATCTTCTCCATCTTACAAACATCACCAGGGAAGGGGGTGGAGGGAATCCTATTTCAAAAACATCTAGTAAGATTGCTAGAGGTAAAATGGACATCAGTAATGCACCAAAAAAACCAACATAAAACTTCCTACATGCCATATACAAATAATCATTCACTCATTTCATTTGAAGAGGAAAGAAAAGGGGGGGGGGCGGTAAAAAAATAATCAGACACTCTATAAAATTTTAATAATCAGTCACCTGAAGTCTGAAAGAAAATCTGCTACCTCCAAAAAGCAGCCAATAAAGGTTAACCCTCTACCCAAAAGAAAGGGAAAGTGCTCTCTTGCTCACTGAAAGCAAGCCTAAAATACATAGCACAAAAACCTACTTCCACACAAATAGCTTCAACATTGCTGTTTCACAAATCAATTTCTGCACAAGAGTAGCCAAGGTTACTACCCAAAATAAAGAAACAGCGTGAGAGAGACACTGATAAAATGGAATATATTAAAAGGAATAAACCACCATAGAAGTCATCCTAGATGCTGATTATTAAACCTGACTGTATGCATAAGGCTCAACATTTCTACATATGGAAGTTACAACACAAAAATTCTCTTACAAGACCAGTAACTAGAGAAAACTCCACTCTTCCATTCCTTTGTTCTCTTAACAGCATTGAGATCATTACCCAGAATTTCCTTAAGAAAACACTAAAACAAAAGAAAAGGGGTGTTCAAATTTCTAAAAAAAAAAATCAACTGGTTATCAGAAGCCTGTATTTACAGCATAATATTCATCAGCAGTCATTTCCAAGGTCAGAATTACACATGTAGGTTCTTGGAGATACATATTTGCGTGTTATTTTTAACATCCAACTGTGCATCTTGTGGTCACATAAGCTCCACAGTGTTTACAAATAGCTTGGGGGTTTTACTACACATCGTGTCACAGCAAACAAAAGAGCACATTTTAAATGTACAGGTAGTGCAGAGATCAGCACCCCTCTGGAACCTAAGGATTAGCATGGCCACCACTTGCCCAGCCTTCCCGCAGCAATTAATTTTAGTAGTAGCAGCAACATGAATTCAATGAGTTGGCACAGTGGTGGAGGGGGCGGCACACATAGTGGTAATGTTAACCACCCCCAAACCGTAAATTTGATGCCCCAGGCTTAAAAAGTTTAAAAATCCACCACTATGTAACGAGATTCTACAACTGTTCTGTTATCAGCTCCCACAAAAGGTCAAAAGATCTCTCACACAGTTGCTATATGAAATGCCTCTTAAAAATGACGAAATCATGTTCAGTTCTCAGCTGCTTCCTCACTCACCATTATACACTGCTAATTTCAGGAACAGCAAGGGTGAACTTTAAAAAAGTGACACGTGAAGTTACAGCACTTTACTTCTACTGTGACCATTGAGTTCATACTTAAATTCATGCACGCACATTAACTACATACTGTAACAATAAAAAACAAAAAAAGAGGGAGGGCAAGACAACTTACCCACACAAGCATTTAGAAACAGCCAATCAGTCTTTTTCATTCTGTTTTTTATTTGTTTTAATTTTTTGAAGTCAACTTCAAGTTCCTCCTTGCTGCCAACCGCTCCAGCCAATTCAATTCTTTGGAAGTCCATTTTTACCTCAGATTCACGTTTGGTTGTAGGAGGAGATCTTCTTTGGCTGTTACCACTACTGCAGCTTCCCCTCCATCGAGCTCTGTCTTGCTCATTTATGATTGAAGAAGCCTCTTCTGTCTCTGCCAGTTCTATTGCTTCTATGTTGTTAGGTCTGGGATGATCACATACAACACACTTTCTGGCCTTTGCCCAGTTTTCATATGTACAAACAGAACAAGTCCAATGTTGTGCCCTCGTGTTCAGTTTATTTCTATCGTTATATTCCTCACAAGGATCAACAGATAAGGGGACTGGTCTTGATCCAGAACCTGAAGATTGAGGGGACTCTGTAGGACTCCTGGTCCTGCGCTGAGATAAGCACTGAGTGCACCTGATCGCCCTGGGCCAGTTCAAGTACGTGCACATGTGACAAGACCATTTATTTGCACTTTCCATACTATACGATGATTTAACCCTTGGTCTTGCACTAGAGTCTGGACATATCAAAGGGCTGCTTCCTCCTTCAATGCTCGTAGGATCCCAGTCTCTGCCAATATCACTTGAACCACTCTTGAATGGATCTTCTGTGATAATTGTTCCACTAGGTCTCTGAGCACGACACATGGTACACTTGATTGCAGACGGCCAATTTTCATACGTACAATACTCACAAGCCCATTTAATTCCACGTTCTGTCATTGTGCACTTCTTGAAGTGATTTTGTCAGACAGAAAGCTATAAACAGGTAGAATTATTAAAACGTGAGTGTATACCACCCAAATTCTGAAAAGAGATTTCTTATTTTAAGACTACTTTATTACATTTAACTCAACTTGATATGCATTAGTCCAAGTACCAAAAAAAAATTTTTCTGATTACTGGGCCTTCAGGAGACTGCAGATAGCTTAAATTAATGTTAACATTACAATAAAAAGATCAAGAAACCTCACATTCTGCATTTTTACTGAAGGGTCTGGAACGTCACAAAATAAAATAAAAATGGGACCACATTCCTGATTTTGAGTCTATATATAGAATTTAAGATTCATAAACAGATTTCAAAGAACAAGTGTATGATGCAGAAATTATATATCCTTACTAGCCTGCTCTTCCACAGTGAAAAGAACACACTGGGCTAACAGATAGTGGATGGAGAGGGGAAAAGTAGGAAAACTGGTCATGAACATTAAAAATAAATTAGAAATATAATTAATATGAACACAATATAGAAAAATAACATTTAAACTATGAAAAATCCCCGTCTTAAAGGTCATATACGTTCAATCGTAAAAACAAAATTGGGGTAAGTTTATTAGATCAGGCAGTAATTTTTCTGAAGTGGTGGTCACACAATATATTTAACCTGATCTATTTGTATTTGTTCAACATTATTCCAAAGAGAAAGCTAAGAACAAGCTACAGGCTAATATATCAACCATATTACAATCCAGATTTCAGTCCTACTGCAGTAAACAAAAAAAACCCAAAATAATACAATAAGAGTCAGACCCTTACCTTTTCTCTAATGAAGAAGAGATTCTGTCTTCATGCTGGCTCAGACCTTGTCCTCATCAGACTGCTAAATGTGACGGATGAGACTGCGAACAAGTATCTCTGTAAACAAGACAAGAAATGTTTAATTAAAGCTTCACACTGGACTTGAGCAACTTGAAAAGCAGCACTCTGTATGCCACTCCCATTCTTACCCCAGCCTGCATGTTTAAACACTGGCACAGCCTGGTGAGTGAAATTATCCAAGTAAGTCTGACACTGATCAATTTAAGAAATATACAAGCATGAAGTAATTCAACTTTCATTAGAATCAGCTCAAATAGCAGAACTAAAATTCACACAATTTGAACTGACACAAAAATGTCTATGGATTCCCCCTACTTGTATTAAAGTCTCAGCCAAGTAGATGTCAAATAATGGGTTTTGATTAGACAGGCTGTAACAACTACAAAGTATATTCCTTGCACTAATAAAGACCAAATTTGCTGTTCACTATATAAAACTAACTGTATCTATCATTTCCACACATTTAACCTTCTCCACACAAGGATTAGTTCAACTGGCAGTTTTCATACTCTCTATGATCTTACTACTGTTGTTTAGAAAGGAGAAAAGTCTAGTGAACAGCAGACAGTCAAGGATATGCAAGTTACATTATAGCTTTTACTCAAATACAGACCATACTAATTTTAACTCCTGTAAAAGCGTTAGTTTATGTTGATTCTAGATGCAGAAACCCAGTTATGTAATAAGTACTGTATTCGTTAAGGAAACAGTTTCAAAACCTCATGATCTACTGAAACAACCTTTCTAAGTCTCACTTCTCTGCCATCAAAAACTCCTTGGTTGTTTGCACACTAACTGACAACAGAAAGTCAATCTATCTAGCAGTATGAAAGAAAAGCTTGTTAGCTCTTAAATTACAGTCGCTCTGGCTCCAGTACTGTTTGTCTGACCAGCCCAGAAAGTAAACCCCTCCTGACTCCAAGATGCATTATAAAGCCACGATAGGAACATATGGATTGGGTAGGACTATCAAAGTGTTATCGTCGCATGGTTCGCAGAAACAATTCCCTCGACTGGTCTTAGAAACCGTGCAAAGGCCTTAGCATACATTGGGGGGGGGGGGGG
>NW_017728994.1:68151861-68157681 GCF_001723915.1 Gavialis gangeticus | reverse complement strand
ATTGGGGGGGGGGGGGGGGGTTACTTCAATACCTATTACGGAATAACATTAAATGCTGACTCAGTATCACTGAGGCTGCTGCTTCAAGTAAGCCTTTGGAAGTGCCATGAGTGCAACTGTCTCTCTGCTTCCAATAGGAAGTGAAACCTGTTCTTTATGTTCAGTGCTTTTTAAATTTGTGGTAAAGGTCTCTTTATTCAAGGCAGGGACTTGACAGTTTTCTGCTAAAACTAAATATTGTTAAGTTGTACTCTAAGTTTACTATTACAACTGTAAAATGTTAGCCACAGGCCTGAAGAAAGAGGAGGTAGAATGTGCTGAAAGTTTAGAGATGTATTTGGTAGCTGTGTTGGTCTGAGACAAAAAGAAATGCAAGAGTTCTAGAGTTTTGTATTCCTCTTTGTCATCTCAGACCAACACAGCTACCAAATACATCCCTGAAACATGGAAGATGCTGAATTTTAGCCAATTTTGGATTTAAACTTCATTGCTGAACAACAAAAAAAGATTGTTTGACAATCTGACACCA
The DNA here is from genome assembly GCF_001723915.1 of Gavialis gangeticus. Taxonomy (NCBI): domain Eukaryota; kingdom Metazoa; phylum Chordata; order Crocodylia; family Gavialidae; genus Gavialis; species Gavialis gangeticus. The sequence continues at coordinate 68,157,152 of NW_017728994.1, read as the reverse complement.
CCAAGGAAGGAAATCTTCCTCATCTGCACATCAAAGAGCAACTCACAAAGACACCCTCAGGGACTCAGAGGACCAGGCTTTCAACTTCAGCTTCCTCTGTGCAAAAATGAAATTTTCTACCTATGAGGACTTTTTACCCTCTTTAAATTTTCCCTGAGACTGAGGAAGGGCATGTGTGCCTGAAAGCTTGCAGAAAAAGATATTTTTTGTTATTTATTAGATAAACTACGAAATCAAACGTATCATCTCTGAACCCCAAGTTCTAGAGCTTCGCATTTCTGGAAGTTTAGATGCAGATTACGGTAACAAGGGCTGTTAAATAGCTCCTTCAGCAACATGTTGAGAGCATTTGGAATGTACAACCTCTATACGTTTCCCTCGCTTTATGCGGGTTCTGTATGTGCGAATTCACTCTTACGCTATGACCCTTTTTATACCAAGAATTCATTATATGCAAGGTAAATTCACTCTTATGCAACCAGTGTGGTAGAAGCACCCAGTCAGCTGCTTTGTGGTGCATGGTGGGAGTGACACAAACCAAAATATGGTCTCCTATGTGGATCTGTGCTCCTCGCTTGTTGTCTGTGACACATCTGTAGTTGCCATCCCCATTACAGCTTCCAAGAGTCCCACTAGCTTATCTCCTACCCTTCTCTGCTGTTGGCAAGTACCAAAATGATCTTGTAAAAGTGATAGAAATGGCTCTGGGGGTCAATACAGTCAAGGTCTTGGAACATATCCCTATTTGTTACATTGTACAGTGTGTTCCCTTTATGCAAGCTCAAGTTATGCGCTATTTTCCAGGAACGCATGTACAGCATAAAGCAAGGGAAAGTTGTATTGTTTCAAAAGCTACAGAGCAGCTGGATCTCATTTCTTGGTATACTGTAGTAGTGACACCTAGAAATTACAATTGGTAACTGTGAATACACTAAGCTCCAAGTGAGCAATCTCTTAAGGCTGCACCGTGAATTGAACTAGCTCAGCCAAGAGGCAGAAAGCAAGGCACTAGGACCCAGTGCTTTTTCCTGAGGTGGCGCAGAGAAACTTCCCACAGCTGAACCCCACTCTCTGCCCACCCCAGATGCTGACAGGTTGGATCAAAGGGCTCCACCCATAGTAGATTGCTGACCCCTGCATTAAGCATAAGGCCTTTCGTTTTCTTTTCTGGAACATCCTGGGCTGTAATTAACATCTCAGACTGTTCCTGTGCATCTTGGTACACAGTAATGCTTTCACTTGATTCCTAAAGCTTGTGTTATCTTTCTGGATCTTAATTATCTTTCCTCAACCTAAGAACTCAGGGATACAGCCAAAAGACCAACATCTGCACTGTAACAGTTTTAAATCAGTTTTAGCACGCTGCAGAAGAAAATAGCAATCTGTCCAAACCGGTCTTTTTTATTTTGTAGTATGCAATGATCTCACTCACTCACAATTAAGATAAAAAATAAATGTAAGTTCAAAAACTCAAGTCCTTCCAAGTGCAGTTTCCATATCAAAAGAAGTATCCATTAAAAAAAATGCAATGTTTATGTTGTATAAGAAAGAAACCAATATGACAGCAATCATTGTTAGTTAAAATATCTGTGTTCTTGAAAAGATACATGGTAATACACTAATCACTATTACCGGATGGAAGGTTCCCACACACTAGCTAGCTGCAAATATTCACAATCCTATAGGAGCTCAATATGAAATCTACATTCCAACCTGCAAACAAGTACATATTAGTAGCTCAGAAAGGCTTGGTTTTGCCCTCCACCACAGGGGGGTGAAAACTGCAGGAGTGGTGGCCCCTGCTGAGGCCACAAAGCCTGCCCAGTTTCAAGGAGATAAGTGCAGGGGTTTGGGGGGGGAACTGCATCTCAAGTTGCAAACAAGCAACACTCATGACATGGGTGACAGCGCGTGTTAAGGCGCAGCACGATAAAAGCTGCATAGATGGTAGCCCCTGCTGCAGCCACAAAGCCTGCCAGGTTTCAAAGAGATAGGTGCAGGGGTTCTGGGTTCCTGCACTTCTAGCTGCTGACAGCCAAAACTCGTGACATGGGTGCTTGTGCAGCTGTGTCCGTCTTGGGGTGTGGGGGGAACCAGTTAACGAGCAAGGATTAAACACCTGCAAAACCACAGACTAGGGAGAGGAAAGAATCAATACAATCAGCTGCCCCAAGACAGACAGTCAGTTGCACAAGCACCCATGTCACAAGTTTGGGCTGTCAGCAGCTAGAGGTACAGGGCCCCAGAACCCAGAAGCCCTGCATCTATCTCCTTGGCAGCTAGCAGGCTTCCTGGCTGCAGCAGGGACTAGCAGGCCTCTAGTTTTCACCCCACTGTGACTTAACACACACAGGGTCATTTATGTCGCAAGTTTTGCCTGTTGGCAGCCAAAGGTGCAGGACCTCAGAAATCATACTCCCCCTGCACCTATCACCTTAAAACTTGGCAGACTTTGTGGCCTCCACAGGGGCCACCACCCCTGCAGTTTTCACCCCCCGTGGTGTAACACACACGCGCGCGCAACATGAGTTTTGCTTTCAAGAATGTGAGGTGCAGTTCCCCCCAAACCCCTGCACCCATCTTCTTGAAACTTGGCAGGCTTCATGCTCTCAACAGGGGCTATCACCCCTGCAAGTTTCATCCAAATCAGACAAAAAACAAAGTTATAGATATTTCATTGATTCCCCATTATACCCTATAGCCAGATCTCCACAGCATCTCCGAAGCTTTTCCAAAGCAGTTCGGAAGCTCCCAACCACTTTGGAAAGCCTAAAGAAGTCAGCGCTTCAATCCGGACATGCTGGTTCAGCGTCCGAAGCATCCGAATCTTCTCCGGATCCAAAGCACAGTCCGAAGCCTTGCACAGCCCTAGTATGTGTAAACATTGTACTTCCTACATTTATTCAAAATTTTTTTCTTAAACTGAGTTCCTGAGGGAATAAAAGATTCTACTCACTGCTATTACAGAGAGGAGTTTATTTAAGAAAATGATATCTAGATACCGTATTTACTCAAATACAAGACAATCCTGAATGCAAGACAATCCCCAATACTTAAGTTCTACACATAAAAAATGTATTAATTTATTATAATTTTCCATGTATGGAATCTAATTATTGGAGCATCATCTTAAATTCATCACCTCTAACTACTGCAGGTGGTGGGAGGAGAGGTGATGAGTGGGGCGGTAATGGGGCAGGCAGCAGGGAACAGATAGTGGGGGAGTCAGTAGAGAGGGCATATAGTAGGGCAGATGGGGAGGCATTAGTGGGGCAGGCAGCATGGAAGCGGGGGGGTGGGGGGCAGGCAGTGAGAGGCAGGCAACTTAACCCCTCCTGCACCTGACCCCCCTCTGCAGCCTCAGGTTGCCCTGATTTTCCCTTCCCATTCCTCCTTCCATGCCGCTCCTGCCACCCATAGCCCCACATCCCCCTCACTTCCTCCCATCTCCCCCCCGCACAAGTCTCTCCCCCCACACCTGTCCCTCAAGCCCCCTAACCCCTCCTTACCTTTGCTCTGCATTGGTAAGCTCCATCCCTGCTGCAGCCAGGAGCATGAAGCATGGTTCCAGCCCTCCCTATAGCAGCAGGGTGCCCCCGTAGCAGCAGAAGGGGAGACAAAAGAAAAAGTGATGGTGGGGGCGCCAAAAGGGAGGGGGTCAGCAGGGGAAGAAAAATCTGCAGCTGGGATGGAGCCTGCCAGTGCAGAGCAGAAGTGAGGAGTGCAGCAGAGGGGGGAGAGAGAAAAGATGTGTGTGTGGGGGGGAGGAATGACTGTGTGCGCAGAGGCAGTGGATAGGGTGGGTGGCAGGGGGGCAGGAAGCAGCTATGGCTCTGGCTCTGGCCCCTACCCCAACCCCAGCCCCGAGTTGGGGTTGGAGGCATAGCAGCTCCCTTTCCCCCCCTCCCCCCACTGCTTTGTTCTAGATTGTAAGATTAGGATCCCCCCATATTAAATGGCTGGGGGGGAACTCATCTTCTAATCAAGTAAATATGTAATATTAAACAAGTAATTTTTACCCAGATTAATAAGTTTTTCCATACTTGATAACATCTTTAAGTCATTGTTTCTTATTGAATGACTAGTGGTAATAAGGATTTCCTGAGCTATTTTTTATTCCTGAAACAGTAAAATTTATTGTAAGGTGCTACTTGGCATTCAGATTTGCAAACATGGAAAAAAAACTCTCCACCCAGATTTGAAATATATCCTATTTTGGAAGCTTTAGGTTTCAAATATATCCAAAATACCTATTGGTATTTTGGTATGTTTAAATATATACTTATTAGCACAGTTTCCAAGTCATGGGATCCAGAGACAGCAATGTTCAAATGTATTTCTGTGTTCACTTAAAACTTCAGTTGGCTCAAACAAAAAATGCTGATTTTCTGAAACAGATGCCGAGCTTTAAAAGAATTAGGCATATAACTTCACTATGTACCATAATTACTCATAACTAATTACTACTCACAGAATACTGAATTAAAAAGAACATCAATGACGCAAAGTGAAACAACTGAATATTAGGAAATACGAAATATTAAAATTTGCCTGTGTAACTTTATAATTTCACTCTCTTCTCAACATACATCATGGTATAGTCTTTCATTACATAATTACCGGGATCCATTTGCCGGGTCTTCCATTTACCACAGAAAAATGTGGCAAAATGTGGATTTTCATCTTTAAAGGAGAAAAACTCGGGAAACTGCTGCTTAGGGCTTGGGGGAACAGGAGGTACATGGCAGCCAGGCAGTGTGGTGGACAGCAGCTCAAGCAGCTCCCTCCAAGTAAGAATATAGGAGAGGGGGGCCATAGGCAATGCCTCCTGGTGGGGGGGGAGGCATAGGCAATGCATGGGGGCAGGGGGGCCACATGCCCCCCTAGTTTTCTGTACCCACACAGTGGGGCACGGGGTTGCAGCCTGGCTGAACCAGCTTTGAGCGGGAGCTGCATCTGCAGCCTGGCAGGTAAGACTTGATGTAGGAGGGCGCGCTGTGCTCCCATGGCTGCCAAGGTGAGGTGCCCCCTACCTGCCTGGCAGCAGCAGGGGGCACAACTCCATGCTGCTGCTCCTCACCTTGTTGGCCATGGTGGCACAGTGCTCCCTCCTACACTAGGTCCCCCCTGCTGGGTGGCAGAGCTAGTTTTGATGGCTTTGCCTGGAGCTAGTCTGGCCAGGATGCAGCACCATGCCATGCTGTGGGTGCAGAAGTCTGGAGGGGCACATGCCCCCACCGCACGTCACCTGTGCCCACACCTCCCCACCTCATTCTCCGAAATTAACTTCA
>NW_017728994.1:68138096-68151423 GCF_001723915.1 Gavialis gangeticus | reverse complement strand
GGGAGGCGGGGGGAAAGACTGTGGGTTGGGAGTGAGGGGTGACAGCATGGGAAGAGGTAGGGGTAGGGGCAGGGGACCAGCATATTGGGGCTGTTCAGTGCCACAAAAGCAGCAGCAAGAAGAGGAGGATGTGGATGGCAGCAGCTGCAGCTGGACCCACATCATGGTGAGCACAGAGGGCAGGGGGAGTTCTGATTTTCTATAATAAAACATCCAAAATCAAATGCCAAAATATATAGGTATTTAGAATGTGTTTTATTATAATGACTGAGGCACTGGTAGACTTCCAAATTGCATTAAAATAGTAAATATATCAATAAACATTGTGTTCAACTGATACCTATATATAGTGGTGTTTCATTTTAATTGCAGAAAAACGTGGATGGGGGGGATTAATCAAACCATTTTGGATTTTTAAACAGAGAAAATCAGGATCCCTGATGATTGCATACTGTTTTTTCCACAAGAACCATCCTCAGTTTGCCGCAAAATGAACCATAGGAATACAATATTTTATTTATCCTCACTGTTCAGTGTGCAACTCCAAACTTCAGCTGCCCCCTATTAAATCCTGTTCTGAAGACAGAAGTACTAATTACTGCACAGGCTTTTCCTATGGACCGTATATTTATAACAACGGATTGGTTCACCAACATTCATGATAATATATTCAAAACACCTGTATAAGATGAAGTAGTATAATTACTTCATGTTACAGATGGGGAACTAAAATAAAGAATGCGTGAAAAGTATCCATTAGTATAGACCCAATTTGAGACACTTAGGGCCCAGTTTTTCAATGTACTTAGCAAGACAGTTCATATTACATTGCACTTTATATATTCTGAGCAGAGTCACATTCACTTCAGCTGTGGTTACAAGCACTCAGCAGAAAATGCAGAATGCACGATTAATGCACTCCTCTGAAATGCCTTGCCTAGAATCATGTAGAAACTCCCCAGCATAGGCAGGCATAGATTCAGTCCTCCTGGGCAAGGGCCAACTGCCTTAATTATAAAGCTGTTCTTTCTCTTCCTAAAATCCCTTGCCTCATCTGCTACACACCTTCCAACTTCTGCAAGAACCAAGGCAGGGAGCCTGTAAGCAAGTCTCGATCACTACACACCCTTGATTCATCCCTGGAGCACAGTACATCCTGTGCACTGAATAAGCAATCCGGTGGAAAAAGGTAAAAAATATATTTACCTCCCTATAAGTTGTCCTTTCTTGAAGTTGGTACCCAGTGGTATGCAATCCATTATGACTAGATTATTTCCTATCTGAGCACAGAGGTTCATCTATTTTTTTTAGAAGAGAACTCCCTTGGTATGACTACACTGTAGTGGGGCACAGAAGTAGTCAAGCTTCTCAGCAGAGCTAATTAACTTGAGCAGAGTGCCTTGTGAATGCATCTATACTGACCACTATACCCAGGCTAACTTGTTCTGCAATGTGACTTCACTGTGCCACGCAAAGATACCATCCAACTCCCAGACAAACCTAAGATTAAAAGACAAACCTATAACTTGTAAAATGTTAATCATCTCCAGGAACAATTTTTTATTTATTCAGTTATTAAACCAAAAATAGAAACGAAGACTTAGGCAAAATCAGATCCCAGAATGAAGACATCCCCAAATTTCTCCATTTCTCTCCAGGAATGGTCCATAAGGGAAAGAAGGATTGAGATGTTTCCCTTCCAGCTGCAAAATTAGGTGATGTGTTGGTGGGGTCTCATGCAGCACCAAGAGCCCATTTCAAAGAAGGAAAAATTAGGTAAGGGTAAATGAAGTTTTCTTTTCTTGCTAATGGCACTTAGTACACCATAATCTATTGCAAGGGAGAAGAAGCTAGTAGAGAAGTCAATCTCCAAACACGAGAGAGAAACTTAGATTTGAACCAAGATGACAATAAAGAGCTCTTGTGTTCAAGATGTTCCGTTTATTTCTTTTCTTCTTCTGAAAACATGAAGGGGTTTAACGAAAGAAAGGTTCAGGGATTACCTGAAGTACTGTATCATTCTCTCAGTTTCCTGACAGCGTCTCTATAGAGACACGTCTTTAAGAACCTGGGAAGTGTGATGGCTCTGTAAACAATAATGGGGGGAGGGCTGGAAGGTCTACCTGTGAAAGAAATATGCTACAAAGTTTCTAAGCACAAAGTGTGAGTGCAAAGTCCTGCATTTGGGATGGAATAACTGCATGCACAAACACAAGCTCGGGAATCACCAGCTAGGCTGCAGTACCGCAGAGAAGGACCTGGGGGTTACAGTGGACCAGGGCTACTCAATCCCTTCAAACTCTGGTGCCATTCCCCTGCTGTCAAATTTCCAGACCCATGGGGAAGTGCAGGCCCTGGGTACCCAATCCTAGTGCGCAGGACTGGGGGTTGGGGGAGGGAGAGACGAAGGGGGTAGCTTCAGGCCCCAAGGTCCAATCCCAGGATGCTGGGGCAGTGCCAGGTCCCAGCACCTAATCCTGGTCTGGGGGCCTGGGAGGGAGAGGTGACAAGGCCTTGGGGCCCCATCCTGGCGTGTGGGAGCAGGAAGTGGGCAGTGCCAGGCTGCCAGGGCCCAATCCTGGTTTACAGGGCAGAGAGGGGGTGGGTGCTGGGCCCCAGGGCTCAATTTTGGCATACGGAGCTTGATCTGACCCATGGATTGGCCCAGCTCCACACATCTGGCCTAGGTCAAGAGGTTGGGCCAAAGGAATAGACTGTAAACACTGCATTGGACTGTAAAATGAATGAGCCAACAGCGCGCTCTTGTTGCAAAAACAGCAACAGAATCATGGGTTTAATTAATAAGATTGTCACCTGCAAAACAAGGGAAGTGATTTTTCTGCTCTGTTCTACACTGGTGAGGCCCCCCTCTCAAGTACTAGGATCAGTTTTGGCTCTCACACTTCAAGAAGTACATGGATAGATTGGAAAGAGTATAGTACAGAGCAACCAAAATGATGAGACACCTGGAAAACAAGATTTAGGAGGAAAAGCTGAGAAAAATTGGATTGTTTAGTTTGAAGAAGAGAAGACCAAGGGGGATTTGATAACAGTCTTCAAAAACCTGATGGATGATTATGGAGAGGATTGAGATGGAGTTTCTCTGAGGCCGTAGGAGGCAGGAGCAATGGCCTCAAGATGCAGCAGAGGAAAGTTAGGCTGAAGATTAGGAGGAACTTTCTAACTATAAGGGTAGTTAAGCATTGGAACAGGCTACCTAGAGAGATTGTGCAATCTTTATCCTTTGAAATTTTCAAGAACACATTGGGCAAACAACTGGCTGGGATGGTTTAGTCAGGGACAATCCTGATTTCAGCAAGGGGCTGGACTAAGTGACCTTGCGAGGTCCCTTCTAGCCCCACTTTCCTATGATATTAATACTAGGGCTTGGAATACAATATGTAGTAATACCAAGACATCCCTTGTTTATGTGGTAATGTCCTGTGGCTCTGCAAAGACTAAAAGTCACGAAAGCAGTTTTTGTGTATTTCCCCCCTTAATGCTGATCTTGGTTTGTGCAGGATTACAAGTCCTTTGGTATTGGCAGGCTGAGCATGTGAGCGACTAGACCACTGATTCTCAGCTGGACTCTCACAACACCCCAGGGTGCCACAAGATCCTTTCAAGCGTGCCACAGGGTGCTGTGGAATATTAATGCAAACTATGTGGGCAAACACCTACATGTGCTGTATATGATTAACCCAGAGATTTTAAATAGGAATCCACTGTGTCCAAAACATTCTGACCTCCTATGATCTTTCTGAGTTCTTTGCAACAGAAGCATTGCTCTATTTTTGAAAACAGAACAACAGGAAGCGAAAGCTAAGAGCAGGCATTTTCCGAGAGGGCATCTCAAGTCGAAGAGAGGTGCACTGAGTCTAGTAAAGTTGAGAATCACTGAACTAAATGCTCTCAAAAATGTTGCCTGGATGAAAGTTCCCGTCAGGGTTAATAAAATGGTCAAACTGGCATGCATAAAGCTGCTAAAGCTACTTAGATTATGGCAGCTTGAACTGAAACAACGCTACCCTGGTAAGACTCCAGTATTCATGCAGGCATGATGCTGCACTAAGGGTAGACAACCTGCTTTCAGTTGTAGAGCCCATCCTAATTGTATGTAAAGTAGTCAGTTTAGGGCAGTGCTGAGAAGGCCCCATTGGCTCCATGCATCAGCATTTACTGGCATGTGCACAGCAGTGCACTAAGCCAGCTACTCTCCTTTTGGTTTGGAAAGTAGCCAGTTTGGAGTGGCACCGCAAGGAGGCAACATGTTGTCCTGATTTTTAAAATTCCATTGCAATACTGGGACTTTTTTCAAATGTTTGGTAGTTTTACAGGGCACACTGCACGGAGAAAAGCTTCGCTGCACTTCTGCCTGCACATGCCAGCTCCCTTGGTGGTCCATGAACACATACAAGTTGGCAGAATGGGTTACGTTGCTTTACTGCATTGGTAAGAAAAACAAGTCAGTAAGCGTGGCAAAAATACAGCCTGGGTTAAATTACTCTGGCCTGAAGCAGCCAAACAAACAGACAACCTAATGGTACTGACAGGCTAAAAATATGGGCTAGCCTCCTTGGGGAGGCTCTGCTACCTCCTTGGGGAGGGAAGGGGGAGAAAGCAGTGGCAAACTGGAAGCATGGATTAGGCCTCACATGGGTGAAAGGGAGGACGAGAGGGCTAACCAGTTACTCAGCCTGGGCCCAACCACTCTGCAAGTAAAAATCATTTGAAGGATAAGACTTGGGAGTGGCAGGCTATGTCACAATGTGCAGTACAAGCCTGTATCTCAGGGAAGAGAGAGAATTGATCAATGCAAGAATCCCTGGGTTAACCTGATGTGATGGAAATTGATAAATATATGGAGCAGGAGCCAGCACAGGTTATTTATTAAAACTGTGGTTTTGGTTTCAGAGATTGGGCTGCTCTTAGAGGGAGGGAGCCTGGCAGAGCTACATGGGGGAGCAAGTTCAAGGATCCCACCAAAAACAGGCCTGGTACTTGCCTCTCCTCAAAGACAAGTCTTTTGCAAAAAAAAGTTTTCCACCTACAGAAAGTGAGGGAGGTCACTGGGGAGGAGGATGATAAAATATTTAAAAAGCATAGAAAGAACTGCTGTCAGGAAACAGAGGAGAGGCCTCAAGAGACTTTCACTTCTTCAAATAGAAAGCAAAATATTAGGAGTAAGAGGCAGTCAGTTCTCTGAACAACTTCACCTGTTGCCAGTAAATTGTGAAGCTAATCAGAGAAGTTTAATAAATTAAAAGAAAATAAAAAGGGAGGGGAGGGGCCAGCAAACTTACAAATGAGTAGGAATAACCCTTAAGCAGCTGGAAGGTGCACCTAGAGTGCCCTGGTGAGAGTAAACAGGGGAGGAGCATGCAACTCAAGCCTAGGCACAAGGGGCAGAATTTAGGCTGCCCAGACAACCAAATTCCGACACTGCTGACGTTTGCATCCTAAACTTATTTTAATGCAGGGGTGTCAAACTCACCGGGACCCTGGGCCAGATCCAGGGCCTCCTTGCAGGGCTCCTCACAGGCCAGATCTATCCCAGGGCATGGGGGTAGCTGCTATGGCACCTGTGGCAGTAGTGGTGGGTTCAACAGCAATGAGGAGTCTGGTGGTGGCAGTGAGGGGTCTCACACCACCAATGACCATGGCTAGCAGGAACAAAAGGCCTCAAATTCTGCAGTGGGCTAAACCCCCCAACTTCCAATGGTCCACTGGTAACCCAGAGGGCTGGACAGAGTGGCTCTGCAAGGCCATGTTTGACACCCCTGCTTTGGGAATTTATACATAATAAATTGCATTAAGGACACTGGAAATAAGTCCAATCACATGAAAATATACTGGGTACCACCAGGATTTGAAGCTTTAGATTCATAGGACAGGCCTTTGCTAATACGGACTGAGAGCAGTAGTATGCTGTCATCCTCTATGTCAGGGGGAACAACCTTTTTAGCAAGTGTGCCACAAGGTAAGCTCCACAACCTCCCCATGTGCCACTCTGAGCCCCTTCCTCTACCCAAGCTGCCACTGCATTCCCAGCTCTCTCCCTGATCTGCTCCATGCCATGCACGGAGGCTACTTGTGCCCTGTGGTACCTGTCACAGGGTGGCCATCTCTGCTCTAGGTGGCCCAGCCATTAGAGACATCATCTTTGCCAGCTGAAAGCTCAGATCCATGAAACCTCGGTTCTTTTTCAGGCTACTAAGCACAGACCCTTCTACCCATTTCCTCCCAAGCCTGACCACTTCTGCCCAATCCACTCCCCCCTGTCCTTCTGTCTGTCCCAGTCTCCCCATACAGCCAACCCCAGTCTTCCCCTCCAGATTCCTTTTCCCCATCCCAATCTTCCCTGAACTGCAGCAGTCAGTCCCAGACTTCCACTGTGAGCTCCTCACCCCCATCCCCCAGTTACTCCTCTCCCTAGTGACCTTTCCCAGCCAGTCCCAGTCTCCCTTCCTCCGAGCTTATCTTAGACTTACAGTCTCAGTAGCCTCCTCCTTCCACAGGCTCCTTATTCCACTCGTCTTTCCCAACTAGTCCCAGTTTCTTCCAACCACCACTCCTTAGGCAAGCTCTATGTTCTTACCACTGGCTCCCAGTCCCTCTCTACTTCAATTTCCTCCAGGTTCTGAGTACTTGTTTCTGTCCTATCCCTTCACTTTCAGTCTCCCTGCACCATCCACCAGCATTGTTCTCCCCACCCCTCCTGCCATCTCTGCCAACTCATTCTCTGCGAATTCTTGTCCAGCCAGTCCCAGCCTCCACCCTGGGTCCTTATCTTAATTTATCATCTCCAATGCTGCAGGTCTGTATTCACGTTAGGCAGCTTCCTCCTTTACACTGATTGGGACTCCAGTAGCAGAAGCAGTGACAGCGCAGGAGAGAACATCTCCATGCTGTCAGCTCCAGCGCACAGAGCTGCAACAGCCAGGAGTATGCTCGGGGCAGAGAGACTCTTTCAGAGACTTCAGCTGCCAAACAAATCTCTAATGGGCATGTGCTAACTTATTTTTTTCCCCCCCACAGGCTTATAACTTGGCCAATTTGATCAGGTTTAGTAGACAATACAGAGGCAATAGAGATTCTCAAGTAAAGAGCTATAAGAATATGTTAACATGGTAAAACAAGGCATGTTCTCCCAAATCTTATTCTTAGAAACAGCCAAGCCTTTTTTGTTAGAATATATATATAAATCCTTTTTTTTAATTATGTACATCTATAGATCTATAGATATACATCTATAGATCTATAGATATATAAAATCCAGAGCAAGAAACCAAAGGCCAGCAATTAAAGATTTGGAAAAATTATAAGGGACTTAAAGCTGTGTCTTACAATGGCATGCAGCCTTAACGCTAGGCAGCATTGCCAGTTCCACATGCACAACATATTTCCACTAACTACATAATTAAACATAGTTACCCATTCAGGTATTAGTTAAACCAACCAAAACAAACTGACTGTCAATATCCCTTGTAACTGCACTGGGTATATCCAGGCAGATCTTGACAACTACATATATCCAACTACAAAAATAGGGGCCATTTCTAAGCTAAACCAACAAGAGAAGAAATGGAAAGGTCAACCGCACAGTGAATACATTCAGTAGAGAAGTCTGCAGCTTCTCTGTTATGTGCGCGAGCAGTAGTCAGGTATCTCTTCTAATCCTTAACTGTTCTACAGGCTTCATTTTAGTGTGCAATTTTAATGTCCCTTTAGTCCCCAAACTCTTCTTTCATTTATATTCTTCTAAGTAGCAAAATCTGCATCCAAAATGCTCATCTGTTCCAAGCAACTAGCTTAGAGAAAGAATACATTTAATCATATGACAATGTCATGACTAGGAAAACAAGCACATTAGAAGAGAACCAACTGCTTAAATGCTCAAATTAAACAATACAATTGGATAAAGCAAGTTCCCCTTTCTAGAAGTCTCCTAAACCTGCACGGGAAGGCTAGGAATTGATGTTTTCAAAAGTGCTACAACTTTATATGACAGGACTGTTTTCTCTCAGGCACAGGTCATTAGTTGCCAGTGTTATTACTGCTACTGCATGTTTGACAAAGTAATGCAAAAACTGCAGGTTTTGAATATACAGGTTTCCCTCACCAACCACCTGGGTTAGGTTCCTGAAAGGTCCCGTAGTTGGCAAAACCATCGTTGGCAAGACAAAAGGCTTATGGGAAAAATGGCAGATGGCAGGCTGATGCGCAGCCACGGAAAACTGTGGTTACTCAAAACACTATACTGTGGTAGCCAAAATGGTATGAAGAACATTAAGCGTGGATACTCAAAACCGTGGTTGGTGAGGGAAACCTTTTGATGCAGGGACTGCTTGTCAGCTATCCAGATGATTACATTCATTCACAGGGGACTTTTTTGTGAACCCTTATTCAAAAGAATCCTTGATATTTATTACACAGCGCAGTATCAATTATTTAGTGTGATCATTAGGCAACATGGTACAGAAATTAAAACAAAGAGCACTGAGTCTGGAGTTGTTTTATCTTAAGCCCTGACACCGTCTTGCTGTATGGCAACTTAGTAGGGCAAGTGCCAAGCCCTCACCAAGTTTCAGTTTCCTCACTTCTGGTAACAGGGTTATAGCTATGTATTGGGGTGTGCAAAACAGGCTGTATTCAATTCAGATTCGGATTTTGTCTGAATCGGGGACAGTGATTCAATTAGTCAATTCAGATCGCTGTCCCTGATTTGATTCGGCTGAATCCGAATCTGAAGATTCGATGATGATTTGGAGAATCAGCGATTTGACCATAGACACAGCTTTAAAATGCTTTTTCTACATACCTCGAGGTACCAGGTGCGGCTGGTGAACACTGTGATGCTGGGGCATATGGAGCGTCCCACAGGAGCACAGGGGGGACCCTACATGCTCGGTGATGAACCCGGAAGTGGACTGGACGTACTTCCTGTCCACTTCTGGGTATGCTGCCAAGGGGAGGGGAGCCCCCCTGCGCTCTCCTGAGTCAGCAACCAGCCATGGGGGGACCCCGGGTGTCCCCTCAGACCCAGAAGGCACCAGTCACTGAGCCAGTGGGGCATGGGGAGGCCCCCCTGCATGCTCCCCAGCAGACCCGGAAGTGGACTGGAAGTGCTTCTGGTCCACTTCTGGGTCTACTGCCGACCACGCTGGGAACCCCCCTGCGCTCCTGTGGGACACTCCATCCACCCTACCATCGCAGCACTCCCAAGTCACCTGGTACCTTCAGGTATGTAGAAAAAAACATTTAAAAGCTGTGTCTATTTCTGAATTGCTGAATGTTTCTGAATCTCTCCGAATCCATTCAGAGGATTCCGATTCGATTTAGAGAGATTAAAGGGTCTCGATTCAATTCAGATTTGGAGATTCAGCCACCGAATTGGGCCGAATCTCCGCCAAATTGAATCAGTGACCGAAGCTTTGCATGCCCCTACTATTTATACCTTTCTGCATAACAGACATGACCTAGATACAAAACAATATTTACTCATTATAAGATCCACCTATGTTCACATGCATCACATGGGAACACTTTGCTTGTGGCACAAAAATAAATCCATGTTTCCCTCTAATCCATTCTTATAACAGGAAAGTGGTACATAAGCATGGAAGCTTATGGTGCTGATAAATAAAGGTTATGCACTGAAAAGGACTTTTGTATTTTATGTTTGGCCAGAGAAACAGGGAGAAATTTATTCCATGAGTTCCAATGTCTTAAAAGATTTCTCTCATCTTTCTAATCAGACAAGTCTGCTCTCTGCCAGTCATTCCATAAAATGTTCCAAAACATTAAGAAAAACAGGTAAACTGAAATGCATACTTCAAACTCAACCTAACCAGATCTTTCAAACACCAACATAACAGTCATCAACAAAACAAAGGTGGTGTATTACAAACATTACACCAGCACATTATTTTTCAGGGTAATTTTTACAACATTAATTATGGTCAGTTTTAAGCCATTAGCTATAAATATTGTGTTACTTACATGAGCCATAACATGCTGCTACACCACAGTAAATTCTAGCAATTTAATTCAAGTCACAAATACAGGTGACAAATGTTTTTTTTTTCTTTTAAGGTATGTAAACTCTTATTTGCAGATTAGAAAAGTATTTTGGACAAGAAAGGAAAGAAAAGGCTCATAAATCAACTGTTCAGAGGAAAATAATCTAAACTTCAGTTATATCTTATATTCTGTTGGCATTTTTTGTTGTACGATCCTTTTGAGTTTTTTTGTACACTCAGCAACCAGATCTGATAGTAAACTTCAAACTAGAAAGGGTGCTTTTGAAAATCTCACCTTGGCTGATACAACACTTAAATCAGGCTCAGAGTAATTTTTTAACATGCTAGAGCACTACACCTGAGCACTTGTAGCACTGAAATGGATGGATCTACAATTCTTTGTTCCCATACATTCTGGTCACCATCAGAATTTTTTTTTCAGTATTACAAAGGCAATATACCTTCCACTCTGCTCCAGGGAAAAGTAACCCAGTTTTGCTTTGGTTAATTAAACTGACAGGTGAAATGGCTTTTACATTTTTCTACATTACTTGATTAAGTGGAGAACTCATTTTCTATCCAAGCTGGTTCCAGCTGGTAACTAATAATTGCTTCCTAAGGGTTCTCAATAACACCTGCATGGTCTATGCATCTGCAAGATTACCAGGAACACCCCAACCAATTAACAGCTAAAAAAATTTATGACAACCTTAAAATTACAGCAAATAAATTATATTTAATTATTGATATATCATGAAACACACATAACAGCTAAGGCAAAGATATGACAACTCTGTTCTACCCTCAGATATACTATTCTCATTGAAAACATTCCAGAGGTCCTAAATGCTTTGCTGGAAGTGCTATAAAATACATGCTTCTTGACACAAAAACTTCAATGGGAGCTGTATGCTCACATTTGAGAGTCGAATTTCACTCTTGGAGCATTTAAGTAATATTTCAAATAGTGACCCTAGAGGCCATTGTTCATTCGCCTGAGAGGACATAAAAATTGAAACCATCTATCTGGACAGATTTTTCCCTTTAAACACACCTAATCACTCAGCAGACATGATTTAAGTTAGAGCTGCTTAAATAACATACTGTTCTTCTTTTGCTACTGCTTGTAAAACTTTTATGAGATGACCACCAGTTCACATCACAGAAGTATCAGTGAGCAACACTGAGAAGGCTGAGGTTGTCTAACCCCACTTGATTTCTCTCACGAGTAACTTACACTGTCCAAAGACACAGTGGAGGGAGAAAAACTCACCACAGACTGTCCTCCTGTTGTGACACTTAACAAAATGCAAAAAGTAAATGAAAAATGTACCCAGGTACATCAGTATGCACTAAAAAAACCCCCATGCTATATGTTTAGACTAGATTTACAATTGAATTGGCTACATATGTCCTAACAAAGAAAAAACTGATATTCGGATGTTTTCTTCTAATACACTTACTTATATTTCAACAACTGCTTTTTGAATTTTAATTTGCATACATAGAAATTGTCAATGTTGCTGGAAGTCCGATTACATTCTTATCTACTGAGAGTTCAAATAAGTCTGGCACCATAAAATCTTTGTCTTCTGAGAATTTAATTTAAACCCTTAACTGGTTTAATGGTTTCATGGAGCCCCCACAATAATCAGCATTGATGAAAATACCTTACAAAGTGCTGTTTTAGATACTGATCCATGGCAGTGAGTGTAAGGCCATCAGCACTGGATATTTTGCATTCAGCAGCAGATCTCACAACCTGGGATACCTGGATTGCAGCTGTGTAAAGACAGAATGCTGTGAAGAGCTACCACCCTGCTCTTTATAGTATGGGACAAAGGTTCTTGGTTTTTAATGGGCTTTAGGGCCCATTCAAAGGTCAACATATTTGATAGCACAGCATTATCTTTGCAAGACCATATGAATATAAAGTAAGAATTTGTGTCTTAATGTAGGACCAACTCGACTGGAGGTGAGTGCTATCAAAAGAATCATTCTAGTATAAACTACTGTGCTATGCAGAAGACAAAACCATTAAGCAGGATGTCTTATCTTGAGTAGAAAACTTTGGAAAAAAAGCAGCAGATACTTCCTTTGCAAACACCAACACTATTGTCAGTGTTATCACAGAACGTAGGAGTCCCAGATATAGAGAAAACCCCACCACCTCTCCTGTACAAACACTACCCATAACTTATCAGTTCTACTTTCTTCAGAGAGCCTAAGTAGTTCTCGTGAGCAATAATGGATTATACTCAGCCTTACCTTCACAAATTCTGTCCAATCGCTGCCGTTTGACTTTGTGTTTATCCACAAGTGCCATTCTTTATTGTAGTTTTTAACTTTCCGATTCAAAAAGCAAAGCAGTCCACCAAGAACTTAGGAAAATTCACAGGAGTCTGAGTGCATAACTCCACACTATCAACCCTGAAACAAGAAGATAAGAATCTTTATATTTAGAGATCTTGGTGCAAACTATGAGAGTAGTTCTGTGCTACATATTATTGTAAATTTTCTGGAATAAAAGTTACAAATTCAGGGCTTTCTACCTTTGTACTCTAATAGACCCACATTTTACACTGCAAATCAAGGTTACAGTTCATTTACCTTCCTTACTATCAGAAATAGCAGCACTATACAATAGAACTATTAAAGTTTTAGAGGTAGATTTCCAAGAATTATTTCAACTCTCAGAGTCCTATTTCTAACAGGTAAAATCCATTAAATTGTACACACATTCAAAGCGTAGAGGAAAGAAAATAAAAAGGAGCTTTTGCTCTTCCAATATATTCTATGCACACATGCACTTTGGATATCAGGTCTTATTTAATCCGTTTCCAGTGAAATAGCTGACACTGAAATGTGAATTTGGATTTCTGAAACTGCAAGCTCCTTATCTCTGCAGAGACTTTACACGCTGTCTACTACTTTTTACATAAGCAGCAACCATAGTTGTAGCTGGTCCTCACAAACATATTTGAAACAGCTGATATAATCCATTGGGCACTGGATTCGGCATTTCTGACATGCACATCCTTTAAACCAGTCATTTTCAAAATGGGCCACAGAAGTACGGTAGGTAGGCCTCACTTGTGGATAGCACTTCATGCAGGCTAGCTCTGGCACAGGAAACAGCACAGCTGCATATCACTAGCTTGCAGGTGAGCTAATTAGCTCCTCTGTGAGGCACTTCATCATGAAACTGTTTCCCTTCTGGAGCAGTGAACTCTGGGGGGAGAAGGTGGTTGTGGGTCGATGTATGAAGTTGCAAGTGGTGAGCTGTGGGCACCAAGTGACACTTG
>NW_017728994.1:68132832-68133096 GCF_001723915.1 Gavialis gangeticus | reverse complement strand
TCCCCAAAAAGTCTGTTGAAAATTGGAGTAGAAGCAGGGTGACACTTGGGTGGCAGAAGGAGGTAGGCAATTGGGCTGTGTGGAGGCCAGAGGTAAACTGTAAGATTTCATAGACATTAGGGCTGGAAGGGACCTCTGAAGATCATCGAGTCCAGCCCCCCGCCCAAAGGGCAGGAAGTCAGCTGGGGTCATAGGATCCCAGCAAGATAAGCATCCAATTTACTCTTGAAGGTGTTCAATGTAGGTGCTTGAACCACCTCCGAT
>NW_017728994.1:68116406-68132467 GCF_001723915.1 Gavialis gangeticus | reverse complement strand
GGAATTTGCTTGAGAAGGATCTATGGATGCAAGCCAGCGTTTTGCTTGCTTTACTAGCTGCAGCATTACACTGAAGGCTCATGTTCATCTTCTGGTCAATCCTGACCCCCAAGTCCCTTTCATCCGTAGTGCTAGCCAGCGTAGCACTGCTGAGCCTATAAGCATGTGGCAGGTTTTTCTTCCCAAGATCAAAAAGGTCTGGTAATTTATACATGTTCTATGAAGGGGGAAAGTCCTAGACTTATACTATGCCTTAGAAAGTAATAAAAATAGGTAAACTGAGACTTTTATGCTACTCATCATCATCAATTGTTGGATTTTTTTTTTTTGAGACAGCACACAAGTTTTGCTTAACACTTGAATATTCTAACCTGACTGCAGAGTGCCTCAAAAGAGACACGGTATGTGTCACTCTGGCAACAGCATGATCATCAGCAACCTAGACACGGTAGTTTGCTTTTCAGAGCAAGCACCGTCTCAGTGTCACATGAAATGGGAAATAAGGAAAAAGAGCTCATGTCAACATCTAAATTAAAGCAACTGTATACCACATCCATTAAAATTTTACTAAGTAAAACTACACTCAGTGATTCAATGTTAAACCATCCTGTCTTGGGTTCTAAGGTGAAGACAGAGGAACATGAGCTAGATTTTGATAAAATATCCCCGACGTGCTTAAAATGGTATTTGGCTGCCTTGATCTCTCAGCACAAATTGTTACGGATCTCTACAGCTTTTGGTTAAAAAGAACTGTGCACAGGGAAGGAATTTAATGTTCCAAGCCAGCATTTACATACAATGTCATCAACTGTTGGTAGCATAAAGGGACAGAATGGGGGGAGGGGGGTGTCTTTATGTACACATACACACACAACGGTGGAAGAAATAACAAGTTTTGGTTTAGATTCCTTTATGCTTCACTTGGACTGTCCTGTTCTATCTAGAGCACAAGTTATTGTCAGGAAGGAAACCTAATCAAGACTCTGCGCCCTTGAACGTCCAGCACAGGAGACTGATATGCAGAGCCACTCAGAAATATAAAACAGACAGGCAACTGGGTTCACTCCCTTTTATCATAGCAGCTTACACCACCACCCAGGTACAGGCACTGGAGGTATCTTTTGGAACAACTGCTTGTGGTGTTTACAACGTATACATATCAAACAAAGGTTTAACTGTAACATAAGCAGGTATTCAAGATGTGACTGTAGCATGAGCATACACCGTTCAGCACAGACCAGCAAATGAGTATGTAGCTAGGTCCCAGAGCGGCTTGTACAGCCCACAGTTAAGTCCAGGCTGCCACATTCTTTCTGTTTGTTACTTTTGCTGAATAGATTTAAAGCCATTGTAGGAAAGCTGTTAGTGTTACAATCATATCCTTATTTGCTGTGTAGAGACATGCCGTGTGGGTGCATCTACACACGTGCTTTACTGCAGTTGACTAATTAGCTCCACAGTGAAGTGTCACAGTATATACGTGTGCTAATGTTAGGGTGCAGTAAACTAACTAACTCCGCCAAAACACTTGTGGACGATGACCAGGGGCATAAATTGCACCCAGTCAGCCTAGCCAGCCAGCTTCTTCCACCCCAGATCAAATTGCCACTATCCCAGGCATACATCTATCTAGACCAGTGGTCACCAACCAGTCTATCTCGATTGAGCAGTCGATCATGGAGCCTCTGACAGTCGATCTCAGTCTGTCAGAGGCTCCACAATCGGAAGTGGCAGGAAGCACGTGGCTGGGCTAAGCCACACCCCCTGCCACCCAGGCTGGGCTGGGCGAGTGGGGTCAGAGCCCAGGCGGCTTGTCCAGGAGGCAGGGGGAAGGGTGGGGCAGGGCCAGGGGCGGAAGATCCCGGGTTGCCCTTTACTTACAAAAAGTTATTTTCATCATAAGAAGGTTGGAGACCACTGATCTAGACATTACATCTGGGAGCAGCTGACTTTGGCATAAACTGCTCAGGAGTTTATGGCATCACCTTAAATTCACGTGTAGATGCACACAGTGGCTGCATCAAACACATGGTGTGGATGTTTGGTTCCCTGGCGACAAGTAGCAGTGGTGTCTGTGCCACATGTGTTTTGGCACATGGCAAATTACCCCGGGTGGGGTAGGGGAGGCTGGAGCTAGCACTGGGCTGGTCCCAGGAGCTTTACCTACAGTCCTGGGGGCCTCCCGGAGCTGCAACAGCAGTGATTCTGCTGTGTGGAGCCTGGCTGACAGCTGCAGCGCGGCTCTGGGTGGCCCGGCTCCACTTTTGAGCAGAGTGTGCTGCCCGTGTGTACGCTGCTCTGCTTTTTTTTTTCTGCGTGGTTTTTTGGCCCCTGGATATCCAGGAATTAAAGAAAACTTCAGAAAGAAAAGCAAAGCAGCACACACACAGGCAGTGCTCCCTTGCAGCACAGAGAACATCTGAATGTGCCGTATGTGGCACCAGAAACATATTTGTGGTGCCACATAGCACACAGCCACGCTTGTCTGGACACAGCCAGTGAGTCTAAAGAGACTCCTTATTTCACTACTATAAGTGCAATTAGCCATAACAAACTGGGAGCTGAAGGAATCTTCAAACAATGGCCATGCAGTGGAAGGCAGGAGTCACATACTAACATAGTGATTCTACCCTGGTGTGTTTACAGATCCTTTGAAGGATGTCAGAAGGCGTGAGAAGATAAACCAGGTGTGAGCAGATAAGCAGATAATCCCAGGTTAAGTCTTGTCCCTGTCTGCCTGATCTCCCACCCCCTACTGCCTATCCCCTCTGCAAGGAGCAAGTAGTACAGTATGTACATTTGTTTTTGAAATTGGGTGCCACTCCGTTCATAAAAGTTATGGAGGTTGCCTCAAGTCCACCAAGGGGTGCCTTGAGTCCAAAAGGTTAAGAACCACTGCACTGAAAAAAGTCCCATAATACAAAGCAGGAGACTATTCTAGCAAGAGACTAGAGTGGCAATCTGTTTGGGACTGCAAAGCTTATGAGTACAGACGAGGAAAAGTATAGAGTTAAAACATTTCTAATGCTAGGGATAAAAGTTACACATAAACCAGTTTAAGTCATCAGAAACTGGTTTAAACCGGTAACAAAACAGAAGTTCAGTGCACATAAACTAGTTTCAAAATGGCTGCAACTAGTTTAAGATAAACCTGGTTGAACGTAGTATCAGACTTAACTGATCTGGGTCAAACCTGTTTATGCAATTTCTGACCCCAGCCCCTTCCTGGTTTAAGTTAAGTCAGAGTCTCCCAGCATCCCAGCATGCTTTGCAGCCCTGGGCTGGGCTGTGCTGTCTGCTCCAGCAAAGAACGGTTGGGGTCTGGGGCCAGAGAGTGGGGTTAAACTTCCCTTCTCCCAAGTACAGAGCTGCCCTGCCCTGCTAAATACTTATTGCTGGCTGCGACTGTGAACTACAAATCCCAGAGGCACCTAGAAGTAGGAAGAGGAAGCGATGAGCAACCCTGCAGAGCCCTGATGCTGTGATTCTGGACAGCAAATTCCAGAGACCTCAGGGGCAGCAGGAAGAAGAAGCAAGCACACAGTCCATGCTGGTTACATGTCAGAGAGCCGTGCTGTAGAGACCCCTGGCTTTTGGCCTGAACCATGGCAGGCATGTGGCTGCATTTCTGGAATCAGAAGTGAATGTCTGTCCAATTATTTTCCAATTTAATTTCTGCATCTCAGACTGCCTGCAAAGACGGAATCGATTCAGCCTCGGGCTTTTTGACTGTCTGTACTTAGCTCAGAAGAGAGAAAATCTTAAATTCTACATCATTCAGTCAATGCATTGTGGATGTCATACAATACAACAGTGGGACGGTATTACTGGCAGTAGAGCAACTTGGTGGGGGTAGGGGCCAAGCAGTGCACTAGCCCTGAGCACTGATTCAGAGGGAGTACAAGAATGGCAGCCCCTAGAGAGCCTGCACTGCAGCAGCCCCTGTTCAGGGAGTTTGCACTGGAGGCAGTGGTAGCCCATGCTGCCACCACAAGTGCAGAAGCCCCTGCATGGGGAGGTAAGCACTCTCTTCCTCCCTTCCCCCAGCCTTCATGCATGCCACCCAGGGTGCCACAATTTCAAGTTATGCCCCTGATGACTGTCATCTAATTAGTACTTTGGAAAACCCTTTAAATCTGATGTAGGTGGATTTTCACACTGTGTATGAGAAGCACATTTGAAGCTAATATTTTTACAATACAATACCCCAAACTCTAAATTTGCATGTAATATGCTTTCCTGTAAAACAAAGTGATAATGAGATCTATGAGTAAGAACAAAGGACTGGAAATCAGAAAATTAAAGGGGGGGTGGGGAGGAGAGAGAGATGGAAGGGATGCCTACAACTGACCTTGACTCCTCACCTTACCTCTCCTTTCCCCTGTGACCTCCATTCCATGGAACGCACCACTTAGCTCTTGTTGCAAAACATTTTTGAGACTTTCGTATAAATTGCAAACTACTTTCCTTATATTTTGTTACCTTGAATATTACTTCCCTCTCTCCAACAACTGAGTTTACAGCTGTCCCTAAAATAGATGTCAGCACAGCAGCCGTCTCCGAGAAAACACTGGTTATTAACAGTTAACGAACATAATAGGCTGGAACAAGGAAGAGGGGGGTAAAGGCTCTAACAAATCTGCTTCATACCAAGATGACAATTTCATGGAGATTATTGTTATTATTATAAATGGTTATCAATTATGCATCACGTTGATAGTTAATTTATAAAAGGAAAAGGGTTGTGTTGGTACAACTGAATTCTGACTGATGGAAGATAGGCGATTTCCTGGTAGTTAATGGCCAATTTCCCAGCAATATGACTGCAGCATAATATCAGAGATTTATAGCAATAATTAATTGATTTTTTTTTAAATGTAAGGATGCTAAAGAGCATCATTCTCATTCATATTAATAATTAATGCAACATTTTAAAAGAACCAAAACTTCTATTCCACACAGAAGCTTCCTAAAGGCCAAGGCTCATTATAGTAAAAAATAAAGAAAGAAACAAACTGAATGTTACTGGAGATAAAGCCACAGAATGAGTAGATCCATTATCAGCATTCTAAAAATATACATTTTCCTCTTATTTTTATTAAATTGCATTCCGTGTCTTGGGAAATCAGGCAAGCCCATGCACAGGGACTGCTGGATCAGGATCCTTCCCATTGTGGAGGCATGAGAGGATAATTTGGGGATATCACAAGAATCAAGACCTTTAAACGGCATCAGATGGGATGGCTGCCACCCATTTTTGTATAAAATTTCCAGATTTCAAAATCTGGTTTCTTTCCAACTACCAGAGAATGCTGAAATTTTAAAGTTCTCCACAAAAGAAAATTACGAAAACATAATTCCATGTGGGGTCTAGTGGACCGTTTGGTTTCTAGTTCAGCTATTTAAAATACAATATAGAACATAAACATTCCAAACAATGAATCATTTCAAAAGGAAAATCTAAAATGTTTCAATGTGAAAATGCTGAAACATGACTGTGACACTGGTAGAACTCCTCCCTACCCTTTCCCCCCAAATCAACAAATGCAACACGATTTCACAAATCAATAAAATGCTGGAAAAACTCCATTTTCTCATGGAGAATGGTTCCATCACCTTTTTTGTCCAAGCAGCTCTATTTACTACATTATCCCTGGAGGGCAGGGGAGGAGGGACAAAACTTTCTGAAAAGGAAAAGAGTAATCACAGAATTACCATCACCTTCACCAACAACTTGCAGCATAATTAATATAATTTTAAAGTAATTTAAAAGAATTGACTCCTTCCTAATGATTTTAACCATCCCATTTGTATGTGGCAGGTGACTATGATGAGACCAAGCAGTAATAAGAACACAACTTAAAAGACTATTAAAAATGTGACAAGAGCACCCAGAGTAGGATTTGGCAGGCATGGATAAGCTGGAGAAGAGTAGATGTGAAGCATACAGAAAAAAGCAGAACACTTCACAGTCTTTGTATGAAATGGTAATTAAGAAAAGGTTTTTCCATTTGTGGTGTATAGGACACAGTTAGCTGCGCACACAACTTCCATTTACCCTCAATGATTTCTACATCTATTCCAATCTCAAAATAAATCACAAGGCTTAAAGTAACAAAAAATAAAATAATTATAATCAGGCTAAAGTGAACAAAAAAATCAGAGACAAATTAAAATAAAAGCAACCTCATTGTACAATGAAATACTAGAGCAAAAGAGAAAGAACTACAAAAAACTATAGGTCTTGGTCTGCTGCAAGATTAGGAAACAAGTGAAGTGATTTACATATAGTAATTGCATGTCCTTGCTAGTCTCCAACTGCGTCTTTCAAAATGTAAATTTCCTTGAAAACGCTTGGACATTATGATAGCCTGCTATTTATTTATTTATTTATTTATTTATTTAAAGGGAATCTACTTAAACAAATGTTTTAAGGGGGGGGGGAGGAATCCTGATGTAGACCATTTAAATGGCTTCTTAATACTGTATGTTAAACACCACAGTCCATGAGCCAGAAAATGAGAGAAGAGCAGGATGTCTTAGAGGGTAATTTATTTTCTAAAGAACAGAAAAGGCGATTAAAAAAAAAAAGTTCACGTTGTTTAGCTTCTCACGTTTTGCCTGTGCTACACTGTCAGTAGCAAAGCCAAATGCTGCCTCAGGCACAACCAACTCCATGCAAACCCATGTATGCAATGACCAAAGGAGAATCAAAACTGGAGTGCACCTTAGTGCCGCATCTACTGTAAAAAGAGCGCCCATCGTGCAGAAGACTAGGTAAAGTCTAATGAAAGAATTTCATTATTCACTACTGCATGTGTCATTTTCTTCTAAAGATCACTTGTGATAATGATCTAATTTCATATCCTGTCATCCCTACTAGCCTGGGGTTACCTGACAAGGGATTGCACAGACACAATGTTTGACCTGCCTCAGTTTATAATCATATTCATACATTAACAGTAAAGAAACAGGAATCTGAAAATGTCCTTTTCTTTTGCTCAGTGTGCAAAAATTACAACTGTATACAAGATCATTTTAATAGACAAACAAAGTCCTGAGACAGAACCTTAGTATCCAAAAAACCTCGTACTGTGCCTACCTGAACATTATACTTAATGTTCCCACTGTTAATCTACCACTGATTCGGCAGTAAGAAAGCAGAAAGGACCGGGACTCCTAGTTTTATGAATCCATCAACATTCCTAACCAATTTTTCTCAAACTTGAAAAAAATATAGTGAGACTACAGTCTTCACTGCATTTTTAATCCATTTGCAGTAGTTAAGGCTGCAGGCAGGTGCTTTATAAATTACCACAGGAGAAAGAGAGAAGCTAGAAAAAGGGTAGGAACAAAAACCCTGTGATCACACCGTCCTTGCTCCAGTCTAGCATAGTCACTCTTTGGATTCATTTGCTTTTTCCCCATCGTCACACTGGAGAAGAATCTATCATGATTACAAAGGAACTACAGATTTGTGTCCTGTTTCTTTAAAAGGTTCCAATAGATTCACTTTAATACAGGGGCGGGCAATTATTTCAGGTGGAGGGCCACTTACTGAGTTTTGGCAAGCCATCGAGGGCTGCATGACAGGCAGCCAGGGGCAGATAAATATTAATTTTCTTAATTTTGGGGGGGGTCTACAAACCTTCTCACTGTTTAAACAAGGTAAATAAACCCTCAGCTCTGCCCAAATTATGGCTGGCAGATCTCACCAGTTCCTTGAATGTTAAGATAATGATTTCTACAAGCATGACTTTGTATTAAGATTTTAATGAAACAATAGCTTTGAGAGGTATGAACGGGTACAGTTCCCCATTCATCTTACTGTGTTGGTCACACCAAAGTCCTGCATTGACTAGTTTACTTCTGACCATTTCAGAGGATGCAACGGGAAAGGCACAGGAGTGAATCCCTTGGAGGGGGCTGGAACTGGGATAACTGTAAGATGAGAAATGCAGATGAAAGAAAGAAAAGGAAACACTGAGTAAGAGGGGAGGGAAACAAAACAAAAGGCTAGAATGTATGAGGAATGGGATAGAAACGCTTGGGAATATTATTTCTCTCTTTCCATAAATCAGTGATATACCCGCAAGTAAAATAACATGTTCAGGGAAAGAGAGGAAGGAACTGTTATTTTTGAAACATAAAATCAACATACAGAACTTCCTGCCTCAAGCAACAATGAGTTCAAGTTTAGTAGGACCAAAGAGAACGGTTAGACTTTTACACCGATAATGTAAAACCATGAAATACCACAATTTTTCTTTAAGTCAAATAAAACCTGTGTAAGGGATCTAAATCCTCTTACCTCAGGACAGAAGGCAATATATAATTGACAGTGGTTTGGAAGAAACATCCTCTTTTCCATACATGCACACCATGTGGGCTCTCATCCTGTCAGAGACTGGATAATGGACAGAATGGACCACCAGTCTGATCTGATGTGGCAATTCCTGTATTCCTACACTCCAACAAACTCTGACACATGAGACTAATTTTCTCACTTGGGCAACCCCAATGCAATAAAAGAACAACTCACATGTGTGTGACGTTCATGCGTGTAGCCCCAAGGCTAGATCTAAAAGGGCATTTTTATAACCAGATTCTCCACTTAGGGCAGTCAGACTGAGAGGGATTTCAAAATATTATTAATTAGATGGGATATTCTAAAATACCTGATAGAGCTGGGCACCTAACTACAGTTAGGGATCCTAGACCCTAGGAAAATTAAAAATACATGAACCGACACACACCTTCAGCAGAAATGGGTATGGGTGCATCCAAAGAGGACTGAGCAAAGGGAGTGCAGTTGCGTCCCACTGCTACCACCGTCCCCACCTGAGTAGGGTGCAGGGGGAGCCCCAGATCCAATCCTGCCCAGCTCTAACCACATCTTGTAATCAAGCAGGGTGCCAGGCTTGGCAGAAGACAGCAGCAGGTGGGTTTCCTCTTCTTGCTCCTGCTCTTCCCCCAGGTCTTCCTGCTACCCAGGATCAGGTGCTGGAAGAAGGAGCCTGCCCTCCACCACCACTGCTGTCCCTGGCCGATGCAAGCACGGAGTGGAGCTCCAGAGCTGCTCCGTCTCCACTCAAGCTGCAGGCTACAGGAAGCAGCTGCATGGTGAGCCTGGCTCTGCTGGGGACAGCAGGGGCAACACGCAGGTTCCTTATTTTATAGTGGGACCTGAGCACTGCTGCCACTATCCCCAGCTGAGCCTGGCACCCTACAGTTGCCCCCTGCAGCAGGGCAGGAGTGGATCGAAGCTCCTCCTGTCCCCAGGTCAGCCAGGGGTTGCAGCAGCTCCCCGCCTTTTGTGCACCTGCTCCCTGCTTCTCTCCCAGGTACCTCCCGCTACCCTAGAGCAGCTGTACCTCACATCCATCCCCCTGTGGTCTGAGGGGCAGTGACATACCCCCTTTAGGAAGTCCTGGATCTACCCATGGGAGTGGGGCACCTACTTTCCTTTATTTTGAAAAATACCACATTCTGAATCAGAGACCCTTTTCATGAATTTTCACTTGGCCACGTCAATGATTTACAGTATGATCCCAAAAAAGGATTTAGCTTAGAGCAGGAGGTTGGGCTAGATAACCTCCCGATGTCCCTTCCATCCCTACTTTTCTATGATTTGAAGCATTTACATGGACTAAATATGGGATTTGGATAGGTTTAAAATCACTGAGGTGACCAAGTGAACACTCATACTTACATTAGGTAGTGATTTCCCATGCTTGAGCTCCAAACTTAGATTCATTTAGACAGCTGGAAGCACCCTGGTGGAAAACCTAACCCTTGGTACATAGATAGGTGTCTAAGCAGTCGCCAGCTGATTACATGGGCAGACCATGGAGCTCACAGCCAATTTTGCAGGTGGAGTGTGGCAGCCCCCCCACACATACCATTTTTGGCTGAGGGGCTCTACTGGCCCCACCTCTCACAGCTGATTGGCTGCAAGGGCTGTCCATCACACAGCCCCACCCCTTGCCCCCAATCAGCAGCGAGGGGGGACAGCCATCCTGCTGTGCTGGCAGCCCCTTTCGCCACTTCCTCTCCTGGTGGGCTGTGTGGCAGGGCTGTAGTGGCCATAAGGACTCCCAGAGGAAGTCAGCACTTAATGTTTGGTAATTTGTTCCCCCCCCCCCCGAGAGCCTCCCAAAAGCATGGATTCCACACTTCTTCACAGAGCCTGCCTGAAATTGAGGTTTCCACAAAAAACACAAAATCATGATTTTGGTAGGTCCCTGTACACATGGCATAGCATACCAGGCTCCTGACTGTGAAATCCCACTGTACTCAAAACCGAGAAGAGCAGAATCCTTGTCTATGAGGAAGACTAAATTAATTAGGTTTGATGCCTTTATTAGTTACTGACAATTTTGTTGTTGGAAGCTGCTCAGTGATATCTGGTACTTGGGGAACTTGGTGGGATTAACTAGATGGCTCAGTAAGTAATAACACACCTCAGCTGGGTCAATGCTTTCAATTCTGCTCAGGTCCTTGACCAGAGTCATTCCTTCAATGGCTATCTCATGTCCTTTCTGTAACTGCTAAGATCAGGTTCAAGTGTGCAGGTCACAAAATTCACTATTGAAACTGGCACTACTGCTGACAGTCTGATAGTGCTGATGGAGTAGATGATGACTCTCAACCCTGGATGTGGTCCCCATCAGACACAGAGGCACTGATGGTGTGGGAGAAGTGTGTATTGCTACTGCCTCTTCAGTAACTTTTCTGACTTTTAGTATACATACTGTGACAGCACTGGAGGGCAATCACAACTGCTGTTTTTCCTTTTAATATTAAAGGAGCATTGAATAATGGCAAGTGATTGACTGAAGCTACATCTAGGGCTGGGGAAGCTATTTTGTTAAGGATAAAATAAAAATAAAATCTGGGGAAAAAGTATAGCAAATAGTTCATGCAACCTAGTGGAAAACCCACTAAGATGTGGGGGGATGTGGGCACATTAGAGGGGAGCAACAGGCTACAGTTGGACCTAGACAGGTTACAAGGATGGGCAGAGGAGAACAGGATGGGGTTTAACACGGACAAGTGTAAGGTGATGCACCTGGGGAGGAACAATCGGCACCATACATACAGGCTGGGGAACTCCCCTCTTGTCAGCACGGAGGTGGAAAGGGATCTGGGAGTCATTATTGACTCTAAGATGAACATCAGTCGGCAATGTGGGGAGGCGGTTAGGAAGGCCAACTGCACCTTGTCGTGCATCCACAGATGCATCTCGAGCAGGTCCAAGGAGGTGATCCTCCCCCTCTATGCGGCACTGGTCAGGCCGCAGCTGGAGTACTGCGTCCAGTTCTGGGCGCCGCACTTTAAGAGGGATGTGGACAGCATGGAGAGGGTCCAGAGGAGGGCCACTCGTATGATCAAGGGACAGCAGGGTAGGTCCTATGAGGAAAGGTTGCGGGACCTGAACCTGTTCAGCCTTCAAAAGAGAAGGCTGAGGGGGGATCTTGTGGCCTGTTATAAACTGGTTAGGGGGGATCAGCAGGCGCTGGGGGAGTCCCTGTTCCCCCGAGCGCCGCAAGGAGTGACCAGGAACAACGGTCACAAGCTGGCGGAGGGAAGGTTTAAGTTGGACATCAGGAGGCGCTACTTCACGGTGAGGGCGGCTAGGGTCTGGAACCAGCTTCCAAGTGAGGTGGTGCAGGCTCCCACCCTGGGGGTTTTTAAGAGGAGGTTGGATGACCACCTTACTGGGGTCATTTGACCCCAGTAATCTTTCTGCTGTGGCAGGGGGTCAGACTACATGATCTGCTCAGGTCCCTTCCGACCCTAGAAACTATGAAACTAAGTACAGCAGGTTAGCATGTTTCAGCAGTAACAGTGGCTCTCATTTTAACACCTGTTGATCAGAAATAGATACTACCTGTCACTGCAGAGGGAAACAGAATATTATAGGACTCTTTTGCTCAAGAAATGTAATG
Organism: Gavialis gangeticus; assembly: GCF_001723915.1. Lineage (NCBI taxonomy): Eukaryota > Metazoa > Chordata > Crocodylia > Gavialidae > Gavialis > Gavialis gangeticus. The sequence goes on along the minus strand of NW_017728994.1, from coordinate 68,120,516 downwards.
ATTTAACTAACTTGTTACTATATGAGTGACTAAAATATATCAGGCCAGGACTTTCTTGGTCTGCTATCTGGTACCATGTAAACCAGTGCAGCCTATTCCATTGTCAGTGACTAAATGGTGTCTCCACTTGTGCTTGCCTGGGTGAGGAGAGTGCACGGACATCCAGCAGAACTAAAAACAAGACCTTTCAAAGGGCGGATGAGCTCCCTGCAAGCCAACAGCCATCCATACCTGGAAAGGAGATGGGTGCCACTGGGTCACTCTGCCTGAAGAATCACCAGTGATGCAAAGCAACTCAGCTAGGACTGTTACAGCATCTAAGATGCCCCAGAGCTCACAGAGGCCTTGGGACTGACCTGACCTGACATATAAGCCTGCATATCTATTGTCAAAAAGCACTGCATAATGATGCAGACCACATCTTAAACAGCAAGCCACTACATACAGCTGTGCTAAAACAGTCTTCAAAAACAACGTGAATGGCTTCCATTCCTTATGCACACTAAACTCCCACAAACTATATCCTCAATCATTTTTACACCATCAGAACTGCTTCTTATAATTAGGAAAGAGGGTCACAATTTAAGGTTCCCTAAAAGGAAAAAAAAAATTGTACTTTTTAAGTTTCTCCTCTGCTTATAATTCACAATACAAATTCAAGTTGTTGTCTCAGCTGTAAGCCTCTACAATAACTGGAGAGCTAGTGAAATAACAGTATTACAGAAACCATGAAACAACTGAGAGGGAAAGGGATTTTTAAAAAATAAAGTCAGTTTCTTTTGTTACACTCATTCAATATTTATGACTGCTTATCACTTTGGAGAAAGTGAAGTCTCTGTTGAAGAAACAGCATCTCTTTTTCAGTTAACACTATGTATAACCAGAGACCTTCCACAAGTTCTCAAGTAAAAGTAAGGAATGTAGGAATTAACTAAGGAATTATTTTTTAATCCAAAAAACTGAGGTTTGAAAAATACTTTTAAAAAGGTATTTTCCTTTCTTCCCTCTTCTGTGCATCCAACAGTGACACTGCCATTTAAAAGAAAAGAAAAACCTTTTTAGGACGTCTTTTAAGCATTTTAGCTGAAACATTTTCCCACACAGGATTATGCTACACTTCCCCAACATCTTCAGCCTGCACCAGCCTGGGGAACTGGGAGTAAGGCAAAAGTTAAGAACTGGACCAAAGTTTCCCTCATCTCTCAGTATTAATAACTGCTAAAAAATCCGAAGGTCCCCTTTGGCCACTGGTATTTGGTTTTTAAAAATCCCAACACATATGATGCACACATGAGTATTATTATGCTGACTGATTAGTAGGTACATTTCTTTATTTTTAATTTTAAAAGCAAACAAGCATAAATGATACATTTCATATCCTGAAGCCCTATTTAAAGTGGTCTTTGCCATGCTGAAAAAATAAAATTAACTTCCAACGTTTTCCACATTTTCTTAAATGGCCATCTGTATTTGTTTTCATTACTTCCAAAGTCAAAGATGGTAAGGAGAGAGAAAAATCTCAGTTTTTTCAAACCTGTATAACCAAAAGCTCTCCTTTACCTGACAAGTATTTTAGAACAGCCCTGATTTAACACAGCTGGATCAGAAGCCACTGGAAAAAGGTGAATGTATTAGCTATTTTTTAAATCAGTTATATACCTCTTTGGCCATTAGAGGGCATTTTATACTACAGAGTGAGCTGTCAGCTCCCAGCGTGTGAACAGCATTACTAAACTTCACTGGAATTGCTAAAGAACAGTTTCTATCTACTTTAATTCAGCTATCAGCACTTTTCAACCTTTCCATATACTGTGCATAGATGAACAAACAAGAACAAGGACAAGAGGAAAATATAAATGCTTCAGACATACAGCTATTGTTGCTTTCAGCGTTTCTTTTTCCCTCCACTTTCCTACCTCCAGATGCAATAAAATCCACCCTTTGTTAAATCTCACAAGCAGCAGATTTTATGTTAATTTTTAAAAATGGTTAAGTGGGAAAAATAGAGTCCACAACCTCTCTGGGTAACCTGTTTCAGTGCTTTACTACCCTCCTAGTGAGAAAGTTTTTCCCAGTATCTAACCTAAACTTCCCTTGCTGCAACTTGAAATCATTGCTCCTTATTCTCTCATCTGCCATCACTGAGAACAGTCTAGCTCCATCCTCTTTCTTACAGAAAGGATGTGGACAAATTGGAGACAGTCCAGCAGAGGGCAACAGAAATGGTTTGGGTGCTGGGGGGCATGACTTATGAGAGGCTGAACTGGGCTTATTTAGTTTAGAGAAGAGAAGACTGAGAGGGAATTTAATAGCAGCCTTCAACTACTTGAAGAAGGATTCAAAAGAGGATGGAGCTAGACTGTTCTCAGTGGTGGTAGATGACAAAATAAGAAGCAACGATCTCAAGCTGCAGCAAGGGAAGTTAAGGTTAGATATTAGGAAGAATTTTCTCACTAGGAGGGTAGTAAAGCATTGGAACAGGTTACCCAGAGAGGTGGTGGAAGCTCCATCCTTGGGGGTTTTCAAAACCGGACTAGACAAACTTTTGGCTGGATTGATCAGGTTGGGGATGGTCCTGTTTTGAACAGGTAGTTGGACTACATGACCTCCTGTGTTCCCTTTCAACCCTAATTTTCTATGATGCCTATGATCTCAGCGCTTGTCTTCTCTCATGTTCTATGAATTCCTGTGCCAAGTCACTGGCATCAGTCTAACAGGTTGCTAGTTTCTGTCTCCTGCTCCCATCTCTGTGCCTTTCTTAATTCCTCCCTTTATACACAGAACCACCTGGCTCTGATTATCTAGGCTAGCACCCCACTTCAAATCAAACCTCTTACAAGAACACACCACCACAACTCTAATCATGCTCTCCTGTGGCTAACCACTGTGTCCAGTCTTGGCAGTATCTGGTTCTTGGATTGTAAACTCCATACATAGCAATGGTTTTTACTTTTGTGTTTTTCAGAGCATCAGGTATCATTTCAGTCCTAAACCAACAGAATAATGAGAGGCAATATGAAGTGCACGCACCTCTACTGACACACATTTTTATACACACAGCTTGTATTTAACATGCACATCTCACACAAGCATTAATTTACCCAAGCTGTAAAATTCAGGTCTATATCTCAATTCCGTTATTTTTCCTTAGTCAAAAAACAAGTGAAAACTAAGCATCAGCATTTTCTGAGGGGTAGCCCGAGTCTAATCAAGGTGCCTTGAGCCTAAAAAGGTTGACAGCTACTGACAGATGCATATACCAGTGTTTATCCCTGGCAGCACCAAGAATTAGTTCACAGTAGGTACATGTACACATGCCATTAGTGCCTGAATAAACTGCGGAGCTTATTGCACTGTTTGAACATGTGTCCAGAAGCATTTACCTCCAGAGCAATAAGCTCTGCAGTTAATTCAGGCGCAGCATGTGGAGCCGGTGCAGCCCCAGATGGCAGGAGGTCCTGGGGGTCAGCCTGCCAGCCTGGGGCTGGTCCTCTGGCTCAACGTGCTGTGGACGGAGGGGCTCTCTGGGATACGAGGGAGCTTCAGTGTGGGGCTAGCCGGCAGGCAGCCCCTGCACTAAAGAACCCCCGTGCCCCAGCCAGCTGGGTAGCATCTACACACGCGCTGCTGCAGAGTTTTCACTTCACCTAATGAAAATAGTTTAACTAATGTACTGCAGAGTAAACTAATTTTACTTTAGCCTAATAGGGGCTCACGTGTATTCATCAAGACATTTACTGCTCAGCTAATTAATCAACTGCGTAGTAGACATGCCCAGTCTGCCCTAGGTTTTTAGTCCTACATTACTGTTTAAGTTAACCTGGATAAAGTCTCATAAAATGTAGTTAAGTTGGCTGCTGGACCTCTCTCTCCAAATCAACCCCACCTCTTCGCCCCAAGAAAGCAATTTTGCATAAATGGATCAAACCTTCACCTTAAGGAAACTGCATGTTGACAATCTGGAATATATTTACAGTACAACCTCATTACAACAAACCCCTGTGGGACAGGGAGAGAAGTTCATTAATAGAAGAGTTCTTTAATAGGGTTAGTCAATTTGCTGCACTAAAATCATGAAAAACCTTTTTTTTTTTTTTTTTTTTTTTTTTT
>NW_017728994.1:68018128-68037263 GCF_001723915.1 Gavialis gangeticus | reverse complement strand
TGTCTGTGCATGGGAGCTGTGGGATTAATTTATTTAGTATGGTGCTGAAATTATCCCTTTGTGTGTGTTTTATCATAACAGATTTGCAAGCATTCATCCTGGTAATTCAATGAGTACACCAAATACTAACACACATTTAACTCCATAAATTAGAATTCTAGTTTACATGAAATACAGGAAGAATAATGAAAAAAAATTAGCATTAGCCAAACATGGCTGAGTAACAAACACAAGAATATACAGCAGTGGTTCCTAACTTTTTTGCCCCATGGACCAGAGGGATCATGCTGAGTCTATCTGTGGGCTGGATCCAGCCAGTGGGCCCAATCCAGCACATGGGGCAGCAAGGAAGAACTCAATCTGGCCATGTTGTGGGGATGACCTAGCTCTGAACTGGCCATAAGGGGGAAGCTGGCGTGGCCTAGCCCCAATTCAGCCCTGCAAAGCATGGGAATTTGGCAGCAGAGAGGGGTGGCAGTATTACTTGCCATTGCCCTCCCAACAGCAAATTTCCCAATCCATGGGGAAATTCACAGGCCAGATGCTATAACTCCACAGGTTGAATCTGGCCCGTGGGCCAGAGGTTGGGTACCTTGGAAAGAAGATGTCTATAGATTCAAAATAATAAAGTGAAATCTGCATGTTAACTGAACAATGTATATCTGTTGAATTAAATACATTACAAACTCAGTAAGCACACATTACTTTCAGTCTCTTTATAACACAGTTTGTAGAGCTATGGATTTTGCAAATCTAGTAATTAGCTAAACCCAAGACAGCATATACTAATGTTTTTTTATTTTAGTTGATGGTAACTTAATGGACACTAAGGATACATTAAATCAGGAGTGCTGAGTCACATGACACTTCAAAGCTTCCCCCCTCCCAGCCTATTTCCATACTGCAGATAATGCATCTTTATTGTGAGTCTAACTGTCCAAATAAAATAAACCCAACTGAAAACAAGTTGGTCTTTCAATCTGAAAATGTGCATTACAGGCTTAAGAAAAAAATGCTAGACAGCTTTAATAAGCGGCTTTGATTTTAAAGCTTTTCTCTTTCTTTCAACAATAGTCAAGTACATTTTGCTCCCACACATGTTTATATTGTTCTATAGTAGAGCTATGGGATTGCAGAATCAAATATTTGAGATGGGAAAACCCACTCAATCACTAGCAGTAGATATATAGCTAAAAACATATATGAGGCACTTGTTTTTTCAGAAGCAAACTGACAAGAAAAAAGAATGGGTACAGTGAAATAAAAGTTATCCAGCTGATGAGTACTGCAGGATCCCCTATTGATACACATTTAATATAAATGGGTAAACTTAAGGCTTTCCTACCCTGTAGGGGAAACTCGAGGGCTACCCCAAATCAATTGCTGTCATGCATGAAACACCTTACCTGAAATTGGCTGGCCCTTCAAGGGGCAAAGGCTTCAGTCCAGATTAGGCTAACTGATCAACTGAGAACTGGTAACACAAACCCACTGCATAACGAGACTGTTATTTTGCAGTGCAGTGGCTCTCACTCAAGCAAAGCTAAGTTACGTTGAGCTCAGCTGAGTTAACTCTACAGTGAAAACACACTTTAATTGTTGCTTCTAATCTGAAACTTAGTTCTGCCTTTTAGGATGATCAGATCTGTTAAGAATAGATGAAACAGGCATTGGCTAATTATATAGGTAGGGCACGACTAAATTAAAAATTTCCCTGGATGATACTTAGAGGAAAATCTTATTCTCTTTTATGGTTGATTGCCAAAATTTAAATAATTTTAATACATAACTGACTACACCATTAGAAAGGTACATGTGTAATAAGGCTATGATAATATTTGAATACTGAACATTGAATGGCTACTTTCTGAGTCATTCCTGTTTCAGTTTAAAAATACTGGTGGAAAAGTCTGAATTCCAAAGTCTCGTGTCATAAATTTGTAACGTTAGTTTTAAGAAATAGTATCCGTTCATGTTCTGTTGGCCGAAGCAGCACAATACAAGTCTAATTCAGCCACTGGTGAGTAACTGTAGGCTAATATTAACCAATAATTTCTGGAGACCTAGCATATCTAATTTTTTCTTCAAATGAATATGAATTTGGTCCTCTTGGATTTGGGTCTAGCTAACTTCAGCAGACACCACAAAACTGCACAGAATAAGCTCAGTTCTGGGATAGCCAGGGAGGTTTGAATCAAACAGGTGACAGATTTGTAAGAAAAAACACTTGTCCTAATCCAATCCTTATTTTTCTGATTCTCACATGTAAAGCTACCCTTGATCATATAAAGCTACCCTTGATCAACTGTAGGCCTGGAATGCCACATAAAGTAAAAAATAAGACAGAACATGTGACAAAAATATAGTAACTTACTTTTCTTCGATCTTTAAGAATCCTGTCCAAACTCTCCTCATTAACTTTGCCTGCATAGTCATAAAAGCTTAAACCAAAAAGAGGGGGGGGAAAATTATAGGTACACAGTTTACATAGGATTCACAAGTCAGCTTGGTAAATATACAATACCTGATTAATCTTAAACTATATTATAATAGTAACTACAACAGTTCTATATTTATCCAGTGTAACATGGGGAACAGTGACAGCATTTAATGACTAGCTGAAAAGTGCCTTCGTTGTCATCACACTGCTTAGTTAGATGGCAGGTATTTCCTTGGCAGCCCCTACACTAAAGGGCACTGTAAAAATCTCTTCAGATTAGCCCCTGGGAAACAGAACGTGCTTCTGTCTAGCATCTCAGCAGCAGCAGCAGTCAAGGGGGAAGGATGCAATTTCACTTTTCAGATAAGATTATCTGAAATACTTTGCCCCAGTCCTGCCATCAGCCCCACACAAATGGACCCTAGTACTTGTGGAGTTTCACTGAAAACAACAGGTGTCTGCACAAGTGTAAGAGTCCACCCATCTGGCCCCAGGTGCAGGACTGGATCCCAAGTCCTAACCAAAAGATGAATAGATTTATGAATTCAAATGGTTCACAGGTCACAACAACAGAAAAACATTGGAAAATAGATTCCTCCTTCACTTACCTGCCAAGTCCTTAGTCTCTTTCAAGAGCTGATATCACTAACACCCAAAGCAGTGCAGGAAAATACTGTTTTAGAGGTCTATAATCTCAACTCTTGTAGGGGAAAAAACAAAATCCTGAACTCAGTACTTGGCTGGTAAATAAGGGTGGAAATATAGTCCGTTTTAAGATGCAAATCATTTTGAATTTTATGACCATACTTCATTACTGATTTGCGATATTGAATTGTTTGTGCTCATAATCCATTCACTTTCAAAATGCTTAAACACTTTCCTGCAAATTAAAATGCATCCAACTCTATCAGTCTGTTTTCCATACATTATTATATATGTCTATGGATTAATCACATGCAATATATAAGGAGGATATAAACCAACCAGAATTAAATACAGCAGCTTTGTTTTCAAACTGCATTGATTAAGTAAACTGGCCTTTAAACATTCATTATTTTTGGCTGAGTTCCCACCGTTTGGAAACTGTGCTGCAACTAAACCCATCCTATTCAATATCGGCAATGCCACAGCTGTTCTCTTCCAACTACAAGTCTCCTTGCAACTGAGTACTTTTAAGTCAAGGAGCTACGGTAGTGTACAAAAAATATTTTCACACACGAAGGTTAAAGGAACAGAACTAATAACACGGTGCACTGGTCTGATGAACAACATATAAACTAGCAGACTCTCCCCAAGAGCAACTGAATTTAATAATAAACAATGTTTTATGTAAAGTAGTCACACTGTGAAATGTGGGTGACTTCTTTCCTACTCTCTCTCAGGGTCTGGCACCAACAGCCATAACTGGGAAGTGAATAGTATTAAAATTTGTGATTATTGTTTTGTTGTGTACTGCATGAAGCAGTATAAGGAACCAATGCAGACACTGGAAAGAGATCACCAATCAGACACTGAGGTGTCATCTTGATGTGTGAAGAGCCTTGCACATCATTCATAGGGATAAGAATTTTCCCTTCTAATTAGCAGACAGCAAATCACAGACTGTAGCTTCTCCTTTAATATAACCGATATCAATCACAATGTTTGAGGAACACGCCTTTGTAAATCTCTAGAAGTCTCCAAATAAAAACAAACAGATAGAGCACAATAAGGAATTATTTCTAGAAAGGTAATTTCTAAACAAAAAACACCATACCGCAGATAGCAATTTAGAAATCATTATGAAGTAACTGCAGGATCCATGGGAAAAAAAATTGAGAGTGAGGCTACTAAATGGTAATATATGGGGCTAGATTCCCTCTTGCATTCAGGCATCATAAAGGGGCTAAACAGCAGCTTGATAAGGAGAATAAGCAGCTGGTGCAAAGCCAGTGTATCAACCACCTACACCGGGGTGGGCAAAATATGGCATGTGGGCTAGATGTGGCTCTCCAAGGGGTTTTATCCAGCCTGCAGCAGGTCCCTCAGCCCTGCCCAGCCTAGGCGTGCGGGGCAGCCTCAGCTATGGCGTGTGCAGCCAATCCCATCACCACAGGAATGCAGCAGGGCCCGGGTGGCGCAACAGCTGGATTTTGCTTCCTGGAAGCCCTGGTGGCGGTGGCTCTTTCCAGCTGCCATTGCCAGTGTCACCACCAGACCTGAACACGCTGCCCAGGCACCCCAGCCTCTCCACCCCACATTTACCGCCAGGGACACCAGATGGACCAGCCACTTAGGGGGTTTTTGGTGAGCCGTTGCAGATTTGGGGGGGTGGGGGGAGTGCACTGATTTGGCCCACAACAGCTCATCAAAACCCCTAAGGGGCTCTCCAGCCCAAATAATTGCTCAGCCCTGACCTACACCATCCACTGGCCATTGTCTGAGTCATCAGCATGCTGCAATTCTACCCTAATAATCTCTTGGGGGCTAGCTGACATCAGCAGAACAACCCCAAGGCTCCTCTAGCTTAGGGTGGGTTGCACATATCCACTAGCTACCAGGGTGTCCCACCTGGACCCCCGAGTGCCACTCATTCTTGCTACATCAAACAGAAACTTGATGAGACAGAGAATCTTGGCCATGCTGCAACACACAGGTAGATAGATATATGCCTTCTACACCGAAATTCTACATTCAAATGAATGTTACTATATCTGTCAAAGGATGTTTTAAGCGTCTTGTTGGGTGCTACTTACACACATTGCTTTAACAAAACCACATAATGAACAGCTGCAAATGTTACCAGAGACATCTGAAATACTAACATGTTTCAATGCACTACTTATATTTGTACGTTGGGTTTACTGAACTGTGCAGTCAGAGTAAAACAACAGAAATGGCTTACCTAAAGAGTTTTGAACAAGGCTCATGGTTATGAATTTCTGTAATAAAAAAAAAAAGAAGACGTATGTCCCAGCTGTTAAAGACAAAGGTAAAACTATGGCAGTATATTTCATGCAATCTTTTCCAAATATCAAATAGGAAACAAATAAGCAAATAACCTCTCTCGTGCTGTATCTCTGGACTACTCCCAAAGACACTGCAACTTGCCCCTGTAGGATGAGACAGTGTGACCCTTTGACAGATACATTTTTTTCTAACCTTCCAGGATAAAAATGGCTTAGTTTGTTAGCTGAAACTGAATCTAATAATTACATTTTAAAATATTTTCCCAAAGTTATACGTTTTCCCCCCAACATATTTCTGAATTCTCACATATTTGTTTTTCATGCAACTTTTCTCCTAGAAGTTTGTGCACACACTTACAGGGGCACTGACAGATAGGAAGCAATCACTGCAGTGAGATGTGCTATGAGAAACTAAAGTGGGTGGTGCGAAATGCAGGTTAATAGAGGCTAAGTACCACCTCCTAAGCACCAGAGTCACTTGGCTCTCTATTTTCAGCCAAAGTAAAAAAAACTCGAAAAAATCCAAGATCCCTCTATAAGCAACAAAGGTAATAAAGGGTCAGTACACTGGGGCAAATACATGAGAAAGTAATCAATAATCCTACACAGAAGATATTTTCCCTTTTTAAAAGGGAATCAAGATTTGTTTCTAACTACCAGTTCTTACACAATGTTCCCTTCCAGTTACTCTTTGTATTTATTTGCACCTTGCTCTACCAATTCTTTCAAATCTCCTCCCTTGATGTTCCCCAGGTTCTGTAGAATTTAAGCTGATATTATATTTTGTTCTCTACCAGAGAGAGCACCGAGCAGAAACAATGCTTGGTATCATCCTCCCTGAAGAATGACTCATCACCTGCTGCTTTGAAAGTCACAGACTCTGTGCTCACAATTGCACTTTCAGCTCAATCAGAATCAAACCACAATACCAAAGAACACTCTACACTTTAGTTTCCCAATACTTTCAGACACTGCCAAAGAGATCTCTGCACATCAATGTATATGTGCACTTCTAGAAATTAAGTTGCAGTTGGCTATTACTGTTAATGATGCAGCTGTGAAAGTTACAACATTTTATTTAATTGCAAAACAAAGGAAATTATGCCAGCTCCAGATTTATTGCCCGGCATTCTTGAGGCTTGTAGAAACGATTCACTAAAAGCCAGTAAATCAAACTGTTCCAACATAAAACATAATTCTTTCTAACAGAAATAAACCAGCCAGGGTTCTGAACAATCAGCCCTCATTCTCATTTTACTATAAAGACCTGATGCTGTACAATTTTAAAAAAAATAAACCAGTGTGGCCCTGCTTGTGGAATTCATCTTTCAAAGTTGTTTAAGGAAATTTATATATAGAAGAAAATCAGCAGATCTTCTCTATGCACTCATTAATATACTTATCAAAGTACTGAGAAAGTCAATATTTTTTCTTAAGTTAGCTCAAGGACAGGCAGTCTACACTTATAAGCCCTTTACAAGTCTACTAATTATTGTGGCTTAGTTCTAGATACAAGCGGAAAAAGAAAAATACCTGTCTCTTGAGATTCTTAATTACATGGCTGCCATTACTATTTTAAAGTGGTTAGCAGAACCTGTAATTTCAAGGGAAATGTTTAGTTCTAAAACTGACTAAAACATAAGAGTTATTTTGAAAGAGACTGTGTTGGTCAACCCTTACACATTCACAGATCCCCACTGAAGTCCATGGTGGTCTGCCAGCACAGATCTGATTACAGGATTGCTGAAGGTAGATTTACTTTAAAAAAAATCTACAACCAATAGAAATATTTGAAACAAGTGAATCATTTTGCTTTCATCTATACATATATCAACAAAAGAGAGCACCTAGCCCTTTTGCTATGTGCTCCTTTATTATTTTTAACCTTGCCAGCTATAAAAACTGACCGCTCCTATTACAAACTCTCACTAATTAATTAAAATATCTACAGTAACCCTGCAGCAAAAATCAAGTCAGATCTTTAAAATATCCCATACGGGTCATATTATTCTCGTACAGTCAGCAAAACAAATAGCTTTGTGAAATTTTCCTACAGGTCAATAAATAAAGCCTCCAGTTACACATATCCCACATATAATCATGATATATAGCCTCACTGAAATCAAAGCGTCTATATACAGTGGTCAAGTTAAACAAGAGATTAAGTATTTGCAAGATTTGGGCCACAGGCTGTCATTGACTACAGAGTGAAATAGGTTGCAAAGATTCTCCTCTAGCATTATTGCAATGACTAGTCTCATCATTGTCCAGAGAAAAGCAAATGTAAACAAAAAAGATGACATTATTAAAAGGGGTTTGTTTTTTACATTATAATCTTAATGACAATATAATATTAGTTATATAAATAATGATTTAAAATAGTGATTTTAATTTTACCAGGTCCCTTTAACTGCTGAAGTAAAGTCAACAGATGTGTTTAAACACGGTCAAAGCTCGTCATGTTGTGCTATAAAATTCAACCAATTCACAAAACTTACTGAATGGTTAAGATAAGTAATATTTACATCACAAAGTAGTATGTTAAAAATGCAGCCCCACAAGGACCACTTTTTTCCTGATGTTTCAATTAGGTATGTACAAACATGAATGTGATTAAGCATATTTTAATTACAATTCTTGGGAGTTTGGAAACCTGTCTGGGCCTTACAGAAAAACTAGCAAAAATCCTTACTTAAGGAAAAAAAGATTTATTAAAAAAGGAAAACTGAACTGAGTGACTGATCTTTTAGTTTCTCAGAGTTTGTGTTTAGCATCACTTACCAATTATCTGAAGAAATTCAGTGTTGCTGATCTGTGAATCACTAATGCTAAATGTCTCCTCTTGTCTTACTTCTCCCAGCAAAAATCCTTCCTAAAATTTAAAAGAAAAAGGACACGGAATAAAAATAGAAATAAACCACTATTATACATAAATTCACTGGTAACAGTCAACATTGGAAGAATCTTTAGCTCATCTGAACTTGTACCTGGGAGTAAACAAGGTCCTGAACGGTCCCTCTAAACGAGAGACTCAAAAATGATTTAAACCCATCCTTGCTTGAGGTAGGAATTGAAAAATCCAGAAACAGAATATCTAAGAGTCATGTACTAATCAACAGAAATGTTTCAACAATAGAATTCTGCTGATTTCTAAATGTAAAGCAAATTTGTATTATATGCTACTGGATCAAAAGCTTGGGTCAGGTTTATGCTAGGGTATAAACATCTGGATTGCAATGGTATGTAACCTTTGATTTCCAGCACTGAAAACAGTGATACTCCAAGGTATAAGATGAAGATGATGCTTAGCTTATATGCGTTAACCATTCTAATTTAAAACCTATCCCATATTTAATGGGAATGCCACACTGATCAAAGATCCTGGTTCAACACAGATGCTTAACTTTACTAGCATGAACAGTCCTACCAGAAACAATGAGGCTACTCATAAACGTAACTATACACACAAGCATTTGCATGATCAGGGCTTAAACCACTCCGCCAAATTACCCTTCTTCATTAAAATAAGATGGGTGTAACATTTCTGCAGGCATTATAAACTCATTATGACAAATTCCACTTGGTTGACACTAGAAGCATAATGCCCCCCTCCTTTCTAAAATGCAATCAGTAGAAAAGCACAATTGCTGGTAACACAACTAAACAGATCCCTCTTGAAACCCTACTTCTTGCTCACAGACACCTACTGATGGGGCATTTTTTGGATTGGGATGAGGATGCACAAGTGCTGGTCAAAGTAGGCCAGGGTGGCCAATCTGTGGCATGAGTGCCTGGGACAGCCTCTGCATGCAGACTGGGGAAGATCAGGGAGGGGTCAGACAGCACAGCACCAGATAGAGCAGGGCAAGAGATTAGACAGAAAGCACAGAGCAAGAACAGAAAGCAGAGCAAGAGAACAGACAAGGAGTACAGGGGAAGGGCAGAAAGAAGACCAGGAGATCACACACAGAGCAAAGAATAGGAGCAGAAAGCAGAGCGGGAGATCAGGGGGACCCTGGAGCACTGGAGCAGAAAGCAGAGCAGGAGCTCAGACAGGGAGCACAGGGCAAGAGCAGAAAGCAGAACAAGACAGCAGACAAGGAGCAAAGAGTAGGGGCAGAAAGCAGAGCAGACCAGAGGGATCATGGAACACAGAGTAGGAGATCAGACAGGGAGCATAGGGCAAGAGCAGACAGCAGAGCAGGAGATCAGAGGGACCCTGGAAAAAGCAGAGCAGGAGATCAGACAGGGAGCACAGGGCAAGGGCCGAAAGCAGAGCAGGAACACAGATACAGAGCAGAGGGTAAGACCAGAGGAACCGCAGAGCAGAAAGCAGAGCAGGAGATCAGAGAGATGGCGAGCAGAAGGGATAAAGAGCAGAAAGCAGAGCAACAGAACACAGAGGACAAGGAGCATAAGGCAGAGCAGGAGATCACGCAAAGAGCAAAGGATCAAAGCAGAAAGCAGAGCAGATCTGAGGAAGCATAGAGCAGAAAGCAGAGCAGGAGATCAGACAGGAAGAACGGAGCAAGGGCAGGAAGCAGAGTGGGAGATCAGACAAGGAGCAAAGAGTAAAAGCAGACAGCAGAGCAGGAGACCAGAGAGTTCCTGGAGCAGAAAGCGGAGCAGCAGACGGGGCCGGAGAAGGGCCAGGTCGCGGGGCGGGCGAGCGGGCGGCAGGCAGGCGGCAGGCAGAGGGGGGGGCCGGGCCGGGCCGGGCACCTACGTGGTCCGCGCTGCTGTTGGCGCTGCAGTAGCAGACAGAACTGAACGTGTATCCCGAGATGGAAGCCGCCATAACGGAGACCACCGCCGCCGCGGCCGCCGCTCCCACAAGCCCCCGCGCTGCGCTCCCGCCCGGCTTCCGGCGCCGCGCGGGGGCCTCTGGGAAATGTAGTTCGCAGCTGCAGGGGGGGGGCAGTCTTGCCAGTGCCCGGCTTCCGCTCGGCCAGGGGTTGCCAAGGGGGTGGAGAGGTGCATCGTGCCCCAAAGCCAACCACCGCGTTTTTTTCTCAGCTAAAGAGAAACTAGCAGCTTTCCCGCAGGGCCCCCACATGGTCCCCCAGAGGCACTGGGAGAGAGACACTCCAAAGTGTGCTCATTTCAGGCATCTTCCCAGATCTGCACGGAATGAAGTCCACAGTGTACAGGGCTGCTGCTTACTCCAAACAAGTCATTACAGGGATGGGTAGATGCCTCAAGAGCTTATGTGCTTTGGGATATGGGACTTGGTGGCACCAAGATTACAATATCTTCTTTAATCAGTATTCAGTGTCACAAAAAATCATGAACAGGGTTATATGACTGCTTGCAAGTATCCTGTGCCCTTGCAGAGTGCAGAGTTCAGCAAAAATCAACTGAAAACCAGGAAATACAAAGTTAAGACATAAGCTAAGGGAACCTTAATTCCGCCCTCTTTGAAAGATGACTAATGTGCCCATGACACACACTTGCCGAGCCTCTGCTGTCGCAGACAGCACAGAACACTAGGGGAAATGTAGCTTATGACCATTGCAGGCTGGAGTCTAATACATTTGAGAAGGCATTGGACGTGGGTTTGAGTTTTCTGGAATGAAATATTCAGGAAGGCCAGAGGTACTCCTGGAACTTTGCATGCAGCTTTCACAAGGTTGTTTTGTCAGTAGTTTCCCTAGTTTTCTTGGCAGACACTGATGTTAATTTAGGCAGTGGTACCTCCCCTGTAGGTTTGTAGTTGAGGAGTTAAGGTGTTTGCAGTGTGCGATTCTTAAGTGGTCCTCCCAGCTTCTGTACCTTTTATTTTAAAGTAACAGGAATAGTAGGTGTGCTTAAAATGTTTGGAATATTTGCATTATCTTAACTCTTCACTTTCTGGTTTCAGATATTTAAATGTGGGCCCTCTCCACGTTCTTGCAGCCACTAGGTCTCTTTGGGCAACAGAAGTTTGTGAACATTTTGGGGGCATTTAATTTCCTTTTAAAAAAAAATAATTTCTCAGCAAGCCCGTATTCCAGCTTCCCAGGTCCCCACTCCATTGCCTCTGTTTCCTTGGCAATGCATATCATAGGGTGCACTAGTGGCATGTTATTCTCTTCATTGGCCACTGTCTTGACATCATTACTATTTACTACCATCTGCTTTCCCCTCCCCCAACCATTCTCCTCATCAAGAGGCAGACATCAGCATGGGACTGCAAACTGAGCACAGGATCATAGGGGATTGATTACATTTTTGGAAGTGGAGGGAGATCAAACATGGTAGGGACAGGGGAGGAAAATGTGTCCAGTAGTTTGGACCAGACATTTGAGAAACTTGGATTCGGGTGTTTTAGTTTTACTGTGATTTAGTGAAAAGGAATCTGTAAAAACGGGGATGATAGCACTCCTTTACCTCACAGGCATGTTGTGAGGGAAAGTATATTAAAGACTGTGGAGACACAGTCTCTCAGAAGCTTTTGGACATGACAGTGATAGGGGCTGTATAAAAACCCATAACTGGTCCTTTGATAACAGGGACAGATCCAAAATACTCTAGTCTAAAATATCCAAGCATACTGTTCTGACCCCCTCCTTTTTACCCTGTTTTTTTCCATCTCCCTGTTTTATCTCATATTCTTCTGCAGCTGCTTGGACTCACCTAACTCTCTACTTAACTCTCACTGTCTGGTTTCAGATATTTCAATGTCCCTCTTCATAGTCTGATTCTCCAACATTCCCGCCATCATGCCCAGTACTTCAGACCTCCTCTCACACACCAGCATGGTGCTTTTCCTCCGATTTCTGACACTGTGAGCTCTATTCTCCTGCTTGACAATCCTTGCTTCTTGTAAGCTTGGAGGAATCATGGGGAAGCTGGTGGGGCTGCAAGGAGGCCTTGTATAAGATGAAGGGAGGCAGGAAGGGGCAACAGAGCGAAGATGACCCTGTCCTGGCCTATAGGAAGGGCTAAGAAGCTGAGAGAGATCTGAAATGGCCCATTCATCTCAACAGGATATTGTTAGGTTAATGAGGCTACTTCACAAAGAAAAAACTGATTGAAATAATAGCTCTAAGACCTAAGAACTACTTCAGTCATCTTGCTGGGTGTCCCCAGTCAGTGCTCACAAACTTGTACTATGCAGCAAGCATGCCTGTTTTCGGCTGCACGTGCATGTACAGAGCCCCAACATAGGTATTCTCAGTTCCCGATCCAGTGGGGTATGGCCTTCACAGATTCTAGCTCACATGATGGGGCAAAGGCAAGGAATGAGAAACCCAATGGGGCACGGCACCAGGATTCCCAGCTCACAAGGGTGACAAGGAAAAGAGCTTAACCCCCACCCCTTAGAGGAACAGGGTCTCTCATATCCCAGCTGTCAGGGTGGGCACAAAGAGGGGTTCAACCATTCAAATACTCTCAAAGGAAAGCTCTCAAATGACCTTATGTGGGTTTGAAGTGTCGTAACCATACAGGAAGCGGAGGAGCACCATCACTTCACAGACTGAGACCTTTGTTGGCATCCAGAGCCCATCTTTCCCACACAAGCCCTCAAGATGGGAAAATTGCCAGAAACATTTACCATCTTCCCCCATATCTCTGAATCAAGTGATCCATCTGCAGCCACCACATTTCCTAGATAGGTTTTCTTTATTGCGTTGCTCAGTCTAAGTGACCACTGGATACTTGAGGGCTCCACATTGCACATAACCACAGTTTTTTCATGACTGACCTATAGGACCCAGGCTGAGAGCCTAGGGCAGTGGCTGTTTGCTTCAACTTGGGCTGACTCTCAGCCACAAAACCAGCAGCAAACAGCAAGTTATAAATCACTGCAGTCTATAGACTCATAGAGAATTGGCTGGAAGCGACCTTCAGAGCACATCTAGTCTAACCGCCTGGCTGAGACGGGATCATCCCTATCCAAACCATCCTATACAATGCATAATCTAACCTCTATGTAAAACTATTGCCAATTTGGATACAACACAAACCTAACACCCTAACCTGCCACAGGTAAAGCAGGAGAACCACTGCACTGAGCCTTGATTGTAATCTGCTAAGGAAGAATAGCCTGCGATCTAAGTTATATTGGGACAGTGTCAAAGGCATCACAGAGGACAAATATAAGAAATGTGTTGAAAAGGACAAAAGTCAGCATTTGGCAGCCCTGTCTCGTACCAGGTGTAATGTCAAAAGGGAGGTTTGAGCCCTGCAAACTGAGCTCCTTTGGTTGTGAAAGCCAGCAATCAAGCAGACCATTTGTTCTGGTCATCCAAGTCCGACAATACAGTTTGAGAGACAGAGTCAAATGCTTTGGCTACGTCTATGAACAACACACAAGATGCTCTGTGTTACTCTCAGCAATAGCCGTGTTGGTCTGAGACAAAAAGAAATGCAAAACTCTAGAACTCTTGGTTCAGAGATGATACATTTTATCTGTGTTGCTTTTTTTTTTTACGTTACTCTATTTTTTCCTATTGCTTCTGTGTTATTCTCTGCATGTTTCCAGCAGCTTCTTTAGTGCAAACACGTCAATGGTTGAACTGCTGCAGCAGGAGCCACGTTGGCCTTCAGGCAGGAACGCCTCCATGAGGCCAGCAGTTGATTCAAGACAATGTGAGCCGAAATCTTGACATCCTGGGTAGCAATGGCAGGTGTATCTGCAGGACAAGAACAAGGCTGCCCTGCAAGTCTGGCGAGCTGCACTCATTCTGCCACATGAGAGCAAGAGATGCAGCCTAGGTGGTGCTGGGACTTGGCTGCAATAGCCCCTGGCGGGGAGGGGATAGCAGCAGTGGGCCCCACAATCATTCCAGTCTCTTGCAAAGGAGCTGCAGAAATTAGAAGGCATCTCCCCCAAATAAACAGCCTCTTTCTCCCGGTGGCAACAGACCAGCCTCACGTTTGCGCTAAGGGTGTGAGCACACAGCGGGGCAGGGCACGCACCCACCCTCCCAGCAGGTGCCCCGCACCACCTCCACCATAGAGCCGAGGTCCTCCATGCAGCCTAGAGCGGCAGCCGCCCAACGCTCTCTGTGGTACTCTATGGTGCGCCTGCACTTCCGGGTCTCACGTGGTTCTGCAGGGATGGGGAGCGGGGAGGACGCGTTCGGCCCCTCTGTCCTGGGGACCAAGGAGCAGTGAGTCGGGGGCGGGGAGTGGCGCCCCCTACCGCCGTGGGGGTGCAGGGCAGCGCTTGCCCCTGTCCTGCCCAGCTCCCCTGGTCTAGGAGGGGGGTGTGGACTGGGCAGAGGGTGGTGGTCCCCTGAACCTCTCCTGGGCTCAGCCAGGGGCTTCCCTGCAGCTCCTGTGTTGTTGCTGACTTTTCTTTGCAGGGACAGAGGTGGGCCAGCAAAGGGCGCCAAGGTCAAGTTCACTGGGGAAATACAGTGATGACACCCCAGAGCACATTGTTAGCCTGCTGGGATTTCTCAGGACCTGCTAGATTAAAAGTATACCCAAAGTTGAGACGCAGTGTCCATGAAAAATGTGATACAATGAAAACCTGAGACATCTGTGGTTCTGGACTGGTTTTATAATCCTGGAGTGCCAGGGCATCCCATCTTAAAAGACAAAAAATTGAAGCATGAGCTAAGCTGGCTTTGGTTGGAAGATCTTGACATCAGTGGGAGTTAGAAAGATTAAAGAGGTTGGCCCCAAATGCACTGGCTCATTATTAGCCTGCACCTATTCATTGTTCCTCATTTCATTACCCAGTGTTATCAACAAAGAGCTCCAGATCCACTTTTGCAAGGTACAAATAGTGCTGTGAGTGGGGGAACACCATGGAGAAGTTAATGAGCTCTGACATGAGTGATCATAAAGCCTGTGTGTGCAGTCTCTGGCAGGTTACCAGTAAATTTCTCTGATTTTCCCCCAATGTTTTCACTGTTAGGGAAGAACTTCACACCTTGTGAGAGTAACAGGGTGTCAGACAAAGAATGTTGCTGAGTGTGGGTGCACCTGCTCCTTTATAACCTGATCGATCTGGTTTGGTATTAAAGTGCTTAAGAGAATATGCACCCTGAAAGATGTACATCTTGGATATGCCTGAGACACTTTTACCACTATACCCAGTGGAACCAGCTGCTGAAAAGTCTCTCTTGGATGGCAAACAATCACCATAGCAGCTTCCATATTCCTTCTCTAATCCCAGATGCTGGTGTAGGAAATGGGATTTAAAGATGCTTCCATGCATGTTCCTTGTTGTGAGGACACTGGCATCTAGCGTTACCTTATTGCAGCCTGGTTTACATCAGAGGACCGGCTGAGTAGGCAGAGTGGCTCCAGGGTTCAAGGAGTAGAAAAGCGTGCTCTTACTCCAACACTCTTTAGCTGCAGCTAGGAAATCTGGCCTTTCAGGTTGCCTTATGTGTACGTGATCTTCCCACCTACAATTTGCCCCTGATCTTCTGTCTAGATCAGGGCTGTCCAGCTTCTAAGAGGCCAGAGGCCATACCCACCATGGGCCCTGCCAGTTGGGACCGCATGCTACCGGAGCCACAGGCCCCCCAAGCTGCACACTACATAAGCATAGTGCTCTCTCCCCTCTCACATGCTCACCCCAACACTGCATGCAGCACAACGAGATGTCACCTTCAGCTACCTGGCCATGGGCTTCCCTGCTGTATGGTTGCTGCAGCCAGAGCTATGTATACAGCAGTAGCAGCTGGATGGGAGTCTGAGGGCCGTGTGTTAACCCCTTGCAGGCTGCGTGCAAACCACAGGCCACAGTTAGGAATGATTTAGACCAGGGATGTCTGTTAATTTCAGTATTCTTTTCTCTTTCTTCTCTAGCTGGGATGCTGCATATGAAAGAGAACTGCAACATTTTCAAGAAAACGGAGATACTGGAGAGATTTGGTAAAAAAAAAAAAAATGTAGCTGTCAGTAAATATTTTTATGTTCCCTTCTTTTGAAAGTTACATAGTAATTTTTTTCTTTTTTCTAAAGCATTATAAGTCTGCTGGGTCCCCAGGTAACTCTGGCTGTGGGTAACATGATGGGAAGTTTTTTTACCGTGAAGGCACCAATTCCTGACAGTCCCAGATCTAGTGTAACTAGAAATTGTTAGGTTCTCTCTGACAACTGTTGTGTGAAAAGCAAGCTGGCAAATATAGTCTGATTTACTAACAGACTAGTGTTCACTTCCCTGAGGACATGCATTTTTATCCTCAGGGGCTCAGAATTATGCAGACAGCGTGCAAGCTTCCAGTGTTGTCCTTATTTTACCTCCCGTGAGTACATAGTGAGAACCTCAGCTTCTAGTACCGGTAATCCAGTTGGATTTAAGGCTTTTTGGTTCACTTAAAACTTGGAATATGATCTATGTAGATTGTTGCCTAGGTAATGTAGTGACAGGTGCATTATCAATGCCCCAGAGTGTGGGACAGAGAGACACAGAGTTGCTGTGTTACTCATGGATCTGTGTTATCTTGAGAACCTGAGCCTCTATTTCTTGTAGGTTTGGAGAAGAAAGCATGGTTCGTTTGATCAGATGGATGAAAAAACAAAAGATCCCCCTGGACAGTTCTGTGCTTGACATTGGAACTGGAAATGGCATTTTGCTGGTTGAATTGGTTGGTATTTTTTGAAAATTGTGCTTTTGGTACAGAATCAAAGTGAAGGGCAAAACATATACATTTCCTAAAAAACAGGAGAATCTTTGCAAGTACCAAATCACACTGGAACTAAAAAGATAATCCAACTACTATATTTTCTCACATATACCGCCAAATATAGCATGCACCTTGCATTTATTTTGCTTGAGGTAGAAACCTAATACCATGGATGTTTAAAGGTCTGACACGTTGTTACCTCAGGAGTGGCACAGCAGGACATGAAGATTAGTAATCTTGTTTCAGAGTTGCTTTGTGTTTCTTTTCATGTTTTTGATTAAGTGTTTGGACATACTTCAGTGGTTCTCAACCTTCTTCGACTCAAGGCACTTCTCCATAACTTTGTGAATTGAATGACCCCATTTCAAAAACTAAATTTATTACAGTGCTTATCTCCTTGTAGAGGGGCTGGGTATTGGGGGCATGGCAGCAGTCAGGCCAGGGACAATCCTGAGCCTGGACTTATCTCCTCACACTTTGCTTATCACTTTACTTCTCGCCTCACACCTTGTAGCAGCTTTCAAAAGGCCTAGTATCCTGGTTGAGAATCACTGGTATAGCCTTACTGTAGGATTAGACTGAGCTCACAGATCAACAAAAAAATACACAGAGTTAAAAACTGCTTCATCTATCTCATTGGAAATGTTCATTTTAAGCTTCCACTGCACGTAGAGTTAGCAGCAAGTTGGCTATACTTGAGTATTATATCATCCTTAAAACTGACACCTGATATCCCATTACAAATATAAAAATATTTTTCTTCTGTATGAGGAAAAACAGTAGCTTGTGAAATCTCCTTTTAAATCTCCATAGGTACAGAATAAGAAATGCTTTTTGTGATAATGTGCTCCAAAATACTGCAGTCACATGTGTAAGAAATTTTTTTCAAGAGCAGTTCTCTTCTGAAAATGACAGTAAAAATGGGATAGTTTGTAGTGTCTCAGATTTGTTCAGTTTATAACTAAAAGAATTATTTTTCCCCACTTAGTGTTTTTTTCTGTAGGATCCAAAAATAAATTTGGGATTTTTTTTTTTGGATTGTGCATCATCATCAGTAATAAAAGTGTACATTTGGAGCTGAGATCTGGTGCTTGCACAGAAACTGAAGAGCTGGAGACACAGACAAAAGTGCAGCTCCCTGCTGTAACTCACAGCACTTCTCAGGAAGCTCTATAAGTTACAGCAGTCCCCCGGACCCAACAGATGTTTGCTGTTGGGTCCCAGGGGTTTGGGGATTCAGCAATTTGGGCTGAGTTTCCTTCCTAGCCCAAAGGAAGTTCCTGTCCACACCGGCTCCCAGCATGCGCAGACAGAAGTTAATGAAGGTGCCGTGTTTGGAGCATCTAAATCCTCATGAGGTTTCAGATTATCATGGGATTGGGCCCTTTTAAAGCTGTCTGCAGCCATGCACTTGTATTTGGTCATGAATATAGAGTGCTCTCGTGGGCTAGATTGGGCAATAATTGTTGTGTCTTTCTGCACCTTGAAAGAGTGAAACTGATGTTCAGTGTCTAGCGTAAAACAGTGGAAGGTGGTTGTACAGGGTATTTATTTGGCTACCAGAGAAAGAAAAGATGGAATGGAATAGCATCATAACTCCTGGGATAAGTGTGGATTTGTGGAACTGGAATGGAAGAATCATTAAAGAAGGATTAACAGTTAATTTTGGCCTTGGGCATTAGTTCCTATTGGCAGGCTGTATATAAAGGAGGCAGAAATCCGACAGACAAAAGTAGGTAATCCTACAAATGAAGTCAAGTACAGAGAGTGCTGTCTCCCAATGTACCATAAGCAGCTGCACCACTTGAGGGTGACCATTACAGTGCTTACAGATCCAATGTCCACCACAAGTCAAGGTATCAACTGCAGGTACAAGACTAGGACTGCTACACACACTTCAAGAGTGGCACTTCAAGAATGGCCAGGAATGGCACAAACCAATCTGGGAGCGGGTGACGGGCCCAAAAATCGATATGGATCAGGTGAGGGAACACCTTGAGAAACTAGACATTCACAAGTCCGTGGGCCCAGACGGAATGCACCCAAGGGTCTTGAAGGAGCTGGCAGACATCCCCCTTGGCAGGGATATTTGAAAAACTGTGGCACTCAGGCAAGGTCCCAGATGACTGGAAAAGAGCCAGCATGATCCCCATCTACAAGAAAGGGAGGAG
>NW_017728994.1:68012565-68013128 GCF_001723915.1 Gavialis gangeticus | reverse complement strand
ATGCACTCGAGAGTCTTGAAGGAGCTGGCAGACATCATTGCATCCCCCTTGGCAGAAAGATTTGAAAAATTGTGGTGCTCAGTCGAGGTCCCAGGTGGCTGGTCCCTGTCTATAAGAAAGGGAAAAGGGATGACCCAGGGAACTATAGACCAATCAGTCTTTTGTCCACCCCTGGAAAAATCCTTGAGAAAATTGTCAAGGGATCCATCAATACCAGACTGACAGAAGGCAAGATTCTGAATGCCACCCAACATAGCTTTGTGACTGGCAGGTCATGCCTGACCAACTTCATCTCCTCCTTTGACCAGGTAACATGTGCCCTGGGCAAGGGAGATGATGTGGACATCATATACCTGGACTTCAGGAAGGCCTTTGACCTAGCTCCCTATGATGTCCTCATGGTTAAGCTGGGGAACTGTGGCCTTGATCATCATACGGTCCGATGGCTAGGCAACAGGCTACAGGGTTGGACCGAAAGAGTACTAGTTTCATAGTTGAAGGGAGCAAATCAACGTGGAGCAGGGTTACCAGTGGAGTCCCTCAGGGCTTGGTACTCAGGCCAG
>NW_017728994.1:68011819-68012554 GCF_001723915.1 Gavialis gangeticus | reverse complement strand
ATTATAGGGGAGGGCCATTACACTGCAGGACAGGCTGGGGGTACTGGCTGACTTGGACACACTCTCAAGGCGGGCTGACCAACACTGGATGGCTTTCAATGCAGAGAAGTGCAAGGTGCTCCACCTCGATAGGAAGAACCCTCAGCATACTTACAGGCTTGGCAGTGCTACGCTCGCTAGCACCATGATTGAGGAGCAACCACTCATCCTGAACTCCCCTCTCCATTGGGTTGTGGCCTTTTAGGGCCTCTCTGACAAGCCTCTTTAGCTTGTCAAAGTCAGCTTTCCTGAAGTCGAGGACTTCTGTACAACTGACTGACTTGCCAGCTTTATGGCAGATGGTGAAGGTGATCAGTTAGGTTGCCAGTTAGGTGATCCCCAGTTGCCAGTACAAGGTCGAGCAGCACTTTACCTCTTGTCGGCCCATAGACTTCCTGCATCAGATATAAAGGTCGTCCACACATGAGAGAAAGGTTTGCGACCGTTTGGATTTGGCCGAGCACTCCTCCCAGGAGATGTCTGGGTAGTTAAAATCTCCCATGACAACCATACACTGGGATTGTGCAGCCTCAGTAAATTCCCTGGTGAGCTCCTGGTCGAGGTCCTGACTCTGTAGTAGACCCCCACCATAGTATCCCCTGTGCCGTGTTCCCCATGGATTTTAACCCAGAGGGTCTCAAGTCGTCCACCATGGGTGCCAATGTCGGCTTGCAGGGACGCGTAGCTTTCCTTGAC
>NW_017728994.1:68008045-68010993 GCF_001723915.1 Gavialis gangeticus | reverse complement strand
TTAGGAGGAGAACAAGTTCCTCCTGTTTATTCCCCAGGCTCCTGGCATTTGTGTATAGACACGCAAGTGTCCCCTTAGGGGCTCTTGCCTTGCCTACGTTTTGTTCCAGGGCTGGGGCTGGGGTGGGATCCCTTATGTGCCTTGGCCTGCTGGCTTTCAAAGGGCCATTCGGTGGGCCAGCAGTGGCAGTGGTCCCCGTATCCCCCAGCGGGCTTAGCTTAAAGCCCGGTGGAGCAGGTCAGCCAGTCTAGCTGAGAAGAGCCTCCTCCCCAATGGAGAGAGGTGGAGGCCATCTCTTCCCAGCAGCTCACTGCCTCTCTCTCCAAAGAGCACACTGGTCATGGAAGCCAAAGCCTTCCCCATGACACCAGCACTGCAGTCTTTGGTTGACTACCTGGATCCTCCTCTCCCTCCTCAGCCCACAGCCCGAGACTGGGAGGATCGATGAGAACACCACCTGTGCCCCCAGACCCTTTAGCCCCGCTCCCAAATCCCTGGAGCACCTCATGACCCAGCTAGGAGCACTCTGAGCCGTGTCATTGGTGCCCACATGGATGAGAAGCATGGGATAGCGGTCTGTGGGCTGGAGGGGTTTAGGGATCTTCTCCACAATGTCACGGATGCGGGCCCCTGGGAAGCAGCAAACTTCCTGGGCTAAGGGGTCAGGGCAGCAGATTGCCCCCTCAGTCCCCCTCAGGATGGAGTCTCCCACAACAAACACTTTGTGTTTGGTCTTGGGGAGAGTGGGGACAGTAGCTACAGTGTCCTCTGTGTTGCCTGTGGGAGCTGGCAACTCAGCAGGCTCTGCTGCGGCTGCAAGAGGCTCGTACCTGTTGCAAAGCTCCAGCGGGGCAGGGGCCTTGGTGCAATGGGCCCCGGGGTCCTTGATCACCTTGGTCCAATCCCGTGACTGGACAGTAAGGGAGGTCCCCGGGTTTTCCCTTATCCTGGAGGGAGACTGTGGTCTACCCTCTGCCTCCCGGGGGAGAAGGGCCTGGCAGTGGGAGTCTATCTCCTGCTCACAGTCCCTGATGGCGCGCAGTCTCTGGACTGCGGCTTGGAGCTCCTCCAGCTGGCACGCCAGAGACCCCAGTAGGGAGCAGACCCCACAAGGGGAGGTGGTCATGCTCCCGGGCCCCAGAGCCTGAAAAAGGGACAGGCAGCCCACGCAGCCAAAGGCTCTGTCTGCGTGAAGCCCGGAACCACGAGCTCCGTCTGGGTGGCCGTCTCTGAGGTGCCGGGGGGGGGGCCGCAGAGCCCGAGGGGACCCTCAGGGTGCGGCGCGTGCCCATCCGTGTCATGCTGCTGGTGGGCTGGCTACGGCTGGGACTGTCTGCTCTGGGGGACTCACAGGCAGGGCCTCGGGCCCTCCCACTCGCCCTCCTGCAGAAACTCCCGCGCTAACTCGTGCAGAGACACAGTTGATAGTTTCACCTTTTCCTGCCCAAACAAAGGTAGTTAGTCTGCACTCATCCCATTGGAATGCTATGCGTTCAGTGTCATTGATCAAATGCCTCTATCTTGGCTCCAAAAACTCTATTCATAAGCAAATCTCCCTAGAAGTGACTGAGTCCTTTTGGCACCTTTCTTAGAACTGGAACTATTCTTGTATCTCCTTCAGCTCAAGTCACACAAGGCTCAGTCTCCTCTCTGACATTAGCCAACATCTACGTCAATGCACTGGGAGCTCCAGGGAGATGGAATGGGGAGAAGCCTCAGCAATATACAGCTCTTCATCAGAACTGTCCCTGTATAGCTGAAATTAATGCCTGTATTAAAAGCCTCTGGCTAAAGCTGAACTTGCATATTTCTTGATATTATGCTGCCAGGGAAAGTGCTTTGAAAAGTTTATCTTTGTAGCACCCTCTACCGTAAAGGGAACCCGTTTTCAGAAGAGGTCAGCGTGCAACCTGGACATCCCATTGGCATTTTGAATGCACATTGCCAAAACCAAAATCAGTCACACCCCCACTTCTACATGTAGTTGGCTAGAAGATTGCCTCCTTTCCCCAACCAGTTCAGACCCAGTCAGACAGATCCACACATGTGACATTCAGACTTTATTATGGAAACTCTATCTAGGGAGGAAACCAGACACTGAAAAGACTGCAGCTGCTGCAGGACACAGCAAACAGATTGCTGTTAACACATCATCACCTGAATGTTCAGCTGTCTGCATGGGCTCCTTACTCAATACAGAATCCAATCCAAGTCGCTGTCTGGATACCTTTTGACACAGTGCGCCATTAGCTTATGGAAGGAACTCTGGCAAATGTTGTTGTAAAAAAGTCTTGGCAGCATTCAAATAAGGCTACATCTTAATTTGAACAATAGAAAGATAGGTGTTTACACAAGGTAGGATAAAAATAATGGCTAGGAATTTCAGCCTCATGCTTCAGGATTTAACCTCAACATTTGGTTGGCTTGTAAGAAGCACCTTTCCTGTTGATATGTCATTATAGATGTCCATCATGGAGGATTTACTCCTTCCTTGGGGTTATCTGCTGCTGGCTTATGTTCTCGTGCTGTACAATAATTCCTGTTTTCCAGGTTCATTTTGGTGTTGCTTAGAAGATGTATAACTTCACCAGGGCATTACCTTTCATAGGCCTGCTCAGTTCTTCACTTATTGGAAGAAGCTAGCCTTTAATAAACATTTCTGTTGATGTACAAGGCAGAATACAATCAGTTTAGCTCATTTATACCATTTTTTTTTTGTTCTGCATTGATAACAGCAATAAAGGGGTCTTTTTGTAATAAAAATGAACAGAGGGAGCAGGCCTGTTGCACAAGGATATTTTGCTAGCATGCTGATTACAATTCTCTACTCTGTAGGCAAAATCTGGTTACACTAATCTCACTGGAATTGATTATTCTCCTTCTGCAATAACTCTTTCTGAAGAGATAATAGAAGAACAAGGATTGCCCAACATTAAATTGCAGGTAAG
>NW_017728994.1:68000715-68003045 GCF_001723915.1 Gavialis gangeticus | reverse complement strand
TCTCCTTCTGCAATAACTCTTTCTGAAGAGATAATAGAAGAACAAGGATTGCCCAACATTAAATTACAGGTAAGCATTGAGAGAAATTATAGCCAAGAAAACACAAAGTAGTCGTGCCAGAGATTAATTGAGCTACTTGCTATTCCTATGTATTCATTTTAATACAGTAATTAGCTCTTTTGAAATTCACCGGAGTTTCTGCATACTTGGGAGGACTCTAACCAATAGCTTGTTAACACGCTCATACTTACAAGAAGATATTTTAGTTAGTGGGAACTTGTACACTTCTCATTAAGGGAAACAAGAATTTCATGCCTGCAGCAAGGGAATTGTTAGTAACTGGGTCCAAATAATTCTTGTAGACACCTAAATGGGATTTAGATGCCTATGTTAGGAAAAGTGATTTAAATTAACTTTGCTCTAGCAGCTGTAAAACCCTTTAGGTAGCTCTATTTTGGTTTTAAAGGATTGCTGAGTCATAGGCTTCGGCTTCTATGCATGCTCACAAGCCATCCAATTTTTGAACACCCTGGTGCTTAATTCCCACCTACACTCTGTTGTGAGTCATGGCAGAGTTGGGAAATGCATGAAGATTGCCTTAGTTGCCCTCAAAGCACACAAATCTCCCTGACACTGCTAAGTACAGTATAAAGCTTAGCACCCCTGGTCCCTCTCACTTGACCACTAGGGGTCTGCTTAACTTGTGGTTTCATGTATTTTGCGGAAACTGAGAAATCCAGGATTGTCCTTAAATCCGCAAAAACAAACAAACAAACTCCCCCTGCACCTCCAACTTAAAAATAAAATGCTGGCTCCCCAGTGGGAGGCAGCAGTCCTCATTGCTGCTGTGGCCTGCCCAGAAGAAGGCACCAGCTGGCAGGGCAGCATGAAGGACAGCAGAAAAGATGGCTGCCTCCCCCTTGTCCCTTCTCCCTTTCCAAGGGCCTTTCTGCCAATCAGCACCAAGGGGTGGAGCTACACAAAGGGCAGCCAGCAGACAGGATGGTGGCTGCCCCCTCTTCCCTCTTCCCACCTGGGGCTGCTCCACCAATCAGCACGAAGGGGCAGAGCCACCAGAGCAGATCCACGAAATGTTCATGGAATTTGCTCTTCATGCTGTGACCCGCCCATGAAAATTGGTAAATCTGACTGCGACTTGAGTAGCTGCAATTAACTGCAATTTATCGATAACTAGCTGGTGATGACGGTGTCCACCTTTTGAATAATAGCCTTCCAAAGGGAGATCTGGGGTGAGAGGGTTTCAACCCACTTCCCAGAAGATCTGGCCCTAGACTTAAAGGGTCAGTTCTGTAGTCTAGATTATGCATTTTGAATTTCAAGTATATGATAGAAAATTATATACTTCATTATAAAAACCTCAGTAGCTGGGCAGCTGGTGGACTGAGACCCCTGGTTTTAATGCTGAACAGCATTAATCTGCTGTTTGTTCTTTCCATATGTTATCGCTTTCCTTACACTTAGGTTGTGAACACTTCCTGTTAGACGCCTTCTCTTGTTATGCATTTGTACAGTACCCAGCACACTGAGTCCCTGGTCCACAGCCAAGGCTTCTAGTATACAATACAAGCATGGTAAGGAATAATAGAGCAGAGATCAAGCACATTCAAAATTGTGAGGGTCTCAGATACTAGGACAATGGGAGCCATATGCTCACTTGAGATGGGTAAGTAGGTAGCTGCATTTGTACATAATACATAGAAACAAATTGATAAGGCATCATTATTAAGGAAAGCCATTGGATGGCCACTTCACAAGCATGCCTAGCTGCTGCCAGTTTTGTATTGTTTCATGTTAAAGGAAGACTTGGCACCTCCCAAAGAGATGTTTTCATAGAAGTACACTTTTGATTTAGGTAAACGATTTTCTGACTCCTTCAGCTGAGCTATTAGGATTTCAGATCTGTATTGACAAAGGAACCTTTGATGCCATAAGCCTTAATCCTGATAATGCGGCTGCAAAGAGGAAGCAGTATGTGGAATCGCTCTGCAGGGTATTGAATCCAGAAGGCTTTTTCCTCATAACATCTTGTAATTGGACCAAAGAGGAACTGCTAAATGAGTTCAGAGAAGGTAAGTGGTTGAACAGAAGCATCTGCCAGCTGGTGCTTCTTTAAGGATCTGGTGAGTAAATGTTAATGTCCTATTGTCGATGATAAGGCAGGTGAGGATTAGACAACCCAACAGTAAATGGGCTAGATTATGCCTCAGTTTCATTCTCACTATTGCTCTCCTTTTCAAGGCATGGAGGGACAATTATGCTCTCCTATATTTTTCAGTGCTCATGCAGTTTAAGAGCGAGGGTTTTGTTAT
>NW_017728994.1:67981007-67995715 GCF_001723915.1 Gavialis gangeticus | reverse complement strand
GATTAGACAACCCAACAGTAAATGGGCTAGATTATGCCTCAGTTTCATTCTCACTATTGCTCTCCTTTTCAAGGCATGGAGGGACAATTATGCTCTCCTATATTTTTCAGTGCTGATGCAGTTTAAGAGCGAGGATTTTGTTATAACTACAAGTCTCAGAACAAGAATCTGAGAAATTATTTTGGGGAAGAGATTTATCATCATTACGTTTGAGCCTTGTCAGAACCCTCTACTTAACTGCCCGGCAGAGTTTTAAACCTTTGTACCTATTTGTAGTTACGAATTAACAAGTAACTAGACACTGATGCTGCAACCACACCCACATGTCACATGCTCAGTGAACCTCTGCACGAGTTTGAATATTTTTGTTGGTCAGATTTTGAATTTCATGCTTGAAGTTTCAAATCTAGGAGTATGGCTCTAATATAACCATTCCTCCTGGAGAACTAGAATTACTGGCAAGTTATAATCTTTTTTGCCATTAATCTACATGATCCAGCTAGCTAAGATTTTATTATCCAGAGAGGACTTTCAGCTGGATAAAGAAGCAATACAGCAAGAATATAGTTCTGTAAATTTTCAGAGTAACTAACATGCTCTGTTTCCAGATGAACTAACAGCTGTTTGCAAAGGGTTTTTCAATTTAATACATACAACTCACTTTTAATGAAATCATTTTCATTTCTGTCTGGCAGGATTTGACTTTCTGGAAGAGCTGCCAACACCCAAGTTCTGTTTTGGTGGGAAAACTGGAAACAGTGTAACATCCTTGGTTTTCCAAAGAAAAAGATGACGGCATCCATCTTTGACAAATTAGATTAGCTGAGAAAAGAAAAGTCTGAACTTTAAAGTAAATCTGACAGCAAGGAAGAAAGAAAAAAAACCACCGTATACATCTGTGTAAATAAATACTCACCAAATATACAGTTAGTGTGCACAGTAAACAGTTAACATGTTCAGTTATAATGGGACTGTAAAATATTATGGACAAGTTATGCAAAATTGTAATATTTTCAGGAGAAATTCTGCCTTTGTTATAGGCTGACGTGTTTCAATGAAAGTTGCCTGTGCACAAGCAATTTGTTTGTATTTGAACTGTAAACATTTTTTCCTGTTTAATTTTATTTTGATAACCAGCAGTTTAGAATAAACTGAAACTCTAAATCCAGTGTGAGGCAGAAACTCTTATTTCCAGGTTGTGTGATATACTAGGGAATGTGCTTTTGAAAACAAAATTTCGATATTTAATCATTTACATTCCGTGAAAGAAGCAGGAACGTTTACAGCATTATCCAGAATCCATATTCAGTTAAGGAAAAGGAGCAGTGAATATAAGACTGTCTCACTAGCAACCCACAGGAACATCATATTCTAGCAAGGGATGTTGATAAGTGCGCAGAGTTAGCCTACCTGTTTCCACTGAAGGCCAATTGTAGGTGCTTTTAAAACACCTAGCTATCTAATATTTGCATGCTATTGCAAATCACTAGCAGGGATCCAGTAAAATATGTACAGAAATTATCTGCTGTTAAAGCTGTTCAGTAGCATATACTCTTATATATTTTAATATTTATTATATATTAATGTATTATGAAGGGCCAATAAGGAACATCTGGTTCTCTAGTTAATTTTATAAGGTTGATTTTAGTTGTGGAAGACTCATGATGAGACCAGCAGAATCTCAAGCATAATACCCTACAGCTGATGATTTTTATTATTTTCTGTCTCTACCTTCATTTCCTCTTTTATTATTTCATATTTATGGAGTATTGATGTGGTTGCCTGGAGAAGAAGAAAAGTAATATTCATCTTCCCTTGTGCATTTTGACACACATTTTCAGATGGCAGTAAACATGACATTTCAAACATCCAGGAACCCTTATTAGGCAATCTGTGTCATTTTCATAAAGAAAGGTCATGTTTACCCATTAGGGAAGTGCTCTTTCTGGTTTCAGCCTAAGCAGGTTGGTTAGGTCCAGGGGATCTTCAAGGCAAAGGGAAGGGAATCTTCCATTCCACTGTCCTGTTTCCACACTCCCACTCTGTAGGGAGATAAGGATCCAAAACGAGAAGGAGATCCTTCATCCCCAGCTTGCTGAACTGTGCCCCAAGTATTGAAGGTCAAAATCTGCATCTCTTTGGACAGTGAAGTTGTGCTGGTTGTCCCACAGAACGGCCCAACAAGAAGCAAGGAGAAGGCTTTGGATCCAAATTCATTCTTTGTTTGTGTAACCAGACTTGTACACTTGCCCAACATAAAGCTAGATGTGAACATGTTATACCACCTGAGTTACTCGTGCAATACTGGTTACTATATTCTAGTAGTAGTTAGGATGACAACAGCAGCTAAGAGTTGCCAGTCATTAGTTCATTGCTTAGATACGTTAGTATCTAATAAGCATTTGGGGAGATTGTCATAAGCCTTAATACAGGTCTGGGTTTGGTTTTAATTTGATTCAATAATTCTGAGACCAGGTGGATCTAAGGTATGGATTGAGATTCAGCTAGCAAGGGGTATTAAACAAAACCACAACCAAAACAAAAAGCCGTTCTACAAGTATAGTAGAGGAACAATGATGACCAAGGACAGCATAGGCCTCTTACTCATGGGGAGGACAGTCTAATAATAGATGATGCAATGAAGGCTAAAAATATTTCAAGCATTTTTTACTTCACAAATAAGGTCTGCTATCAGAGAACAAGTGCAAGAGGCAACAAGGACAGGGTAGTAGATAATTACCTTAGAGTAGGAAAGAACAGGTTAGAGATATTTAAAGACACTAGGGGCACGTCCCCATGAGCAGGAATGTGTGTTTGCCACTGCTAGTTGTCCCCAGGGAATGCCCCTGCTTGCGCTTTCTGGTGCACAGCAAGTTGCCCTACATAGTGTAGGGGCCAGCAACTGGAGCATTGCTCGGGCCGGCCAGTCTCCGGTTTTGGGTGGTGCACACTGTCACCACATGTGCCTTCCTGCTTTTTTCTTGTCCTTTTTTTTTGACACCTGGAGATCCCAGTGTAAAAAATACCCTGCTTCATTGCTAATTAGCAGCACAGTTAATGTATGCATGTGCAGCGCATGCAGTTTGCAGCACAGCAAACTGCACATGCACTCTCGTCTGGACATGTCCTAGGTATTTAAGTCTGTAGGGCCAGATGAGATTCATCCATGAGTACCCAAAAACTGGCTGAAGTAATTGCAGAGCCATTGGTTATTCTCTTTGAGAACTTGTGGAGGTCACGAGAGTTCCTGGACAACTGGAAAAGGGCAAATATAGTGACCACGCTTAAGGAAGGAAAAGAATCTGTAGAATGACAGACCCATCAGTCTGACTTATCAATACTTGGAAAGATTATGGAGCATGTCATCAAGGAATCTAGTTCTAAACACCTACAGGAGAAGAAAGTGATCAGGAACGGCCAACATGGATTTCTCTACAGTAAGTCATGTTTGACCAACCTGGTTTTCTTCTATGACAATGTGATGAGCTCTGTGGATAGAGAAAGAGCATTGAATGTGATATCTCTCTACTTTAGCAAGGCTTTCAACACTTCCTCCCATAATAGTCTCATTAGTAAACTGAGGAAATATGGTCTAGGGAGAACGTGCTGGAAAATGGTTGGATTATCATGCTCAGAGAGTAGTCATCACTAGCTTTCATAGACACTAGGGCTGGAAGGGACCTTGGAAGATCAAGTCCAGTGTGATGTCTAATTAAGAGTACATACCAAGTAAGGTCCTCTAGGGGTCTGTCCTGGGCTCAGGACTATTTAATATCTTCGTTAATGACTAATGATTGAGTGCACAATTAGTACATTTGCACATGACAAACTGGATGAAATTGCAAGCACCTTTGATCAGGATTCAGAATGATGTTGATACCTTTCAGAACTTCTTTGTTTTTTATTTAAAAAAAGATGACAAGAACAGGTGCAAAGTCCCAGACGTAGGATGGAACTGTCAAATGTATGAATACAAATTGGGGGAATAATTGACTAGGTTGCAGTACTGTCATAAAGGATCTGGGAATTAGTGGACCACAAGCTGAATGAGTTGCAAAATTAATAAAATAGAGAAATAGCATACTGGGTTGTATTAATTTAAGAGGAGTGTTACCTGCAAGTCAAGGGAAATGATTCTTTTACTTTATTCAGCAATAATAAGGGTTCACCTGGGGTTCTGTGTCCAGTGTTGGCACCAGTTTTAATCAGATATCTAGGAGACTACTTATGAGAAAAGGTTGGAAGAACTGGGACTAGTTTAGGAAGGAGAAGACAGAGAGGATTTGATAGCAGCCTTCAGATACTTGGATGGTTGTTATATAGAGAGCAGCAATAGACTTTTCTCTGTAACTGCAGGGGACAAATCAAAAAGTAACTGCATTAAATTGTAACAGACAAGTTAGGCTGGATGGTTAAGTACTAGAACAAGCTGCCTAGGGAGGCTGTGGAAACTCCATCCTTGGATGTTTTTAAGAGCAGGTTAGGTGGGGATAATCTTGGAATGATTCTGCCTTGAGCAGTATGACCTCCTGAAGTCCCTTCTAGCTCTATTTTTCTATTACTCTAATAATAGCAGCTTTTAGAATAAAACGCACAGCACTAGGAAGTGTATTTCGTTCTTTTTTTTTTAATTAAGTATAATACAGATTTATTCTGGGAAAGAAAATAATGTAACGGCTATCCTAAACTTCAGCTAGTTCTTTTAAATCAACTAATGGGAATTCAGCTAGAATCTCAGTACATAAGACTTCCATGGCTAGTCCTGGTGCTGCTTTGTTCTTTTAAATGACTGATTCATATTTGTTGTATCACTTGCACTGATAAAAATAAGCTATCTAAAATAGCTACAGATAAATTTCAACCTGAAGAGTGACTCACTTGTTTTCTCAATCCAATGACATTTTAATTTAAAATGTTTACAGTTACATGCTTTGCTGGAAAACTGCTCAATATTTAGCAATGATGTCCCCAAAGTTAGACTTGGAAGTCTTATTGATAGTAATGTGTACTGCATACAAGAGTGTCTTCAGCTTGTTAAATGGAGGTGGATCAGCTCTCAGCTCTCCCATAGATTTTAGAAGAAAAAAATAAGACCTGCTGACTTGAGCAGACCTGCTGATTTGAGTACTTCCTTACTATTTTCCTTGTCAGTATAGCTTTGTAAGAACTACCTTGGTGGGATATGTCCTGCAGAGCACTTTTCCCAAACCACTTCCTATCTGTCTCAGAAGGGAAGGAGTGATATACTCAAGTGGAGTAATTCCTTGCACAAGTTAAAAGAAAATAGTTAATTTGCTATAACAGGAGGCATAGTATTTTCATCTAGGAAGTCATCTCAGGTGTTCACTCAGGCTGAGAGTTTAGAGAAAGGAAGAAAGCCAGAAAAACACCCTTTGTGTCAGCAGTCTGAGTGTACTCAGTTGAGTTTCCTTGGCTCATCAGTGCCCCAAAGTATATCTTTTCTATGTGCTATTCCACAGGGTTTGCAAGACAGCATTTACCAGTAATAAGAGCAGCAAAGCTAAATGGGAAAGAGTCCATAAAAGGCAAGTTTCACTGAGAAAAGGGGTGACCCAAATAGGTTAGATCGTGCAGACTCAGACCTGGAGGTCACAAGGACCAAGGTGGTCATAACAGGCTATATACCTAACCCAATAATTTCTGCTTTCAGTCTTGAGTTCTCATGCTCCTGGGCATGGTTGAAGTCTAACTTCATTAGCATGATTTTTTCCTTGACCACTAGGATGTGGAAATAACTACCCAGGAGACTGTTTCTGTGTTTGGATGATGCACTTGTATTATGCATTTTCTGGCCAAGTTAAAACCTACTAACATTTAAACTTATCAATTAAAAGAAAAAAGGGAGGTTGAAAAATGTTTTGGAAGCATTGGTTTTTAAATTGCAGTCTGTGCACCATTGGATGGTGATCCAGAAGGAACTGATTGCAGGGGGTTTATTTGTTAATGCCACTTGTGAAAAAGGAGTTTGCATTGCTCTTAGTAGCAGAGATTCTCTTTGGAGGGAATGTGTTGCTTGTTAGAAAAGAAAAAGTCACATTTATATCTTGCTCTACATTGTTATAGTTTCACATACGGTGTTAATACAAGCCAAGGCACATGCGGGTCCTAGAGGACAGAAGGCCTAAATGGAAAGGTTACACCGTTTCCCTAGCACCACCATTTTAGAGTATTTTGAGTTTTTAGAAGTGTGCAAGAGAAAGCTGCTTTCCCAAACTACTGCTTATGCAGCCAAGAATCTGGGCTGACACTGACCTTGGCAACTTCATGGTAACCATTTTTACATACGGATGAATTCCTGAATAGTTTTTCACTACATTAGGCACAAGCTTACTTTTCAACAGCAATACTGGTTTTTGGTTTATTTCCACACCCCAAGAACATATACAATTGACAGTACTGTCAACATT
This sequence comes from Gavialis gangeticus, assembly GCF_001723915.1. Lineage (NCBI taxonomy): Eukaryota > Metazoa > Chordata > Crocodylia > Gavialidae > Gavialis > Gavialis gangeticus. The sequence goes on along the minus strand of NW_017728994.1, from coordinate 67,989,287 downwards.
GCAAGGAAAATCCATATGCACATTTCTCTGCCTGTCTTTCAGTTTTCTCTGCCTGTCTGTCAGTGGAGGACTGACAAATGTATGTTATGTAGTATCACAGAGAAGCTTTAGATATGGATTTAGAAACATGCAGCAGCATTTTGCAGTGTTTTGGCACTAAAATTGCTTTCAACATCTTGTCATGGTACAAGGGAGAGAACACCCTTTTTACTACAACAATAACAGGTTTATTTTATAAGGTCCTTGAGCACTTTAATATAACAAGTAATCTTCCATAAAATATGTGGAAAGGCAGTAGGAAATAAATGGGTCTTCAGGCCAGTGCTTTATTTTGCCATAAGGAAATCTGACTGCATTCTCATTTGTTTTTCTCTTGGTGTGGATAAGAAGAAAGGAGGATTATGCTCTACCTACTCCTTTGGCTAAGTAAAGGGTGTTAATGACGGACTCTACAAGGAGGCCTGTGGCTGGAAGTAGGTGGATCATGCAAGGTCTTGGGGTTAGTTATTTAGGTTAAGTGGGGAACAATTAATGGATCCTTAGGGCTTTGTCTGGATGGAAGTGAGCAGAGGTGGCCTCAAGATTAATTGAGATGTGATCATCATCATGTTTTATTTGATGTAACTAAAGGAAATGTAGATCCACAGTTTCATTATCTATTAGCTAAGTAATAGCACTCTTTGGAATTTATGTCAAGATTAACACATTTCTAGGTTACTGGAAATAAAACTCAGTGTCGTCATACACACAAATGTTGTATCCTCAAGGTAACATATACATTCTGAATAACAGTGAGTGCTCAATCCAGTGCTGGAAAAGCAGGGCTAATAAACATTAGCAAGAGAACAGAAATCAACCTTAACACAATCCCTCAAGTGCTGGAGGATTCATTGACAGTGTCAGATATCAAGCAGTCTGGAATAATCTAAAGGTATTAAAGTGATTTAAAATATTGATAGGACTATGAACTAAAAACCTGTTGTTAGGAACAGGGAGACTGGACATTCTGATTCAAGCCCACACAGCCTGAAGAGCCACCAGCCGTTTTAAAAGTTTGATCAAGAAGCAGCAAGTTGAAAGCACTTCATATAGATTTGAGATTTTTTAAAGGACTGGGGGCCAGATCTAATTAAGAAGGATTTTATATTAAAGCAGGATTTCAGTAGGATTTAGGAACCTAAATCCAAGAGTGCTTTGACCACCAGGTAACTGTCATTCTCTTCTCACTACCCGCAACAGAATACTGTCTCCACTCCTGTTACTGTGCTATGGTACAACTTCAGCAGTGCATGGCCAACACTTATTTAGGACACTCACCTAAGAGTAGGGACATCTGGGTTTATGCATTTTAACTGTTACTATGCCTATGTAAGATGCATAAACACTCCCAGGAACAGAAACTCAGAAGTTCTCACCTCCCCAGTCCTAGTCCTGTCCTAGGACTCAACCTCACTCTTGCACACTGTCTCTGGCCCAGTTAGTTTTGTATACTTTTCCGCATAGTGGCACAGCTTTAACAGGAAGGGATGAGAATGCCACCGCACACCCACATGTCAAAGTGACCTTTACCTTACGTATTAGGTACTGTCCTAGAAGGTAGGAATTGCAAGTTGGAATCCCCCAGGTTCAGGAGGAAACTGAACCTAGGTCTCCCGTATTCTGAACAAGTGCTCTTGCGGCTAGAGCACTGTGGGTGCGTCTACATGTTCATTAATGCATTGTAGCTACTGTGCATTAAATTCAGTACTTGGATAACCAAGTACTAAATAAATGTGCTGTAACTTGTGATACTGTGCAGTAGCATTAATGTATGGGTTTTCTCAGACTTTAACTGTGTAGCAGCAGCCTAATGCTACTGCGCAGTAGTGTATTACCATGGTTTTTTCCAGCACGCTACTGAGCAGTGTCATCAGGCTAGTGCGCAGCTGGCATCTTGTGTAGACACATCCTGTCTGACAGAAAGTGGCAGGTCCTCCCTTGGCTATGTTTTAAGAGAAAAAACCCATACCAGTTTTTGAGAGAATTGTTTTAAGTGCCTACTTTTCGGGAGAGGGTTTCGAGCCATGGATCCCAAATGTGTGAAGACACTTCCTTGTAGCATTATGTAAAACACTTGAACTGGAGGTGGGCAGAGGGAACATATCCCAGCATTCCCTCTTGGCTTTTTCTAGGCAGCTGCATGCCTACTTCAGATGCCTACTGACTCAGTAGACTGGCTGTTCTGAATCCCATTTGGAAATGGCTCTCCCTGTGTTTTGTCTAAGGAAACTAGGCACGTATGCAAGGGCTCTGGCACTGGAATATCTACATTTAGATGTCCCTCGTCCTAATCACAAGGATCTCAACATTTAAAATTAGATTCCCATCAACTTAAATAGGCTTTGGATCAAATATTAGGAAGGAGAGCAAGTAGAATGCCAGAAAACACTAATAATGTCTATACTGATGGTTGGGAAAATAAGGTTAATGTTTTCCAATACAGGCAAACCAGGCAAAAGAGCAAAAAAGAGAGATTCAAGGTGGTTTGTTAAAATTTTTCTTGGTCAGGAAAATATAGTTTTATAGTCCTTTTAAAGAGTTGACCACATTTCTCATCAGATACTGGTGGGAAGCAAAAAACTCATGCTGCACGTAGCAAACAATCTGTGATTGAAAACAGGTTTTTAGGATTTCTGCAGCCAGACAACTAGCGAATTCCATGATTAAGGCTGGATAATGGCCCATGTGCTGACTGTAATAAAAGCAGCGCTCCCAGAAACAGCCCTCTGTGCACAGCAGCATTTTATTTAGGATGAGAGTATGTTCTTGATCCAGATAGGCTCTTTGAGCCAGAGCATGTTGATCATATTGCAGATCTACAATATAGTGCTAGCTGTCAGGATATTAAATGTTTCATAATGATACTCCTGCTTAATGCCACTTGGATACTTTAATTTTTATATAACTCCTAAAGAGGGGGTTGTAAATATTAGTTTCCATATTTGTGCTATTTGACCAAAGGAACCTGCTGCCTTTATTGGAGTCAGGATTTCACCTGAAGTTTTGATACTCATCAGCAGGTTTGTAATAAAGGCACTGGGCTAGAACACAGGGGCTCTGGCTCTGTCACAGATCTCCTGTGTTTGGCCTTAGGCAAGTCACTTCATTGATGGGTGTCTCAACCACCTTTCTAGAAAATGGAAATAATAATAATACTTCCTCATCTCAGAGGCATGTTGGGAGGATAAATAATAAGAAATGATACAGGAAGAGATTAATTGGCATAATACAAATTATACTTCTGAAATTACTCTACATGACAGAGCAAGCAAGCTGCTAGTGTAACATTCCACGTTGGGATCTGCATTGGCAGAATAACTATCAAAAAAGGTTACAAAGCAGAATTTATCAGCAAAATGGTGTGCTACAGCAAGTGACAGAAGTTGTTTCTATTTATAAGACCTATCACTATAGTATCAGAGCGTTATGAAAGCAATGACCACAGTATAGTTATAGAGAATACATCACAATGGATCACAATTTATTCACTAGAGGCTTGCACTCTTCCCGCAGTCTGTTAGGTAGAAGTTTCTGGCTACTTATGTGTAATTTGTGATAAGGAGGCAAACCATCTCCTCCACCCACATAAAGTGCCCCCCACAAGGAGCCCAATTCCACCCCACACCCTGTTCTTGCACTTGGAGTCTCAGGCACTGTTACAGAACACTATGCCTCCGGCCAGCTCAAGAGTCCTCCATAGCAGCACTTCCCATACCATCATAGCAGCATAAATTAATTGTTGATTCTTGTCCAGGCCTCCTCTTAGATTTTCAGGGCATCTGTGGGCCTTATTAATGGTCTTTGTCCAGAGCCCTCCAGGCTCACTAGCACCCAGACTCACCTCCACAGACAGGTGAGGAGTTCGGCTCCTCACTTGTACCTTTGGTTTGTCTTCCTTTTTCCGCAGTGCCTATTGTCCTCTTCATCACTTCCCATTTCTAAGCAAGATTTTCTTCTATTTCTCATGCCTCCCTCAGGGCTTATACATATCCCTCTCTTTTAGGGTGGGGCTACCCTCAAAGGCAGAGCCTCCTCTGTAAGGTCTTAAAATCTTTTTCTTGCAGTACTCCTGGAAGGAAGACCTTACGTTCCTTCTTGCTGGCAAATACAATGAATTACATTTAGCGCTGAATTTCATCTAAGGCAACTCTATTTTCTTGGAGTCACTGGGCAAGTTAATGTACAGCTGCTCTTTAGGACTCGCTGAAATCAACAGGAGTTAGGTGCATAATTACCTTCAGGATCTAGACCAAAGAGCTCCTCTTCTCTCCCCTTCCTCTTTAAACAAAGCTCTTGTAGATAATTATCCAAGCAGGGTATTCTGTTTTTCTTCCTCCTCCTTCTCCTCTTTAGATTTAAACTGCTGCACTTAAATAGCTGTCTCTGTAAAAACACCTGTTGCATTTGAGGAGGCAGCTTCACCTACACTCCATGGTCAATACACCTACTTTGAAGCATAGGGCCTCTGAGATGAACAAGGAGAATCATTCTCATGAAGCTACAGAAGTAGGCAGAATATAACTTTTATTTAGGCTATGGGACACTGAAACTTCTGTGCAGAAAGCTGCCATAGGAATGGATTCAGTTACACTGCAAACTTTGTTATTTAAATGCTCAGCTGGGAAACTATAAAAACACATTTTCAAATTTGATCTGCAAAGGTCTGGAACAGGAGTTTGAAAATATTTTATTTTTATTGGTTTCAGACTGACTATGTGATAAGAAAAGCAAACAGCTCAACTGAAGCTGAGGAAATGGCTGAAAAAGACTTTCTATGTCATTCAGACTCGCTTTGAGTTAGTGTAGCACATCAGCAGTGTTTGGTCCTGTCTAATTATAAATGTAACAAGTAATGGGTTTTTTTGCCACTTCCTTTAAGTTAGTCACAGTTTAGCTGTCAGAGAAATTTTCTTTATATTGAGCCTAATTTCTGCTTCAAAATTTCACCCCATTAATTGGATTTAATTCCCCCCCCCCCACACACACTTTTTTACACAAACTACTAGCTAATATTTATCCTTGGTATTTGTTTAGAAGATTGGATTGGACTTCAGTTCAGCAAAACACTTGAGCTATGCTAAGCATTTAGGAACATAGGACTGGAAGGGACCTCCCAGGCTCTTGAGTGCAGACCACTGTGACTGCAGCCAACTATGAAATAACCATTTGCCCAAAAGCTTGTTAATTGTCACATTGTAAAAACACCCCTTTTCCCCCAGTGTACGCATACCCTTAGTGTTTGTGATCGTGTTTCCTTCTTGGACTGGATGCAGTGATGGTAGCAACCCTTTTTCTCCTCTACTTCAAGTGGCAGGCCTGTGGTTTAGATATTGAAGGTCCCACTTCCTGATGACATCTGCAATGTCTGCATGTGTGTGTCCTTGGTTTATGTGTACATGCTAAATATGTTTAGTAATGGTTTCTAAATCCCGCTCTTGATTGTCACATAGCCTAGTTGTTCATATAGAAACATGCCACTTAGGCCATTAATTGCATTCTTTCCCAGACAGAAGCCTGGCCATGTGCTAGATGCAATCCAGACTGCACTAATAGAAAATATTACTTTTGAAATGTATTGATTTTGCATATTAGAAGCAATTTGAGAGGACAAATCTTTAAGCATTTTTAAGTCTCCACTAGTGTCTTCATCTGATAGTGTTTTCCTGTCTTTAGTTTTGAGCAAAGCTGCTTCCTCAAAGCACCAAACAACGGGAAAAACGGAGGAAAATGGAGAAAGAACACTAGTGTTCTTAGCTTCCTCTCCACAGGGCATCCTGAGTGCTCATCTGGATTTTCTTTTCTTTCAGGATCCTCATTCTGGATGTATAATATCATGTAAGAGATATCTGTGATGCCCAGAAGTCAAAATCTTTGCTTGCTTATTAGGGGTCAAATTTTTCCACACACATCAATGAGGAGCCTGGCTTTCCAGCCTCATATGTCCCTTTTAGTTCAGCCCCTCAGGGTAAGTCTCACTGCAAGTGAGTGCCATGCAGAGATACTGATCTAGCTCTGTGCTTGCTAGCTCCACTGAACAGCTAATTTGTTCAGACACCGCTGTATAAACGCTGCTATACCACTTCTGGTTTACAAGAGGTAGACACAGAACTAGATTGGCTACCCAGTGCATGGTGTGGACATAGCCTCAGTGTGGATCTGATATACGGGGAATTCTTACAGCAGCAGAGGCTTGGCACAACTCCATGTGCCCCTGCACACTGCTGTGCCGGACGCTCCTCTATGCAAAGAAATGAACACATCCCATGAAGCCTCAGGCATCCTCTCCGTTTTCTTACTAGACTATTGCTCTACAGTTTTCATCTAAAATCTGAACCTTTAAAAGGAGCATCGTGCTGTCATCATAGCCCCCACTTGCACATATCATATAACTAGCATAGTTTAACATTGTTAGAGCTCTCTGCTCAGGAAACATTTGGAACTTGAACATCGGGGGCAGGAGTGAGGTGGGCAGAGCAGATGGGAAAACTTGAAGCAGTGTCTTGTCTGACCCATATTCGTACACTCTAGGCCAGCATTTCTCAGCCCATGGGTTGAGACCCACAAGTGGCCTGCAACAATATATGAAAGGGTTGTGAACAATCATGGAAAAATGTGGAAAATCATAGATTTTTTCTTTTAAAGGAAACCGCAGGTTCCCCTTGTAGGCTGGCAGAGTTCCAGCCTGCAAGGGGCTGCTTGGGGCTGGGGGAAGCAGGACGGTGATAAGGCAGGCGGTCCCACATGCATGTGTGCTCACGTATGTGCACGTGGTGCTCAGGCAACATAGAGAGCAGCTGCCACAGCTCCCCACAGGTAAGTCTATGAGGCGGGGGGGAGGGGGCATAGACGATGCATTGGGGGGCACGTGCCTGCCCAGATTTGTGCACCCAGAGCATGCATGGGGCTGCCGCTTGGCCGGACTAGCACAGGCAGGAGCTGCTTCTGCGGCCCAGCAGGTAGGACCTGATGCAGGATGGCAAAACTTGTTGCTACCACCGCTGAGACCCCCATGCCAGCTGTGCTGACAGCTGCACGAAGAGTAATGGATGTGGGGTGGCGGGGGGGTGGGAGGGGCCGCACTGTCCTTACCTCCTCCGGCCACTACCCTGGAGGGAAGGTGGGGTGGTGGGCAGTGTGAGTGGCCTGAGGGGAGTGCTGGCAGCCAGGATATGGTGACAGGGTAGAGCTGTGGCCCAGCATGCAAGCAGCTGGTGGTGGGAGGAGACAAGGGCAGCTGGTGCCAGGGTCCTGGCAGGGGCAGCAGGGAGTCTCGACGCCCCACCACGGCTCCCATCCACTGGGCCACAGAGGCAGCTCCTGCCCATGCTGCAGCTCTGTGCCTGCTGTGGGCACGCACTACTCCCTGCCCCACATGCTGGGGGCTGGGGGCAGCAGGCAGGAGTGAGGATCACCAGCAGGGCTGGGGGCTGGGGGGACTGTGGGTCGAGACTGAGGGGCACCGGCAGGGCTGGGGGCTGCGAGTCAGGAGTGAGGGGCACTGGCAACCTGCACCTTGCAAACTGAACAGCGATGTCACTTGGGAGTAGCAGAGGGCCACGTGTTGACATTGCTGTTAATGTTGATTTCTGTCTTTAAAATGAACACTGCTGAGCTGCTTTAACTTGTGTGTAATATGTTCTGGGGCCAAAATACTTTTGCGTTTTCTCCTTGAACTATTTGCTGGGTCGGGACCAGCCATTGATGTTTCCAGATGGGTCCTGGTACAAAAAAGGGTGTGAACCTCTGCTCCAGGCAGCACTCTCCATCCATCTCTGCATCTTCACGAGCGCAAAGTTCACTCCTATATTTTTAGTACAAGAAAAGCGGGGCTAAAGACAGCTGTAGTCTGACTGAGAAGATAAAAACACCCCCCCGCCGCCCCCTGTTCAAATGTTGGCGAGGGGATCCCTGCGTACCAGCAGGAGTCACTCTCGGCCTCCTAATGGAAATGGAGGAAATGAGCCGCTTTCAAAATCATCTAAGGTCAAAGTCAATCACCGAATTGGAGGCTGAGAAGAGATTTCATAGCCATGAGATACTTGCAAGAAGAACAATGCAAAGCCAGCGCCAGCCAGTGAGTTTTGCAGTGTCCTGGACCATGTTTAAAGCAGACGGCGAGAGCCGGTCCTAGCCGGTAAGTTTTGCAGCATCCTGGACCACGTATGAACCCGTTGCCCGGCTGCTGCTTTTCCCCTCGGCTTCTCTGAGAGCTGACGGGCTGACGTTGCCTCCGACTTGCCC
>NW_017728994.1:67975746-67976007 GCF_001723915.1 Gavialis gangeticus | reverse complement strand
GCCTTCCCGGCCACGGCGGTGCAGCAGCGCGGAGCGGAGCCCGGGCCCCCGCTGCCCTCCCGGACCCAGGTGGAGGCTCGTGTCTTTCTGTGCGTGTGTCCTTCTCTTTGTGCGCGGCCGGGGGGGCGGGGACGCGGGGCGCGGGGCCAGGGGACGGGGGAGGGAAAGTTTGGGCAGCTCTTTTGTTTGCTGAACTTCGCGCGGATGCTGAGCAAGCCCCCTGGTGCCCGCCGGCCCGGTCCCTGCAGCCTGCGCGCCGCC
>NW_017728994.1:67941386-67975452 GCF_001723915.1 Gavialis gangeticus | reverse complement strand
GTCCCTGCAGCCTGCGCGCCGCCGCTGCTGGGGCTCGGCGTGCCCCTCCCGCGGCCCGCAGGCGGCCGCTCCGCTGGTGCCCGTGCCTTGTTGGAGGGTGCGTGTTTCGTGCATGCTGCTCGTAGGGAGACGGCGAACAAAGAAAAGCTCTCGGCTGCGCTGGATGAGTGGTATTCTGCCTCCTATAGGCGACGCTGCCGGGGATGATGTACAGGGCCCTTCTGGGCCTGTCACCTGCGCTGCTGCGCCTGGAGGGGCAGGTGTGCGGCTGCTGTCGTGCAAAGGGCGCTTCTGGCTCCGGAGACTTTGGGCTGGCGGGTGTCGGATAGGAGGAGAAGTTGGTTCCTGAGCTTTCTGGGGGTGCCCGCAAGGCCCCGGGGCACGTTTGCCACGTGCCGTGGATGATATTCAGGGGGCTTTTTGCTGTGGAAAACGGGATCGCTTACTTGCATGTGGGCTAATAGCTATAGTGACTGGGAATAGGAGGACCGGTGTCTTGCTGAGCCTGCTCACAGCAGGCAAATAGCTGCCACAGCATTCGCTGGTCCTTGTGGCGCATGATCTTGTTAATAGAGAAAATCACGTTGGTGAGAACTCATTACTAAGGATGGCAAAAGGATCGGTGGATCTTGTGAAATTATTCTGTTTATTGTCAGTGTTGTCATGGGCTCGGGGTTCGTCTTAATTCTAGTACACTTGGTGGGAAACTTAGCACAGCTATGATTTCGAGACTGGTTTATTAAGCATTAATGAGCTGTACACTTTTACCTGTCTAAGATGAGTTGGGATAGAAACAAACTACGTATTCTCTAATGCCTCCTTATTCGCATTATTGCCTCCCCCCACCCCATGGGAGCATTATATCTTTGCAGATAAGATTTAGGATGATTCTTTCATTCTTAACTCCCAGCCGTACAATATATGTAGGCTACCTAGTGAGAACGCTGCCCTGAGTTCGGCAGATGTTAGTCTTATGTGATCTGGCTACAGAGAGTCTGTATCTAGCTATAAAGCCAAGCAAAATATAATGGTGAAACTGCCATGTGCCTAGAGAACAGCATTAATTATGTGCTTTGATGTTGTACATTTGCTGCAGGATACGACTGTTTCAAGACGAGTTCAAATAGCCTAGCCAAGACAGGAGGTGGGAGTGGAGGTTGCCCTTCAAAAGTTTGGTCTGCAGAGAACTTGCATTTAGATTTAGTATGCTACAGCCTTTGTAATATATATATTTTTTCTGACTATATCAGTGTATTCCAGTCTCCTGGGCTGAGAATAAATGCTTAGCACAGCTAAAACTTGGAAGTTCAAACCATCAGCTAGAGCTCTCTGATCCACCAGGACTTAAAACACACTGCCACCTGGCCATTTGACTTGATGTTATTTTGTTGAGACACTTGCCAGCTCTATCCTTAGCAGTTTATAATATTTCCCTCAACAGGATCCCCTCATTTTTCACATTTTCTTTTTTTCTGTTGGAAGCCATATTGCAGTTATATTTCCTGATAATAGAGGTGAGGGGAGGAGGAGTTTATATATGTATTATTTTGTAAGTCACTTCATTAAAGGGTTTTAAGAAGCAATAGGTGCACCTTTTCTAGAGATGTCCGAGAGAATTGAGAGCGCTTGAGTTTTATACCATTTTAATCCGTTTCTGTATACATGACTCTAAAGACCTACAGAATAGTTTAACTGTCCTAGAAAATACTACTGCAATTATGTATTTATCTCAGATCAAGTTATCTCAGTTTTTCAAAATAGCTAAAGCAAGATCGTACATTAAGACTTTTCATATAGGGATTTCGCCCTTCCCCAAAGAGTCTTCAAATGTAATGTGTTTGTCACCAAAGGAAAAACAGAGGCAGTATGCATTCTCATTCAGTATCCATCATATGTCTGTAGTAGTTTTCAGGTACATTGGAGCAGTTTGGACTCATCTCCTTAAAAATCCTTTTAACATAAAATTTAGAAAAAAAAAGTAGGCAGAACTGTTTATATAATATGCTGATAAACTGAGCTTCAGCTTGAGATTCAAACCAGATGTGGATGTTTTCTTTTTAAATCCTCCAACAACAGTAAGAGTATATTTTCACAGATTGCAAACTACTTGCAAATTGCAAAGGTAACACTATCTTGGAATAACCCTCTTTCTAAAAATACTGTACTCAGAGCGCCTGTATAGTTCCTTCTTTCTCCTGTTTTGTTCCATTCGCCCACTTTGCCAGATTCCTCATCGCTTTCTTGAGAGCACCATTTCCTCGCTAGTAGTGATGCACATGGCATCAGCATGGGCAATTGTTAAGCTGAACGAACAGGCCAACTCCCACAGCTATAGCTTTCAACTAACAAAGTACTGACGGCCCTCAACCTGCCAATGACTAGATCTAAATATTTACTAGGTCTGTTTGCAAAACCTGAAGAGTTTAGATAAAACTTGCATAAACATTTTTTTGGGTTGGGTCAAGTAACCCGTTTTAAGTTTTTATTGTTGTTGATAAAGCAACTTGGAATTCAGGACACTTCAGACAGTTCTAACATGTACCTATCTTGGGCCTCAGCCCACTCTAATTTTGGAAGGATATTTTTTTATTGCCAAAGACAGAGGGAAACATCACTTTCTCATTAAAAAATAAAGGCTGTTGGAAGCTGCTGAGGGGTCTGGAATGTTAAAAATAGTTCTGGTCTGGATGGAGCAGTGGGCAGAGTGGAAGTGGAGCCAGTCGAAGGTGCATGGTAAGTCCCATTTATCACATGCTTCGAGCAGCTGGCATTTTGAAAAAGAATAAACAATGTGCCATAGAGTTGTTTCCTTATTCCCCCTCAAAGAAAGAATTTCCCCTCCCCAAAAGACACTGGCTGTAGAAGGGGTGCTGAAAACATTACGCTGCGTTACATAAATAAGTAGACAGAAAGCAGCCAAAGCAGCTTTATGTAAGGTCTGTATTTGGTTTTGTGCTTTTTTTATTTGAATCCCCAGATCCACACTTTGTTTCTTAGTCAGATCTAAAACAGGGGACCAGGATATATTTCCTGGTTCTGGTGTGGATATGGTCAAGGTCCCTAAGAACAACTTTCATTTTTTTAATGACATGTCAATTATACAAGACAGAAATCCTTTAAGAAAATGTCACAAAAATTCAGCACCAAATAATCTTAACCTAGATCTGATTCCTAACCCTGGGCTTTGAACCAGAATGCTAACTGAAATCAATTCAAGATTTCCAATTTCCTGTCTTCAATGTATCAGATTCAGAAATAGAAATATAGACTGAGCAGTGTATAAATCACACTCAGAATTGATTTAGGCTAGGGTTCAGGTATTTGAGTGCATGTATGCATATGTCTATAAACATATTATGTATGCATATGTACAATACATGCATAGCCATATGCAAACATACCATGTAAGTCCTATAATCAAATAAAATTAATGATGTGATTTAAATATATTTTTACAATATAACACACTTGATTCAATTTCAGTATTTTAAGTATAACAAGATTCAGTTCAATTTATTGGAATAATCAAGTGAACAATTTTTGCCAGAATCAACACTTCATATATATTTATGTGCAGAACAGGCATAAAGCATCTTATCCTATGCATGACTAGAGGACTAGCTGGGTTCTATACAACGTGTCCATGAAGAGTTCAGAAGATGTTTCTATAATGGTTTAACTCTTCCAGAAATAAAGGCCTTTGTGGCTGCTTTTTATATCTTTCTGTAATAGGTTGGGTGATTGGAAGTATGTGGCAGAGACCAGGTTTGCAGGTGAGGGAAAATAAAAATGTATGAAGAGCCTTGGAAAACTTTGCTTGTTGAGGGTTCCACTTTGGAGAATTTCCCATCATGTTACTGTGATTAAGAGCTGTGACAGTGGTAGTCATGTCCTTACTGCTTAACCCCCTCCACGCTCGCTTCTCGTGATGGTGGAAGGCTAGTTTAGCAATCTGCACTAAGAAGCTGTGTTTTGCATCACAGGGGTCCTTGCAAGGCCATGTAAAAATATCGTAGAAACAACAGCTTCTCTCTTGTGTGTCTGATCCCAGGAGAGCTAAATATAAACTAATCAGCATATGGGACGGAAATTTTCCACCATGCTACTCAGCTGAGTTTGACAGTGTATCAGGCCTTTAGGCAGCATGCTTGGCCCAACAATCTCATGGCAGGCTAACTCCCAAATCTTCTCACTTTTCTTGCCCTTCACCCACATAATAAGCCACAGTCTTTGATTCTCCTTGAGGATCATGTTTCTGAAAGGCCCTGTTTTGATCCAGTAACTCTTCTGTAGCACACAACTGTAACGTTTACCTTGAGAGATGAATTTGGCTGTATAAAGATAGGCATCCCAATTCACTTCCCCCCTCTGTTGAAACCACATTTCTACCATGAGAATGCCCTAGCTCAGGGTGCTCAGTCCCCAGCCCATGGGCCAGATCTGGCCTGCAGGGTCTTGTTATCTGACCTGTAAGGCTTCCCTAGGATCCAGAAACTTGGTGGGAGGGGAGCAGTGGCAATTGGCACTGCTACTACCCCCCATCACCAAATTTCCAAACCCTGTGGGCCAGATGCCATGGCCCATGTGCACGGGATCCTGCAGGCCCACAGGGAACTGAGGCTGGGGTGGTGAGCCCCAATCTAGCACATGTGGGGCCATGGCCACAATCATGTCAGATTGGCCCCACTGACTAGATCTGGCCCACAGACCCACTGCAAGTACCTGGTCTGCAGGACACCACTGCCCTGGCAACAGTTAGGTGCCATTTCCTAATCTCCGCTTTTGAAGATTGCCCTGTGTCTTGCATTTCTGTCTTTACCGTTTGCCAGCTCTGCACACACACAAGGTGAATGAAAGGTTGCCCCTAGAGACTTGAAATACTAAACATGGAACAAATTTCTTCACACCTAGATACAGTCCTGCAAGGCTTGAACCAGAAAGACTGCAAATAATCAGCAGAGCATGACATTACCATACAGTGAAAGTCAAATTTGCATACTATCCTGGTGAAGGCTATGAATCCCATTTTATCTGAATGTATAAGTTTCAGGCCTGGAGAATTAGGGTTATTCAGAAAACAGACTTATTAGCATATTTATTAGATTATATGCTACAGTAATCTGTGCATTAGCCATGTCTCAGACAGATGGTTATGGAATTTTACAGAGACATCGAATCTGTCTACCTACCTTTTATGGTTCTCGTCCTCTACTCCGTGGGTAATATAATGAATTATATGTCATTCAGAGCATGTTCATTGGAAGGACCTAACAGGCTTACAGTATGGATTTACATGAATAACTCCAGAGAGCCTGACTGGACACATTTGCACTGGTGTAAATTGGCAGTAACTCCTTTGGACTCAATTGGAGATGGTTGTCTTCACAACAGTCTGATTCCACTGGTTACTCCTGATGGGTACTGTTATAAAGAGGAGCAGGAACTGACCTAAAGCTTCAGTTTTGCCATCTAATTTTGCTTATTAGTAATGTACATGGTTTACTGATGAGGAGGGACTATATTTTTTTCACGAGAAGGTCATGCTGCAGCCATAACCCAGCTGAATATCACCTACTGTAACAGGCCATGGCCACAGTGGTGGCCATGATGTCCCCCGGTGGCCTCTGCCTGGCTCAAGATTGACTATAACCCCCCTTTGATTGCTTTCCTGCCACACCTTGTTCTTATGGAAAGTTGTGTACAGGAGGCTGCCTATGGACTTGGGGTAAGTCTGAGTCTGTTATAATCACCACTGGGCCCCTCCTGGGTACGCTCAGTCACAGTCCTGCCCCCACCAGGCTAGTAGACCCACTTGGCCTGTCTGCACCTCTGTAGCCTTAAGGGCTCATTGTGTGGCTTTGTCCCTCCCCTACACCATGCACCCAAGCCTTGTGGGTGTTACTGTACAGTATGACACTTTGTAGGGGTCTTGGCCTTAACAGCCTCCTCCCCTTTTACTCTTGCTAGGCCCGTTAGCCCAGCCTTCAGTAGTGGACCAGGCTTCTAGGCTCTAGCCTCCCTAACTGTGGGTCCCAGCAGTGGCCTCCTGGACCTTTGGCCCCTCCTGGGCCAGCTGAGTTTACCAGATTCACTGGCTCTGGCTAGCCCTGGCTGTGGTCCCTCCTGGACTTCTAGCCCTGGAGCTCCTGGACCACCCTAATCCTACATGCAGCCCCTCTCTGAGCTCCTAGACCCTTGGGGTCTCCCTAGGCAGCACTTCCCTGAGCTACCAATTCTCTGAGTATGCCTTGAGCCAGCCCTCAGCAGAGCTCAAGGCTAAACCACCAGTTTAACCTAAATAAAAAGCCTCTCGGCCCTCTGGCAGGCATCTCCAAACTCTCTCAAGGTTTAACATAAAACAAGGCCACATGCCTGCATCAACAAGCCTCTCTCTGCCCAGGCAACTGCCCCTACTCCCAGGTCAACAAATTTTCTTACCCAGTCTCCCTGTGTGCTCAGGAGCCCTGTTGCTCTGCTGCTAGGAGCTGCTGCCTATGAGGCTCTCCAGGCTGGACTGCCTGCCCAGCTCAGGCACTGGGCTTATACGGCTCAAGTCCAGCCCCTTCCGGTCCAGTGAGTCCTTAATCAGCCCTTTGCCACCTATAAGCTGCCTCTCAGGCTGCTTGCGCTCCTAAAGGGCAGGTGCACCCCAGTGCCCCGTCACACCTAGGTATTTGCTTAGAGCATTAATGCAGGATGTGACAGAGGTACAGTGAACAGATCATGCATCTGGGTTCTTTTCTCCAACTTCTATGAGCCGGCTACCTTTGGAAAGATAAAGTTGCCAAGCATGAGTTTAATTTTGAAGTCTAGTCCAGTTGGTGTGTATCTCTAGACTTTGATGTTATAAAACTAGCACATACAACTCTCCAGCTATCAACAGGTGAAGCATGTATCAGAAGTTAAGAACCTATTCCTGCAATTGATCCACACCCAGAACTTGTTGAAGGAAGTTGTTCTATGAATTCCAAATCTTATTCCATAAGTAGGGACCTACTCAAAGGGCGACTGCATGGATTTCATGGAAATTGCAACAGCAAGTGATCTCTGGGACACCTGGGGGGAAAAGCCCCCAAAAACTTACTAAAAATAAAATTGTCAACAGTCCTCCCGGCTGTGCAGCTTGGCATGAAGGGGGCTGTTGGTACGAAGGTGAGTAGACAAGATAGTTGCTGTCCCCACCCCTCACCGCTGATTGGCTGAGGGCTGCCTGTCATGTGGCCCCACGTGTCTCCACCAATGAGTGGTGAGGGGCAGGGCTGCATAATGGACAGCTCTCTCATCCAGTCTGTGGCGAGGAGCAGGGCCATATGACAGATAGCTCTCTCCATCAATTGGGGGGTGGGGCGGGAACCGTGATAAGCCCATGTAATGCTAGCCAACCCTACAGTCTACCCACAAAATTGGCAGGCTGCCTTCTCGTGTTGAGCCTCCTCCCCTATTCATAAGTGTTGCTGCAAAAAAGTCTTGACTACGAGGTTATTTGGGGGAACATATATTTTATATTAAACATGTAACAAATGTAGAAACTGTAACAAATGCCCGTTCTCGATAAAATAGAATCTAGTTCCTGGGATGAACAAAAAAGGCCCAATTCACCATGGTGTAATTCTGATGTAATAATTGATATTTGAAGCAAAGTTTAAAAATTGAATGAATGAATGCAGAAGTCTGCTGCATTTAGTAGGAGGAGGGGTTTGTGCACTGTACCAAAAAGGCCCAAGAGACCCTTGGTCAAGGTTTTTGCTTTCAGAAAGTTAAATATAGCAGCGTCATTGGTGTAACTCCACTGTAGTCCTCATGAGTCATTTGCTGGGTTATGTAATTCCCCAGTTTCATGAAACTTGGTTGTAAAGTTTGTCATGAGCAGCCAAGGTTCAGCACTTTTTGAGTTGTATTGTGCTGTAGGTAAAGGAGTATAGTGGAAAATGTTTTTTCCAAAGCTATTTAGAGCTCATATATATTTGCAATTACTAAGTTGTGTTTTTTTACGAAAGTGAAATTCAGCAGTCATTGATTTAGCAGCTGAACAATCTTTCATCTGCTTGGGTTGACAGTTTGGAATCAGCCCATCAGAAGAGACTAAAAGTCATTGCGATTGTCATTTTGTGGCAGATAAGAAATGAGATTTGGCAGTGGCAGTCATGAAAATCAACACCATTAGTGCATATTGGCAACTTTTTTGGCAAGCTCAGTAAATGAACTGAGATTTGACTGGGCAATGGGATGGATGGAACTGTCCTTTTATTCTTAAATGTAATGTTTTTCAGATCTGTATAATGTATGTTACTGGCAATATTGGCTGCCTTGCGATAGTCATCTGCTTATACCACAGGGAAAAAAGGACATTAGTTTCCATAGGAATTATTCAGGTACTTTTCCCTTGCCTGGAATTTTAATGCAAATATCTTAAAATTGACAACAGTAATCAGCTGCATCAAGCACAAAATTTCCTTAGGACCGTTACTCCACATACAGCATTGATTTAAATAGATAAATAATTGCTGAGAAGCATTCCAGACTTTTGAAATCAAATGCAAGTGTGTGACTGGAACCTTCCAGTTGGATGTGTGGAGACTAGGCTAGTTGTCAAATACAGGTACAGGAACAATCACCGCCAATTTGGACAAGTGGTGGCTTTACAGACTCTGCTCTTCTTCAACCTGGGGCCATCCAGACATTGGTCAACTTCCTATCAAAACAACAGCACCTTAAGTCTGCTTTTAATCTATGTTGGCTACCAGTGACCCTAAGGAGCTACCTAGCAGTTGGGGAATGGCCCAAGGTGAAAAATAATACCAGCCAGGCATCACATGAATGTTGCTGTTTCTAGTTATATCGTGGAGTCTGGGGTCAAGAGTCCTGGGATGCTGTCCCAACTCTATCATTAATTCATGGAGTGACTGTGAGCAAGTAATTTTTCCTCTTCGTGCTTCAGCTGCCCATTTATGCAATTGGAATACTAATACTAATATTACTGGTAATAATAATACTAATAATCTATCTTTGCAAAAAAGTGTTAAGGATGTAAAACAGGGGTCAACAACACTTTTGGGCAGAGTACCAAAAACACTCACAACCTCGACTTATAAGATGTTGGCGTGCTGGGGGAGCTGCAAGGGGCCCGAACCTTGTTGAGGCAGCACAGCCCTGGCCCTTTCCCGAACATCCACCCTGAGGTGTACTTGTCAAGCAAAATGTCTTCACGTGCCATGCTCTGGCACCCGTGCTGGGGGTTGTCTACTCCTGATGTCAAACATTAAGTGTAAAAACATTCTATTTTTATTATTTATTTCTACAGGATAGCATCCTAACAGTTTAGCATGTCAGGAAGTTCTACCAGTGCTTTGTTTCAAAATGTTATTGAAGAGTAACAATAAATTTGAATGGTCTGGGTTTTGAATGTGTGTGATAACCTTAGTATTACTGAGAAGCAGCCTTCTGTGCTTGATAATAGTCTTATAAATCACAAAGTCACTGCAAGTATCTGTTATCAAAGCCCATTTTAGTACACTGTTTTGCCTCAGCCATTAAAAACCAATACTGTATTATAACATTTTTGAAATGATGAGTTTTAATACTGTTAAATAGATGTCAAAACGTGCTGGCAGATGGAAAAAAACCTGCAAATCCAGTACAATTATGAAGACATGTATAGCATTAAAATAGCTACGTTAGTGTTTTATGATATCTCTGTTATAGATACAAGAGATACTTCATTAAATGGATTATCTTTTATTATAATTGAAATATAATGCAACTGAGAGTATTTTTTTACAGTGAAACAATCATGTGAAATGAAGATTTAAAGTTACTGATTGGTTCATTTAGCAAATAATTCCCTTGTAGTTTCTGTTGCACATCATATATACGTTGTTGGCAAAAATTACTTTCCCCATAGAGGTTTCAGATGAATTGTTATTATTGGATACAGGTCGGGAAGGGCAGAGACTGGGTAAAATTGCAAACATTTTTCATACATTCTATCTGAAAGAAGACTGAACATTGGTTAAATAATTCTAACACTTCCTGACTGGGCTAATAATATCCAAATGCTCCCAGGTAATACGTGTTTCTCTGTTTTGACAAGTTAAGTATTTTGAACATCATTGTAAAAACTCCACTCTTTTATATGATTGATTGGATTGCTAATGCCCCCCTTTGCACAATCCATTGTTTTGGTTCTGCATACGCCTTTTGTATATTCTAACAATGCTGTACTCTAAACATGCAATAAAGAGTACAGATTAAAGATACAATAATGCTAGAACTGAAACAAGAAAATACAAGTGGTATATAGAGGGCCTGATTTTTTTCAACCTTTGCTTAGGGTGAGTAGCACTTATGCAGGTAGTTCCACTAACTTCAATGAGAGATACTTGCTTCTTGCAGTGGTGAGTCAAGCTAATTTCACAGAACACAAAACCGAAAGATGCCACTGTGTTCCAGTTTTCTGACCTCCTGTGTAGCACAGGTCTTAGGGCTTGCTTCAATTAATTCTTGTTTAAAAATTGCTAGTGATGGAGAACCTGACACAACTCTTGGTAACTGGATCATGTTACACTCTTGTTAGCAAGACTAAAGAATCTATAATTAAAATTTTGTTCCCCACTTAAGTACTGGCAGACAGTGCTGAAGTCATTCTTTAGTCTTTTATGATAAACTAAGTAGATTAAGATCCTGGAGCCTTTTCTGTAAGGCATGACACTGAATCTGTGAATCATCCTCATGGTTCTTTTCTGAACCTTCTCCAACTAGCAACATCCTACATCATCTCTAGACACCAGAACTAGATGCATTATTTCGGTAGCACTTGTACCAGTGCCAAATTCAGAAGTATAACTTTTTATACTTCCAAAGATTACATTCACCATTTTGGCCACAGCAGCATATTAGGACCTCTGATTATCCACCCTGACACGAACGTCTTTCCACAGTCACTGCTTCTCAGGTTAGAGTTCTTTAAGTATATCCTAGATGTTTGTTTGTTGACATTATATTTGGTTGCTTTAAAAGATGCATTGTTCACTGGTACCTAGGTTACTAGGTGTTCCAGAACTTTATTATTTACCAGGCTTTATTATTTATTATTTTACTTTATTGTTTACCATTCCCCTAGCATTTGCCATTTTTACAATTTATCAGTGATTATTTTATGAAAGCACACGGGTTACTAATAAAAATGTTAAATAGGCTAGGCCAACAATTGGTCCTTTCGGCACCCCACTAGAAACATTCCCAGTTCTCCATTTACAATTACAGTTAGAGAGATGTTTGCTAGCCAGTTTTCAAAGCAAACAATGTGTGCCATCATACTTCTGTATTGTTTTTGTTTCCGAATCAAAATGTTCTG
Source organism: Gavialis gangeticus (assembly GCF_001723915.1). Classification (NCBI taxonomy): domain Eukaryota; kingdom Metazoa; phylum Chordata; order Crocodylia; family Gavialidae; genus Gavialis; species Gavialis gangeticus. Next base: position 67,964,099 of record NW_017728994.1, on the reverse strand, counting down.
AGGTACAAAGTCAGATGTCTTTATGGAGGTCTAAATATACTGTATCAACACAATTACCTTTACCAACTAAATTTATAATCCCCCCAAAATCACTGGCAAGGTAGACAAGAAAACCCATGGTGATTGCTACTAATTATATTTCCTTCTTCAATTCTTTATGAATTGAATCCATATCAGCCATTTCTTTATTTTACCTGGAATAATCCCATTTACCCTTTTAAATTATTGGCATAACATTATCTTCTTTCTAGTCTTCTGACACTTCTCTGGCACTTGTTCCTTGCCTCCTTGAAAATCAACATTTAACTGTGTGGAGTAATCCTTCACTGACTTTTAAGACTACTGAATGCAAGTTACGTAGATCTGCTTATTTTTAAAAAGGATTGACGATAGTAGCTGCTATTTAATCATCATTGCTCCATCTGACTTTTTCCTAAATGCAGAAGAGAAATATTTATTGAACACTTATGCTTTTCCTCATTATTAACAATTCAGCCATTGTTAAGGGTTCTTTTCTAAATATTCTTGAAAACTCCTCATTATCCTTCAGTCCATTGGCAATAGATTTCTCTTTGTGTCATTTTGCTTCACTTACCATATATTACCATCAACTTAAGAAGTATTAAGTGAAATTTATTACTTTTAAGCTTATCTCATTCATAGGGTACCATACAAAGCATTTCACATGGATGTGATTCTGCCCTTTCTTTAGAAGGAGACACTTCCAAGTATTGCTATCTCAAGAAAGGGGTTGATGCATATTAATTAAGTAATGTGAAGTAATTACAGTGTTGCCAGTTCTTCCAATTTTTTACTGCTTAATCCCGCAGCTGCTGCATTCAAGAGACTGCATAAGAATCTCAGTTTTCATTTTTAAGAAGTATGCTCCTGGCACTCCTGGTTGCCAAGAAAAACTTGAAATATAAAACGAGTGCACCGAAAGGCTCAGAAACTGAAAGGCAAAAGAAAAAAAAAGAACATAACATGTATTTTTAAAAAAGTCTTTCGATTTTTAGGCAATGTCATGATTTGCAGGAGGGACATGATAATGATTTGCAGTTCCTCAGGGTTGGCTGTATAGTAATTAGTTAATGTAACAAGTTGATACAGATTTTCCCATGCAGTAAAGATGAGTTTTTTAGCTTCCCTGTTTGTACTGAGGAATCATTCATTTTTGTGCACTGACAAAATAACTGGCACAGCTGTACTTCCAAATAGCACATGGACTGATGTCAGTCTGGAAGCTAGGTTGGGATTCAATATTTAGGTCAGTTCTCCTCAGGATATTGTTAGAGAAAGGAGTTATGGGGAGACTGGTGTTATGTTGTAGGAAGTTCGGGGGAAGGTGCCTAGTTAAAAGCCATGGTTCAAAGCAGATCAGCACTTCTGTCTTTTTCTCATCTCATTTCTGGGCTCCATATGTTGGAACTGAGGAGTCACAGTTTTACTTCCTGATTTTTTTTTCTTTTTTTGTGCGGAATGGAGCAAAAGGGAGTGGGCAGGGACTGCAGCAAGGGAAGGGACATACATATTTTCCAGCTATATTGATACTGGCATGTTGAGAAAGTAACTGTTCATGCTTTTAGAGCCATATGCTTGCCTGCTACTCCTGGCGCTGTGGGCCAGAAAGGAGATTTGGAGGAGCATATCCATATTGGGAGGTGTCTGCTACCATAGTCTTACCACCATAGAGTCGTCTTCCCTCAAATACTCCTATGACTGCATAGAAGCCACCAACATACCACATCCATGGCAGCTCTGGGCCCCCCACCACCGCCAGGGCCCCTTGGCCAGTCAGTGTTGAAAGGGGGGCAGGTCACTCCACAAAAAACACAGAATTTTATGGGTTTTTTTATCAGCGAATTTAGTTGAGGTTTTTTTTTTTTAACGAAAAACTAGGATCCCTGGTAATTATTTTGGATACCATATTCATTAGCAAATAGCTCAAAGCCAGCTTGCTGTTGGAGAGTGTCTGTGATAATGGACATCTTTTTTCTTTAGTGGACATTCATACTTAAGTGACTTAATATATAGGAGCAGCATGGACCCTTGACTCATGGTAGCAGGTGTCTGCTCCTGGGAGCAGGGCTACTGTCTTGGCCATGGGGGCAACAGATAGAACGAAGATTGCACAGTCTGGCCTGCAGAGTACTGTTTATGGGACCAAAATCACATAACTTTTAGTCTCTTCATGCTATCTCCACCCGCCAGGAACTGAAATAATATGAAAGTACCAGATTTGGTGGTATTGCAGCCTCATAAATAGCTCCCAGAGGTATTTAAAATGCCAGTTGAAACATAAGCATAGATCCTACATCTCTATACATCTCTCTCTGGAATGGTTTTCAGGAAAAAAAAAATTAGGCACTGCTTGGTGCTGGATCAGATGACAAGTGAGGAAGCTGGAAATTGCTTTGACTTCTTTTTCAAAGAGAAAATCTTCATGTGAGAAGAAGGAGCTGAGGCATCAGCTGCTGTTCTTTATCACAAAATTAAGCCAGTCGTAAAGGACCAGATTTTGTCACTTTTACTAATGTGGGGTATTATCTGATTCCATTAAAATGACTCCTAATCTTGTCAGCCTTACAGCTAGTAATGTCTTACCTCTTAAGTGGTGGAAGTCAATGGGACTGTTCATGTGACTACTCACCTGCAAGGCAAATGCGTCCCTCAGAGCCATCTCATCTAGCCTGCAGGGATCCCCATGGATCTGGAAATTTGACGGGGGGGGTGGGGTGGGGTGTGACCGTTAGTACAGCCACCCTCCCTCCTGCCAAATTTCCAAGCCCCAAACCCCACACTTGCCTCTTTGCCTGCCAGACTGGTCCGTGCCCCCTCGCCACACTTCTGGATCAGGGCTGGGTTATGCCCCACAGTAATGCTAATTTCCCTTGATTTCTAAAAATATCTGCACCCACTTAGCTTGGTTAGCTCAGAAGGCAGGCCACCTGCTCCAAAAAATTCCTCTTTTGTCTTTTCATCTGCTCACACCTTAACACTCAATTCCTGCTGCGGCCTCCCCAAGTTGCCACCAGCTCTGATGGATGCTGCAGGTTTTATTTGCATGAGATACTCCAAATGTAAAGCTGAGTATTTTAGTGCAGTTGGCAATAACTAAAGGAAACTGCTTGAGCACTTCCCCCCAAAGCTTCCTTAATTTAGTACACTGGATGCACCCAGTCCTCTCTTTGCTCTGGTAAATTATGAAGAACAGGAAGGGAGAGTTCCCTCGCTCTCTGTGTATTTCTGTATCTCAGCTAGAGCTATCAAAAGTGGCTCCTTTGCAGCCTGCACACGTAGTAACCATCTTCTGGTAACAGATTGTTATGTATTTAATGAACCCAAGGAAAACAAGAAATTTGAAGGCTGTAGGGCGACAAGAGTTTGCTGTTCAGTCTGCCAGATTCACACTAATGCATACAGCTCACAGATGTTTTTCTTCTCATTCGTTAAAGAGATTTATGTATGGTGCAGGGCTCAGAAGTCTCTTTCCAGCATGCCAGAGAGGCCTAGGTGGCACCAGGCATTTGGAAAAGCAGGTTGAAACCCCAGTCAAGAGTCTCTCACTCCAGATACACTCCTCACCCTCACACAGGAAATAACTGTGCAGAAGGTACTAACTCTGCAGAGCCAACCAGAGCAACCTAACTGGCTGTTCCTTAACCAGCTGCTAACTTACAGGCTCAGCTGCCCCAACTGGTGAGCTCTTCGGGAACGGTTCTGCTGCCCAAGGAAGGTGTCCTGCCAGTCCTTTACAAAGCTCCTCCATGCAAGGCAGTCAGAGCCCAAAGGTGCAGAGAGCCACAAATACACAGAGTACTTGGAATTGTATGTACAAGCAACCCCGCGTAGCGCTCTTAATTGGTTCCTGACAAACCGAGCGTTAAGCAAAATGAGCGTTAAGCGAAACCAAAAGTATTTGATGACCCCACGATGGCGACCACAGTTGTTTTTAATGACCCATCAGGTCACTTTAGATCAGGTATCAATTTAAAATGAGCGTTATAGCGAAATAGCGCTAAGTGAGATAGCATTAAGTGGGGGTTGCCTGGAATTAAATAAAAAGTGGTCTTCACTTATGCATCTCAGAAAAAGATCGTATTTGCCTCAGGAACTTATTGTAGCCAGTGAAATTTTAACACTAATAAATAGGTAACAACAACAATTTGTCCCTCTTTATTACTGAAATGGCTAGAAGTACTTTTCTTTCTCTGGTCCTTTGAAAAGAAAAAAAGCCAAAACCATTCCCATGACTCTGTCATTACCTTATGTGTAGCATATGTGGCATATGTCCTATGCGAGTTGTGTGGTATATGGGCAAAATGTATATATTATTGTGCCTAATATTTTTGAATTTTTATCAAGATGTATTCTGGCCTGTAAAACCAGCTGAGTGACACTTAATCTGGTTTACATCAAATGAGTAATAACATTTCCTTCCATTCTTAGATTTAGCCAATTTCTCTTAGCTTGTTCTTCATATAAAATACTTTCTTTGGATGGAAGAGCAGCTTAAAATCTTCCTGACTTTGAAAGGGGTGGCTTTCTATTTATAAGTGTTTTCTGAGGCTTTTTGAACAGTAGCCAAGTGGAAAACTCTGAGCTATCATGTCATATCCTTGGTGGCCATGGGAGGTGTCTCTGACAACACTCTCCATGTTAGGAATTTAAATCCCAAAGCTGGCCCAAGGATGCAGTCAGCTTCTCCTGATTCAAACCCAGATCCTGTAAGACTTTTGGAGTCTTTTGCCCTGTAGATGGTAACTATAACGAGGATTCAATAAGACAACATATTCCAAGTCATACATTATCCAGGCACAACAAGCTTGGAAAAATTGTTTCAGAAGTCATTGGGTTTGAGGAATTCAGATCGCTTGATCTGCTTAGTTTGTCTGAGTAATTTCAGTCTTAGACCTTTCCCAACTGATGATATATATTTTTGAGGCCTTACACCAGCATCTGTACTCTTAGAGCCATGTGAGTAAGCCAAAACCATCAGGAGCTCCAAGGGCCTAGTTCATACTCAGACACATTAATAGAATAAGCTTATAGGTAGGTAATAATATATATTTAAATAATATTATTTCTGTCTATCATGCCCCACTTGCTTTTCTCAAGGAGTTGTTCTGACTATCCAGTTTATTCATTCAGCCTCAAGAAATAAAGAAAACAATGGCTTGCTGATATTATCCTAATCTGTCCTTGAACAACTGTCATCTTTAGTTCAGGCATTTCCCACTAATACTCTATCCATCCAGTCCCTCTCTTGCAATCATGGCCAACAATTTGACATTGTTATAGGGAGTGTTGTTATTCTAAAGTACAGTTTTGCAGCTTAAGCTGCAAGGCAAACTCTTCATATAAATCATCAGTAGATCTGAGCCAACAAGTCTGGGCCAATGAAGAAGTCCAACCTGGCTGTAAGTAGACGGACATCATTTTATAAAGGTAGGTAAATATATATATTTAAGTAATATCTGATGTTTATCTATACTTTGAAAAATGATCTTATTCAAGTGGCATGGTGTTCTATTGTTGCTCAGTGATTCATATTACATTTATTTTGCCTATTAAAAAAAAAGATGTGTTTCCCATTTACCAGATCTACAAACCTAACAAGGGAATTGAAAGTCAGATTCGGTTATTCCTGGCTTGTACGATCCCCAATAATTAAGATGCTGCATTCACAAGAATTGTATCGGTAATGCAGTTATTCAAACTGAATCTAACTCAAGACATGCACCCCAGTTTTGGTGGGCTTATATTTTAAGGGAAAGTGTATGTGGTAGGTAAATAAATGTAGTAGTAAAAAACCTTATTTTGCCACTATTGTGTAACAATCAGTCTCTGACTAAAAGTTTATCCAGTAAAAAATGGTTATTTTTCCAGTCGTTTTTTCTGACCAGAAGTGCTCTTCCAGAAATGTATTCTTAGTAAAATGCAGTGCCATGTTGAGATACTGAAGGTATCAGAAACGGTATCGCTGCAGTAACACAGTGCTGTTCCCTAGCTACTTAGCTTACAGGCTTCCCTCGCTTTATGCTGTACATGCGTTTCTGGAAAACGGCACATAACTCGAATGCCCATAAAGGGAACCCACTTTACAATGTAACAAATAGGGATACGTTCCAAGACCTCGATTGTACTGACCCCCCAGACCCATTTCTACCACTTATACAAGACAGTTTTAGTCCTTGCCAACAGTACACACAAGCACAGGGTGGTGGTGTGAGGAGAGGGTGGTGAAGTCTTCATTGATGGAGGGAGAGGGGTAGGAGATAAGCTAGTGGGATGCTTAGAAGCCATAATGGGGATGGCAGCTACAGAAACATGTGTCCCAGACAATGAGCAAGGAGCACAGATCCACACAGGAGATTATATTTTGGTGTGTGGCCCTCCCACAATGCACCACACAAAGTAGCTGACTGTGGGCTTCCACCACACTGATCACATAAGAGTGGATTTCCCTTGCATATAACACATTTTTGGTATAAAAAGGGTCATTGTATAAGAGCAAATTCACACATGCAGAAACTGCGTAAAGCAAGGGAAACCTGTGCTTCAGAAGCAGTGCTCATTGCCTTGAGTAGTGTGCTGTGCTGTGCTAACCTGACTATCTGGCTTCCAGGACTCAACCTGGTTTGGTTTACACTGCGTGGTGCCATGCAGACATGCCTTTAGGTGGAGACAGTAGTTTAAAATATGGCTAGTGGTCCCTCTTGTGGTATTATGCTGGTCCTCCACAAGAAGTTTTGCACAACATGAACGATGACCCTGGAGTAAAGCCACAAACGGGTGTGCTCTTCTGTCCTTTCACATTTTCACATGTTAGTTGTCACACAATAAACTGGATATGTGCATGAGTCTTTGATCCTGGTTGTCTAAGCCACTTAGTAAGTGTAATTGCCACTTCTCAGCAGTAGACCAATATTCTTCCAGCTTGTTAGGCTCTTGCCTCTCAATTGGTGTTTGCCGCTTGCAGTTACTCATTTTGCACTCTCTCTCTTTCTCTCTCTCTCTCTTTTTTTTTCCTTTTCAGTTGCCAAGAAGGAAAAGGCAAAATCACTGCCCACACCATGTCCCTAATCTGAGAAGAAACAACAGCTAAGATGTTGAGACAGACCACCTCTGACCCTGTCCTGTCATTTCCCTCTCTCCCCTTCCGCTGTTTGTAAGGGAGTCTTTCCCCTGCCACTCCTATTCATTAAGAGCAAGGGAGCAATAAACTGATACTGTTTTTTACTGAACTGGGTGGTATGTCATTTTCCTTAAATGCTCTTATTTCCTTTAGTATAAAACTAGCATCTAGCTGTGGGCTCCAACCAAAACATGCAGATCTGGGCATGTGTTTGGATTTTGAACTGTCCCCAGAGTTTCGGGTTATTTGGGTTTGAGATCTGGGGGCTCGGATCAGTCTAAGGGTTTTGGTTGAGGGCCATCTCTACTTTAGTTAAGCCTGTGTGACTGTGGACAGCTTAATACATCTGTTCTTGTGAATTCAGGATATCTATAGCATTCACAAGTGGGATTGCCCATGGTTATCCCTAGTGATTGCAAAACATCATATGTACTTTTTGTGGCACAGCTCAGGAGGTGAGAGGTTTGCGGCACTATCATGCTAACAACTCTCTGGCTCTGGCTGTAGTTGTGGTTGTTAATAGTATGGCTGTAGAGGACAGCAGCTTATTCTACAACTGTCTTGAACTAGCATTTATTATCCATACTTGAGCAAAGTGGGTTTGTCTGATGAGAACCTGTGTTCTTGCATTAAGCTGTTAATCCTAAACAAAGAAATTATTTGGATCATAGATCTCCAGAGCTTCTGCTGTCTTAAACACAGTCATTTATTACTTTTCCTTTTGCAGTACACATAGTTTAAAACTTAAATCTAGGCAATTCTTTTACTTATTAATTAATTGTGAAAATGTATCTTGTTAGGCATAGAAAAGGGTATCCTATAACTACCAGTGGTAGGATTTGTTCTCATTCTTTTTTTTAAATGGCTGTACTATTAATTCAAGATAAAATTATATTACATTACATTATGTTCGCACAGTAGAATTCTTAAGCTCTACACAATTAAAGTGGCACTTTCCTTTTTAATGAAAATATTTCCCAATGCTTGGCAGCTACCTGATTTTTATCAGTTACCTTCATTATGTGGTAAAACTGAATCACTGTTACACACCATCTAAAACAAAGGTCAAGTTGAAAGGAAATGTTGTAGAAAGAGGCATCGTCCCATGTGATGGAGTGCAAGAGTTTATTGTCTCTTGGTAAGGAGCTATATCCTGAGCTGTAACCAAGCTGTGTAAGCATTGTGGTTGTCCTACTGTAAATTTTACAAGTAGACTGTGGATTTGGGTTTAGTAGAGTTTCTATAAAATACAGTGGTATTTCTCATAAATTTTGTTTTGCTTAACGTTTTCCATTTCCTCATGCACAGATTCAGATAAATGCTTAAATGACCAGAAAAGTCAATTAAGCATTTGTTTGGGAGACAGTTGGAGATGGGGCTGGGAAAAGATTTATAACAATATTTTGTAATTGCCACTTTTCATTTTTCATGGCTCTCAAAGGCCTGATCCAAAAACCTCTTGAAGTCAGTGGAAAAATCCCCAGTGATGAGAAGGACTTTGTGTCAGGCTTAACATACTTCACTAACATTGAAGTCATCAGGCTTTGCATATATCCCTGTGAAATGACGGAGTATTAACGCTATTTAGCAGATAGAGACATTGATATTCAGAGCCGAGGAGTAACCGTTCCAGAGCAACACAGGATCCAAGGGTAAACTCCTGGCCCTAGTGCAGTTGATGGAAATTTTACCATTGGCTCAAATGGGGCCAGGATTTCCCCATAGGACTCCTGGCTCACAATTCTGTTTTCTAATCATGAGACAACACTACATCTTTAGAGGAGAAAGATGTTTGGGACTTAGTTTTTCACCCAAAAGAGTGATAAGGATATTTTATAGTGCTCTATAAATTTTCTCCGCATACCTAAATTCAGTTTTCAACAATAAGGTAGCAAACTGGGAGAAATGGCCCTAAATGATGTTGATGGGGAAATGCACACAACTGAGCACATCCAGACGAGCGTGGACTTGTCCTGCCCAGGGGCAAATAGCAGTGGCACACCTTGTGCTGCCGCAGCTTGTCCCTGGGGAACACCTGTGCCATGCTTGCTTTGGTGCGTGGCAAGTTACCCCGAGTGGGGTAGAGGAGGCTGGGACTAGCACTGGGCTGGTCCCAGCAGCCTTACCTGGAGTCCCGGGGGTCTCCTGGGGCTGCTTCAGCAGCAGTTCTGCAGTGCAGAGCCTGGCCAGCAGCTGCAGTGTGGCTCGGCTCCACTTTTGAGCGGTATGCACTGCCTGTGTGGGACCTGCTCCGCTTTTTTCCCCTGCAGGTTTTTTTGACCCCTGGATATCTAGGGGTCAAAAAAAACACACACACAAAAGCGGAGCAGCACATGCATGGGCAGTGATCCCTTGCAGCATGGTGAATGTCTAAATGTGTGGTATGTGGCACCACAGACATGTTTGTGGCGCCACATACGTCATGGCCATGCTCATCTAGATGCAGCCAACTTAGACCTTTTTTCAAACCACAGAAGTTCACTTTTTCCTGAAGGAGTAGGGAAATGTACCCCTGCATCATATAATTGTAAAAATAACCTTAGAGCTGCAGGCTTCTCCAAACAGAGCAATGACAACAGCCTTCCCTCACACCCCATGCAGCAAACCTTCAAACTGAATGCAAAATCCGTCACTTACAGTGCTTTTATGAGTTGACATATCTAGATTGGCGGTAATAAAGATGGGTTTGAACTGTGTCCTTTAATACCTCTATTCTTGGGAAATCTTATTTTATGGACGTGTTGTCATCTCTCCATATCAGTTTAGAAACTTTTGAGTGACACGGGGGATGTTATTACATGAACACTAACCAGTGATTATATTACACTATTTATGGCTTTGTTGCTGCCTTTGATCACATAACTTCTGTCCCATGCAAATTTTCTGAAGCTGTGTTGATTCCCTTGAGAATGCTGGTTGATTTTTGTGTTGCTTATAAATGTTCCCCTGCCTTCCTCTGATGACATATCTGAAAATCAAAATACGAGGAGAGTGTGCCTGATTCTGACACCTTACTTGTGATGAGCAGCACCATCCTTGAACAGGATCCTCTTGGCTTCACTAGAACTGTCTGTGGAGTAAGGTACTACTTAGGATATCGGAATCTGACTCTAGAACTAGGGGGAGAATAAAATCTTCAGTATATGGGCCAAAATGTAGCAAAGCACTATGTATACGTGGTTCTTGTGGTTGGTGTTATTAAGGATGACTACTACTCAGAAGTTCTTGTTAGTCGATGCCAGAAGCTATAGTGAGACAGCTGGAGGTAAGGTTTTTGGCCTGCATCCTTCTGCACTGCTCAGCAATCCCCAGACTCAGCAGTGGTCTCTGTGCATGTAGAAACAATGATTTGTGTCTGGGAGAGGAATTTTATATGCGTTTGGAGGTGCATCGACAGTGAGAATATACAGAGTCTGGCTTAGGGGGATTAGGTTTGGCGCATCAGACATGTAAACCTTTTGAAATTTGTCAGCTAAGCTCTGCTAACTGAGTAATTGCATGCATATACATTCCTTCAGTTTGTAATTTTCTGGTAGGTGGAAGTGAGATATATATTTTTCATGGTAAAACTGTAGTCACTACTCTTCCTCTTGGAGAGCCATCTTTATTAAAATTGCTAGTTCTTTGCTTTGTCTCATATTCATTTTTCCATAACTTTGTTTATGGTGTTATCTGGAACTAATGGACTGGAGTTACTGACCTCTTGTGTCTTGCTGTAAGGAAAATGTTGCCTTTTCAGCAGTCTTCTAACCAGTAGTTGCCAAAAAATTAACTTAGCTTGGAGACTTGGCCTGACCTACCCTTGCTTACTGAAACAGCTATGTGAGTTACAGTCTAGAGAGAGGATTGGCATTGGATATCAAGAGCTATATTGTCACATTTTGCAGCACGGATGATGGAAACATTTTTCACTCTTAGTTATACCAAAGTAATTTTTGAGTATTAATTTCAGGGAGGTAGTGGAGTAAATTGTGGACCTAAGTATTTGTATTCCATTCATTTTTTCAAAGTTTGTAATAAAATCAGAAGTGGCTAGCAATCCCTAGTCTGGAGGAGAGACAGATGGCTGTCAGTTTGATTCAGAAACTGAGACAACTGATTCATTAAGCTTGCCTTTTCTTTTTTTTTTACAAAGGTTTGTAAATACATTTTTCCGAGTGAAACAGATGCCCAAATTGATTTTCCTCTTAAAGTAATTGAAGAAACATTATCATGAGAGCATTTAATTCAGAAACTGAATCTTAATTCAGTCACTTCAGCTATCATGGATATAGCTTTTGCACTGAAGTTTTTGAGCAACAGAACTTTAAAAAAATCAATACAGAAATGCAATTTGTACTTCAAGATTTATAAAATTTTACTCTTTTAAGGCATATAAAATATTAAAAATCTGGAAATTGATCTTCATTTTGCATTTCCTCCCTACCTTGTAAATGGGTTTTATATTAGTCATTACCTAGAGACAGAGTGCGTAGAACTGAGTAATTTTTTAATTTGCTCTGTATAGAGGGTCACTTTTCTAAGGGCATTTTGAAATCTGTGCTTGTAAAATGTACATGCTGGTCCACATTCTTCATGGTAAAGAATGCTGATGAAAAGGTGATATATATAACATATGTTATATTTGTTATCATCCTTCATCCCTTCAGTCATGGCATAGTAATGGAAACATGTTATAACTTAATAAATTCTTATAGCTGTACGTCTTTTCTGTTCTTTTCATTACAGCTGATGAAGGCTGTGCAATTTTGAATTGATTGTAGGATCTGGTCTAGTATTTTGCTGCTGAATTAGGAACTGTACTCCTTGCATGTGCAAAGGTCACTGGAACATTTGCCTGCTTAAAAACTGGCACTCTCAGACTGTCATTATTCCTAGCATATTGTAACGATGTTCTTTTGTTTATTGGACATTATCTGCTAATCCCACAAATAAATCATTGACTGACTGGTGCATTACTGAGGTCCTTTTACTGGCTCCCTGCACCATGGATACATCACCGTTGGAGAATGGTGACTGATGGTACAGTATTTGTCAGGTTCAGAGCCCTTGAACCCTTGAACTGATTGATGTCTGTTTGGCAAAGTTGCATTAGTCACAAGTGGCAAATCATGAATGAGTTTTACTGGTCATTTCCCAGATGTGCTGTGATAGGGTTTCATGCCATGCTGTTATGCTTTCAGGGTGTGCCACATTTCAGCAAAAACATTACAGTAACATTTAGAAATGGTTTTAGCTCTCCTTTTTTGTGTTCTTCTGCACATAGAGCCAGGTTTTCCTAGTGGCCAGTACTTTCTTCAGCTTCATGTGTAAACTGGGGTCAGTAATAGGGACTCTGGTAGCCCTTCTTGATAGGTGTGAGTGAAAAGAGTGAGTGGTGAGTGAGCAAAGACATGTTTTATGGAAAAAGGCTAATAAATTTTAGGTACAGAAAATACATCTTTAGATGACAAAGGAGGCTTTCCTCTGTCTGATGACATGCATGACAATAATTTATATGTTCATTCATTTATTTGATACTAATGGCAGCAATTTACCATTAATTTATAGAATGAACAATATGAAATCCTAGATTAGCCATACAAGATTGTTCTATAAATGTAGTTGATAAATAAAAAGAATACAAATTATGCACATTGTTTATTCAGCGATTTAACACAGGCTCTGTCTTCATACAGGCTAACAAATTGTTCTGGCATTGATTAGCAGTGCTAGTGGTCTTCTGTAGCATGTAGTGAAGTTGGTGTCTTTGCCTTACAGTGTTGTTTATTCAAATACCGACACTGAGTTGCTGTGATATTGTCTCAGAGAACAGATCTAAGATAACCTCAGTTCTTTCTATAAAACTGCAGAGGTTACACATGCTTCCACTCAGTCTGGATTTTGAAGCAGTAAATATGGAAAAACAATTATTTGCTAAATGTTTCCAGTTTCCATGTACGGAGCTATCTTCATAGATATTCCAGCCAGGAATATAGAGAACAATGTCTGCAGCATATTTCTAGGTGTGGTGCTATTCATCAATGCTATTCATCAATGTCCAGTAGGTGGTATTCATCACCAGTGCTATTCATCAATGTCCAGTAGGTGGTACCTGGGGAGGGATGTAAGTTGTTCAGAAAATTAAATGCGGATGTGAAGGTGGTGGACGAGAAGGGTTTAGGATACATGACCGCACTAAATTTGCCTATTCATTAGTTCCTGGGAATGGAGCACTCTGTGCCCAGAATTCCCATTGCAGAATTGGGCTCTTAAGAAACCCATACGTATACAAGAGACATGTAGCAGGAGTGGAGGGTTTTAAGGGTCAAATATGTTAGCAGAGAATACAAATGTAGAAGTGAAACTTGCAGTGAGTACTATAAAAAATCCCCCAACTGCTTGGTTGCAGCCACTGACTTGATATTTCCCCACAGACACAAGGAGGTAGAGAAAATTAAAAAGAATGATTGCACTTCATAGTACAGTGCAACCTACTGTTCAGCCTGCACGGTTGCGGGCCAGATGCGGCCCACGAAGTTCATATGAATGGGTTATCACCGGCGCATAAGCTCATTGGCATGTCATTGTGGGCTAGGGTCAGACTCACCGCTTTCACCCACAGGGTTAGTGCCATCATTGCTTGTCCCCTTTTTTTTCCAGCTGCTGAATTTATCAGGGGGTCAATGGTAGCAGTGTTCACCGCCCTGGGTTTTAGAGCTGCATGAAAGTAGTGGCTGTGGCCAGAATCTGCTGCCTGCCAGTGAGCGCACTGCACATGCGGAGCTCTGGCAGAAATAAATATACATTTTTTGTATATGTACTGTTTGCCTCCCCTCCGCACCCCCTATAATACGTGGCCCTCGGCCCGTTTCTGATTTTAAGGCTTGGCCTGCTTGTAAGAAATGCTGAGCACCACTGCCCTCTATGACTGCATCCACGCCATTTGTCTCCCAAAATGAGATTGCTGTTCTTAATGGGATGCCATCTAATAGTTTAGGCCTAAAATCTAGGTTTATTGAAAGCAAGATTCTTTTTTTTATGACAAGGTACAAAAGTGCTCCTTAAGTCCCATTGTTTTAAAGGCTACAAGAAGAGCCGGTCACAGGGGTGATCTGGGATGAGGCTATTCAAGCAAAGGCAATGCTGTAGCAGCAGCTTCCCAAGGGAAAGTTCTCTCTTCCCACAGCTTGCTGAAGAAGAGCTCTGAGACCAGCACTTGTCTTCATAATATTGTGCTAAATTCAGCCCTGAGGAAAGGGTTTGAAGCGACCTGCAACTTAGGGCTTTATTTTACCTTCCTTCAGTGCATCTGTCCCACTGGTTTATACAGACCTACTATGAAGTAGAGTGTGGGCTTAGTTATTTGGTAGGCTATATGGAAATTGTTGCTTTGGGATCTACACATTCCTTTGCAGGTTGAGGAAACACACAGACATAAGATCACTGTGCTAGTCCAGAAGAACAGTAAATGAAAGATTCACTGTCCAAGCTGGGTAAAGCATGAAAAGTAAACAGCAAAAATATAAATGAGATTTGAAAAGTTATTTCAATTTAAGTATCTTCTCAATCTTGAAGGGCATGAGTGAAAGCTCAGGGTGCCGTCTCCACGGTGCATTGAAAAGTGGATGCTGGCTCAGAACAGATATTGCATTTGTCCTGGGACAAGTTATGCCTGTGTTTGTCCCAGAACAGAAAAGTCCTGGAATTGGCATGTACACATGCCGTTCCAAGCCCTTCCAGTCAGAGTTTAGCGAGTGGCTGAGTGCACTGGCCCTTTTCTGCTGCTGATTCAACGATAAAGTCTCAGGATAACTTTTCAGATGTGGTTTGTGATGTCCCGGGACAAACTGATAGCACTTTTCTAATAAATCTTTTTAGGGATTTTCCTGGAACAACAGTCATGGACATCTGAATTATTGCACTTTGTCTTGGGATAAATGCAATGTCCATTCGTAGGTATTATGTCACTGCTGCAAAGATTGCTCTGATCTGCTGCTACTAGCCTTGTTGGCATAGCATCAGGCTGCTGTTCTGCGTTGCCTGATGACTCCAGCCTGCACCATCTAGTCTCTCCTTCTTCCTGGCTGCTGAGAGGTAAGAGGAGGCGTGAGTGTCCTGTATGTACTTCTTTCCTTTACCTACTTCTTAACTGCGAGGATCATATAATCTTTTGGTTCATTTGCTCAGTACTATCATGTTACTTCCTGTGTGTCAACTGGTGGGAACTGTGCTCTTGTGATAAGCTTTCTGCTTCTGTCAGGAAATGGTCAAAGTAAGAAGAGTTGTGATTAACTTTGATGGGTCAAACCTGAAGCTGTGGGCCAAATTCAGCTTTACTGTAAATGGTTGGTACTCTTGAAGCTAGTGGAGTTTTGCCTGCTTATACCGGCTGAATTTAGCTCCTTAGGTTTGATTCCTCCAGAACCTCAAAACTGGGGGCAGGGAAGATGTCCTGTTTAAAACTCCAGATCTGAATTCACGACTGAAATTTTGAATCTGGGTTAAATCAAAGTACCAGAGGAGGTCTGTCTTTCCAGGCCTGTTTCACATTCAGTTTAAGGAGTAGAAAACTAATGAGATCAACAGACATCTAGTAAATTTTCAGCCAATTAAGGGATGAGATATCAGTAAATCTCACAAGATTTTGTCTGACAGAACGTAAGGCCCTGTTTAAATCTCATCTTGACTCAGGTGTGAATACTTCTTCATTCCATTGCAGGTTTGGAAAATGATTTTTTAAAATATTTCCGTGTTTCTTAAAGAGCAGTAGTGTAACTATGGGGGATATGGAGCAGGCAAAACTCCATTCGCTTCAAGAGTTGCATCCATTTAACAGTAAAGCTGAATTTGGCCCACGGCTTCAGGTTTGACCCCTTTCTATTTGTTAACATCTAAGCCAAGGTCATTTGGGGCCCTATATTCATCTCTTATGTGGTTCACAGATTTAATCAGATCTCTTCTTACTTTGCCCATCTCCTGACATGGAAGTTGTCATGGCAGGAGCTGGTGCTGCCCCAAGTGCTGTGCTGTGCAGCTGCTCCATGTACAGAGTTGTGTGGCTATGCTGCTGACAAGAGTATCTCTTACTATCTGCCCAATTGACACCTGAACCTTACGCCTGCAATAGACAGGAAAATAACACGCAACTACACATTGTGGGTTTTTTTTAACAGAACAATGTTACTGATGCTGAAAACCCGAGGATCTTTCTCTGCTTCTTGTAGCATTGACTTGCCTCAATATGGCATGGCAGGACGTGGCTGGGCTCAGGTCATAACATGTCTTGGGAGTATTAGGAGGCAGGAATGGAAGCCAAAAATTATATTTTAGTGGAAGGCTTGACTTTTTTATTACAATTTCCTGGTGGGGAAGATTTCAAGAAATGAAAGTTAAAGCAAAGAAGTCAGATCTGCAAATACCTCACCCTGCACTGGGCAGTGCTGGGAGAGGGCCAGGGCTGATCTTTGGATGATATTAAAGCTCATTTTAAGGACCACAGAAAGCCGTGTTATACTACCACGTTAATGCACTAAGTGCCTTGGGCGGGGTGGAGGGGTGGGGGTAATGCAGAAAACGTAACTGCACTATGTCCAACCAGAGACAAATGTTTTTGCCCACACTTGTCATCATTACTGCCTCCTGGGTGCTGCAGTCCTGGGCGTGTCTAGGAGCGTGTTGCAGAAGCATTAATTTTTACCTCAGGGAAGAACAATTACTTTGGAGAAATCATGTCCTATTAATAAGGAACTTTGTTTAACTCCTTGAGTGTTGCTGAGTACTCTGGGCAGCTGTGCCATCCCAACTCAGAATAAGAAAAAAATGTATTTACATGCAGAGCACCTTCCACTAGAAGACCTGAAAGCACTTTGGAAACTCAATGAAATTAGCCACATGACAACGCTGGGAAAAGAAAACTATCCCCATTTAATAATTAGGTAGCTGACGTAGGCCAAATGACTTGTCCCCCCACCATGCATGACTTGGGAAGTTTATAACTAAAGAAGACTTGCACTCAGCCATCACAGGGCCATGTTTTGTGTTTAAATGTTCCTTCTCTATGGCAGTGGAGTTGGTAAGGGTGGCTCTCACTTAATCGTCTCTCACTTCATTTCCACCAAGCAGCGAAAAGGAAGAATGGCTGCTCTAGGGGAATTGGAGCCTCGGTGTCAAAAGAAGAATGGAGAACTCTTGTTTTTGTTCTAGTGGGGACCCGGGGTTGTGTGGTTTCCATTTCCCGCACAAGTTCCCTTTTACATTAATGTTTTCTTAGCAACGGTAGCTTGCCAGGGTGATGCTGATATACCAGACTTGTCATCCCTCTTGTCAAGACTCGGGTATCTGTGAAGACGCTAACGCAGCAGCTTTTGCACCCTGGTCTGATGGTGCAGGCCCCCGTCATCATCACTGTCTCATGAGCTGCTTTCTGGCCCGTTCTCAAGAGCAGACCTTGATGTCACTGACTCAGCAGTGGTAGTTTGCTGGTCTGATGTCACTGCACAGGCCTTTGTGGCATCCCTGACTCAACGCCTTTAGCTGGCTCAGTTTCTCTCTCTGTCTCTGTGGAGTGACTCAGTATCTTTAGCTTATTGGTCAGACAGCAGAGGATAGGTCACTGGCTCTGCACCTGCACCTTTCAGCGCTGATTTCAGGGCACGTGCTTCTGCAAGATCTAGTTTCCTGGACTGATGTCAGAGTTCAGGCCTCTCTGAGGTGCATACCTCATTCATGCTATGCTCGGATGATACCAAGAGACAGATTTCTGGGAGGTCTTTTTAACACCTCCAGCTTGTTGGCATGAAGACATGGCTTGCATTTTTCTTACGTTACTGGCTCGACTCCTCCAGCTTTACAGGCACGTGTCAAAGTACAGGCTTCTATATGCTAAACAGGGCTGGGGCATGTGCTAAACGCTATTCTGAGCCATCTATTGTGCTGTTTGTGGGCCTGAATGTGTATGGACCAGGTATGAGTAGATGGGACTCATTTCTCTGCGACATTGGTCAATGGGGTCTGCACTTCTAGCTTCTGGTCTGCTGTTGATGGACAAGCTGCTGTCATGTCATAGGTACTTCCAGCCTGACGTTAATGGACAGGCCTTACTCACCTCTGATTGTTGGTTTTGTATCAGTGAAGGAAACTCAGAGGTCACTGAGGTTAGCTCTAGGTTGTTTGTTTGATGTCAAGGAAATGACTGAACACTTTGCCTGATGTGAAGGCGCGGGTCTCAGTGTGATTGGGAGATTAAGCACCTCAAGCCTGTCGGCGTTATGGGAAGAAGTAGACTTCTGGGCAGACTGTGGTTCAGCACTTTTCAGTCGCTGGACTGATACTAGGACAAAGGCAAATGAGGGCTGGATGGTGCAGAGACTTTCATTTCCTGGACCGAAGTAAAAGCACTGGTCTCTGTCAAGTCACTGGTTCAGCCCGAAAAAGACCTAGCAGCACACTGATTCCACATTGAACTGTATTATTAACTCCCCAGCCAGATGGATCTTTGCTTTGACATGGTGGGATGGCTGGTTCTCTGCCCTTTCCCATCTGCTACAAGGTCAATCAGCACGCATCCTGGAGTCTTGACCCTGTATAATTTTGGTTGGGGATTTCCATGGGGATTCCCACAAAGAAGAGATGAACCTGCTGAGGCACAGCTGGGATCTCCCTTTTTTTAAGTCTTCTCCACAAGTCAGAGAGGTCATCTAATTCTAGATATTGTCATGCTGATGAGGAAAATAAACCTAACTCCTATCCCCTCCCACAGACAGAAAAAAGCTGCAGATGTGGAGTGGCAGAAATAGTATCTATGCCGGAAATGTTGTAAGCCTCTAAAAGGAATGACTTCAGAATGGCATTTGTAATCCATTTTTGTTTGCACAGAGATTAAGTGACAACTGGAACCAAAGTTTCTTTAAGAAAGTGGTCTCTTGCTCACAGGTCTGCAGTAAGGCTAGGAAAGGTTTGCAATTTTTCATGATTATTAAAATCAGCACTCACAAAATGTCACATACTTGGCAAGAATACTTAAGAAATTCATCTCGGCATCCTTCACCTCCGTATCATTCTTCATAACAAACATACCTGCAACTGGTAAAAGTTTCCACTAGTGTCTTGCTCCCAAATTCTCTACCCACTGCTGTGACATTGTGGGATGTGTGCTGACTGTTCACTTGGCAGCCTGTCAAAGGGTGAGGTTGGTTGAATGCTTTAGGATCCTGGTACAAAGCACTCAACAGTGAGTGAAATGGGAATGTACCATGAGTACAGTCTATTAAACTAATCTGATCATTTTTATGTTACCTTGTGCTTCCTCCCACCCATTTGTGTATTTATCTCCATCTGTTGGTCACTTGTCACATGTTTTGATTGTTAGCTCTTTTAGGCAGGGACATTTTATTATTATATGTTTGTACAGAGCCTGACACAATGAGGCACCCTTCCCTGAATGGCACCTCTGGATTCTGCTGCAATGTAAATAAATGCATCATAAAAATACAAAAATGATATACTACAGAAACATGAAATGCTGTAATGGGCAAGTTAATGCATGTGTAACCTGGGCAGTAATCCAAGAGGTACCCCCTCTCCAATTGAAGGGATCAAAGCAGGTGCACAAGCACTATGGGAGGTATAGGGACTCTCCTCCCCCCTATACCTCCCTCTGGCAGAGCCAGACCAGCAATGGGGACTTAACCATATACCTTTTAATACTGGGAGCATAACAGACATAAATCAGAGGGTATAGTGGACACTACAAATGCCCCAAGGGGGCAGGATTCAACAAAGGTTAGGCACTTACAGTCATTGACAAAAACCAGGGTTAACAAAATATAAAACACAAACAGCAGAACAAACAATACGGGTTGGTGAAATGTAAAAAGGCACAAAATGCAAAATGTCAAATGACAAGGAAATATAGGGCCTTGGTACCTGGAGGGGGAGAAAGGAGGGGAAAACAATAGCCCCTTTCCACTGCAAGAAGATTTGCTTTTTGTTATCTCACTCACACCAAGTCACCTCAACTGGGACTTGAACTCAGATCTCCCATGTGGTAGGCACACAGCCACCACTGGTAGCCCTGCTCTAACCTACTAGGTGTCCTGATCTTCCTAGAACCCTGGCCTCATGTTGGGCTGCCTGGCCTCTGATTGGAGGAGCTGGAAGCAGAGCTGGGAACCTCTCAGGTCACTGCTCAGATCCTTCCTGGAGTGGGGGGAGCCTCTGCTGCCCGCCGCACACCGCGCTGCTGAGGGTCCCACTGCTGCCTACAGGGTCCTGCTCTTTCAGGTTCTTCCAGGGCACTGCTCCTGCCCCGCTGGCTCAGCTCTTGCCAGCTCTATGAAGCTCCTTCCTTGTTGTCCCTCACTGGTTTCTCGTGAGTCAGCCCATGCTGCCCCTTTTATCCCCCTCCAGGTGACCCAAGGGGCCAATCAGGGGACATGGGGGTGAGTCTCTGGGGCCTGATTGGTATGGAAAGGGAATCCCAAGTCCTCCGATCATCTTTTGCCTTTTCAAAACCCCTGGGCCAGGTCTCTGCCAGCCAGCTCGTCACACATGTATATGATCACAATTTTGCCTGCAACTAGAGAGAATCAGCTGAGGCTTGGGCCCTCAACTCTGTTCTTTCTTAGCTCCAGCATTAGAAACTTGTGTATTTATACACATGAGGACTACCCAACATCGGGCTATCAAGTACTGAACAGTGAGAAGCACTGTGCAGGTTACACATTTGTTATCCTTTTATTAGTCGTAGTAAACTGTAGTTCTGGGCCTCTGGCCACACCATTTTTTTGTCATTTTTTTACAGCTCGCTCTCCTTACCTAAACTTGGACTCAGTGTGATACAGTGATGTGGTTTGGGCTCAGCTAATTATGTGTAATTTTGATTGCCTGACATTCTTTGCTTTTAGCTTTGACAGTTTCCATTTGGTCATAGAGTTTCCCTCAGATTTATGTGGAAGCTACCAGTAAATTGTACATTTAAGTCAACCAATATGACATAAGAATCTCAAGACTCTACTGTGTGCCCTTTCAAACAGTAAATCTTTGGAAAATGTATCGATTCCCCCACCCCCAGGTTTGCACTCTGGATGAACCTCCTTCTTATAAAACAATAGTAGGTAATTCCTTTTTACTAGCCAGCTGGCCTTAACCGAGCAATCTCAACCCACCACAAATTCTAATCCAAGTAAACAAGAAAATATGATTTACAAGCTGGGAAGCAAATCAATATCAGTTCATAATGAGTTTTAATGCTTAGCAGCATTTTCTCAAATATTATCCTTTACATATAGCAATTTGGTTTTAATGGCATATTATAAGATATGTTCTGTACTATTCAGATCACGCATACAAATTATTTTCTTGGTTCCTTTAACTATAAGGCATCCAAATAGTAAAGTGGGATTAGGGGAATTGTACTGGAAGAACACTGATTTTAATAATCAGATCTGAATTGCATTTGATCTGATTTTTCATAGCAGGGCATTTGACATGGAGGCTGCCAGAAGCTGAGAAAGAAATGGGCTTTTCTAGCTTGATGTTGGACTGCCTGGCCATTTCTGTACAAGACTTGGTTTCTTTCTTTTTAAATATGCAGTCTTCATCCCAGCTTTGCAAAGGGCACTCCATGGATCCAGGGATCCATGAAGAAGTTGGAAGGAATGGACGTCCCCCTGCTGAATCAGTGGATGAAAGATAATTAGTGTTCCACATTCTCAGTTTTTATTTTAAAAAATCCTGGAATTTTTCAGGGTTCATCTTGGAACATAAAAACTGGGATGAAATCTGGATAAAAGGAAGAAAATGGAAAAAATCAGTTTAAAACAGGGAAAAATTGGTGGTGAAGGAGGGAGGGAGTAAGACTGGGACTAGGGAATGGGCAGGGGGTGGGGCGCGGTGCAGCCTGTTGGCCACTTTTGGGGCTGCAGCAGGGAGCAAAGTGGGAGGAGCTCTCAGTGGGTGCAGGGTGTGGCTGTAGCTGCTGTGCACACCCCCAGGGAGGCCTGTGCAGAGCTCTTTACAGGGGGCATGTGCCCCCGGATCAGCAGCAGGAAGCACATGGCACCACACCTGCTTTTCTTCCCTGGTTTCGTTCGTGCCCCTCGCCCATGCTGCAGCAGCCTGCTGCCAGGCTGCCCTGGCTTTTGTGGGGAGAGGGGAGTGGCATGCGGCCAGGTGTGGAGAGGGGGGGACCTGGCACCTTGACCCCTCCCAGGTGGGAGGTGCCAGGCCAGTGGTGACGCATACGGGGTTCAAGGGGCTGCACATGTGCCCCCTGAGAGTGCTGGTGCACCCCCTGACAGGCTGTGCTCCCTGCTTAGGCGACGGGGAGGGGGAGCAGGTGGGAGCACTGGTGCCCCCCTGCAAGCACTGGCTGGGGAGCTGCAGCGCCAGCTGGAGCACTGTGCCCAGTTCAGGGAGTGATGTGGACACTTCCCAGTTGGTGCAACCAGTTGAGGGGGGACTCCCCCTACCCCCTCCAGTTGGCGAGATTGGCCAAGGGGGAACCCCGCCCAGTTGCTAACTGGTTTCTGGGGGGCCACATGCCCCCCCGACTAAGGTAGCACCAGTCACCCATGGCTTCAGCCACCCTCCCC
>NW_017728994.1:67939810-67941129 GCF_001723915.1 Gavialis gangeticus | reverse complement strand
CTGGAAACCTGTGCCTCAGCACAGCAGCACTTTTAGCTTACCAGCACCACCCATTTTTCAGTTCAAATCCCTGTTAATCGGCATGAGTAGGGAATGAACCATTCCCCACTTGTACTGGTTAATGGGGATTTGAACTGAAAAATGGGTGTAAATCATTAAAAACTGAATGACTTAAAAAATCATGGAATTTATCAGTGAAAATGGGTAGAAACTGAGAATGCGGAACACTAAAGATAATGCACCTCCATGATGGGGAACCCCTAGCTGGGCTTTGACAGATCTTTTGACAGATCATGGAGATTGGCTTTGGGATGTTGGTGACTCCAAAGAGGCAGTTTCTTTTCTGGAGAGGACAGCTTCTAGTTCCCAGTTTTAATAGAGCAGTTTAGGAGAAACTCCAAGGGAAACAATCGGAAGAGCAAAGGTGTTTCTGTTCACTTTCTCTCTCTCTCTCTCTTTATATATATATATATATATATCTATAGATATATAGATATATATATCTATATAGATATATATATCTATATCCCCCACACACATATTATAGGAATTTAGACATGGGGACTCAATCTAGATATAAGTACAGATTTCAGCATTTGGCCCATTGCTTTACTTGGTATTTTGCTTGAGTAAAGTGTGAGTAGAAACTGAATGATCTTGCCCTATTAGAATCATGCTGGGACAGAATGTAAATAGCTACAGCACTCATGGAAATGCCAGCTAGTAATAATGGACACATACTCTCCATTTAGATGGTTCCTTCCATCGGAGAACCTTAGAACTTTTATGAATCTTTAAAATTGGAACAAAGGGAAAGTAGAACACATCAAACCTCATGCTACATGTAGTGCTATAATTTTTTATGGCACCATAAAATAACTGTCTTCCAAGATATAATTATGTGCTGTTACCTATCAGTGCATGCGATCAAGGTATAATACCCACATCTGTAATTTGGTATGCACACGAAAGCCCAAGAACTAATATTTTATACATTTCAGGTACTTGCATACCTGCCATGTTAAGATTATGTTAAACTACACAAAGCTCATGAAACTTTCTGTATAATGGTAAACACAAAGGTGTAGAGGGAGGCAATATGCTTAAAATAAATATTTCTCTTAAGTATCCAGTATCCAAAGCAAGATTATTGGTGCAAAGTTTGTGCACAGTTCACAGGCTGAGGCTTAGCTCTTATAGTTTCATAGTTGTAGGGTTGGAAGAGACCTAAGTAGATCGTCAAGTCCAACCTTCTGCCCTGGGCAGGAGTGAATACTGGGCTCATATGACCCCAGCTAGGTAATTATCAAGCCTCCTCT
>NW_017728994.1:67922611-67934810 GCF_001723915.1 Gavialis gangeticus | reverse complement strand
TAGGTTCCTGAAACTTCCCATAGTTGGCAGAACCCTGGGTGGCAAGACAAAAGACTTATGGGAAAATGGCAGATGGCGGGCTGATGTGTGGCCATGGAAAACTGTGGTTACTCATACTTTCATAGATGTAGGGTCGGAAGGGACCTGATTAGATCATCAAGTCCTACCCCCTGCCCTGGGCAGGAATGAATACTGGGCTCATATGACCCAAGCTAGGTAATTATCAAGCTTCCTCTTAAAGTCCCCCAAGGTAGGAGCCAGCACCACTTCTCTTGGAAGTTGGTACCACATCCTAGCCACCCTGACTGTGAAGTAGTGCCTTCTAATGTCCAGCCTGAACCTACTCTCAAACAATTTATGGCCGTTATTCCTTGTTACTCCAGGAGGTATTCAGGGGTACAGGGTCTCTTGTATTCCCTGCTGGTCCCCCCTAGTGAGTTTATAGACAGCCACCAGGTCCCTCCTCAGCCTTCTCTTGTGAAGGCTGAACAGGTTCAGTTCCCTTAGCCTCTCCTTGTAGGGTCTGCCCTGCTGTCCCCAGATCATGCAAGTGGCCCTCCTCTGGACCCTCTCAATGCTGTCCACATCCTTCCTAAAGTGCGGCACTTCATTTTTAGTGTTCTCCATTCTCAGTTTTTACCAATTTTTTTTCACTGATAAATTCCCTGATTTTTTAAAGTTTTTACTGATTTACATCCATTTTTCAGTTAAATTCCCTGTTAAGTGGCGCGAGTGGGGAATGACCCATTCCTCATTTGTGCTGGTTAACAGGGATTTGAACTGAAAAATGGGTGGTGCTGGTAAGCTAAAAATGCTGCTGTGCTAGTTACCTGAGGCACCGGTTTTCAGCTGGATGTGGAGGGGGGTGGTGGTGGCCGCGCAGGGGCTGGGGGAGGGTGGCTGGAGCCACTGCCTTTGGGTGCGGGGCACCCAGTTCTGATGCTGGGCAGGGTGGGAGGTGCCAGTGCTGGGGTCGGGTCCCCTCTCACTCCACATCCAGCTGCATGCCACTCCCCCTCCCCACAAATGCCAGGGCAGCCTGGCAGCAGGATGCTGCAGCAGTGGGGAAGGACACAAATGCGACCAGGGAAGAAAGGCAGGTGCGGCACCGTGTGCTTCCTGCTGCTGATCCAGGGGCACGCATACCCTGGGAAGAGCCTGGCACAGGCCCCGCAACCTGCAGCCTTCCTGGGGGGGCGCATAGCAGCAAGAGCTGCACCCTGAACCCACTGACAGCTCCCCCACTTTGCTCCCTGCTGCACCCCCGGGAGCAGCCAACGGGCTGTGCTGCGCACCTCCCCCCACCTTTTCCCAAGTCTCATCCTCACTCCCTCCCTCCCTCCCTCACCACCGATTCTTTTCCCCCAATTTAAACTGATTTTTTAAAAAAAATTCTTCCTTTTATCCTGATTTCATCCCAGTTTTTATGTTTCAAAGATAAACCCTGAAAAATTCCTGGATTTTTTTTTTTTTAAATAAAAACTGAGAATGTGGACCACTATTCATTTCTCATGGCTACTTCCATGAAAATTTGTCTCATACCTTTTCCCTACTTCTCTTGTAGGCTTGCTTTAAAGCTTTCTGGTTTGTGAACTGCTTTAAAACTTTGTTCCTTGATTTTGTGTGCAGGAACTCACCAGCATTTGGAAGCTATTCTTGTCAAATCATCCTGTGAGTGGGCAGTCGGGAGTTGGTGCCACTGAACTTTTCACTTGGGAAAATGCATCGAAACAGCGGCTTTGCCAGAACATGGCTGAGAGTGACCTTTGCCTGTACTCTAATGGGCTCCAATGCATGACTTCATTACCATGGTGATGATCTTAACCAAAACTCTGGAAAACAAAGGTGCTGAATCTGTAACATGCAGGACTGAGCTGGTAAGATTCAAAACATCTTAATTCAAAATGCTTTGCTTGGTTTAGTTGCGTAGAAGCTACATAATATTTTTGTAGTTCATATTTAGGATTGGATCCTCAGTTGGAAAAAAAAAAGCATTGATACAGTGATTTCAAATGAGCCATGTTCATTTGCAACAGCTGGGGACATGATCTTTAGTAAACAAGAATACGGGGTGTTTGTTGCATGTGAATCTCAGTAAAGCATTCAGTGTCATGTCATATAATAATGTATTACAGAACTGGATAAATACCAGCTGGATGAATAGCATGGGTTAGTAGTTGTTTGACTAACAGCAAACAGATTGTCATCATTAGTAGTCCAATGAGCAAGTGGGGAGCAGTGTTAAGTGGGGCAGTTTCATTAACAATCAAGAAAAAGATGCAAATCCAATTTAGAATGACCTGACAACACAGAAAAATCAGAGGGGCAGCAAGAGCAAAAGAGAAAGAAAGAGCAAATGTATTGGCGCAGCACAACTGCAAGCTGAGCGTACCTAAAGAGGAGAAATAAATAGCACAAGTGCAAATTAGGAACTAATACCTGGAAAGCACCAAGTACAAAAGTGGCCTGGGGTGACAATATTAGAGCTCAATCTGAGTAAGCTCAGTCAGTGCTAGTCTCAGACATGTGTGGATATCTCATAGCAGTCAAGGAGCACAAAACTAATGAGAACAAGGTGTTGTTGCTGGGAAATGCTTCTAGAGCAAAGGGAAGATGTTGAGTACCAGTGGGGGATGAGTCTGCTCAGTGCCTGGCAGGGAATGCCTCGCAGATGTATGCCGTAAGTGAGCATTTGAGGGTGCATGACATGTAAACTCAGGACCCATGAAACTGACAGTGGAATATGTTGCGTTAGTGTTACCTAATAGCTAATAGCATGCGGTAGGGTGGAATGGTTGGATTACATGAGTCTTCAGAGGGAAATCAGCAGACTAACCAGATAGGATGGAGTGGAGGAGAAGACAAGAAAGTCAGAGAGAGTTTTCAAATACCAGCAGATGAATTTAACAAGAGCTTACATTTTGGAAAAGAATACTTAAAAATAACGGAAGATTCAGTGTTCTTGGTAACATTACTGGATGCATTAGTGGTCAAATACTGTCTTACTCCATGGATGAGGAGAGGCATCTCCACTAGCTGGAACACAGCCCTAGGACACAGGAGGTCAAGGCTGTATGCCTAGTTGTGCCATTGGCACATTGGAAGACCTGGGATGAGTCTGTACCATGCTGCACCTCAGTTTCCCCATATCTGGGGTAGCGTAAGCCCACTTCTTCAGACTCCGAGGGCATATACCATTAGAGTTTGTATAGGAATTTGCCCTCTTTGAATGGAATATGTGAAGGATGTGCAGAGCAGTATTAAATTTTTTTTTCCTTTCAATTGTATTAGTCTGCCGGACATCTGAGTATCTCAGAGTGCTTGATCATTATCCCCAGAGTGGAGAAACTGAAGTAGAGGGGTGCAGTGACTCCAAGGTCATACAGTGAGTTAGTATTGTAGCTACAAACAATCTGGGATGAAATCTTAGCCCCAGTGAAAATTATAGTTTCATAGTTTCATAGTTGATAGGGTCGGAAGGGACCTGAGCAGATCATCAAGTCTGACCCCCTGCCACAGGCAGGAAAGAGTATTGGGGTCAAACGACCCTGGCTATGTGAATATCTAGCCTCCTTTTGAAGACCTCCAGGGTAGGAGCCAGCACGACTTCCCTTGGAAGTTGGTTCCAGATCCTAGCCGCCCTGACTGTGAAGTAGTGCCTCCTGATATCTAGCCTGAACCTACTCTCAGTCAA
The DNA here is from genome assembly GCF_001723915.1 of Gavialis gangeticus. Classification (NCBI taxonomy): domain Eukaryota; kingdom Metazoa; phylum Chordata; order Crocodylia; family Gavialidae; genus Gavialis; species Gavialis gangeticus. The sequence goes on along the minus strand of NW_017728994.1, from coordinate 67,931,116 downwards.
CTTATGGCCATTATTCCTAGTTACTCCTGGTAGTGCTTGGGGGAACAGGGACTCTCCTGTTCCCTGCCGGTCCCCCTTAGTAAGTTTATAGAGGGCTACCACATCCCCTCTCAGCCTTCTCTTGTGGGGGCTGAACAGGTTCAGGTCCCATTGCCTCCGCTCGTAGGGTCTGTCCTGCTGCCCCCAATCATGCAAGTGGCCTGCCTTTGGACCCTCTCTGTTGTCCACATCCATCTTGAAGTGTGGCACCCAGAACTGGACACAGTACTCCAACTGTGGCCTGACCAATGTCACATAGAGGGGGAGGATCACCTCTTTGGACCTACTCGTGATGCATCTGTGGATGCATGACAAGGTGCGGTTAGCCTTCCTGACTGCATCCCCATATTGACGGCCCATGGTCGTCTTGGAATCAATAATGACTCCAAGATCCTTTTCTGCCTCTGTACTGACGAGAAGGAAGTTCCCCAGCCTGTAGGTATGCTGCTGGTTCTTCCTCCCTAGGTGCATCACCTTGCACTTGTCAGTGTTGACACCCATCCTATTCTCACCCGCCCACCCTTGTAACCTGTCCAGATCTAGTTGTAGCCTGTCCCTCCCTTCTAGCGTGCCTACTTCTCCCAACATCTTAGCGTCATCTGTGAATTTGAACAAGGTGCTTTTCACCCCCTCGTCCAAGTCACTGATGAAGATGTTGAACAGTGCGGGCCTGAGGAACGAGCCCTGGGGGACCGCACTGCCCACATCCCTCCAGCTCGAAAATGACCCATCCACCACCACTCTCTTGGGTGTGGCCCTCTAGCCAATTTGTGACCCATCTGACTGTGTAAGCATTGACGCCACAGTTGCCTAATTTTTTAATGAGAATGGGGTGAGAGATAGTGTTGAAGGCCTTCCTAAAGTCCAGAAAGACTACATCCACCACAACACCTGCATCCAAGGATTTCGTGACCTGGTCATAGAAGGCAACCAGGCTGGTCTGACATGACCTGGCTTAATGAACCCATGTTAGTTTCCCCTAAACATAATCTCCCCTGCTGGTCCCTCACAGACGTGCTCCTGCATAATTTTCTCAAAGAGCTTCCCCAGGACCAAGGTAAGACTAATGAGCCTATAGTTTTCTGGGTCCTCCTTCCTCCCTTTTTTGAAAATGGGGACCACATTGGCCCTTTTCCACTCCTCTGGCACCTCACTAGAGCACCACGAGTGCTTGTAAAGCTGTGCCAGGGGTCCCACAGTGACCTCTGCCAATTCCCTCAGCACCCTGGGGTGGAGATCATCTGGACCTGCTGATTTGAGTACATCCAGTCCCACCAGAAGTTCCCTGACTAGGTCCTCTCTGACCCTAGGCCTGGTGGTGCATCTCCTGAGTCTGTCCAGAATCCCAGTGGGGGTGATGTCCCGGTCCTTGCTCAGAAAAATGGAGGCAAAGAATTTGTTAAAGAGGTCAGCTTTACTGTCTGGTGCAACCACCAGATAGCCAAGCGTGTCCCGCAGGGGCCCCATGTTACGCAGTGCCATCTTTTTACTCCCTATGTATTTAAAAAAGGACTTCTTGTTATCTTTGATCCTGGTTGATAGTCCAAGTTCTGTCTCCACCTTATCCTTCCTAACAGCCCCCCTACAGTCTTGAACAATGGAAGTATAATCTTCCTTGGTGATGGCCCCTCCCTTCCATTGGGTGTATGCCTCCTTTTTAACTTTCAGATGTTCCTGAATGCCTTTGGTGAGCCATGGGGGCTTTTGAGCACTCTTGCCCCCTTTGATTTGCTTTGGGACTGTCATCCTTTGGGCTCGGAGGATTGTCTCCTTAAGGAATGACCACTCATCTTGAACTCCCAACTCCCCTCCCCTCCAGGACCTCAGTGCCTCCCCGACTAATCTCCTTAACTCATTGAAATTGGCCCTCCTCAAGTCAAGGGGTGCTGCTTTGGTGCAGGTCTTTGTCGACCTTGCGCTGGATGGTCAATTCCAGTAGGCGATAATTGCTATCGCCCAGGTGGTTGAGAACCCGCAGTTCCCTTACCAGGTCATCGCCTGTGGCCTGAGGTCCAGGTCCAGGTCCAGCAAGGCATTTCCCCTGGTGGGACCGTGCACCTCCTGGGTTAGGTGGAGGTCCTATATCTTAGCTAGGAACCTACGTGAGCAGTCAGACCTGGCTGACTGCTCCTCCCAGCAGATGTCTGGGTAGTTTAGGTCACCCATGATGACTGCGTCCCTTGACTTAACTGCCTCTGTGAGCTGACCTGAGAATTCCCAGTCCAGCTCTTCCCCTAGTTGGGTGGCCTGTAGTAGACACCCACCATTAAGTCCCTTTCCCCCCGACCCCCCTTGTATTCTAACCCAGAGCACTTCAGTCTGCCCCTGCTCTGACCCAGTGCTATTTGTTGAGGATGCGTATTGCTCTTTGACGTAGAGCGCCACACCTCCACCTTTCCTCCCCGTTCTATCCTGCCTGTACAGTCTGTAACCCTTGATGTTTACTGCCCAGTCATGGTTTGAATCCCACCATGTTTCAGTGAGCCCCACTATGTCCGAGTTTGGTTTCCTAGCAGGAGGGCAAGTTCCTCCTGCTTGTTTCCCATACTACGAGCATTAAGGCCTCCTGTGGGTGTATGTACCACCACCCTGATCCCAGGACTATCCAGACCCCTGTTATTTACCTGGGTACTTGTTGTGCTCATTGCCTGTCTTGGCTGGGAAGTGTTGTCGTGTCCCCCTGTGGCCCCATCCCCTGGCGAAACTAGTTTAAAGCACGCCGTACGAGATCAGCCAACCTTGCTGGGGTTGTTTGCTGGGGTCGTTTGACCCCAGTACTCTTTCCTGCCATGGCAGGGGGGTTGGACTTGATGATCTGCTCAGGTCCCTTCCGAGCCTACCAACTATGAAACTATGAAACCTGGAAGAACTGACACACTTGCCTTTAGGAGTTCTGCCATTTATTTAATTGGGGTCAGTATTACATGACATGTCTCTGATTCCCAGTACCACGTCCCTATGCCTCTACCCATTAGGTGTGTTGACAACAGAGTGGCTGACACTGTGTATTTCTGTAGTCACAGGGCCCCATTCACTCATAGAATCATAGAAAATAAGGATTGGAAGACATCTCAGGATGTCATCTAATCCAACACTCTTATCAAAGTAGGACCAACTCCAGCAGACCTAGCCCAGCCTGGGCTTTGTCTAGCTGGGTCTTAAAAACCTCCAAGGATGGAGATACCACAACCTCTCTGGGTAACCTGTTCCAGTGTTTTACTACCCTCCTAGTGAGAGTTTTTCCTAATATCTAACCTAAACATCCTTTGTTCAACTTGAGACCATTGCTCCTTGTTCTGTCATCTGCCACCACTGAGAACATTCTAGCTCCATCTTCTTTCAAACCCCTCTTCAGGTAGTTAAGGCTGCTACTAAATTCCCTCTGTCTTCTTTTCTCTAGACTAAATAAGCCCAGTTCCCTCAGCCTCTCCTTCTAAGTCATGTCCCCCAGCCCCCTAACCAATTTTGTTGCCCTCCACTGGACTCCCTCCAGTTTGTCCACATCCTTTCTGTAGTGGGGGGGCCCAAAACTGAACACAGTACTCCAGATGTGGCCTCACCAGTTCTGAGTAGAAGGGAATAATCACTTCCCTTGACCTGCTGGCAACACAGCTACCAATGCAGCCTAATATGCCATTAGCTTTCTTGGCAACAAGGGCACACTGTTGGCTCATATTCAGCTTATTGTCCACTGTAACCCCCAGGTCCTTTTCTGCAGAGCTGCTGCCCAGCCAGTCAGCCCCCAGCCTGTACCAGTGCATGGGATTGTTCTGTCCTAAGTGCAGGACTTTGCACTTGTCCTCGTTGAACCTCATGAGATTTCTTTTGGCCTTCAATCCTTCAATTTGTCTAGGTCACTCCAAATCCCAGCCCTACCCTCCAGCATATCTACTACCCCCCACAGCTGAAGGTGCACTGTTACCTTCCAGGTCGTTGATGAAGATATTGAACAAAACCGGCCCCAGGACCGACCCCTGGGGCACTCCACTTGATACTGGTTGCCAACTAGACATGGAGCCATTGCTTCCTATAAGCTCCACTCATGTAAGAATAACCTGGATTTGATAGAGAAAACTCTGGGTTTTCCTTTGAATTTTATTTTTGAACATTGTAGAATATGACCCTCCCACTGAGAAACAGCGGAGAGTTTCTCTCGTTACCTGTCAGAACCACCCTCCAACGCAGATGAAGAGCTTGGGGCAGGAAGTAGGTGGCATCCATGCAGCTGCTAGTTGTATAGCTGGTGTTGGACAAAGCATGTTGTAGGAGCCGAGCTCCACATTCAGTGATCACAGGGCCCTGTTTACATGGGGCAGGTGACAGCAGTTCAGAGGTTTCAGATTCAGCATTCTAACTTGCAGCCCAAAGAAGAGACAAAAACAGGCTGTGAGGGAGCAGGTTCCTCATTTGAGCATCAATTACTTTAGCAACAAACCAATATAGAAAATATATGAAAAAAATAGTTGGGATAAAAATGATGAAACTTAAGCAGTCTGAAAGATTCTCCCAGGATGTCAGGCCTTCCTCAGATTGTGGGCTGAAGCCCACTTAAAAATTGTGGGGCTGTGTGGCAGGGGCAAAAGCAACTGCCAAAGTGCTAAGCAAGGCTAGTAATGAGATCAAGTGCTTTGATTCACTGGTTTGGAGTGAATATAACATGGTCTATCTACTATCAAGGCACCTGCAGCTGCCAACAGTAAAATAAGACAAGCAGCCCACCCAATCCCTCTGCTGAGGGCAAAGTTAGTTCTTGAGACTGTGTGGAGCCCAGTTCAAATACAGTTGCATCAGTGCACGGCTCTTGTCTCTTCTCTGTTTGTTAAATGTCTATCACACTCTTGGTAGCACGGCAGTACTGTAATCATGGTTTGGTTATACATTTCTTGTTTCCCTGTTTGCCTGCAATGTTAAATTGGTATAGATGTTTGTTTATAAAGAGTCTGAACAAAAACCATATCAACAAAAACCAAATAAAAAAACCCCAATGGACCACTTCATTGTTTTACTTCCCAGTTTTGGGGCAAAACCTGTCTTTTGAAATGATAATTATACTTAATATAGGAACGTATGTCATGTCAAACTGTTTCTCTCTTCCTCATTTCTAGGTGTTAACTTCTTGTCTCAAGCCAATGCCTGCTATTCTTTGATACTTGCTGCATGGGCATATAGGCTCAAAAATATTGTTTTTTGTAGTGTACATTCAGGTGTCATGTTAACTTTAATTTGGCCTTTCTTTTGCATCCTGGGTTTTTGGCTCATTTAAACTTCCCTGTAAAACAAATTCAGTCCTGATAGAGCAACATTTTACTTTATCTGAAGAGTGACAGTATGCTTTGAAAAGGGGGCCAAACTTGGCTTACAATTCAAATATTTTCTGCCAATCTGCAAAATTGGCACTTTCTACCTCCGTATCACTCTAAAGTAGACTACAACATTTATGGCATTATGCATAGTGATTAGCATCCTTCCATTGGATTGCTTTTCATAGGGGTTGTCAGGAGCAAGCACGTTATTACATACATAGGCAACATATGAAATAGTAATTAGGAGAGAAGTTGATGCCAGCACAGTTACCTAAACCCAGATAAAATGCACCTCTGGCAAAAAGAATTACCTTGGAGTTTATGCTGTTGCTTTACTTAACTAAAGTAATGACCATTGTATTTAAGTGGCCTTGAGTTGCAGGGAGGAAACTTCAGGAGTTAAATACAGACATTTCCCACAACCAAAGAACAATTACTGTGAAAGTTTGGTTTTATAAGCAATGCTAACATATCTTGCAGTTTTAAAGTCATCCTGATTGATTGTACATAAAGCTGAAATGGGGGTTTTAGAAGTCATGAGTATGCTGTCGGGAGAAGAATTCTTGGAAAGGGAATTAAAATGAAAAACATGAAAACATTGCTGGAATTATGTTGTCAATAAGTAGTATTTGCCCTTCTGTCTTATTAATAAGAGAAGAACAATCCAAATTTTGTGAGAATCCCTTGAAAAATCTCTGAAATAGAAGCTGTCCATTACAAGTGCACTACATATTTATATAGAAAACATTTGTCTTTTGGTATCTCGATGGGGAACTTTAATGAGCCTTTCAGGGATTCAAATCCCAGTAAATCTCCTGGTTTCTTGTTGCCCCAACACAAAATTATTGCTGAAGTCCAGCACTTTGTTTAGCTCCTCCAGCATTTAGGGTTGTGGGCCATGTGATAAGGAGTGCCTGACTTCAGCAGAACTGCGCAGATGGGGAAGGGTTTCGTGCATGAGTACAGGTTTGCATGATTGGGCCCGGATGCTGCTATTTGGTAGTTTTACAAAAATGTGGTGAACTGGAGAAAGATGAAGGAAGCGTAGTGCTTTGGTTGAGGCCCGAGACTGTCCTGCCATCAGCCAGGCCACATACTTCTTTGGGTGAGTCAGTGAGGGCTTGATTTTACTCCTTTTTCTCGCACTACTAGTGTTAGTTAAGATGGCAGATAGGGCCTACAGTTTGGAATGACTTCTAACGAACCGGTCAAGTCTGTGAAAAATGAATAGCTTTTCTGGTTGTTTTCAGCACACCCCAAAGATGAGTCAAGGACCTACTCTCTTCTCTTGTGGAATTATGGGTAAGTAACAGAAATTTCAATATCAACTTTTACCTTATCTCTGCCCCAGTCATTTAATCTGTGAATAAGTGGAAAGCATTTGGGGTGGGGATCATATATCCTTGCAGTGTTGCCCATGAATCCCAAGAGCTTGTGCTTTTTCTCTAAACACGGTATTTGAAAAGCTCCAGTGCTGGAGCCCTTATGCTGGAAGTGACACAGCTATTTATTCATCTACTGTTTCTCCACCTCATGGCACTTGGGTGGAGAGCTCTGTATTTATTTCCAACTGCATGGCTGCCTATACACATTTGGGAGTAGGGTGGGTACGTTTTAATTTGAGCAGTTTCTGGAGAGCTGCTCTAATTAAAATGTCTCACCTTCATGTGTATTAAGCCCCTGCAGGTTTAAAACGGCTGCGGGATGCTTTATTTAAACGTCATTAGAGGAGGTTTAGACAAAGTGCCACAGTGGCCATTTTTAAACATGCAGGGGCTTATACACATGACAGTGATGCCACGCTGAAGCTTTATAATTACAATGTATAGGCATATGTATAGGCACTAGGATCTATTTAATAGCCCCTCCTTTTTGATACGTGCCACATGGATTTACTGGGACAGTTGTTAAGACCTCAGTGAAAAAGCTTTTCAGTGACTCTAAATACTGTCTCAGTGACACCTTCAGTTATTCAATGGCACATCCAGCGGTGTCTGAGAACCTTCTCATTGGACTTCACCAGTTGGAAATAAGAAGGACTTTGCTTCCAGGCATCTCCTATCACTCATTCCAGATGGGACTTTCATGGACCCCGGTGGCTGCTACTTAAATTGCTTCCTTGCCTTTTCTGAATATGCTGAAGCTTTGACTCATTTTTAGAGTACAGTGTACTTTGTATAAATGTGTAGCCTCGGGACTGAAAAAAGCCTAAGCCCTTACTGGGAATATCAGAACTTAATGTAAACTGTGCTGGTAAGTACATAGCGCTCTCAGTACTGTGAAATTAGCAACCCTGATACTGGCTGGCTCTCATCATGTTCAAGGTTTCTAAGATTTTCAAGGTTGCTATTAGAGGCCTTGAAAGCAACAGGAAGTAGCTTCGGGAAGCTAAAAGCTGCACAGCTTAGAAGCCTGTAAAATAAGGGGAGATAGCAACCCTTAAATTGATTAGTTCCCATCATTTTAAAGACTTCTAAGAACAGCCCTTTGATCACTGCTTCTTCTCACCATTTCTGTACAGTTAACTGGAGTATAAGTATGTCACAAAGTAGATAGTAGAACTGAAAGATGCTATGTATTTAAGTTGTTTTTGCACATAGCTAATATGAATCATAAAATCATAGAAAATTAGGGTTGGAAGGGACCTCAGGAGGTCTAGTCCAACCCTCTGCTCAAAACAGGACCATCCCCAACTAGATTAACCTGGTCAAGTATTTGTCTAGCTGGGTCTTAAAAACCCCCAAGGATGGAAACTCCACAACCTCTATGGCAGGGGCAGGCAATTATTTTGGGCAGAGGGCTGCTTACCGAGTTTTGGCAAGCTGTTGAGGGCTGTATGGGTAGCCCCACCCCTTGACAGGTGCACTGCCCCTTTGTTGCCATCTTGTGACTGGAAGTCCCGCCCTCTAACCCCCAACATTTGCCACCAGAAGTCCCTCCCCTTGCCCCTGGAAATATTTCTTTTAGCAAGGGGTTTTGCCATATCAGAACCAGAAAATTACCAAATTATATTCTAAAAATCAAACAACTTCAACATTCATTCGATTCCAAAAAATATTTTGTCCTGATTTATATGCGTTTGTGTAATCACATAGAGGTGATTGCACTATAGCTTAAAATGAGTTCTTGCTCTTATATATTATGGTAGAGTGGGAGGCATAGG
>NW_017728994.1:67916794-67917368 GCF_001723915.1 Gavialis gangeticus | reverse complement strand
TGTGTGGATATGTGGGGGGTAGGGAAGGGCGTGGGTCTGGGGGTGTGAGTGTGGGGTGAGGGAGCATATGGGTGTGTTTGTGGATATGTGGGGTGTGGGTAGGTATGTTGTTTGTGGGGGGAAGTGTGTGGGAGGAGGGTGGCTGTGATGTGTGAGGGGGGCTGTGTGTGTGGGTCTGTGTGTATGGCAGTGTGAGGGGGTGTGGGTGCATGTGTATGGTGGGGTGCACGTGTGGGACTCGCCCTAGGAACACACACACACACTCACACTCTCTCTCTCTCTCTTCCCCTCATTGCACACACACAGACACACCAACACACACTGTCTCTCCGTCCCTCATTATACACACACACACACACACACACACACACACACACACAGAGTCTCTCCCTCCCTCATTGTTGCAGGAACATGAGCACGCACACACACACGTGCACACACCCTCCAACTCCTGGCCCTGGGGTACCTGCATGATCCCCATGCTCCCACCGTCTGATGATGCAGCCAGGGACTATGTGGTGCTGGAGGCCGGTGGATGTGCGGGGAAGCCATGAAAGCTGTGGCAGGCAGAGAC
>NW_017728994.1:67916213-67916427 GCF_001723915.1 Gavialis gangeticus | reverse complement strand
AGGTTATTATAAATTTTCCAAAATGTAGGGGCCCTGCAGGCCAGATAGAATGGCTTGGCAAGCCAGATCTGGCCTGTGGGCCATATTTTGCCCACCCCTGCTTTATGGGTAACCTGTTCCAGTGTTCTACTACCTTCCTACTGAGAGAATTTTTCCTAATATCTAACCTAAACTTCAGCTTGAGACCATTGCTCCTTGTTCTGTCATCTGCCAC
>NW_017728994.1:67914521-67916202 GCF_001723915.1 Gavialis gangeticus | reverse complement strand
GGGGGTCCAAAACTGAACACAGTACTCCAGATGTGGCCTCACAGTGCCAAATAGAGGGGAATAATCACTTACCTTGATGCTAGCAACGCTTCTACTAATACAGCCCAGTATCCCATTACCTTTCTTGGCAACAAGGGCACACTGTTGGCTCCTATTTAGCTTACTGTCCACTATAACCCCCAGGTCCTTTTCTACATAACATTTGCTTAGCCAGTCAGTCCCCAGTTTATTGGTGTATGGGATTGTTCTGATAACTGAAGATAGTCAGTATTTGTTACCGTGTATACAATAGGCAATACATTGGACTGTCAGTGTATTATCCATAAGTGAATTATTTACTTATCTGTTATGCATGTGTACTCCATACTTTGTATAGTATTAAGATTGTGGGGCAGAGACTGTTTTTACTGTATTTACTCAAATACAAGACAAAGTTCCCCCCACCCAGTCAGTATGGGGAAAAAAGCCTCTTCATTTTATTATCATTGTGGCAAAGTGGGACTCCCCACTTAGCCACAGTGCTAGGTTCCCAACTTGCCTTTGGGCACACCATCCACCTGACTTGGCTGCCATGCCTTGTTAGGTGGGAGACTGCCCATTTTATGCCCCGATGCCAGGGGGCGCTATATGCGTCTCTGAACCACCCTTACACTGCAGCCCATGCCTTGCAGATGGCATCCAGCTGTTACTGTGCTCCCAGCGTACCACTGGAGCAAGCTTAGGCCGCGCCGTCAGGCCTCAGTTACATGCCCATTCATACTGCCCACCTCTCACTCGGGCCCCACACAATCATATACAAGGAAACCTCATTGAATACATTATCCATTGTTAAATTGCTGCCAAACGCAGTTTAGCAATATAAAACATATGACCCATATAAGGTAAACATATTGATGGGAACCATTTTTTTTTGTGGCCCTTAAAAAATGGGCAAGTGTTCCCTCTTCAAAGAACTGGCACCAGGCCTGGAGGTACTGCAATACCAGGCCAGGACTGAAAGGGCCAGAACCAGCCCTGACATCCTCCCCCTGGTGCCAAAAATGCTATGTTTGATCTTAGCCAAAAGGCCTCATCTGCATATAAATTTTTGTAGGATTTCAGGACTCATGACAAAAACACCCAGTTCCAGTCATGAGCAGAGGGGAGGGGTGCTAATGAACACATGGATCCTTTGTGGGGGTATCTGGAATACGCGCACACACTGAGCAGTGCTAAGCTATGGGATCGCCATGGCTTGAAATGCTGTTGACTGTGCTGGGGCCCAGCCCAGAGAACTGTGTAGTAAATCATGAGCCTTTTGGCTCTGAACTAATATCATGTACAGTTTGTATTATATATATAAGTAGGTACCAAAGTGCAGCTTAAAAGTGTATTTATGGAGTGCCTGTGCTAAAATTTGTAGCAGATTCAAAAAGGTAAACTTTTTGTCAGTTCTGCCCGAACTAAGTCTATTGGTACCTGTACTAATATGCCTATATGCAAATTGTGCTCCTCGCTTCCATGTGCTCAGGAAGAGCAGGGTCTGATAGTAAGGATGATAGGGGAAAAGTCAATGGGAGTGGCAGAGAGCAAGGGGGCTACCTGACCCCCCAGATTTATTTGCCCTGCTGTAGCAGTGGGAGAGGGACAAATTCAAGGTGAACTTCCAATAATTAGATTCTATACATGGAAAATTATAACA
>NW_017728994.1:67908643-67914510 GCF_001723915.1 Gavialis gangeticus | reverse complement strand
TCCAATAATTAGATTCTATACATGGAAAATTATAACACATTTATAAATTTGCCATGTATAGAATCTAATTATTGGGGGGTTGGTTTATATTCAGGGTCACCTTGTATTCAAGTAAATACCATATTATGTGTTTTATAAACTACCTTGTACAATACATTTCTAGCCCATTAGTAGGGGTTCTAAATGGTGCCACAATAAAAGAATAAATAAAAATGATTTCAGTGCAAGCAAATGTCTCCCAGCACATAGTGTTTAGATGAACCTTTGGCTATAAGGACAGTTGCTTATTTTTCCTTTTCTGTATCTACCAATTTAGAAGTTGTACACTATAACCTTCAAATCTATTTTCTTCCCAAGCTTACCATCAGTTTTTATATCATTGATTTCAGTGGGTGTTTTCATGGACTGATGATCCTGAAGGCCTGATGTGATTGAAAGATGTGGTACTGTTTTCCATTTAGTGGGTTTGTAATGTGGAGAGTGGTTTGAAAGGCATTCAGATAAGACCTCCCAATCCAGTTAAAATTTTAGGTAGCGTATTAACCAAACTACTTCATAGGAAAACCAGTGCTCTACAGATAAAGAGGCTGTCAGCTCCATTAATAGATATAACTCTCAATAGCATTAATGAGAGCTGAGTAGATGCACTGAGCGGAAACATTTCCCAAGCCTCAAGATAACTTAGAGTCATTTGGGAAAAAACGAGAGACTGAAAGTGTCATGATTTTTGAGTGAAAGTCACAAGTGTTGAAGTCAAGATGTGATAGAAACAGTCGGTTCCCTTTATTCTCCCTGTCAAGCAGAAATGAGAAACAAAGAACACTCAGTCATTTGGTTTTGCCTTGTGATATGGCACTTACAGAACCCTCAACAAATATGAAGGGTCTAAGCCTAATTGAAAATCAGCTTATTGTAAAAGGCTTTTACAAAACCTTTAGCATCTGAGTTACACTGTGCTGGTTTTCCTTGTCTGCCAAATTATCCTGTTTCCAAGGGAACCTAATCTTACCTCCTTGACCACAGCTCACCATGTAGTTGTCTTTGTCATGCTCAGTCAAGAAGAGTGAGTTTTATTGGCATGTAAGGACATTATTTTGTTTTGTTTTGAATTTTAGGCATTTTTCCCAATGCATTTCTTAATGTCTTCAGGCTTGGGACAAGATCGTAAACCAACTCAGTGCTGAAACTTGTTCAGTGTTTTAAGTCCAGTGATTATAGCGGCACTGAACTAGAAATTGGTTGAGTGTTTAGATCAACGGGCCAGGTTCCTGCTGGGGAAAAGCACTGAAAGTTATTTCTGAAGTTTGGGCTGGCAGCAAGACCAATGGGAGTCAAAGAATTGTGGTCTCATGTAAGACATCTAGGGATTGAAGAGAACTTGGCTGGATTTCTTGTTGTTTAGTTAGAAGAGACTGGGTGTCTTTTTTTTTCTTTAAAGATCTCTTTGGTTTCCTCTAGAGACAGTGAAAGGAGTGATAGCTACTGCTGGTGAAATGTATGCAACTAACTGGCATCACTGTTTGTGAAGGAAATCCATGTCACCCTCTCAGGTGAAAGCTGGAAACGATGAGGTTAGCTGCAAGAAGCTGTACGGCGAAAAAGAAGGAAGTGATTTCCACTGAGGGGATAGGGGATGTGCCTTCTTTTTCATTTGTCTACACCTTAGGCTTCTAGTTCTTCAAAACACACAAAGTTATCAAATTGGTTTGTAAATGGGAGCCATAAAAGAAAAACCTGAGTGGTATAAAAAGTGGTGTTGATGATTCAGAAGTTTGGACTTCTTGGTGTCAAGCTCTACTGAACCAGTGCCCCATTTAAGTGATGGTGGGTGTGTCTACACATGCACTTTAATGTGCATTAGCCTATTTTAATGTGCATTAAAGCATCACAGAAAATGTGTGCTTTTGCTGATGTGCATTAAAATAGGCTAGTGCGCCTTTTTCTAGTACCTCACAATGGAGGTACTAAATGTAATGCATTACCAAAAGTGCATTAATGAATGTATAGATGTGCCCTGAATGATATGATGGATGCTGTCGTTACGAGGAGACATACTATTATCTCCTATAATCTTCTGCAATGGGGTTCCCATTGGCTAATGAAAAGCTTGACCTTTAATTTTATTGATGTTTATCAAACCTAGACTCTGGTGGATTGCCAGAGAACTGGGCTTTCACCAGAGAACATATTGTACCTGTTCTGGAGAGTTCACCTCCAGGAAGGAATAGCAAGAATGATCCAGCAACAGTGATGACAAGTATATAACTACTGCTGAGATGCAAAGGGAGGGGAGGCTCTTTCTCAGAGAGCTGGATCTTAGATCATTTACATTCAACATCTTCTCCTGTACAACAAATAGTTAGCAGGGAACATACGCCTCTCTTTTTCAGGAAGTGAGCTGCTGCTTTCTGCTGCAGTGCTTTTCAGCAGTTCCCCGAGAAGAGTGAAGATAATGGTCTAGAAGTCACAGGGGAGGGGATCACTGTGCTCATGGCTTCATCATGGAGTCATGCCTTCCTGGCCAAGCCAAGACGAAATGAGGCGTTTTCTGCTATAGCTTATCCAGAGGATCCAGGAGGAATAATGGTTAAATTTTACCTCTGAGACTGTTTACAGACCTTGCAAAGCTTGGAAATAAGCCTCAAAGAAGAGGCAATCTTATGTTTTTACCCTTTGCTTCAGATGTTTGTCCCAAGCCACCAGCCTCGCTCTGTCTTATCCAGATGGAACCACAGCCATTTTACTTTCATCTACATCTCTGTTCCTGAGTGGCACTGAGAGATTGTGGAGTCCACAGGGTTAAGGATTGATAGAAGAGAGTAGGTTTGAGTGTCATGCTCATGCTACTGATACACTGGAAGCCAAAGCACTGTGCTCCTCAGCATCTCAGGCTGAAATCTGCATAAGAGAAGCCCTGGAGATGGAGAGTATAATGCTCATTATCATTCTTGATCTACAAAGGAAAGGGTAAGGCCAATCTAGCGTCATGATCTTTGCTGTTGATAGGCCTAGTGGAAACAACAGGGCCATCCTATGTCCATCGCCCAATGGAAATTGTCAGTAAAAAATCCCATTTCCATATTATCTATTAGCATCTTAACCTGGAATTAAAGGTATTGGGGCACCTCTAAAATTCCAACATATCATCTCGGGACTATTTCCTAGCAAAAGGAGGAGAAAGACCTGAGTATAATGGACAGCGGTTGGGATAATTAAATATGCCATGGTAACATTCCCAAGAATAAGGGTGTTTAATTTTAGCAAAATTTATAATTTAGCTGAATAAACTTGGCCTGTACATATTAATCAGCAGTTCCAAGCAGGTATGGTGTTTTGCTTCATTTCATCGTTCTGTCATCTGCTGTGACTGAATACTGTTAAACTGTTTTGGCTCAGAAGGTTGGCTATAGATCAGTGGTGGATGAAGTGGCATATGTGTGTTTGCAAAACTCTTCGAGGTCCTGCAACAATCTTATTGTTTGTTCGCTTGTTCATTCATTCATTTGCAGAAATCCCTTCCTTTCCAAAATAAATGGTGTAAGACCATTAGAATAAGTGAAACAAGATGAAACGCATACAAAAAGCCTCACGATTGTCTGCGAAAGGCCCTGAAAACCACCTAAATAGGAATAAACAGAGTGTGTACATCTTGGATCTAATTTAGTTCTCTCATATGCTTTACTTTACAAGAAACTATAATAAAATAATATTGAGATTTCTAAAGAGCCATTAAAGAGTTGCTAAGTCAGAAGATCCAACATTAGAACCATTTTCCAAGTGACCTAAAGAATCCTTTGATTTTTATTTTGAGATATGCAAGAACTGCTTTCCCACTGTGAAGATGATGAGATTAAAAAGAGTGGTTCCAATCTTTATAGAGCTGTAGCATTGCTGGAAAGAAGACCAAAGATGAAAAACTTAAAGCTATAAATTCAGCTGTGAGCAAGAACAATTTCTTATTCCTTGCTTGAGTGGCTCTAGAAACATCTGGGAATATAAGCATTTTCCTCTTATTAAACAGATTTTTTTTTCCATTTTCATCCCACACAGTCTGTTTTACATGTCCCCAGATAAAATGCCTGAAAATGCAACAATGGCCTTGTCAGTGAGAGAAGCCAGCTGATTGAGTATTGCCTTTTGAACTGATATACTAAAGATTCTTTATATCAGGGAGATGGCAGTAATTTTTAAAAATAGTTTACATTAAACTAACATATCAACTAACTCTTCCTTCCAGGATACTGCAAAAGCACATGCAGTAGTATCTAAATATCCAGTATAAGATACCACACCAACAGAATTCTTGTACAGAAAACTACAGGGGGAAAAAATCTCAGGTTTTCTGTATAACTGGAGAATCATTGTCAATCAATACTCTAGTTAGTCTGTTGTGATGATGGTGAAGATCAAGATCAGAACTGAAGGCCCATTATTCCAGGTACTGTGGCAACAAAGAGCCTAAGGGTCACTTTTATAGAAGCTAACCCTCTAAATAACAGGACAGGCACACAGAACTGGGGAGGCAAAAAATATAATGAGCAAAATTTAAAAAACAAATAACTGCTTCTTTCTTTTCTTTGCACAGCAGAAAATGAGTCCCCTTGCTTTGAATCAGATGCCTTGGCTTCTGAGAGGGACAGTAAGGCATTCAGACATCTCTATGCTTAGTGTTTTCAACTGATTGCTTCTCTGCCGTTGTGCTTACTGAATCACCCTTTGGATGTGACTTTTGCTCCCTGTTGTCTTTGTAGAGTACTTACAGACCTTTGGACAGAAGTCAGACATAAACTGGTTTAAGTGATCAGAAACTGGTTTAAACCTGTAATAGAACAGAAGTTCAGTACACATAAACCAGTTTCAAAATGAATGAAACTGGTTTAAGATAAACCTGGTTGAATGTAACATCAGACTTAACTGATTTAGGTCAAATCAGTTTATTAAACTTCTATCCCAGATCCCTTCTTGGTTCAAGTTAAATCAGAGTCCCCCAGCATCCCAGCATGCTTTGCAGCCCTGGGCTGGGCTGGGCTGTCTACTCCAGAGGGCAGGGCTGGCCCCGCCCCTCTGCTCCCTAGCTGGAGCAGTGGGTGCTAGCTCACTGGCCTTCCAAGGCAAACCCCAGCCGGGATAATGATGGGATAATGGACAGGGGTTAAACTTCCTTGCCCCCAAGTATAGAGCTGCCCTGCACTGCTGGCTGGTTTACTGCTGGCTGTGACTGTGGACTACAAATCCCAGAGGCACCTGGAAGCATGAAGAGGAAGTGATGAGCAACCCTACAGAGTCCTGCTGGTGTGATTGTGGACTGCAAATCCCAGAGACCTTGGAGATGGTAGGAAGAGGAAGCGAACACACGGCTCATGCCGACTGTGCCAGAGCTGTGCTCTAGCGCCCCCTGGCTTCTGGCTTGAGCTACTGCAGGCATGTAGCTGTGTTTCCTGAATCAAAAGTGAATGTCTGTTTATTTGCTTATTGGTTCAATCTTGGCAGCTTAGACTAACCTGGAAAGACTGAATTAATTCAGCCTTTTTGACCATTTGTACTTAGCCCTGAAGTCCCTCCGTTGATTGCACAGGGAACCTAGGTGTCTAAGATGGTCAAATTGAAGAGTCTTGCAGAGCAAGAAGTCTAATATTTAAGCATTGCAATTCCCAGATGTAGTTTCATAGTTTTATAGATTTAGGGTCGGAAGGGACCTAGTAGATCTTCTAGCCCTACCCCCCGCCGGGGCGGGAGAACAACAAAACCCCAAAACAAGAAACGGGACTCAAATGAGTCCAGCCAGGTAGGCATCCAGCCTCTTCTTAAAGACCCCCAGGGTAGGGGCCAGCACCACTTCCCTTGGAAGTTGGTTCCAGCTCCTAGCC
>NW_017728994.1:67895616-67908558 GCF_001723915.1 Gavialis gangeticus | reverse complement strand
AAACGGGACTCAAATGAGTCCAGCCAGGTAGGCATCCAGCCTCTTCTTAAAGACCCCCAGGGTAGGGGCCAGCACCACTTCCCTTGGAAGTTGGTTCCAGCTCCTAGCTGCCCTAACTGTGAAGTAGTTTTTGCAGATGTCCAATCTATACCTCCTGTCCATCAACTTGTGCCCATTGCTCCTTGTTATGCCAGCGGGCGCTAGGGGAAACAGCATCTCCCCCAAACCCTTCTGGTCCCCCCTAGTGAGTTTATAGACAGTCACTAGGTCCCCCCTCAGCCTTCTCTTGTGGACACAATAGCCCCTTTCCACTGCAAGGGGCTTCTTGTTAATTCACTCACCCCAAATCACCTCAGCTAGGACTTGAACTCAGATCTCCAACATGGTGGGCAGAAATACTGTCACACAGCCACCAGTGGTAGTATTGGTAGTGTAGGTGCCTAAGAAACCAATTTGAGTCTGTCCAGGCTTCATAGCTAAACATGGTAGTAAAGTCAATGCTTAATTTTGTGCATTCAGCTTTTGCAGCTGGAAGTGGAATTGAAACAAGATCTCTCCCTAAATTTTATGGACACCAGTCTGCAAATATCTAGTTCTGGGAATAGTGAATGGAATTGCTCTGAGAAGCAAGCAGGCCTGGTAGTATTTGTGCCACTGTGTTAGCAAGGAAATGTTGTGGGGCTCTACAGAAGTGAAGACAGAAGACCAAGAAGAAAAACTAATCATGTGAATACACCCTCCAGCTGAGAAGTGAGTTGGTAGTTTTAGGCATTTTCATTTTATATGTATACAAGATGGCTTTTCCTTGCAGCCAGGACTGAAGAGCTAATCAGACTAAGTCATTTTAGTCTGCTAATGGAAACGTTACCCTTTTATTTGAATAAGCATATTTTGTAGTTCTGTTTCCCACAGTAAGGCACCATTTTCCCTTTTAATCCTTGTATACTACACCTCCTATTCCTGAACTGGAATTTCCTTTGAAAACAACTTGTGTGTGGATGGTTCAATCTAAATGACTAATTTGTGTACTTGTAACAGGAAATATTGCTCAGAAAGCAGCTCTAAATCTCTATGTATTGCCTAGACTTTGCTCTTTAAGCCAACCCCACCATAGGGATTTTGTAATGTCATACTCAGATGTAGTTTTTGGTAAAGTTTATTAGCATAGTTTGAGTGTTAGTATTTTTGTGCATGTGTGCTTTTGTGTGTGTGCATGCATTGTACTGATCAGTATCTGAAAGTTAGGAAGACTGCTATCAGGGTAGAAAAATAACTCCAGTGAAATTGGGAGGGCTTTTTAGACAGACAGTTTAGAGAATGAAAAAAGTAGGGACTTTCCCTTCTAAATAAAGTAACTTGGTACCAGTGGTGCGCAGACCACAGACTTTCTGTATTGTGTTTGTTCTGAAGCTGTAGACTTTGGGACTCTCATTTTCATTTTCCGCTGAAGCATGGCTGCATGCATCATATTTTAATCTTGTTTGTGAAACAGGAAAACAGGAGTACTGCATGGTTCTGTGTCACTGCCATCAGCTAATTACAGCCATTAAATTGGTTCCACATTTAAAAGCCGTCCCTTGCATGTAAACAGGGGCTGGGGGACATGTAGACTGCCTTTCCCCTTGTGCATAGAGTGCAGAACACACTAAAATGTAAGTCAAATAATGCGTGAAAAAATCAAATTCAATGTAAATTTATCACACAAGACACACATGAAAAGAAATGTTTGGGTTGGGATCCAAACAGAATTCATTTGCCAAAAAGGAAAAAAAACCTGATTGAAACCCATAATTACTTTACGAGTTGCTGTAATAAATTATTTATTAATGTAAATTATTTCACAGGGAAAGAACGTAGAGGAAACTTGAGCAGAAGGATCATACATTATGTATAAAAAACGAACCGTAAAAATATTATAGCAGCACATTTGTGTCACTATAGTTAAAGTTGTGTCATCATTTTAATTGTACATCCTTATTTTCTGTGGTTAATAACTTTGCTGTTAACATTTACTCTGTGTCATCCATGGGCTATATTTTTAGTTGCATCAGTTTCAAAAGCGTATGACCATTTTGAAGCAGGAGAGTTGGAAAAATGCAGACTTCTCCTAGGTTTTTTTAAATATTTGTATGTTACTGTGACTCAGAATGAGGTTAGTTATTTCTAATGAAATGTTGTAGGACCCGTGTTAGTTCCAGTGCGGATTAGACCACTTACAAAATAACCAGTGTAAATCTGGCTGCAGTGATCATGCTTTTTTCTATTTTATATGTTTAATTTTTTTTTCCTGCCCCATCTCAGTTGTCTTATAGCTGGGGGGAGCTTCTGCCCTGCATGGTGCCCCAGTAGCATGCGACAGCGTTGGCCCCGTGCTCTGGTGCCCAGGAAGTTGCTGACGGGAGCTCTCTCCTGCCTCTCTCATTGTCCCTGAATGGTAGAATTACAGCCCCATATGGCAGCTTCAAGTGGAGCATGGAGCCTGAGGGCTGGGCCAGTCGGGCACCCAGCCTGTTTTTCACCACTACCCCCTTGTGCCAGACAATGCCAGCTGTTGCTTTAAGGGCTTTGTGAGACTGGCTTTACAGTGTTTGTGTTTTGTTATTTTTTTGGCTGGATGTTTTTTTCCTGAGAAGCAGGAGAGAGAGACAGAGAGAACGTCAATGTTTTAGCAGTTTGCAATTCAGCAAAAGCTGAACAAAATTTCTTGGGGCAAAGACAAGGCACTCTTGAAGCCTGAGATGTTGCATCTCCTGGTTATTGAAGGCCTGTTGCAAACAAAGGAAGTGCGAGAATTTCTTAAAAATAAAATAAAATGAAATGAAAATATCCCCTCCCCGTTCATAATGAGAAGGATTAACCAATTTGAATATTAGAGTCAGCAGCAGCTCCCCAGGCCATGCCCCTATGTGGATACACTTGTAGGTTGGGAGCAAGCAGGTCACAGGTTTATGTGCAAGGATAATGGCATGAAATGTCTCCTAAGTTTTTCCAGGATTGTTCACCTCTTGTAATCTGTGGCTCTGTGGAAATCTGCTGCAGGTGTGTAATGGAGCCATGATTACAGTTTCACCTGACCTGCTTCGGCTGAACTCCATACACTGACCATAGCTGGGAAGTGAAGGGGTTTGCCACAACCAGACTCCCAGCTGCACGTCACTGGGGAGTGGGATGTGGACACAGGCAAGACCGAAATGGAGGGGAAAGTTGCTCACAGCATGCCAGGAGGAGTACATTCTTGGTACTGTAGTGAGTGCCCTAGTAAAAGCTCTCACAGCACTAAGCCCCTCTCCTAGTACAGTGGTAGAGTTGAATGCACTCTGGTAGGGACTTGGACTTCACCTGGTATTTACACAGGGCCACCTGAGCTTCAGTCGCTAGGTAAAGAGCCTGAAGAGCTGGATCCCTCATTATGGTGAGATATTTGTACCCAGCATCTGTAGAGATACAATCACTTAAACTTTGTTTGGAGCCTGGTAACCTGAATCTGGTGCTGCAGTTAGAGATGGGTCTGATTAGAGATGGTGAGAGATCATGATACAGAGACAACATTGCTACTAGAGGTGTTGTGGCTGGAGGAGGAGGCTTGGCATCTTTCCATGGCAGCAGAAGGGCTGGGGATGGACTTGCCCAAGTGCACTCCTGCGCTCTGGGGTTTCACTGACTATGGACAATGGATTGTGAGGGTGGTTGTACCAGGAAGAGGGAGCTGAGGTATTGAGGGGATATGTGTCCGTTGGGTGTTCACATAGCGGCTGAGGAAATTGAGGCCTAGGACTACTTCCCAAGATACTGCGGGAGTGGGTCATTGCTCACATTAGCCAACAGCTGATGTATTGTTACATTTTTTGCAAATGAAAGTTGTATCCCTTTTATCTGTGTGTTCTCCTGTTCCGTGCTGCACGAGGAGAAGTACTCCCTGGCAAGGGTGCCCACAGGTACTTACTTTTCCATTGGTTTCTAGTTGGGGACTCATGGCAATTCGGAGTTTCCAGAATCATTGGCCCCTGCCCTTTTTGCTGCCAGTAGTACTTGGCAGAAGTGTCACATTGATAAGCAAGGTGTTGTTGACTCGGTGATGCTGGTACTGAAAGAACAGGATGAGTATCTTAATGTCTTTTAATGTCAGACACGTAACAGCGAGACAGTGTGACTGTGGACTAGCAAATTAAAACTCCTAGTGCCTGCAAGCCAAATTAATTACTAGCCAGCTCTTATGCCATTAGTGACAATGGTCCTGCAACAGTGGTTCACTAAGAGTGAACTTCATCCTCTGGAGGATGTCAGTGTAAGAGTGTGGACTCTTGCAAAGTGCAGTTTTGTTCAAACTGTTTATTAACCTCTGTAGATCGGGTTTCTTGGCCACCTCAGTTACGGATTTGCAGACACAATCTGGAACCCAGACATCCAGGAATATAGATTGGAAGCACAGTTGTCTGTGGCTACAAGCTGCTCGTGTGAAGTTGGGGTCCAGCTTCTGCAAATCTGTCCGTGATGGTCCCACAGGGGGCCCGGTGGGGGATTTGGAAGTGTGAAGAATTCACAGTCTTGATGCTTCTCAAAGGGAACTTTGGTCTTTTCAGCATGATAGCAGGGATCAACTTCTGCTGGTCCACAATCTTCTGTTAAACATTTGAGCACACATCCCATTGAAGCTGACTGAAGGGAAGTGTGTGTGCACATGTGCGTAAGTAACTGAGTGCTAGATTTCATCCTAGTGGGAGATGTGGAGAAAAGAACATAACATTCACATCAAATGCCCTAGGAACGCGTAATATAGTTAATGTATTACTGTACGTCCTCCGGAATCCGGATACACTGATGACTCCATCGGGTTTTTCTCAAGGTGTTTTTCATCATCTGTAAAACATCTGATCCTTTAAAAGTTTGATGCTGGACTTGGTATCATTTGCATTCACCCCAATCTGGTAGGAGGGTAGCTTTTGAGTTCTGGGCCAAAATGAATAATGTACTTGTTTTTATTCAGAAAATATAATGATTTGTTAGGACAAGAAAGCAAACAGTCACGTAGGGGCAAGAAGAAAAAGACAAGGTACTGTTCTAAGTTTGGTCGCTTTTAGGTGACACCAGGTTTCTTAAAATAAACTTCAGTGTTGCAGCCTGTTGGCTTTCTCAGTAAGCCACGCTCTTCAAATCTGTTCAAAGTCCTTTAACCTCCCCTTCTTAGTGCTCTAATTTCAAATGATATTTTTGGTTTTAGGAAGTGCTGGCACTTCCTTACTGATTGAGAGCTTATGACTTCAGTGCAGACCCAGTAAATAGCACAGCTAGCAGTAAGGCAACAGGCAGCAACTTCTGGAGAAATTGTATAGTGTCTGAACTTCCTTCCCACCCCCCTGCCACAGCTACTGCCACCGAAGCCAAAACGAAGGTTAGTCCGAAAGATGTTTCACCACCTTTCTTGCTAGAACAGTACTCACACAGTTGTCCTATTTCTCATACACAGCTATGGACTGTGATATTATCTGTTTTACAGATTACAGTTTTGGACTAGTCTACAAGGTGATTTTTAGAAAATGCTGGTTTGTAGTATAGTGGGGTCTGTCTGAAGGCTAGCAAAAAGTCCTCAAAATGTTGAATTTGGCAACAATCAGGTTATATGTAGTTCTGGCTAATGGGTACTACATGGGAAAGGCAAAGATGGTGGGACAGATCTCAGGAGCTGATTTAGGGATGGATGAAGAAGTCATCTGTTGATTGATCAAATGCAGAGCACAGAGAGTAGGTGTTGAAAAGCAGGGACTTCCAGTACAGGGTGCACTGGATTTGATGAAGAAGATAGTGATGCAGAAGGTTAGAGAAGATAGCACAGCTTCTTCCAGCTGCCAAGAAATCATCTCTTTTTCTCCCAACACTTGCATTTTCACACCCTTTCCCTCACCTGTTTTTTTTCCTAATGCTGAGTCATATGGTGCAAGACCCAAATTATTTTGAAGTGATAAGGGTTTGAGCAGGGGGAAGATATCTGAACAGATTAAAGTGAGTTGATGTAAATCTTTCTTTTTTGTCTTGGATGTGTGTTCAGAACGACATTTTGCTGAGGGTGATTTAAAACATATGCAAGGAATCAAAGACCAGTTAAATCATATTTCCCATAAAAGCAGATTCAGCTACAACTTTTTGACTTGCCCTTGTCTTTGGTGGAAAAACGGGCCAGCACACTCTCACAATAAAAGCGCAGGACTTATTATCTCTAGTTGTGGCTTGTTTGCACTTGAAAAGCTAGTGTCAACCACAGTTAAGCAAGCAAGTTTTAATAACTGTCAGCCACAGCACAGGCAGGTGTAGTTACACTTGCAGCATCTTTACACCCACAATTCAGAGTGCTGTAAAGGCTTAGCTGTTTGCAGAAAGCCACGTCTTGTTGGGAACCTTTTGGTTTATGACAGTAAATAAAACCACATGCTAAAACAAAAGAATCAGAATCAGCTCAGCATCCGAAGCTAGAGTTATCTGATGAATGTGCAGATAGGGTGCTTTGGACCCTCACAATTAATCACGTTCATTTATGTTTCTGTTAAAGATGAAAGAGCATGTTTGAGGCTCAAAAAGAAACCAGGCAATTCACGTTTAAGCTAACCAAGCCGAGGCTTACAGGCTGTAAAACTTGTACTTGGCTGGACTGTGACTGCTTCTTCCCCAGACCTGATGAAGAGTACTTACAGGCTGAAAGTTTGTCTCCTGTCTCTCCCATCTACACAAGATTTACTTCAACTTAAAAATCTTGCTTCCCTCATATTTCTGGACTGTTACAACTATAACAGCTGTACCACTAGGCTTTAAAACATAACTTAATTTAAAGAGTGACATATTTGGTCATATTCACCCTTGTTTAATTCCTCTGAAATCAATGAAGTTACCCTGGAAATTAATGTAGCCTCATTATGGGGTTGTCAGCCTGACACAGGAGAGCCCTTTCAGTCATTCCCCGAAGTGTGAAATGCAGCCTTTTCCTCAAGGTAAATGTAGGGCTTATTCTTACTGAAGTCCCTGATAGTTTTACCGTTGAGTTCAATGAGAGGCAGGACTTTAAGTGGGGTTTGGATCAGGTTGGTCTTGAGTGTGTAAGAAATGCAGGATCAGGTCTCCAGTGTATGGAGTTGAATGAGCCTGCCAGTATTACCCAAATAATAATTAGGATTTTAATGGTCATTTAGGTTTGAGTTGAACATCCAGGCATGTGTCCCTTTGAAGCTTAACAGTCTGTGAGGATGGAGCTGTCCTCCAAACCTGCTCCTGCATCAGGCCTAGCTCTGTTCTGCCAGGATAGTGCAGTGCACATGGTGTGCAACTGTTTTCAGTCTTCTGCAAACCTAAGGCATAAAACTATTAATCGTCGGCATTCTCTTGCTTTTGTCAGGTTAATATGACACAAGGGAAGTGCTTGACTGTGCAGTTTTGCATGTCCTTTCTTTTGTTTTTTTGAAAAAGAAAGGATGGATATGGGAAAACAAAACAATAAACTGGCCACAACCACTATTTACAGCTTCTCCTGCAACACTGGGCAGGTCCCTTCACCTCTCTATGCCACATTTCTCACCCATCCTGCATCTTCTGTGTTGAGTATAAGCTCTGAAGAGCAAAGTTTGCTTCTTAGTGGGCTTGTCATATTAATGTGGAACAATAAACCCTGGGACTTATTGTGCCAGAGTTTATTGCTACAGGCACGCCATTTGCACATGTGTCCAGGACTCCAGCATGCTGAGCCAGGTTGGAGCAGCCCCGAGTGGCAGGGGACCTGGGGTGGGGGGGCAAGGATCAGCCTGCCAGCCAGGGCCACTCCAAACCTGGCTCAACAGACTGGCAGCCCCTGCACTGAAGGAGCCTCATGTCCCAGGCAGCCACGGCAGCATTTACAAGCGGTGCTGTGGAGTCAAAAAGAACTCTGCAGTAGGATAGTACTGGGGGGACCTTCAAAGCACCCCCACTCACCCCCCATTACTGTGAGTTAACTTGAAGCTGGAGGGGATCTGGGGCAGAAGTTCAATGAACCAATTTAACCTAAATCAATTAAGTCTGACACTATATATCCATCCAGGTTTATCCTAAACTAGTTGCAGCCTTTTTGAAAGCAGTTTATGTGCAATGAACTTCTGGTGTGTTACAGATTTGAACTGGTTTCAGATTGCTTATACCAGTTTACATGTAATTTCTGTCCCTAGCCCTAGAGGTTAAAAAACATTAGGAAATTACTTGCTGGACACATGTTGTTAGCATCTTAAAGTTCAAACTTTTGTTTTAAATTAAAACCTAAAGAAAGTGGACTAAAAACCTAGAGTATTTAATTTAATAGTCTACTACAAATGAGGAACCTATTACATTGCAACAGCACAAAACAATAGCTTAAGAAGTTATTTTTGTTGCTCTTCTGCCATTTATAAATGGGCAAATATATCTTCTTAAACAAAGCCACTTCCTTTTGAATTGAGCAGTTCTTGAAAATTTTTATTCTGGTACAAATTACAGCTACCGGCTAAAACTGAAAAGAGGTTTGCAATTAAAAAAAATTAACACATCCTTAACTACAGTAGCAGAAATAGGTATACTACAATTATTATTATCAGTGTTTAGCAGATGAGACACTTTAGTTTACAAAACCGTTTGGTTCCTTATAGGGTGCTACTGAGTCATTTAAAATCCCACCCCCTTGCAATATCCCTTTTATGATTTAACCTTCCACTGATTTCAAAATTAACATTTATTTGCTGTGAAAGCCATTTCCTGGGTTATCATGTGATATTTCAAAACAATAATTCTGTGCTGGTGGGGTTCAGGCAGACTGCAACATCTGACAGTCGTCATGCTGAAATCCTTCAGCGCAGAGAGAACCCTACTCTGTGTGGCTGTCTAAATGTCCATTGAATCATTTATACAGGCTATAGTACTGTAAAGAACACTGCACAGTAGGGGTATTGCTATAGCATATTTCATATGCAAAGTGGAAACACCCTTTACGGTGGTAAACAATAAATTTTGCAAGGGTTGATCTAAAGTGCAAGGAAAAAAAGAACCTCAAGTGTTGCTCAAGGTAACATCGTGCATACGATTTTCTTAGTCATTTTTAAAGATTTATAGCTGTTTTGTACAGAATTAATGTCAGCAGAGGAAGGCATCCTATATCCTCTTGCACAGGCTTACAGGATTTTGTAAAATGTAACATCTAGGGGTTGAGGCTCATGGCACCTTGCCATTAAAATTAGCTTCTATTTTGGTTTCTTTTGTCTGGTGACTTGACCTGAGAAATCTCTGTGCTGCCTATATTAGCAAGAGGGGAAAATAATAAAGATCTAAACATAGATGTAATTGTTTTCAGCATAGATTTTTTTCCTTTTCATTGTTCTTATTAAAATGAGAAAGATAGGAATGGTTAAAATGGAAATGAATTAATAGCTCAGATATGAACTGGCTCTGCGGTTACTACTAAGTGACATCCATTTTGATTAAGAAATAATTAAGCTAGCTTGCTGCAGTTAAACATTAAGCAGTTTCAACCAATTTAGGCCCCAAATTTGACCCTTTTATGAATTAAAATTATCTTTATAAAAGGGCAAATACTCTGAACTTTTAGTTATTATTTTATTTTAGTAAGGTTTTAGTTAGAAGTTCCAAGTATCAGTTTATTTTAAATCAAGCACTCAGTTGCCTGTATAAAGCAAAAACTTTACACAATTTTGATTTGATCACGTGAAAAACTACAGCAGAATTTAACTACAGTATTTACTCAAATATAAGATAACCCATTAGAGTCTATATATGGAAAATTCCTAAAATAGTTATAATTTTCCAGGTATAGAATCTAATTATTGAAGATTTGCCTTGAATTTCTCTTTCGGGGAAAATAAATTTTGAGAGCCAGGCAACCCCTTTGTCCTCTGTCCCTCAACATCTTCCCACTGCAGCCCTTTCCTCTTTCCCTTTACTATCAGACACTTCTCTCTGTGAGTACATAGAAGGGAGGAGCAAATTTATTTGCAGTTTGAAATAAACTTGCCTGAAGTCATTTAGTTCATCCAAAATTGATGCACTTTACCTTTTTTGAAACTGCTGCAACACTTTTAAGCAGTACTTTTGTACTTACTACACAGGACGCTACATCACCATAGCAAAAAGCTATGGCAACATAGCTCATCACTACAGTGACATAGTGTCAGCAGGCACAAACTGTGATGCCACCACTGCACAGTATCAAGCGACTGCACACTAGGGTCAAAAAGTGCCAGCAATTACTGTGCATTCATTTAGTACTTTTGACACCAAGGGGAGGGTGTCAGGTTTGGTTCTGGCCATCCCAGTGCCAGCCTGGTATAGCAGTACCTCCAGGCCCAGTTCCCTCCTGAGTGAGCAACTACCTGGGTTTTTGGGGGGGGGTTTGTTTTTATTTTAAAGGCCACACACACAAAAAAAAAGGTTCCTATCAGCATGTTTGCCCAATATGGGCCATATGTTTTATAGTCATGCTTGGTCTTGGCTGCCTTTAATCAGCCTCATACTTGGTTTCCATTACTGAGCACATGCTGCTTTTGGCAGCAGTTCAATGATATACAGTGTATTTAATGAGATTTCATCGTATGCAAATGTAAGATGAGCTTTCCCCCACCATGCTGAAAAAAATATGGTAGCGCATCTTGCCTCTGCAACAGCAGGCTGTAAAAACAATTACTAGTCAAGCACAGTAGGGTGATGACTTTTTTCCATCACGGCTGTTGGTGACATAATTCTGCCAAGGTTTTCCTGTTGAGTATGAACAGGCATATTGTTAAAGAATCCTGCTAACCGTAACTATAACTATAACCATACTGTACAGTAGAGAAGAAAGCTTAATGACTTTTTTCAGTTGGGTGGTCAATGGCGGTATCTTTTTGTTTGGGATCAGCAGGGGGTATCTTTCAGTTTGGGATTGCTCTGTATTGACAGGAGGTCAACCATTTGATTTTTTTATCATCTGTAACGTGGTTTGTCACATTCTGATATGTTGTGTTGCAAATGGCATTCTAGCCATAACCATATTTGTACATGTTTTCCAATATGATTGCAAACTATTGTATAGTTAAGGCCGGTTCTCAGAACTAGTCACAGTCTCTACAAATGTTGATTGATGAAAGTGATACAAACCCATGGGAAGTATTCAACAGGAGATTGCATTAGCTTTTATTCCAATATATTAGAAAAGCATCAAAAGGCCAAGTCAGATAAATGAAATTGCAGAAGAAATTTCCAGTGGGGTTCATTGAATGAAGAACAGGAGGCAAAAAATGAAGTATAAACAAGAACACAATTGCTGACATATACCTTTAAATTAAGTTGTCAAAACTGAAGAAATTATTTATTTATAACTGAGATTTTCAAACATAAAAAGTGTTAAGTATCCAATTCCTACTGAAATTCAGTAGGATTCTGTCTTTAATTTCCTTTGGTGTCTTCACGGTTAAAGCAGGCAACTGACACACATATTTGGCACCTAATTTCTGTAAGCATCCTAACCACAAAGATCACCTCCCTGAATTACTGTGACTTCATTGTTTTTTGTACTTTTCCATGCATGTTTAGGGGCATTTGCTATGGTCCTTGGTGCTGTGATTCTTTCTCAGTCAATTGTATCGATTGCTGGAGAACTTGTCTTTGCTGAAAATTTTGGGGAGGGCATTGAAGGACCTTTAATGCATCCTTCCTTTATTTTGCCTCCTTCCTCGCTGCAAAGTGGGTGGGTCCCAGATGTAGTTAAACTGGAACTCAGAAGCTATTGAAACACAATTAAACTGAAGCACAGGTAGCTAGGGCTCACAGCATTGCTAAACCTCGGTCAGGGGGTTTCCTGCATGGATCATGATTTGGGCTGTGTTGTAGTTAAGAAAAGAAATTGGTTTACCTGTGGAGTGACATGTACCCTTAAGGCCTGTATGAAAAATCCCTGTATGTTGTTCACATCAGTATTTTGCATGACTCTTATTGGAATGGCTGCTTTGAATTATGAGGATACTCAATGATATGCACTACTTTTAAAGTAAGTGTCAGTATTTTCAATTATGAGCTAACATTTCAGTGAGAATAGCTGTCTTCAGCACCTATCATATGAAAACCAGACCACTTATTTAAGTTTCTCTTAATGGATTTAGGTGTCTGATGTTAGGCATTTATATTTGAAAATTATCCCAGCTATGCCTGTGTCATATTATATATTGTTTCTACTGAATGACTTACTTTAAGATCTTTTTTATTAATGGGTATCACATACCCAGTAAATGACAGCCTGCATTAGAACATTTACTTTATAGAGTAAATGTTTCATAGTTTCATAGTTAGTCGGGTCGGAAGGGACCCGAGCAGATCATTAAGTCCGACCCCCTGCCATGGCAGGAAAGAGTACTGGGGTCAAACAACCCCAGCAAGGTGACTGTCAAGCCTTGTCTTAAAGACCCCCAGGGTAGGAGCCAGCACCACTTCGCTTGGAAGTTGGTTCCAGATCCTAGCTGCCCTGACCGTGAAGTAGCGCCTCTTGATATCTAGTCTGCATTTACCCTCTGCCAGCTTGTGACCGTTATTTCTAGTCACTCCTGGTAGTGCCTGGGGGAGCAGGGACTCCCCCAGTGCCTGCTGGTCCCCTCTGACTAGTTTGTAACAGGCCACAAGATCCCCCCTCAGCCTTCTCTTGTGGAACCTGCGCCTCTCCTCGTAGGGTCTGCCCTCCTGCCCCCTGATCATGCCAGTGGCCCTCCTCTGGACCCTCTCCATGCTGTCCACATCCCTCTTGAAGTGCGGCGCCCAGAACTGGATGCAGTACTCCAGCTGCGGCCTAACCAGTGCCGCATAGAGGGGGAGGATCACCTCCTTGGACCTGCTTGAGATGCATCTGTGGATGCATGACAAGGTACGGTTGGCCTTCCTGACTGCATCCCCACACTGCCGGCCCATATTCATCTTGGCATC
>NW_017728994.1:67853988-67890616 GCF_001723915.1 Gavialis gangeticus | reverse complement strand
AGTCTTTCCTCCCTGTCCTGTCCCTCCTGTACAGCCTGTAGCCTTTGATATTCACCGTCCAGTCATATGTTGGGTCCCACCACGTTTCTGTGAGCCCCACTATGTCTGGGTTGGTGTCAGCTAGCAGGAGGGTAAGTTCCTCCTGCTTGTTTCCCATACTACGAGCGTTTGTGTAGAGGCATTTGAGGCCTCCTGTGGATGTGTGCACTGGCCCCCTAATCTCAGCATTGCCCTGGCCCCTGTTGCTTACCTGTGTATATGTTCCACTCGTGAGTCTGGGCTGGGCTGTACTTGTGAGTGCTGCTTGGTTTAGCGGTCCAAGGCTTCCTCCTCCCTCATCTTCCCCTTCCCCTGATGAGCCTAGTTTAAAGCCCACCAGAGGAGATCCACCAACCTAGAAGAGAACACACGCTTACCTTTAGGGGAAAGGTGGAGCCCATCCTACCTGATGTAATGGGTGGGATGCAACACTTCAATGTAATGCATTTACAAGGCTTCCTATCCTCAGGACAATTCCAAAGAAAAATTTGCAGCCAGATCCTGAGCTGGTATAAAATGGCATAGCTTCATTTATTTCACTGGGTTATGGTAGCTGAAGCAGGTTTTTGGTTCTTAATTCTGATTTTAGGTGTCCCTTAGATACTTGTGAACCTGTTTATTTTTGTATTTGTATTAACCATTTCTTGATCAACCTATCTAGTAGTTGTTGTTTTAGAGATCAGAACTAAACAAATGATTCTCAGGAGTAGTTAATCTATGACAGGGGTGGGTAAGATGCCGCCCGTGGGCTGGATGTGGACCGCCAGGCCATTCTATCTGGCTTGCAGGGCCCCTAAAAAATTTAGAAAATTAATATTTATCTGCCCCCAGCTGCCTGTCATGAGGTCCTCGATGGCTTTCCAAAACTCAGTTAGTGGCCTTCTGCCCAAAATAATTGCCCGCCCCTGGTCTAGGAAATAAAGTTGTCACTGAAGTTTTATAAAGCTAAATTCTTGTGCAATTGGTATATTCAAAGGCCTACCTGAGGACACTTTGTGCCCTAATCTTGTCTAGCGTCTCTCCCAATCAGGTAGTTGGTCCAAAAAATGATATCACCAAAAGCAAACAAACAAACAACCCCCCCCAATCCTTGCCTTCCTTCTCAGAAATAGTTTTAGTTAGGTTTGCTTCTGCTGACATTTTCACTTTATCTCTTGCCATCCACCTTAACTTATTATATGGCTTTAAAGCATGGAAACAGTATTCTAAGGGTTACTTAATTTATATTAGAATATGCCCTACATGTTATTCTTAGTAAATGGATGTAGAAAATGAATCATGTAAATAATTAATGCTAATGTGTCTATATATATATTTGTATTCTTTTTAAATTAGAAAATGACAGATGGAGAGATCTCAGCAGGAAATGTCCACTGCAGATTGAGCAACCTAGCAGCAACATCTGGGACTGCCTGCCTGATAAAAACGAAGAAGGCTCTATATGGCAAAGAGATACAGTTAACACATGTTCAGTGACCAACTTGATTAAAGACCTCAGTCTTAGTGACCACAATGGTAACCCCTCAGCACCTCCCAGCAAACGCCAATGCAGGTCACTTTCTTTTTCTGATGAAATGTCCAGCTGCAGGACATCCTGGAGGCCTTTAGGGTCAAAGGTCTGGACTCCAGTAGAAAAGAGACGGTGTTATAGTGGGGGAAGTGTCCAACGCTACTCCAATGGCTTCAGCACAATGCAGAGGAGTTCTAGTTTTAGCCTACCTTCAAGGTCAAACATACTATCCTCATCATATGACCAGTCTGGATTTAGCAGCAGATATGGGTGTCAGCCATGCCAGGGGATGAGGAAATCTGCCATCTATGGACAAGCAGGTGACATCTGGGGTAATGACCACAGTTCTGTAGAGAGCAGCAGGGTTGAAATGCAGCGGTCCCTCTCCTGCTCACACGATCAGTTTTCCTCTTCGGAATATTGTCCACCCTCAGCAAAAAGCACACCTGCCTCAACACCAGAGCTGATGAGACGCTCCAACGGGCTGTCCCGCAGCCGATCTCAGCCATGTGTCCTTAACGACAAGAAGGTTGGAGTTAAACGACGACGGCCTGAGGAGGTTCAGGAACAAAGGCCTTCACTGGACCTTGCCAAGATGACCCAGGTAAGGCATAGTTGTCTCTCTAGCAAATGAGTGGACCTTTACCTAACATCCCGATGGAACAGCCTCTGCTTTAGATGTTTCCAGTTGGGCTAAAATCCCTTTATCATCTGATGGTGTTGCTTTAATATGCATATAGTGGATATGGGTGTTATGGAGAGGCTTGTTCCTTTTGTCAGAGCAGAAAACTTTCCTTCTTCAGCTGGACCTTTGGTGTCAATCTTTAGAAAGCTTGGTTCTTTTCCATCCTGCACTAATAAGATCTATATGCTGACTCCCTTAACACACCTTTCCATTATTCCCTCATGGCATGTAATTCAACCAGAAATAGTCCTTAAGGCACAATTCATGTATGAAATAAGGTAAAAATACATCGAGGACTTGCTTGAGGAAGTGAAGACAACATCAAGGGTATTCAGCACTAATGTTATCAGTAGTTGAATTTTCACTACTGGGAACTTTGCTGGCTGTTAGCAGTGACGGCAAGAAGTCATAGTTTCTGTATCGGGTTTCATCTTCAGTTGCAAACTTAGGGCAAAAGTTTCCTCTTCAATCTGTGGTGCCAATTCACAGTGCTGATAAGAGATTTGAAGTGCATATCCAAAAGGATTTTCTTTCAGAGCCCACAGCCATCGAGATTCAATTATGGGATCTTGGCCTTTAAAAATGTGTGACCAAGCACCAAAATGAAGTGAGGCATCAAAGAACAGCACAAGTAGCTATACCATTTTGCGCAAAGTTTTCAACAACCACAGTTCTATAATTCAGTGTTTCTAATGTCAATAATTTACAATAATAAAATCCTGAGATAACCAGCTTTATGTAGTTCAGAGATAAATATGGGGCTAAAGATCCCATGGCTCTCTCTCTCTTTTTTTTTTTTTGCAAGACTAGGGTATTAACCCAGCTATCCTGGCCAAATTCCAAATTGAGTTATTACATACTGCCTGCCAAAAATTTTCCCTGAAGTTTCAATTGCATATGGAATTCTCCTTTATTTTCTGTTGTATAATGTTGTTAAACAGCTGCTGCATTTTGGCCCAGGGGTGAATGCATTTCTGTTGTGTGTGAAAAAATTCTCTTTACCTAGCTTGTACAACCATTTACTGAGCTCGTAAGTCCTTTGTGAAAGTCCTGGATGGAAAGGGCTATAATCAGCCTTAATTTGTTGTTAATAATAGATTTTGTGGTGTCTTTTAAGCAGGTGGGATTGAGAGAGAGAGTTGCAAATTTCATCTCCTTTCCATAAGCCAGTGCAGTGACCTCTGGTGTTCTAAATACATTTCTTTTCTTTTACAAAAAATGTGGTGTTTTATAACATTTTATACTTTATGGTTCAAAAGGTGCTTGAATGAATTCATTTGTGTTTGAGGATGCAACTAGTTTTAACTGTACCTGAGAAACTTAAATGATAAAAAGGGGCAGAAAACTACATAATTGGCTAATTTGGGGCAAGGGGGAAGTACAGTTCATGGGGGTCTCCATTTGATGAAACATGTTAGTTGTATTAATATGCCAAGCTCATTTTATTAGCTAATAAGCTGGGTAGGTAGTAAAAACAACTTTCATATGTTGTTATATTTTATTAGCCACAAGTTGTAATAACACAAGTGACACCACTGAAGGCCTTTTCATTTCTTTGCATTGGTGGACACATTTTTAAAACATTTTGGGTGTGTCTACATGTGACGCCACGTTGCCGTAGCAACAGGCTATGGTGACAGCGTCTGCAGGGTTTTACATGTGACCAGCAGCTACTTCGCTGGAGCAACCTGCTCCCGTTATAGTGTGTCGCTAGGGCAAATTAGCTGCTAAAAATAACCGTGCGCATTGCAGTATAGGCTGTTACTGTGCCGTGATTTAGTAGTTCCTAAAGAAAGTACTAACCATGGTACAGTAACAACGTCACCATAGCAACATGTGTAGATGCACCTATAGTGATGTATATTTGTGCCCTTATATATAGGTTGCTTCATTTGCTCCAGGCTTGTCTTCAGGAAATGGTGGCATGAGTGGTGGAGGTAATAGGAGGAGGTGAAGGAGGCAGCCGTGAATGAAAGTACTCTGTGGGAGGTGGCTCAGGGTTCATCAACAAGTCTCCAGGTACATTAACCATACACAGAAGTGGCCCGGAGGGGATTTATAATCCTTTGAGATGCAAGGAGCCTTGGGGAAAGTAATTGCTGAGTGTTTTGGAATAACTCTTGGGGTATATATTGGTCTGAAAGCCATGAGAATATAATGCTCCCAACTTTGTACACTGGTGAACACTTGCTTGCAGCAAGGGCACTAGTTGCATGAGGGAGTGTTATTCAGCAATCACTCATCAGAGCCAAGAGGACTGACAAGGCATCTGCTTCATTCACTTTCTAACTGTTCAGCATTGTTATAAGATCCCAGGCATAGTATAATAACCAATTTTAACTGGCTTATTCTGCCTTTAAAGGTCCAGTCCCCACATCTTTTCTCAGCCAAAACATTAAAAAAAAATACAAAAGTTCCAGTACTCATAACTCTAACTAATAATGTTCCATTAGTTCCTGTGGCACCCTGTGTTGCTATATGGACTTGCAGGTATCTCTTGAGATATCAGCACTTTTGCTGGCAGGTGAAGATAAATCCATTTTGCCCTGTCCCAGCGGTCACAGCTTGCAGCGGTTGCTATCTTCTTCAGAAAAACAGCTGATGTGGTACCTCTTATTTCTTCCTTCAGGGATTTGGAAGTGTCACCTCTTTCTCTGTAGCTTGCGTTCATCTAAAATCCAAAACATATTTTTTTCCTTCCTTGTTTGTCCTGTTATATATCTGCAGATTCCCAACGATTCTGACACCAGTTTCTTGGAGTGCAGATGTTCTTATTTTTGCAGAGCAAAATGCCGGCAGGTGATAACACGTACTCCATTGGTGCCATTGTATAACTGAACATTGGGAGCTGGGGGTTACTAATGGGGGACTTAAGTGTCTATACACAAATGCTAGGAGTATGGGGAATAGGCAGGAGGAACTGGCGCTCCTGCTAGCAAATAGGGAATATGATTTTGTTGGAATAACAGAGACCTGGTGGGACACCACATATGACTGGGCTGTATGCTTAGAGAGCTACAGGCTGCACAGAAGGGATCAGGTAGGGAAGAAGGGGGTAGCTCTCTATGTAAAGGAGCAGTATGCCTCCTTGGAGATCCAAATTGGTTCAAGAGAAGAGTGACTCCAGACCCTGTAGGTCAAGATACTGGGGGGATGAGGAGAAGGGGACTTGATGGTAGGTAGCTACTACAGACTGCCACACCAGGAGGAGGAGCTGGATCTGGAATTATCCAGAGAAATGATAGAGCCCCCACATTCAAGGGACGTGGCTGTCACGGGTAACCTCAATTACCCTGACATCTGCTGGGAGGAGCATTGGGCCAGATCTTACTGCTCACATAGGGTTTTGGCCTGCATGGAAGTACTTTATTTAGTACAGAAGGTGAACAGGCCAACCAGGGGGAAGGCTTTTTTGGATTTGGTTCTAGCCAAAGGGGATGACCTAGTGGGAGATCTGAGGGTAGTCTGGGAGATGGTGATCATGAGATAATAGAATTCAGTATCCATCGTGGGGTAGGGAAGTCAGCTGGTAGGGCAGAAGAGCTTGACTTCAGGAAAGCTAACTTCAGTGAGCTTAGGAAAATAGTGGGAGAGACCCTATGGCAAGAGGGACTGGAGGGGAAGGGAGTTCAGGAAGAGTGGTCATTCCTCAAAGGCATGATTTTCAGAGCTCAGAAAAGGTCCAGTCCTGTATGCAGGACAGGTGGTAAAGGGGCTGGGAAACATTCTTGGCTTAGCAGAGAAGTCAAGGAGTGCTTAAAAAGGAAAAAGTAGGTTTAAGGACAGTGAAAACAAGGGATCCAATAAATAGTCACCAAGAAGGAATACACAAGAATAGCCTGGATTTGTAGGGAGAGGATAAGGAAGACAAGAGGAACCTATAGGCCGGTCAGTTTGACCTCAATACTGCATAAAATTTTGGAAAAAATTATTAAGTGGTTCATTTGTGAGAGACTGGTAGACGGCATGATGCTGAAGAATAGGATGGTTTTGTTGTGGGAAGGTTGTGTCTGACCAACCTCGTCTCCTTCTATGATCAAGAAACAAACTGCTTAGATGTGGGAGACATGGTTGGTGTCATATATTTAGATTTTAAAAAGGCCTTTGATATGGTCTCCCATCACACTCCTATAAACAAACTGGGGGATTGTGGGCATGGTCAGGTGGGCTGGGAACTAGCTAAAGAGTTAAACTGAGAGAGTGTTAGTGGATGGGTCTGCATTGTCTTGGTGGGAGGTGGCCCGTGGTGTCCCACAGGGTTCAGTTTTTGGCCCTGTGCTATTAAACATCTTTTTCAACGATTTAGATGAAGATGTGGAAAGCACACTGGCTAAGTCTGTGGACGATACTAAATTATGGGAAAAAGTTGTCATGCTAGGTCCATAGCCTGTGGATCCAAGTGGACCTGGACAAGCTGGAAAGGTGGGTGGAGCAGAACTGGATGTAGTTCAATAAGGAGAAATGCAGAGTGCTTCATCTGGGGAGAAGTAATGAGTGACATGAATATAGGTTAGGATGAGATGTCCTGGCCAGCAGAATGGCTGAAAAGGACCTCAAGGTTGTGGCTGATCACAGGATGAACATGATTCACCAGTGCGATGCTGTAGTCAACAGAGCTAATGGCATATTGGGATGCATTAGCTGATGCGTCGTGAGCAGGACTAAGGAAATGATGCTTCCTCTCTACTTGGCACTGGGGAGACCCTACCTGGAGTACTGTGTCCAGTTCTGGGCACCACACTTCAAAAAAGACATGGAAAATCTTGAAAGGGTCCAGGGAAGGACAGCAATAATAAGTAAATGCCTAGAGGACAAATTTTATGAGGAAAGCCAGGTATCTGGAACTGTTCAGCCTCAGGAAGAGAAGACTGGGAGGGGGGGAGACTTGGTGGCCATCTATAAGTATGTAAGGGGTTAATATTGGGAGCTGGGAGAAAAGCTGTTCACTAGGGCACCTCAGGGGAGGACAAGGAGCAATGGCCATAAACTGTTAGAGAATGGTTTCAGGTTGGACGTAAGGAAGAACTTGACTAAGTAGATGCCTTATTTTGACCTTTTTTTCGACTGGGCCTTGGATTGGAAATAATGGGGGATTTGTAGTGACAAACCCAATGCTTCACTGCAAACTGTGCAATTAACTCATGCATTCTTAATAGAGGCCCATTTTCAGAGAATACTATGTCACATAAAGAAATGTTGTCTAGCAAAAATGAATTTGATCTGCATGACTGCCTTTTCAGCTGTGCTATCTCCTAGTAAGGCTATCTCAGGGAAGCACAAATACATAGTTTCTTCTAGCAGGGGCAAACAGTGCAATGCATACTTTGCTCCAGGGAGCCATTTTTTCCTGTGCTGTCAGTATGGACTCTTTTAGTTAATTTGGCTTGTAATTTTAACATCTGCTCAAGTTCTTCCATATCACTGTGCACGGGAGAGAAGTACAAAACATTTCTGTATCTTTTAGATTTTCCAATCCCTACATTCACAAATCCTTTTAAACACATTTTTCTATAACATATTAGAAACTGTTTTATGATGCTTTTAAACAAAATCCCATCTAGTCCTGGCAGGCCACCCTTACATGGATAGTAGGGACTGGAATATGCTGTCCTGGCCACCTTGTGGTAATAGTCTTAGTCCCTTTTTGAGAGTTACATCCATAATTTAGGGCTTTGCTCCACTGCATGTTTGCTAAACGCTCTAGGTAGCATGATAGCAATCATCAAATCTCTCCCAGGTTTACATTCAATTTGCAAATTTGTAGCTGAATATTGGTGTATATTTGTGAAGGAAGGGCATTTCCCAGGTCTGCTTAGCAAGCAGACCTGGGAAATGCCCTTCCTTCACAAATATACACCGATATAATACACCGATACTAAGTGCCCTTGCTAAGCAGACCTGGGAAATGCCCTTCCTCGGAAATGCCCTGGTTAATGCCCTGGTTAATGACGAGTTTAAGCTAGCACTGGCCTCCTGTAACTAAAGACATGAAACTATTTACACTTATGGATTGAGGCCTAGGTCACCACCTCTATTTGAGTTCATTGGACTTAAATTTTTGTTAGTGGCATTATGGCCCTGGTTTGGCCGTATCTTTTGTAGAAGTACTGTACCACTTCCTTCTTGGAAGTATCTATAGTTTTATATTTATTGTCCTAGTACATCAGGACTGGGCCTCTTTCATTAACTCCTTCAGCTGTTTTAGGAAATACAGCTCATATCTATTGGCCATCTTGCATAGGAATGCAAGATGCGCTCTGACTGCTGGTTTGGGCAGCTAGATTAGCCGTGGATTCGTCAGTAATCGCAGAGTCAAGGAGTCCAGTAGAGGTCTGAGTCATTAAGTGCTTCATTTCTTACTGATCAGAATTGTGTCATAGGAACCTCTACTGAACACAACAGCCAGTTGTGAGAATCTCTTAAAGTTGCAGTTCCCCACACGCTCCACGCCTAGGGAGGTGGAAGCTCTGCACATAAGTGGATAATCGCCGGCCTGATTAAAGAATAGTCAGTCATAGAGGACTATAGACTGTGTATGCTGGCTCTGAACTGCCTGAATAAATAGGCTTAAAGGGGAAAGGAAAATGTGGGGAGAGCCTAGAGGGACTGTGGTGCTAAGGGAGCACATTCTTCAAACAAGCTCAATTACAGCAGCATGAAAAATGGATCCCACACTGGGAGAAAAAAAAAATCTATTTTTCAGCTCCCTTGTACCTAGCTCCTTTGTGCTGAATAGAAAAAGAAAGTCCAATTCTTTCTGCAACAGCAGCAGCAGCAGCAGCAGCAGCAGCAGCTTCTCTTTTAAGTTCAGCCTTAGCTCCAGCTGCGTCCGTTTCAGAGTGACAGCAAATGACACAGTGGTTTGGGTTGATATAGAGGTTTAAATCTGTCCCCGGTGACAAAGGCCTTTCAGACCCTCAGGGCCTCAAGGAGATGAGGGTCCACAAAGGAGAGGAGGGGGGTTATATTCATTTTAAAAGAACGAAAACAAAAGTTAAGTCATATACTCTCGGCAAGAAACTATACACACATGAAAGCACATTTTTGTACTCTGCTGTCCATTTGCCCTGTGGAATGAGCACTTAACTATTCTACTAATGAAAAAGTGGGCTCCCTCCTGTACTGAGGCATATTGTATTCTCATAGGTGCTTCCTTTAGTTTCTAAACCCATATTGAGCTAAATGGAATTATATCCCCCAATAAGATTTGAATTGTGGGGCTGCAGAGCAAAACGATAGCAACTTTAGAATAAAATAAAAGGAAATGAAGTGTAATGATGTATGGCTGGATGAAATGGCTGGAGTATTCTGAGCACAGTTTTCATGCATTAAAGGTCTTTCGCCTTTTCCCGTGGGTCTCACAGTGCACCCAAGCCAGCATACAGTATATTTGACAATAACCACTACTGAAAAGTGCAGAGCATTCCTGTAGGCTACAAGTTCCTGCTGTGCAGGACAATGCGGTGCAAAAGAGATCCTCCGCAGGAATGGGGAACTGCATCGTTACAACCACACAGCCCCCCTTGTGTTATTTCTTGTGTGATCTTACCATCTGGATGGAGTGAACTAAGTAAATTAACCCCAAATGATTAGCAAAATCATGGCGAGCCCGACATGTTGAAATGATACAAGACCTCATTCAAGAAATGTAGACTCCATGTAATTGTAATTATAATCACTCTGTTTCACCAGAGAAATTGCTTTTAAAGCAATGCAAGGAATCAGTCACATTTCTGTGCTTCACACAGAAGACTGCTTCATTGAAGGGTCGGTCACAAAGAGCTCCCTGCTTTAAAACTTTCTTTTGGAAAGTCTTTTGCCTTATTACTTTTTGCATCAAGCTGCAGTACCCTCCAAAGTGACTCCACACAATTTATAACACAACCAGGCTTAAACCAATCAGTTATTTGTAGCAGCAGTGGGTGTATCTACATGAGATGCTTACTGTGCATTAGACTAATCTAATGCACAGTAAAGTGTCACTATCTACACATGTTGTGCAGACAGTAACACTTTAACTGTACAGTAATATACTTTACTGCACAGTATATTAGTCTAATGCACCATTTTCTAGTACCTGTATTACTTTGTAGTCCCAGCTGGAAGATTCCCCCCTCCAGTAACCCCCACTTAGGGCCAGTCCAGTCTCCCACCAGCTGGGACCATTGCCCCCCACCCCGTCATCAGGACCTCAGGGTTAAGCCCCTGTGCCCCCTGCCAGCCTGAGGCAGGCACCTGGGGGAGGCTGGAGCTCCCCCTGGCTGCTGCAGTGGGGCAGAGCAGGGCAGGAGCAGCCCTGGACTAGGCTGCTCCTGTTGGGCTCAGGTTGCTCCCAACAGGAGCGCATGTGTAGACATGTGCTGGGAAGCACTTTAATGAACCTGAATCTTCTGCACAAAAAATTCAGACAGTAATTGCATATGTAGATGGTCCCAGTTTTTAGCAGCTCCGCAAGCAGGGTCAGTAGTTTCGTTTTTGATGCTGTCTTGCCACTTCATGCTGCTGACACTAGTTTTTCTGTGGCACCAATATTAAAGCATTCATGGGGAGAGAGTTCGCACGTCATGAAGTTTAGGCTTTTGAAACGGGATGATAACAATGCAGTGAAACTCAAAAGGATTAGAGGTACAGGAAGGAGGTCAGAACGCGGAGCCAATCAGGAGCATTGGGCCCTCTTTTCCAGTGCTGCTAGTGTGTGTGGGTGACCACAGGTAAACCATAAACCTTCCTTGGCTTAAGTTTCCTCCAATGGATGCTGTGAGACCAAATTCTTCAATGTGTAGAAAGTAGTTTGATTCATGGGGTAGGAAACTAAGTCTAATTACTGAGAAAAGAACAGGGCTTTGAGCCAGGTCTCTATATTGTGGACTCCCTGTGCACAGGCAGGGAATCCACTGTATATTGTGCAGCTCTCTATGTGCAGGCAGCTGCCGTGTATGCCATGGTGTAAACAAATACAGATGGTGTAAACAAATAAATCCTGCTTTCTGTGCTTAAAAGCAGGCAGCTGTTCATCCTTAACATGCCAATAGGCCAGAGACCAGATGCATTTGGGAAATGGCTATGTTGCACAGGAGATGCAGAATCTGGCCTGATGACTGGTGTAGTCAGTGAATGGCCTTCTCTTGGCTTAGCCTGTGCGCAAGTGCTCGTGGGAAGGCTGGAAGTCCAGGTTTTCACAGAAAACTCCAGAGTAGCAGGTAGGGGTGGAACAGTGCACAGAAGAGCTGGACTCTATTTTTACCTGAGCTGGAGGCTTCCTGTGTGACCCACAGCAAGTTACTAATGATTCACTGAATGTGTTAAAAAAAAAGGTAGCATGTTCCTGCCCCAGGGTGGGGAGGTGGGGGGGAAGGTAGTGGGTAGGGTGTAGTGAAAATAATTCCTCCAGCTTTTGAGAAGTGCACTAAGTGCATGGTAGCTGTTGATGTGTAGATGAAGGTTATTGCTGGAGAAAGGAGGACTCCACATACAGTCAGTATTGGACTGAGTACATAGCCTGGATTTCTGCTCTCCTAATGTATTTCTGACAATATGAGATCAGTTTTGTTTTCCTGGATATAGTTCATTTTGAAAACTTTCAGGAGTAAAGTTTTGAAGAAGAAATTGGAAAGCCCACTGGTGTAGCTTTTCTTCCAACTGATCCGTTCCTATCTGGCTGCACAAACTGGCTCCTTAGCTTTTAGACTGGGGCTTGTCAGACCCATAGAAAAGGCATTTATCTCCAAAGCTTCCAGTCTGTTTCTTTTATTCTAACAAAGTCCCTCGGCTGCATGGGGGTTTGCAGTCGTGGCCCAAGCCTTCTAACTTGGCTCTCTTGGTTCTCTGGGGATTTAAGATACTACAATTATCTAGAACCTGAAGTTAGGATTATATACTGCACCCCTTAACCCAGTTCCTCATGTCAATTCCAGTTGTAGCAAAGCACAAAATACAGATGAGAAGAGCCCTGGCTGCCAAGTATCCAGCCTGTCCTCCAGCTGGTGACTGTCTCTCTTACCTTTCTCTCTAGGAGGGAGTTCTTCTGTTCCTCAAGAGCCCTGCAGAGAATGTATAGTGACCTTGCACTGTGGGCTGGTAACAGGCCTGGGTTCAAATCCATCAGTACATCACAACCTTAATTATTTGCGTTATGGCCCCCACTGAAGTCAATGGCAATGAATATGATGAAGCCAGGATGTTGCCCTGTGGGGGAGGCTGTAGCAGACAGTCATTTCATCAGACAGACTGCATACCCCATAGCATACAGCAGGCTGTAAAGGCCTCTTACTGTTACCATGCTGATAGGAATAAAAACATGATAAAATCAATTTAAAAGCCACCATTATCTCCATTTTGTGTGCCATTTATAGATACTAAGTGAGCAGAATTGCTCTTCCAGGTGCAGGAACCACATAGTCATAGGGCATCTGTTTCAGTGCTCCATACTTTAGAGTTCACATGCACACATTTTATTAGGGAATACCAAAACTTCATCTGAAAGAACACAACAGCACTGAGAGGTACTCGCAAACCAACCTTCATTAATGTGTGCTTGGGTGTGGATACAGCAATTTAGAGTGCCCCACCTACCTAAACCAATAATCTAGAGCTGCCACTGCTTATCTCCTTGGAGCTATTCAGAACCATGGAATAGTTCTGAACCACATGAGGTTTAGAGGCTTGATGGGACACAAGCCCCTGACTCCTGCAAGATCACCTTGCCCTACTGTCCCTTGGGGACAGAAAGGAACAAAAGCTGCAATACTTTTTTGGCACTAAAAATCCCCCATGTTCAAAATGTGTGCAGGAGGAAACTCAGCCCAAGCTAGTTTAGACATTTAAAAACAACCCAGCAAATTTAACACTTCATTTTGGCATCAGAAGAACTGTGTTTTTTTGTTCTTGCAGCTGCAGCAGCAGCAGCTCAGTTTTCCTTCCTCGCAGTTTGTTTTCTAGCACAGTGCTAACCTCTGACATCATGCAGTCTGGGGTGCGTAAAGGTGCTGTAGAACAAGGTCTCAATTTATCACAGTGCAACGTTTGACAATTAAGTGTGTGCTGTGGAATTGATGGCATCATCAGAGGGGAATGAGACTGCTAGCTCTAACAAAATTACAGTGTTTCAGATGACAGCAGCATGGGGATGGCGGGGAGAGGGGGAAGGAGTTATAGTTTCACTGTTGGTCTAGAACAGGAGTGGGCAATGTTTTTGGCCAGAGTGCCGAAAAACCTGCAATGTCTACCTTGTAGGGTGCCTGAGTGCTGGAATGCCAAAAAACAAAACCGGGGCAGGGGGTATATGGCAGGACACGCTGCATATTAATATAGTTAATAACCATAAATGTTGTGGGGTTGATAAATACCGGGGTTTCTAAAAGTTCTAAACCCGGTGACAATAAATAAAACTTCATGTACCACCTTTGTTGTTGTGGATTCTTGTTTTGTTAAGCATGCTGTGACGAAAGAAGAAAAAAGAGAGAGAGAAAGAAGAGAAAAAGAGGGGAGAGAGAAAGAGTGAGAAAAGGAGAGAAGAGAGAGAGAAAAAAAGGAGAAGAGAGAGAACTAGACACACGCATGCAAACTTCGAGAACCAGATTCACACATGCACACGTACCTAGAACCAGACACATGTGTGCACACAGACACACAGATGCATATGCACACACAGACATACACAACCACACACATGCACACATGCATGCGGTTGGGCTTCAGGACAGTGACTGACGTGACAATGTCCTGGGCCTGCCCCAGCCGCCATGCTTCCCTGGGGAGCCGGCCCCTGGGCTGAGGCCCTGGCCCAGAGTCTGCCCATCAGCCAGCTGCCTCCTCCCTGGGGGTGAGGGGATGCCTCAGTGGGCTGGGCAGGACCCCCTGTTCCAGGGCTGTGGCCGTGCTGCAGTGGGAAGAACAACAGGCTGGGAGGAGAGGGAAGGGGAGTAGGGGCAGCGCAGTCCCAGCCCTGCTACTGTCACCTTGGGCTCTCCTTGGTCAAGTGGCTCCAATGCAGTTGCAGCAGCCATGAGGAGTCAGGGTAGTGCTGCTGCTGCTGCTCCCTGCCCCGCAGCCGCAGCTGTGCCTGGCACGGCAGGGCTGGCTTTCCCCCATTGCCCCCCTCCACTCCCCACCCTTCACTTTCCCGTGTGCAGGCACATCCCCCCTGGTAGCCTGGGGGAGGATGCATCCGGGCAGGCCAGGCAGAGCTGCAGCAGCCACCATTGGAAAGGGAGGAGGAGGGGTGGGGGAGCCTGCCACTGGCAGTGGTACAGCGAGAGCTGCAGAAGGGGCTTCTCCCCTGCCCCTAATAGTTCCTCCCGAGGGCTCTTGAGGCAGCATCTCCTCCTGAGTCTCTTGAAAGAGCCCAGAGCAGTAACTTACAAAATGTTTTAAAAACAATTTCCTTGGCATGCCTCTTTGGTGTGCCAAGGCAAATGTCTCCATGTGACACTAACTGGCACACATGCCCGGGGTTGCCTATCCCTGGTCTAGAAGCGCTTATGGCCACAGGGCCAAAATGGTAGACCTAGAAGTCAGGCATCTTTTTGTTTCAAATGTATTTCTGATCTCAAAACAAAGCGTCCCTCTCTGAATTCTGGGGGTATTCCAAGTCTTCGTAATATTGCAAACCGTTGCCACCCCCATTGTGTTGTTTGACATCCAA
Source organism: Gavialis gangeticus (assembly GCF_001723915.1). Taxonomy (NCBI): domain Eukaryota; kingdom Metazoa; phylum Chordata; order Crocodylia; family Gavialidae; genus Gavialis; species Gavialis gangeticus. The sequence continues at coordinate 67,875,739 of NW_017728994.1, read as the reverse complement.
ATCAAGGTTTTGAGGCTGGAGCCTTTTTCTCATTAAAAAAAAAAAATCTGTTTCCTGTGTCCATTTTATCCCTGGGTCCCACCTGTTGTAATTAATGTTAGAAAGAGAGAAACCCTTGTTAGTGCTTAGCTTGATGAAAACAACACATTTTATGCATTTGTTAAAAATGAGCCTTAGCAGGAAGGACTCTGCTGTAGGTCTGGAGCTGATTTTTCCTGTGTGTAGAAGTTACTCCTAGTGATGCAGTTTTGGGGTGTGGGTGCTCATTTTGTTTGTTCAGATGTCACTCAGGTTGTCTGTCTTTGCTGCTCCAAAACCCTTTGTTTTAAAGTTTCTTTTTTGTTTCTCCTGGACAAGAGAGATACGAAAGTAAAATGGACCTACTCATTCCTCACCTTGAAAGTTCACACTGAACTTTGTTAATGGCAAAATTAAATCTGACAATTTGTACTGAGTTAGGCACTGAAGACAGCAAATACCCCAGCAAAGTACAGATGCTTGAAAAATAGAAACGGGATCTGACTGCATTGAAAGTGGGTGTTAATACTTGTCTCTGGCCAAGAGTTGAACAATTCTGCTTTTGAAGAGTGGGTGTAGGGATACCTGCAGGCATTCAAAACAAAGCAGAAAAATAACTACGTGCAATAAATACTCTTAACTGTAACACAATGCTAGCCAGATTAATTTATACTCCAGAGCTGAGAGACTGGCATCAGTAAGACACTGGAGGACCTGAATAGCATAACCCCTTTTACTTGGCTATTTTGGCAAAATAATAAAGCTTAAAACATGTTTTCATATTGACCAGCAAACCCTGCAGTTTGGTTTTGAGTCTCTGCTGTTGCCTTGATTGGGTTTTGGATCATGCTGCATATGCTTAGGCTTCAGGATATAAACTGCTCTCCTGCTGTGGTCAGGAAGAAATCTCTTCATAACTTGATATAGCAAAATATTAAACAGGCACATTAACCAGCATTTGACATCTTCCATGATGCCTCCTGTTACTAGTGGATCATATCTGCTCGAGCCTGGTAATACCTGCCGTATGGCTGTTCAAAGATGTCATGTAAACCAAACCCATTTTTGACACACAAGACGCTGTTTTCGAAGGCATATCATAGATACCTTAAAAAATTGCAGTCACTTCCCGGGCTAACACTGAGATATCATTTTTGTGGAAGTGACACGCTAAAGCTTAAGAGAAAAATAAGTCTTGTAGCTCTTTACAGTGATCTGACAGCAGCGGCTAGTATATTGTTGAGGTATCTGGACACTGCCCCGTTCAAAAACTGAAATCAAAAGTTCATACGCAAGCTCTCATGCCAGCTCTGTGCGCCGTGCGCAGCTGTTAAAGCTCTGCATCCATCTTGTAAATGAAGGCTCTTTGTGCTAACAGTCACTCCAGTGTGTACCCTATTGCCCCATGGAAAGGTGTCTAAGGAAGATGCAGCGAACAACCTGGCAGCCACAGCAGAGAAGTTAGAGTATTTTTAAAGTACTTATTTAAAAAGTATCTGCTCATCTGAGAGGGCTACAGTGGCCCACTGTCCCCACTGCTGACTAGAGACTCAAAGGATATTGATGGGCTAATAAAAATATTATCATCCTGACATCCCGGAGGTAGGGATGAAAAAATGGGAATTTATACATGAAGGTTACCAGCATTAGTCTACATTGAGATTAATTGATACTTCAGACTGTTTATAAATATTTCTGTTGGAACCTCATGAACCTAAATAGACCCAGAATGCAGTCCTGATGAGGAATTTCCTTCAGCCTTACTTCAGTTAAAGGTTAAGGAAAGGGTTACCAGCATCCATTGATTGTCTGAGCTATTTTCAGCTGCAGGAGTAATTTCTGCTGCTGAGAGCACGTGTAAGAAACTATAGTCAGGAAAGGTCACAAAAGAGGGCAGGATTGAAAAGTAGCCTCAGACGTAGATTCAGTTAAAGGGATGAGTGATGGAGTTGGAGACTAGTCTTTCCTACACTGGGGACTTCAGGCACCAGTGACCAGCCATGGGGTAACAGTGCTGGTACAGCCCCCCTAGTGGAGACAGCTAAGGCTGCTGTCAACACCAATGCAACTTTATCTGTGCTTAAAACTAGGGTAAGCCTTGGAGAGGTTGGTTTGCCTATCTACAGTAAGACCATCTGGGTGTAACTGGGAAAAATCTACAGCCTGAACAAGACCAAGATTGCTAGAAGCAGTTGTCTGCTGCTGACAAGGTGCCGTTTCCAAAGCTAGAGGCGGTAAGTCAGGGAAGGAAAAGTGCTAAATGAAAAGCTTAATGTGTTACTTCAGGGGTGCTCAACCTCTGGCCCATGGGCCAAATCTGGCCCACAGAGCCATGACATCTGGCCTGCGGGAATACCCAGCGGTCGGAAAATTTGGCAGTGGGGAGTAGTGGAAGTTCCACTTGGGCAGATCCAGCTTTGTTCGGGTAGTTGAATCAGGTCCAGCGTCTGTCCCACATTCAACTAGATTAGGCTGGGGTGCCCCATCCACCTCCACCCAGAGATTTGGATTGGGGCTGGACTGCTCCCTTCCCTGCCCCACCTTCCCCACCCAGATATCTGGATTGGGGCTTCTCCACCCCCACCCTCTCTGGGTGCATCGGGACCAGGGCTGCCCTGTTTCACTCCGCACATCTGGATTGGGATCAGGATCCGGCTGCTCCCCACTCACACTTAGATGAGGGCAGCTTTGCCCTGCCCCAGGTAGCCTCCCCATAGCCAGGCTACACAACCTTCCCTTAGCCAGGTTGGGCCCATTGGCCCGGTCTGGCCCATGGAGGGAACTGGCACCACCCATCCGGCCTGCAGGGTGAAAAGGTTGGGCACCACTGTGTTACTCCCAGCTTGATAATGCTACGGTAGGACTACCATGTCAGGAATACAAAGTCTGTAAAATACAGTCAACCCTCTTTGTAGAAACTATCCATTCTCATCATGCAAGGCAATATAAGAGGTGCTTATCATGAGGTGACTTTTAGGGTCTTTTAAGTAACCACTGGTAATTCAGTCTTTTAATTGGTCTCTAATAGCCATGTCCTGGCTTTGGGAGCCCTCTCAGCCAGCACTCCGGCAGCCTGTAGAGTAGACACCGAGGGAAAGAAGACAGTGTTATGGCAGCGGAAAGGGGAAATGAGAGAGACTGTGTGCACACAGAAGTGCAGCTCCTTGCTGTAACAGAACATTTTGCTCATGATTCTTTATCCATTGCAACCTCCCAGCAAAGGATCCAGAGTCAGGGCGTGGGGGAAGGAAAAGAACGGAAGATGTTATGGCCTGACATCCAGAGACCTGTATGCTGTGCAAGGATGCATCCTACTATACCTTAAAAGGTTCTATCAGTCCAATAAAGATACATTTCTGAGGTCTCAGGGACATGAGCTTTACATGAGAATTGGGGCCAGTCAATGTCTGTATCACATAACGGGAAGCTGTCTACACCCAGTACCATACATTATGCCTGAAGACTCCAGCTGATCACATCACAGGCAGCAGGATCCTCTCTGACTGCAAAAGCAGGGATGGTCTATAGCAGTTAGGTGTGGTTATCTGGCAGCAAGCAGCTCTGCGAATTGATTAATGCTTTCAAACTTTCAGTTCTTAAGCAATTTCAACTGAGACTGCTGTGAGCACCAAATTCATCATTATTAACTTGAGAATGGGCCTGGTTTTGCTTCCCTGATAGTATGTTTTTGAAGCACATTATAAGGGGAGAAGGGTAATTTTCCTTAAATGGATCCTGTACTTTGTACTGGAAATGTTACAGCTTAATCATTAATGGTAGATAGCCTGGGCACGTTATGTGTAAAATTTTCTTGAATGGGCAGTGCACCCAGTCCCAGTTCTAGCAGAGCAGATATGTGAAGAGGAAGGTGAGTCACGGGTCATATAGATACACTTCCCCTTAACTGTACTGCTTCGTATACCCATTGATTTTATGCTTCATTTAGGGTAATAATTATCCATTTGCCATCCAAGTACTCACCCCCAGGGAAGATGAGGAACTTTGGGTCCACTGAAGTCAATGGGGTTTTTCCATTGACTTGAATAAGCATTGGGTTCAGGCTGCCAGTGCCAGTGCCAGAGTAAGATAAGGAAGAGGTCCATTAGCTTTGGCTTTTGCTGTTGTAGGTCTTGAATTGATGCACTCTGTCCCCAGTGCCCTACATTTGAGGTTCATTTGATAAACTTGATACAGGTAGAAGGAGAGCAGTGCAGCACCTTAAAGACAAATTCATTCAGAGAGGCATAAGCTTTTGTAAGTAACAGATTGATTCATCATAGCATCGGATGAAGCAGGCTTTCACCTATGAAAACTTTTGCCTTTCTGAACAAATTAGACTGTAAGATGCAACTCTGCCCTGGCTTCTGCCAGATTTCAGACCAGCACGGCTAACTGTCTCTGTCTACTCATGACACGAGTGTGCAGGCACCTGTAGATTTGTTGCACTTGTAAGGCTGATTTCCTCCATCACTGCAAGTCACTTACCTTTTCTCGTTCTGTTGCGTTATCCATGAAAAGGCTATTGTCTGCCATACTGTTTCAAGGTGTTTTGAGAGCTTTAGTTATTTAGTTCTTTGCCAGCGCCATATGCTGTATGAATGCTGTGTATTGTGGCAATGCTGAAGAGATTATTTTTGTCCTTTTCTACCTATTTTTGACAACAGTGCTAGAGATTGAAAGGTGTGCTCACAATCTGCCACAAAATGTTTCCAGCTGCCTCTCCTCGACAGGGCCTCTGTCTATCTTGATATCTTCCATGCTGATCAAAGGCCTAACTGCACGTAATCCATCTTCAGAGCTTCCTCACTAGGCTAATCAGAAATGAGTGCATAAAGGGGACTTAATACAGTCAGTGGAAATGGCAACTGAAGAAAAACAGTAAAAGGAAATGGACTAAGAAGTAGAGACAACAGAGCTTATAACAGCATGGTTGTGGTTATGAAATAGTTGAGATACTGAAACCAGCAGTATGTCACTTCAGCAAATGGCTTGGGTAATCGAATTTCAACAGATCTGGGACTGATTAGGCAGCATTAACTCTTTGACAAGAAACAGGAGATGTAATCTGAAATGGTGTGAGGTTATTCGTCACCTAGCCGAAAGGAGCTTGAGTGATAGTTTGATTCACCAGGAAAAATAAGAGGAAAATAGCTGCAATGGATTCAACCTTAAAGCAATGAAAGTCAGGAAGTTTAGAGGTAAGGTCAACACTCGAGTTTTACTTCCTCTTGTGAGACCTCTTGTGTTGAAATTTCCATAGCAGGTAACATTGCAAATAACTCCCATTTCCTAGGGGAATAAGACCTTTCTGTTTATGATAGAAATAGCATGGTCTAGAGCAGGGGTGGGAAATTATTTCATGCAGTGGGCTGCTTAAGAAGTTTTGGTGAGCTGTTGAGGGCCACGTGGGTAGCCCCACCCCTTGACAGCTGCCCCGCCTCCTGGTTGTCACCTTGGGACCAGAAGTCCCACCCCTAACCCCTGACCTTTGCCACTGGACATCTCCCCCACCTCCCTCCTTTGCCCCCCAGAAAGACTTCTTTTGGGAGAGGCGGTTGCTGTCTTAACACCAGAAAAAAACTGAATCATACACTAGAAGTCAAACACCTACGATAACATATTTTGATTTTATTACAAAAAATATTTTTGTCATGACTGGTGTTTGCATTGTGTATATAGAGGTGATTGCATAATAACTCCAAAATAAATTCTTAGTCTCGTATATTATGGGGGGGTGTATGGTGGGGGTGTGTGCGTGTAGTGGGGTGTTGGGGGGTGTGGATATGTGTGTATGATAGGGTGCATGGGACTTTGAGAGGGCGTGTGGCTGTGTGTGGGGGGGAGCATGGGGTATGTTGGGGGTTGTGTATAGGTGGGGGGTTGTGGGGTGCAGGGTTTGGGTGAGTGGCACGTGAGGGAGGGTGGGGGGTGTGGGGACCCCCCTGCATTCCCTGCATGGTGCAGCAGCAGCAGGCAGGGGCACTCAGGGTGCTTGTGCCCAGCATAGGTGCTGGCGCCCAGCAGGTTGCAGCTCCGGCCAGTGCTGCATATCACGGTGAGGGGTGCAGCCCGGCCAAGCAGTCTCTATCAGTGGCACTCCCCACCACACACGTGTAGCCCCCACACTTGTGCCACACAGGAGGGAAGCCCCACACACTGGAGCCAGCTGCCTTCCCTACCAGGGCTGCGTGGCACAGGAGGGAAGCCCCAGATATCTGGGCCCAACTGCAGTCCCAGCTCCAGCCTCGGGGGCTTCTCTCCCATGTGAGTGCAGGAGCTGTGCGTGCATGCTGGGGGGCACTGGCAATAAAGACTGACTGGCTGGACTGTGCCCCTCGCTGCAATGTACAGCACTGGCCAGAGCTGCGCCCTGCCAGGCGCTCCCCTGCCTGCAGCTGCTGGTCTAGAGCAGGGTCACTACACCCCACCGCCCCTCACACCCACACGCTGCCTACCTGAGCTCTGTGCAGAGCCTGGGGGGGTTGCACCTGGGGGGTGGCAGCGCGGAGCTCGGGTGGCCAGCCCCGTACTCCCACCCCTGCCCCCACCGCTTCTCTACCTTCTGTACGGCGTGACCAGGAGGCAGGGGAAGCCGAGCAGGTTGTCCAGCGGTTGCAGGAGCAGCAGCCTTGTCTGGAAGCTGCGTGCTGGCCTGGCTGGGTCCTTCTGCCCATGAGGGTGGGAGGGAGGTGCAATAGGGTATATTTGGGGGTGTCTGTACACGTGGGCACCTCGCTCCCACTCTTGTGGGCAGAAGGACTGGGCATGGCACAATTCATTTGTGGGTGCTGCAGGCTGGATGAAAGTGCCTGGCGGGCCAGATCCGGCCTCTGTGTCACATTTTGCCAGCCCCTGATCTACAGGCTACACCACTGGCTAGAAGGTGGCAAAGATATAGTCCATCCTTGGACATGCCATTGACTTGCTTCCTGACCTTGAACAAGTGATATGGTGGATGGTGAGGCAGTCAGTTTGTCTCTATTATTATTTGTTTAATTCAAATACTATATTCTCTTCACTACCAAACACAGAAGACATTAGTTTTGCACGAGGATGATAAACTAAACAGAAAGACAAATCAAATACAGACTGCCTTCTGTGATCAGACAGAACTTACCAGTGTCCCAAACTGTTTCATAACTGAGTATGTAACTACCTTTTTAATGTAGAGTAAAAATTTGGATTCAGGCCATTGGTGCTGGTGCCAGATCAGCAAGAGGTCCATTAGTTCATATATTAGTGACCTTTGGCTGCCAAAGGTCCTGTGTTCTATGCCCAGTGCCCTACAAATTTAACACCAGTAGGCACTGATCAAAGTCTACACATTACTAACCTGGGGCAATTGTACAAGAAAAATCTTGAGCTACTGAATATGGTTTTGTTTGTAGTCCTATAGATCAGTGGTTTTCAGATGATGCTGTGTGGAACCCTGGGGTTCTGCAATAGGTCAACACGGCTTCACCAAAGAAATTGGAAGCAATGCAGAGGCAGCGCATGGCCATTGTGGGGATGGGTCGCCTGGCTCCGCATCAGTCTTTAGCATAGGGAGAGGGCTTCTGCAGCAGAGGAAGTGATATGAAAGGGTTCTGTGACTTCCGGAAGTTTAACAACCAGCTGAAGACACAGCACTTGGCTTGTTCTGATTTCAAGTTTGGTCAACAAAGTTAACACCAACAACTGAAAAATGTCCCCGCATGCTTCTCACCACCCATATACCACCACAGGGCTTTATTTTCCATAGTGGTGCACCTTATATTTTGTCTTTGACACCTGTGCTGATGATTACCAGATCAGAATAGCAGCATCTTCCACACACTCTTTGCAGAGGTGTATCTGACTATGCAATGTGCTGCAAAGCCGTGCAGAATCAGGGTCATAGTGATCACTTTTCTGAAGGGAAGTACTGACATGTTGTCTCGCAACCACGGTGCTAAGAATGGATCACTATAAAAATCTAACTTTAAGATGCAACTCTTGGTCTCATGCTCCCTGCATTGATCTGATGCTGGATTTCAGCTCCAGCTCAGCAAGTTTTGAAAAATTATCGTTAATGGTTTCATGCTGGGTTTTTTTAGTTTCCTGTTGAGTATCACTTTACAGTGTTCTGTATTATTAGATCTGAATGGTCTTGAAGGGCAAATATATCAAAAAGGTATTGTGATTGTTGGGTCTATAAATACATCAATTATTTAAATTCCTTTGCTTCCACTCAGAGCGGGACATTTCCTAACTATGGCTTTAAATTTTGGAAACAGTGTCTTACCTCTGGTGATTAAAAGGTGCTATCAGGATTTTGATAGCTATTGGAGGAGGGTGGCAAGTTTTTTAGGTAGTAAAGCATGGAGAAAAGTGTACACAGGTAGAAACTCTAACAAAAATAAAAAGGTGCTGTAAGTTCATGTTCCCTTTTTCTGGACCCTGATCAGCTCAGAGATCAGAGCCTCAAACCTTGACTGCTCCTCTTCAGGAAATAAAAACTTCATAGTGGATACTAAATGGCATTTGCACTAAAACTTCAGAGCACCAATGCAAAAAGCACCAATGACAAAGAGTTGAGAGGTGAATGTCTCTGCAATTAGACTCCACAGTCATGGAGGAACTGCAGGAGGTTTGAAACTCCGAGCTTCTCTAAGTTCAGAAACAAGCAGACATTTCAACTCATCTTCTCAAAATTACATGCATTTTTACAAAAAGAAAAAAAAAATCACCAAATGAGGAAAAAACAGTCAATCTCCAAAACAGGAGCAGCTCCTACTCCTGAATGAGTCCACCTTCTGCTAAGGAAAATCAGGATGATGGTGGAGTAGGATGTAGGGACATAACAATGGTGCCATCTCTCACTCACCCTCCAGTCATTACATGTGGCCCTGCAAGATAAGCAAAGTCTGGAAGAGCTGGTGCAGGACCCAGAGCAGGTGACCACTCTGAGCCAGAGCCTAGCCAGTCCAGTCTTGCAAACCTTGACTTAGACAAGAATTTTAAATGATATTTTAAAACAAACTATGTAAAACTGCAGGTGCTTTCCCAGAGTTTCCCAGGAAGTCACCAGAAGGTATGGGCAAGAAGCTTCAGATCTGTAGCAGAAAGGTGTTCACACTAATGTTAAAACTGGAATCACTGAGGAACAACCTAATAGAATTAATTAATTGACCGTTCCCCTTGGATCTACTTAAGTTAGTGTATTAGTAACTATTGGTTATCCTATTAGTTTGTTTAAATGTACTCACAAGCTTCATAGAGCTACATTTTGTAAATTGATCCATTAACATTAATATTCTAAACCTCTCCCACAATTATTTTCCAAATTTGATCCCTTTAGATGTTTATGGTAACCAGTGACTACTCTCCAGAAAGAAATGCAAGTGCCATACTCTTCATGGCTATTCAGTTCCCTTGCTTTTAAAGTAACAAAACCTGGAAAAAAGTCTGGAAGCCCCTCCTCTTGCAGGGAAGTACCACTTCTGAAATACTGGTATGCCTAGAGCAGGCTACAGCAAAGAAAACAATTAGATTACTTATTTGTGTTTTGGGAACAGTCTGTATTAGCCTCAGATAATTCTTTCCAGAGTTTTAGGGTAGGGGAGGCTTTTCCATCTTGTCTAACCAAGGGTGAAAGTTTGCTAGTGGAAAACAGAATCATACAGGGACCCATCTGATGATTGATGAGTCAGAAGAAGCTTCCTTTTTCTTTTTAGAAGACAGAAAGCACATGCTTGGATTTGGGATCTGGATTGTGTTCTTGTCTTTGATACAGGCAAGCAATGATGAAAATTCATCATTCACTCTTTCAAAAACAACCTTAGGTCCTCACTCGTTGAAAACCATCTGCTTAAGAAATGGGTTTTTTTTTCTTCTGTTTACCCCCCACCCCTAAAAGAGCAACTGACTTCATGACTTCTTTTGCAGAGACATCTCTTCTTGATGCTTAACATTCAGGAACATATCTTCAGCATAGAGCTTATAAAACATTAGATCAGATAAATATTGTTTTCTAGCAATAAGTATGCAGAGGCTTACAAGACTGATTTTGTCCCACTGATAACCTGGAGTCCCTTATTTTTCATGCAAATAAAGGAAATGCTGTTCTCAGGGCATTCAGGGACCGACTGTAAGAGAAGAAATGCAGTAGAGGACAGATTCTAATATAACTATAGGCCCTCCCCCATTTAAAAAAATAAACGGCTTGTACTTTTCATGTTGAGAAATATCCTCCTTATATACAGAAACAACAACAGAGTGGTAAGTCCCATGTGTCATTTTGGGGCCGAAACTCAATTTCTCCAACTTCCATCACCAGTCATCTCTGTACAGCTTATACAGGCAGCAAAGCATGAAACCAAAGCAAGGGTACCACTACTCATAAAACACCAGTACACGCAAGCAAATGCAAAGCATTGCTGATAGAGTAGCATGAGCAGAGAAGGGTTCTGCCTATCTGAGGAAACAGGGTAACTGCTTCAACCCAGCTGATCTCCTTCCACCAGTCCAAGCAACAAAGTCACAGAGTCACTTCCAAATGCAGGTCACCTTCATCTTTAGACAAGGTGATGTGAGCAACTCCAGACAGTCTGTCTCTCTTCACACCATGATTGAAACAATATTGACCAGAGCGTTTTAGGTGGCGCAGCAACAGGTTCATACATAGTCATTTCCTGAACAGCTTGTAGTGTGGCCTCCCTGGTGAGTGTTAAGTGGGAATATTTTGAGAATTGTGCTAGTCAAGCCATTTTTATAGAGCGCAGAAAAACACATACAGAACATGAAAAACGAATAGAAAAAATCAAATGCTTGTCCACACTGATTGATCCAGTAGATCCCTGTGAGTGCCATACTAGCAGTTTGTGTGTTCAAGCATGATTGTAATTGCTGTTCTAGCCATACTGCTTCTTGAAATAAAAGTTTCAAAATTAAAAAAAGATTTTACATGCAGGGTGCTAGAGCTTCCATATGTGAGGAACATACCCTATTTACAGCTGAATTCTGCAGTAAGCTCCACTTCTGCCTTGTTACTAACAGGGAACCTGGCGGATGCACACAAAAAGGATTGTTCCTTTTCCCTTAACTTCTCTCTATCTAGCCATCCTCAGACCATACCCTTGGATTAGAAATTGTGCTGCTTTGAATGTCTGGAGAGCACCCGAGTTATTGTGGACACCACCATGAAGAAATAATAGTAATAGTAATACAGTCACATTGTAGCTTCAGGATCAAATTCTGTTCCTGGAAAACCTGGAGTTTGCTTCAAGTTGGAGCAAAATTTGGACCTCAGCTGAGGGCAGTGTGAAAACTAGAGAATAGCTCATTATAAATCATAGCTCAGGCATGCTGTGCCTGGCTTGGTGGGACAAGAATTCATAACTGAATAAGTAGATAAAAAAATTTGGGATCTAGGCATGGGCTGGAGTTGTACTTGTACATGTGTGAAAGTAGCCCTTCCAGCTATCATGCTGAAGTGCAGGATATCTTTACGTGGGAGTAATATATTAACTGGCACAGGGTAATGTAGCAAGATTAGGCAAGTTATGTTGAACATTCTTGACTTCGGTGGAGTTGATTTTCATAGGTGCAGGGGATTTTGACATAGCAGGGAAGCAGGGGAAACTCCTGGGGGTAAAAGAAATAGCATAGCAGTGATCTCATATTGCTTGGACATTGTCAGACACTGGCATAGAGTCACCTGCTGTAGAAACATGGCTGTAGAGCAGCCTGCAGTCTAGCAGATTTGCTATAGCCCGTGGCTGATTTTAATGGAGCTACTTTAATAAGACATGAATTCTAAGACTGGAGACTTAGGTATTGTCAAATAAAGACACTGTCATAATGGCACATCATCTTATTACAGCGTGTTTCCTCTGATCTCATCTTATGCTCGGGTGAAGCTATGTATGGGTGGAAGGATCTTTATGATTCACACAGAGAAGAATTGAAATAAGTAAGCTAAAAATAAACAAAATGACAAGAGGAATGCTCTGAATTTCAGGATCTTGGCTCATGAGTTGCATTCAAGAAATCTTGACAAAGAGAAGCCAATTTGCCGATTTAAAAAACTATTCATTGTACACTCTACATTTCTGCCCAAGCTGAAGTAAATGCCGCTAGTCAGTTACAGAGACAGGCTGTAATAAAAATCTATTCCTATCCGTTACTTTTCTAAATTATGTTTTTAAGCATCAGAGACTGTTGCAGACACAGGATGACTTAAGAGATGTTCTGTAATTCAAATGGATTTATTGCCATATTAAACATTTTTTTGTCTCTCGACAGGCATTAAAAAATAGAACAATGGAGTGGCAGAAACATACCTCGTTTAATGGGATACTGTCAAATAATAACATGTCTAGTTCTTATATAATGCTTTTCATCAGGAATTCTCGAAGCATTTTACAAAAGTCAGGCCAGTTTAATCACTCTCATGTGATGGAGGCACAGGGAATGAAGTGATTGTCCATGGTCATCCATGAAGCTACTGACTTGGAATGGAAGCCAGGTTTCCAAAGTCTCAGCCCATTGTCCTGTGCTTTAGGCTACAGCAGTAATACATTTAACTCTTGACTTGTCTTCCTTTTAATACTTGTTTGTGGAGAGCTTAGCACAAGGGAGCTCACATACTTCTTTGGGCCCTTACATGCTGCTGCTATAGAAATAAGAGAATCATGATTAGAACCAAGAGAATATTATTTTTTAGACATAGGCTGAATTTTTTAAATTCCAGTGGGGTTTGGGATCTTACTTCCTGTATGCTTGGACTTCACCCACATTTTTTGCACTGATTTATTTATTTCAAGACTAGTATCCCTCTGCAGTAGTAAATTGTGACCATATAAGAGATATTGATCTAACCCATGTCTGTAAAAAAGAGCACTGCATCCAGTTTTGGGCTCCACAGTTCAAAAAGGATGTGGCGAAGCTTGAGAGAGTCCAGAGAAGAGCCACGTGCATGATCATAGGTCAGGAAAACAGACCTTACAACGAAAGGCTTAGAGCCATGGGGTTCTTTAGCTTGGAAAAGCGCAGGCTCAGGGGTGACCTGATGGCCACCTATAAGTTTATCAGGGGTGACCACCAGTATCTGGGGGAACATCTGTTCACCAGAGCGCCCCAAGGGATGACGAGGTCGAACAGTCATAAACTACTGCAAGACCATTTCAGGCTGGACATAAGGAAGAATTTCTTTACTGTCCGAGCCCCCAAGGTCTGGAATAGCCTGCCATTGGAGGTGGTTCAAGCACCTACATTGAACACCTTCAAGAGCAAATTGGATGCTTATCTTGCTGGGATCCTATGACCCCAGCTGACTTCCTGCCCTTCGGGCGGGGGGCTGGACTCGATGATCTTCTGAGGTCCCTTCCAGCCCTAATGTCTATGAAATCTATGAAATCTATGAATTCAAGCCACAATTTACTGCTGCAGAGGGATACTATTATAGCTTAGTCACTTCTGAAAAAGGAATATCTACATTGGTCCAAAGCACTTCAATAGCAATATAAATATGTCCACACTAGTTATAGGTTGTCCCACTTGAACTAGGTATTGCTACAGTAGTTTAACTTTGGCACTTAGACAAATCCTTAGACTTTGAAATTCGAGCTATAAAGATTTTTTACTTTGTTTCTGGATTCTCTTGCTTAGAGAGGGAAATTAAACCTACTCCATTTTGCTCTGCAATTGTCATTCACTAATACAGAGAGCCTGCATCTCCACCACCAAATTACACAGAATTAAACTAATCAGAATACTAAATAAACATTTTTCACTGGGACAACGGTCAAGATAACTTCCCAACAGTATTTTTTTGTATTAGGTTTTGTTAAAGCCTTTTCTTCTCAAAACCCAAACCTATATAACCTACATTTTGGTCCTAAAATTAGTTGTTTCCCTGCAAGGTTTACACTCAGAGTAAAAACAGAACTGAAAATCCAAAAATGACAATGAAGTGGATTGCAATCTCATGCAATGTAAGTATGAAAAAGCAAACTCATTGCTAGAAGCCAAGTCAAATGAAAGGATCAATTTCTAACCTTCCCTCAAAAGGAAAGAAAAGAAAAGAAAAAGCAAGTTTGGCTGGAGACTGGGGACCTTCTTTCTCTGTGCCCTTTACACAGCAGAACTTGCCCTAGATTTCTTATCACAGCAGTGCTGTTCCTAATGAATGGCAAAGCTGTCAGCCTGCTTGATTTATGCCTAAACCTGAGACACCTATTTAAATCTCATGTAACAGCCTACTGGTACAGATGCCGGTATACTTCCAGTCTAAAAGTTGTTGAGCCGTCTAGACAGTTTAAGGTGATAGGTCATTTTAAAAGTGTTGCAGGAATATAAGTGCCATAATTGGATTATTATGGAAATCTGCGACTGAATTCAGTGTGGTAACCCATTAAAAAGGGGGTGTTAGAAATTGGAAGAATAAAGCTGAGTTTGATGAATTAATAGCAACCCAGATACACTGATCTTTCTATGAAAACAGGAACTAACATTCAGTGTACACAGTTTGTAGCATGGATTTTTCTGACAACTCCTCCATGTGTTATCCCCTCCACATTTTGATCCAAAAAAAACCCTTTGGGAATGCTCACATGCTCAAACTTAAGCTGGTGCTTAAGTGCTTTGTTGGATCAAGGCCATAACCTATTAGCAGTTAGCCCAAATCTGACAACAGAATCAGGCCCATTAAATGGCACTGCCTGGGAGAAAAAATGATTCCTCCGCATTAAAACTGTAATGTAGTAGTAATTTATTATTAATAAAATACTATATGTGTATGGCACATAACTGTTCCTTGGCATTTGTGGAAGAACCATGCAAGTTGAGATCCACTGCACATTTCGAGGCAGGAAAGAATTTTTCTTGGTATAAATAAAATCTGTTCTTTATGTAAAACTGGGTGTAGACAAGCAATCAAATTGAAGTCAATTAACGGGATGGCAACTGAATGCAGAGCTGCTACAGGCTGTAATTGTCTGCCTGCTCATTCTTCCCTTAGGATGGGTAAAATACAAAGTGGGACAATTTAGCATCGTTTCATGTAAGGGTAAACTATTCCAGGTCAGCTTTCACTTACCATGGGATAAGAGCAGGCAGATGGACAGTTAATATGTGCCAGCTGCTCTGTAGTCAGCCCCTGCATCCTGTTAACTCACTGCAGTTTGACTGTTCATACATAACCATTGTGTGTTGTTTTCATTGTACAGCCAGGCTCCAACCCTCCTCCTCCACTTCTGCTTGTTCCAGGATTGTTTCTGGCTCCTTTTCTGTTTTGTGCTTCTTGCCTTCCACATGAAGCTCCATCAGTCTGCACAGGCCCTGCTGGGATTGCGTCCTGCCTTCTGAATCAAAATGCCTGTCTTTGTTGCATGTTAATTAATCCTTCAGCAACTTGCTTTCCTTTGTCAATTTAGCTTTTTCAACTTCACAGCTCTTTGGGATGTGTCTGTACCAGCAGGTTGTAAGCAAAGATGGTCAGAACTGATACTTTTCATGAATCAAGAGGTTTATTTTACAACAGAGAGCTCTTAATGAGCACAGTGTATGACATCCCACAAAAGGATTTCCCCCGGGATTTCACAAAGAGAGAGGGGGAGAGAAAGGTTATAGGGAAATAAAATAATATATGATTGGATCACCATATATAGGGGCTAGGGTGGGCCCTGCTGCCAGGTTCACGTGTGGCTTAGATGCAAAGCTAAAAGGAGCCTGTTTTTCATTTCTGGTTCTGATGCATATAAAATTGTGCAGGAATAGCCAGCCTCATGAGTTTGATTCAAGATAAGGAAATGTTTCAAAAGCACAGTTGGATCCCATGAAATTTCAGTTGTCTGGGGCTAATTTTAGCCCAGATGAGGCTGAATCCAAACACTAGCTCGATTCACCTTGGAATCTGAACCCCAATCCCTACTTTATTTCAGTTGCAAACATCACTTCTCAGCACACCTCAGCTCAGTGAAAGGTGGTGTGTGAAGTGCTCGTTGTATGGGGATGTCACCACCATGTTTCCAGCTGTGTTTGGGGAAGGAAGAGATTCGCTTATTTTAATATTTCACTCATTTGGAAATACCACGGCAAGCTCCCTACACACCTCCCCATGCCCCTTCCCCATCAGCAGACTTACCGGCTGCCCGCATGCACGGGCACTTATCAGTGACATTATAGGCCACAGCAGCCAAAAAAAGCTGATTGCTGATAACGTCAATTTCCCTTTTATTGGTGCTGGTAAGATATGGACCCATATATCAGCACACCTCTAATTTTTATTGTTACCCTTTATGTTTCTAGCAAGTTTTCTTCAAATTCTTTCTTAGTTTGTCTTATTGTAGTTTTACATATGATTTGCCAGGGTTTTTGCTCCTTTTTATTTTCCTCATTAGAATTTGTCTTCCATCTTTCAAAAGAAACCTTTTCCTATATAAACCTCTGCAACTCTGCCATTAAACCATGTGGGCATTCTTTTGATCCACTTTCCATTTTTTTTTTGATACGCAGTATGCATTTGCCACCCTTGCAGTTTCAATTGGTAGCTGGTCTTTCTTTTAAAGGTATGTTCTGTAATATTTCTGACACAGTAAAATCACCCCATTGCATCTCAGATGGGGTTGCTTTCAGCAATCTCTACATCTATAGCACCTCAGGACAAAAGATACCGGACACATATAAATTACTGTTCTCAGTTGCATTGAGTTTTGTTCAGGTGGTTCTGGCAATCAGCTTGCCAATTCCCACTATTGCTCTATCTATATGTGCCGGTATAATAGGAACATACTCTATCAAGCAGATCACTTTTATTCATAGTCTGTACAGCTGAGCAGGAGACATAACTTATCTGTCAATTGATTTCTGCAGTCCCTGAATTAGATTTTGAAATCAGTCTTAGTACTGCCCAAATGGGTGTCTTAATATCTCCTGGCTAATCTGTTTTTTGCCTCAGACAACTCTAATATTACTGTTAGAAACGTAAATAATCAGGGAGATCTTAACTGGAGTGCGTATGTTATCAAGTGCAGCTCCTTTTTCCTATTTGTCTTTAATGAAAGACTATTCATTTTGTACATATTTGCTGAATGCCAGCAATGCACTTCTGTGGTGCACAGTAGAAAACAAAGCTCCTTCCCCCCAAAGGGCTTTTTGGTTTTGTAACATTTAGTAGCATCACTTCCAGTGGAACAAAGGTATAGATGGACACGTCTACACGTTGTGCTACATCACTGTAGCGATGTGCTACAGTGATGTAGCCACCATGTGCATCTGCACATCACTGGCAACTACTTCACCATAGCAGTGTGCTCCTGCATTTTAGTGCGCTTCTATGGCGAAGTAGCGACTAAAAATAACCGTGCACTGTGCATACGGCACAGTACAGGTGGTTATTGCACCGTGCTTTAGTACTTCCAAAAGGAAGTTCTAAAGCATGGCGCAGTAACAATGTTGCTGTAGGACAACATGTAGATGCGCCCAGTGTGTTAGTAATGTATACGTTAGAGCCTGTAGAGAGGATAACAGTCTTCTACTTCAGCTAGAAGTGGTAGACATAGGGTAGGTCATGGTTTCAGATTCTGCTTACTGTCTGTGATGGAGTCTGATATAAAGGAGCAACACTTGAATTATTTGCTCCATCAGTCAGTACAGACTGAGGTAGCTTAGGCTTTTGGAGACAGGTAGTTCATACTGAACATGCTCAGTCACTGCCTTTTTAATATTAAACAATTTCATCTGCATAGTCACTCCCTTACTAATAACTTGATGGGTTGGATCCTTCTCTGAGGCTTAGTTTGCACGCAGATCTTCTGCCAGTAACTATTTCCATGAACATGGGAATTTTTATCAAAGTATTTTTACCTGCTAGATCATAGTCTGGATACTGTTGTACCTGTCTAAAAGTTCCTTATACTGATATCACTTATTTTTCTTTCTGCATAAAGATCTTTTATTCCACATAACTGTGCCCACACTAGGCTTGAACTATCAGTATAGTAGAACCAGCACATTTTTATGTGTAGACAAGCCCTGATGATCCTCAGGTCCTACTGACAAGAGAGGTAGAAGTTGAGAGTTCTCAGGAGTGGCTTCAGATCTTCCAGTTTCCAGAAGACTAAAGGAAGAATACCAATACCTAATTGCTTTCAGTCTTTTTTTCGCTAGGGAGTTCATTGCTTTGCCCTTCAGGAGGTTAGAAAATCCCACCACGGAAACTGAATTCTTCTCCCAATCGTAATTTATCCTAGTGTTGTTTGTAATCCAGAACCCTTAGCCCTGAGAATAAGTTCCAATGAAAAGCTGCAGGACTTTTGCATTGTTCTTTAAGGCGTTTATGGATTAAAGAGCAGTCTCCACTATATTGCACATCATAATATCGTTACCTTTGCTGTTTTCTCTATGACCCTGTTTTTTGCTCAAAGAGTTGATCAAAGAGCATTTTGAGAGTGCTCTGAAAGCTGGGTAACCCTGACTGGCCTGTAAAGCTAGTTTTTCCCCTAGGTAAAGTGATCCAGTATTACAGAGTGATCTTCCCCTAAGCCAGATAATATAGTTAAAATTAAAAATATATTAGTTTCAATGGGAGGTCCACATGCAAGAGAATGCATATCTGCCCTGCAGATGGGAATTATACTGCAAAGATTGAAGCAGGGATTTTGGCAAGAGCAAATGCTCACTTTGAAGAAGATAAAATAACGGTAAGCAGGATGTTGTGCCTGCTAGATGTCTTTTATGCAATAAGTGTTGATTTGTTTGTGATACAGGCAATAAAACTGCTCACTTCTGCTTCCTGGCTCTCTTGTGCAGACTACCATCATACGGTGACCCTTATCCTTGGAACTCCAAGGATATACTCCAACAGCATGGTATTACTCATAGGTTATGTAATGAATGAATGATTTCTATTAATTGTAGGAACTGGATTGGATTAGTAACATGGTCTTAGATAATTTACCAGCAGGAGAGATGGGTTTGAGGGTCACATGTTGAGTGGCCATCAGTTGAGACAGCATAAGGCAGGGGTTGCCCCGGGGTACTTGGGAAGGTCCTAGAGGGTACGAGCAGGTGGGCGGGGACAGAGCACCACCACCCTCCACCCTGCACCACTGCCTCCTAGAAGCAGGGCTCGGGGTGGGGATGAGGGTAGCGGTGCCCCTCTGCAGGCCGCACAGGTGGTGCCTGGCCAGCCAGAGACAGAGGGGGAAGCTCACATGCGGGCACTGCCACTCACCACCCTGCGCTGCCACTGCTCCACGTCTGGCCGCATGCCACCCCCTCCTGCTCCGCATCTAGCCACGCAACCCCTCCCTGTTCCATGTCCAGCCGCCGGGGGTATGCTTATTAAAAAAGGTTGAAAACCCTTGGGATAAGGATTCAGGAGTTCCTGGCTTCCTGATTGATCTTCAGACTGCTAGACCCTATCTGTTTAATGAAACATCAACAAAAAACTGTGACCGATATACTTGCACTTTTATATGCTCTCTGTCTCTTACATAAGCAGGTAAGGGAGATTAAATGTTGGACTAAACATAATAGATCCCTTCATTGCAAGATCATTGGAGCCACCTGTTAAACATCTCTACAGCAATGTTGGCAGGAGGGGGCTTATTTTTATTATATATGTATTTGTATTGTGTGAGCCCCTAGGAATTCCAGTGATGGACCAAGACCACAGTGTATATAATTTAAGAACCCAAGGCAAAAAATGGTGCCTGCTTCAAAGCAAAAAGCTTCACTGAATCGTATTTTTATCTTTCTTTTAACTTAGTGCCTATGGAAATTACTTTTGATTTGCATGCACACTTACTACTGCAGTGACTCTTTGCAGCAGTGACGTGTCTGCAGGGGCTGCTAATTTGCAAATAAGAGAAAGGAAGCTGTGCTGGCCTACTCTTCTTGTTCTAACTGCTGCTGCAGCTACTACTATTACTATTATTATAGTTATTGGATTAATACTTTACTACTTTTTAAAATAAGGTCTTTCAACAGGGAGAAACATTTTACATAGCAAATGCATTTAAAATCTTGAAAACAAGAGAGAGGTTATAATAACATCAGTTAGCAATTTCTTAATAAATATGTCACTGAAATAAAATCACGAAAATACATTATCTGTAAAATAGGGATAATAATAACGCCTTTCTTCAGTGCTGTCAGATTACTAAAAATAATGATAATTATATACATTTTAAAATTATATCTGTATATGTATGCAGAAATAAATAAATACAATTTTATAATTTTAGTGGCCTTGATTAGGATGGAGTGACTTGATCTTGTTTCAGCTTCAGCACCCGCTGAAATGAGTGGTAAACATTGTACAAAGGTACTGGAGGGTGAAAAAGCCACAGAGTTTTTAAATTCCAGATGTATCCCAGGAAATAGTTTGATACTGATGTAACTTATGAGACAAGTCCCAACTTTTGAGCCCCAGTGTGTTTTTGAATAAACATGAATGAAAGATAGTAAAGGTCAGTTTGTGGTTTGGTGGGAAAGTACATTGGAGTGGTATTTCATTTCAGAATCAAAAGAGAATGGCATAGTATAACTAGTATAGAGGACCTTGAAAGCACAGTGGTTGTTTATTTGGTCAAAATGTTATGTAGTCTGTCACAACTATTCATTACCCCTTCATTTTTACTTAAAAACACAAATAATTGAAAGAGTTATTAAATCAGTCTTGGAAATGATGTTTATCATGATACTTAGTCCTGGCATAAAATCTTGATGTATTTTTTCCTTTCCTAGTTCTCTGACAAGCAGTTCTCCATAGTCATTTCAGTGGAAGTTAACCTCAGCAGAATCACATTACTGCTCCTGGTCACGAAAGCAAAAGGCAGAGCAAGTGGCACTAATGTGAAGTTGCCCATTGGCAGAGCTGATCCTAGGGCTATGCAAGGGCTGGGGCATATCAGCCTGTGTGGGGCTGGGGGCCAGGGGTTGGTGAGCGGCCAGAGCCAGTGGAGTGGGCGGAGGATGTGGGGGTGGCAAGCGGCCGGAGCTGGCAGAGGCGGCACGTGGTGGCCGTGGCAGGGCCTATACAGCACTGATTGTGGTGCCCCCCAAAGTGCAAGGTGCGGGGCCTGGGACCCGGGATGGTTGCCCCGATTCACCCCCCCCCCCCACCAGGGACGGCTCTGTCCATTGGTCCAACCTGGTTTTCAAGCATAATACTTCAATACTTCTTGTGGCTCTGGAAAAGTGGCTAATTTGTTATGCAGAACATCACCCCTGCAATAGCCAATCTATTTTCTAGAACTTTGCATAATTTTTTATGGAATTGTTCCCAAAAGATGAGCTTTAGTTAGCTATCATGGACCAGTCAAGCTAAAGAGTTTAATCACAAAGGGCACCTATACACATGCTCTGGGACAGGGTGGGGGGGGCTGTTTTAATTAGACTGGCTCTCTAATGAAAGAACGATAGAAGAGAAAGGTACAAGGGGAGGGGATGGTCTTAAGAGAAGTAATAAATGGGTTGACTAGATCAATTAAGATGTTACCTGGAGCCATACCAGAATAAACAGCTAGCTCAGGTAATGGAATAAGAATCCATTGTCCTGTTGAGACCAAGGTGAATATAGTCTAGTCTAGGAATGACTTCTTGTTGTGCAGGTAGACTAACATGGGTAACTACCTACGTGATCAGAAATGGAGAACCGCTGTATTTCAAGGCTGTCCCTAGCGGTGTGCAGGGCTTGGGGCATATTGGCCTGTGCAGGGCTCTGGTGGGGTGGGAGGTGGGCGGAACTGGCGGTGTGGAGGGGGGG
>NW_017728994.1:67850410-67853960 GCF_001723915.1 Gavialis gangeticus | reverse complement strand
GGGGGGTGGGAGGTGGGCGGAACGGGGGGGGGGGGGGGGGGGTGGGCAGCAAGCGGCCATGGGGAGAGGGTATCGAGCAGCCAGAGCCAGCAACACTCTTTAGCGTGCAGAGAGGAAAGGATGGTTTTATTATTAAGGTAATGGATTGGGACTTTGAAATATTGGTTCCATTCCTGGCCTGCCCAGACTCTAGGGACAACATTCAAAGAGCCTGAGCCTGAATTGATTCAATCTTTGCAGGTTAGTCTAACCTGGCTAAGCTAAACCAGTTTTTAACTGAACAGACAATCCCTCTGGGCTGAAGAAATGCCAGGACATGCCTGCAGTGGCTCAGGCTAGAAGCCGGGGTGGGGGGCAGGGTACTAGAACAGCCCTCCCTTCCCTTCCACACTGCTGAGCTGAGGCGGGATGTGGCCAGACCCTGGCAGGATGCTCTGACTAAGAAGGGGTCTCTCCCCCACTCTGTTGATAACACAGAGCACTGAGTTACACAGCAGGAAGTTACACAGGCAGCTGTTAGCATTTATTAGCCCATCAAACAACACAAAGCCTCTCTCATTAGTTCAAGCTCTTCTTAAACAACTTTTTCCAAGGAAGAAACAGAGGGACATGTCTTGTCTGCCTGGATTATGAGCTCATTGGGGAAGGGACCTTTTCTATCATTTATGTTTGTACAGTACCCAGTGCTATGGAGTAGTGCTCTTGATTGGGGTTGCTGCTAATAATGGCATAGAAGGAGAATCCATTTGCCTATAAAAGGCCAATCTGTGAATACAATTTTATTATGACTGGTTGAAGCAAAGTGCTTTGTCATAGTCAGAAGGAGCTTGTCAGACATGATTTGTTGTAGCAGACAATGTTTAACTATAATTTAGAGTTATTAATAGTAATAATAATGTAATCCAATGACATACTTTATTTTTACTTTAAAATCAAAACAGCCCCATCTGCCCAAATTATTCTTTGCAACTCACTTAAATCTTTGTCATATTGGATAAAAATTAATTCCCTTCAGAGAAACAAAGTACAGTGTATTTAGGGATGCAGACAGACCTGGTTAACCTTTGCATAATTCAGCCAGATGTTTCTGGGATAGTCAAGTTTTCTGTGATGATATCAGTCTTAGAGCATGTAATTCATGCATCACTGACTTGTGAACCTGGACTTTTTATTTTATTTTATTTTAATCATTCTAACATTGGTTTTCCTTCCAAAATGAATTCAGGCTTAATGGAGTTTGACTATGGATTTAGCAAAACAGTTTTAATATTGTAGGAAAATGCTCTTACCAAGCTCATGCATTCCAAACCAGAAACCAAGTGATTTTAGTTAAGCTCAAATCAACTGCATTGCCCCCCCTAGTGCAGTAGCAGCAGTAGGTAATGCTACATGTTAGCCTCTTTCCAGTGGTATGCAGTCCTGTGGATGGGAGCAGAAGCCTGGACGTATTGCCGCCTCTGGAAATCTAAGGCTATCAGCGACCACTTAGTAATTCTTCACCAGTGTTGGAACAAGCTCCATGTTTCTGGCAAGCCCAGTCAGTGAAGTCAGATTGTATTTTAAAGAGGTGCAAACGAAGGCAGAATTGGGCAGAATGTTTTCTGAAAGACAACAGTGGGTCAAGTGTTATGCCCTTGTTTGCACTCACATGAGAAGCAAAGGCTTGAAACATAACAAAGATATACAGTGTCTCTGTGCAAAATGGATATAGAATCCAATTGTATCCAAGGGGAATACATCTGATTTATCACATGTCTGTATTTAACTCTTGTGTGTCTGGGGAATGCATTATAGGCAGACCCATAATGCAGCTTTTATACAGGCCTAGAGATGGATCTCAGATATAAAAGATCATTATTGCCCCTTGAAGGCTTCTGAAGCAAACTCATTCTTTAAAAGTATACAACATGGTCAGCTGAGCCATGCCCTACTGGAGGCAACTGGCAAGGTCTCCATTTTCAAATTCTTTTAGGAACCCACTGAGTTGTTAGATTCCCATAAATACCTTTCTTTATCAGCACATGCCTCTTGGTTTCCTCTTCATCCTAGTGAACCAAACGCCTTTTTCTGTACCATTTTCAGCAGCAGTGAGAGCGGGTTGGATGAAATGCTAGAGGGATGAATTTCTCTTGTGTTTCTTTTCCAAAGCTAACAAAAGTTGGGAGGCACTATAGCCTCTTTAAATTCTTATGGGGGTTTTTTTGTTATGAATTAATACAGAAAATGGGGAGTTGAAGTTGTTCAGGGCCATTTGCAACAACCAGGGATGCTGGTTTAGATCTCATGTTCCATTACTTTGTAGACTAAAATTGGCCTTCCCGGAAACCAGGCCTTGCATAATTGCTGCCCTCATATACTTGCAGCATCTTTTGGAATGCCAATTATTATCTATTGACAGTTAGTTAAATAATTACCCTGTCACATCAGAACCTGGTATGTGACCTAGCCTGAACTCCTGTTTACTAAAACTCTCAAAGCAAATGCCTGGGGAGAGGGTGTAGGCATGATCTAGAAAGCTGGACAGCTTAAAGATGACCTTGCATGTTTTTTTGTAAGAAGCAGGTCATTAGTGACAGCCTCTGGTTAACTCACAGCTCCTCTACCAGTTTCAAAACAACATATTATTAAGGAAAGGAAACTTTTAGCATTAAGGGGAGCTCCAGCCCTTTAAAGTCTGTGCATAAGGGGTTCAGATTTGTATGATCAGAAAATGCTGCCCTGCTGTGAATGAACTAGTGGCAAGTACGTTGTTCAGCTCCTCTCCGAGAAGCCCCTGCTGACACGTGCAAGCCTAAGTTTTGAAGGTGTTAAATTTATTCCAGTGGATCCAACAGTATTGGATCATTGCCTAAGAGCACAGTAATTCCTCTTTTTCAGAGTTCTGGGTTGATTTCTGGTAGGCCTGTGCAAAGTGGCTAGTATTTGCTTCGGATTTGGCCGATTCAGGGGACAGTGATTCGATTCGGTGATTCGAATCTCTGTCCTAATTCTGTTCGGCCGGAACTGATTTGGAGATTTGGCAGCAGCTGAATCTCCAAATCAGCCAGGCCAGGCCCATCCCCCGCCCACTCTCCCAGGCCACCAATGGCTGCCCTGCCCGCCCCAGCTCCCAGCACTTGTTAAAAAACAAACAAACCTGGTGCTCACTGCGTGCTGCCGGGCAGGGGGGGCAATCCCCGCTGCCCCACGTGGCATGGGGGGGCTCTGCACAAACCCTCCAACCCCCCCTCACTCCCCCAGCCTCCCCACGGGTGCACCGCCCAGGCCAACTCTGGCCCTTTAAAGAAAACAAAATCGAATCCCCCCCCAGACTCATTGTTCCTGCCGGGGGACGTTCCCACTGTCCCCCACTACCCTGTGCCATGTGTGGGGCTCTGTATGAGCCCCCGAAGCCCCGAGGCCGCTGCAGGAGTGTGGTCCCAGGGTTTTTCTCATTTTTTTTTTCTTAAAGGGCTGGAGCTGGCCCAGGTAGGGCACCTGTGGGGGGGTCTGGGGGAGTGAGGGGGGCATCGGGGGACTTGTGCAGAGCCCCCCATGCAGCAAGGGGCAA
>NW_017728994.1:67841811-67845410 GCF_001723915.1 Gavialis gangeticus | reverse complement strand
GGGCATCGGGGGACTTGTGCAGAGCCCCCCATGCAGCAAGGGGCAATGGGGGGCAGCGGGGATCGCCCCCGCCCCACCCAGCAGCACCCAACGAACACCAGAGCTTTTTTTTAAAGTACTGGAGCTGGGGTGGGTGGGGCAGCCATGATGGGGCTGGGGGAGTGGGTGAGAGTCCCGGGGGCTGGTAGGGGTCCCCCCATGGTCCTCCCTCCCTCAGCCCCTAGTATTTACCAGCTTGGAGTCGGCTGCAGCTCCCTGCTGCAGCCACCAGAGACTGCCCGAATCATCAAAGCTCTCTGAATCTTTTCTGAAGATTTGGAGAGCTTTGAATTGATTTGGACCTTTAAATTGGTCCCCTGCTTCAATTTGGATTTGGAGATTCGGTCACCAAATTGGGCTGAATCTCCTCCAAATCAAATCACCACCCAAAGCTTCGCACAGCCCTAATGTCTAGTGTGCTTGAGGAACTCTGGCTCTGGGTCACCACTTGAACAGAGGTGATATACAAAGGGGATGCTTCTTAGCTGAAGATGTGGACATGCATGCTTTTCACTTCGGAGTACATTGCAGTCATGTGTTTTTAGCAAGGACGGATGGTCCAGGGGTTAGGGAATTATCCTGGGACTTTGGAGATGTTTGTTCATTTTCCTGCTAAAGCCCAGGCCTTCTGCGTGACTGTGGACGTGTCCCACTGATTTTAACGTGGAGGGCCTGGACTGTTCTCTCTCTGTGGCTCAGTTCCTGAACTGCAAAATGTGGGGAGTAGCGCTGCCCTACCTCCCCAAGGTGCTGTGTGGATAAAGGTATTAAAGGTTGTGTAGGCTCAGATGCTGTGGTAGGAGAGACCATACAATAGATTGTGTATGGAAACATAAAATAGTTTGGGAAAGGGTTTCCCATGTCCAGCTAATGAAACAGTGAGAAAGAGCTCTCTGCTGGGGCCTGAGAAAGTCACAGTTCAAGTGGTCATTGGTAGAACTTTACAGCTAATTGTTGCATTCTGCATCCAGCTGTAGCCTGAAGATTGCCGGAGAGTCTGTTAGGAAAACCTGGCTATTAAAATAAGCATTGCTAGCTGACATCTGTCTAATCTGGACACAGCATTTTATGTAAGGTTCTGCAGGTTCATTATACACATGCAGTGAACACAGAAAGCCTGAACTGGACACAGGTCTGGTCTGGGCATTGCAAAGACCCCCAGAAGCAAGGGAAATATCCATTTGGTGCCCTGTAATTGTAGCTGCCCATTGCAGCTTGGAGGGAGTTTGGGGAGTCAGTGAGCCTGATCTGTTTTACAGTTCAGATGCAAGTTATGAAGATTGGAATGGTTCTTCAGCAAGATCCAACTTAGCTTGCCTGTCAGCTACCAGCTATTTTAAGCATATATTCTCTTTGTTGGCTTGGCATCAAGGTCAGGCAGTGTGGCACTTTATCGCTGGCTGCTGCCAGATTCCTGACGTACTGACATACTGTAACATGGCGTCCAAAAAGCATTTGTTCACAATGTTTTAAGAAATCTAGAAGAAGAAATCTCTCCATTTTTTGGACTCAACCTTCTATCCGTATTTCTGGTTAAGTATCACAACCTGTGCAGCCCTGATCAGGACTCGTGACTTTTTCCCCTCACACATTGTCATAATTGGATCTTCTTTTGCTGTCTGAGGTTGCTGTAGAGAACCAGAAAAAAGGGAGAGAAAGAAACTGATGGTGTCCCAAGAACATGCATGGCAGGGCATTAAAGAAAGATTTTAGATCTGCAGCCAGCTTCAGCACAGCTGTCACAACGGTGCCTTGGGCATGCGAAAAATGTTACCGCAGCCTCCTGGGCAACGGGTGTTTTTGTAATAAAAATCTTTTTCCAAGCTAAGTTTTAGTAATGATAGTTAAGGCAGTTAAAGGGGACACTTTATGGCTCTCCAGTGGCACTGCAGAAAGAAGAGATAAACAAAAAGAAACACAATGCTTCCTCTAACAGAAAGATGCTCAGAATGATGCTGAAATGTGGGCTGCGCTGGACATTTGCTAGAAACTGGTGGCTTGTATCTAAAGGACAAAGTAGAGCGAATTATTATAGATTCAGTGCGGTGGTTTAACCCACAAATACTACAAATCCCAGCATGCAAAGTTTCACCTTCCTTTGAAGTGTCTGTAGATCTTATATAAAGGTCTTTGTAATGATACCTGTGCGCGCACACACCCCTTATACGACTGAAAAAATCATAAAAGGCCACCCACCCAGGATATTTTTTGAGTAATGAATTGCATTCATAGTTTGCATTGGTAAGTGTATGCTTTTGTTTACTAGTTTTTGTTTGGTGAATCTTACTGTTAGTTCACAAAACTGGGAAACAGAAAGCATGCATTTTTTAAACTCAGTTTTACCTGGCACTGTATCAGAATTGCTAGCTCTTGCAATTTTATCATGGCTCTCCCTTGTATAGGATGATTTTCTTAAAGACTGAAGCTTGTTCAGTGAGGTAATTATGTTAATATTTCAGCTTTCCTTTTTTATTCTTTAAGGAAGTTTTGACGCTTCATAACTGAGGAGAGAAGTTTAAAAATCTGAACACAAGAAGAAAAACAATTAGAGCGCAAATAAAACCCCCAAATTTATTTGTCTTAAAATCTCATAATTTTTCAGTGAATCTTTGGATTTCTGAAAGGATTTTTGAATGTTTAGAATTGACAAAATTGGTGGCTCTATATAGACTAGAGTGGGTCATTAAACTTAATGGGCATGTCCCTGCGAGCATGCACGTGCAGTTTGTGATGCTGCAAACCACACGTGCTGCATGTGCACACATTTGCTGTGCTGCTAATTTGCAATGTGGCAGGTTTTTTGATGCCAGGAGATGCTGTAGTGTGGGGCCCAAAACTGGACACAGTACTCCAGATATGGCCTCACCAGTGCCAAACAGAGGAGAATAATCACTTCCCTTGCCCTGTTGGCAACACACATACCAATGCAGCCCAGTATGCCATTAGCCTTCTTGGCAACAAGGGCACACTGCTGGCTCATATTTAGCTTATTGTCCATTGTAACCTCCCAGTCCTTTTCTGCAGAGCTGCTGCTTAGCCAGTCAGGCCCCAGCCTGTACCAGTGCATGGGATTGCTTTGTGCTAAGTGCAGGATTTTGCACTTGTCCTTGTTAAACCTCATGAGATTTCTTTTGGCTCAATCCCTCCAGTGCTCTGGCTGCTGACCAGGCTCAATGCACCTGGATTGCTGCCACTGCAGCCCCAAGAGGCTCCCAGGACCCCAGTTGAGGTTGCTGGCACCAGCCCAGGTTCTGGCCCCAGCCTCCTCTGCCCCACCCGGGACAATTTGCCATGCACCAGAGCTCACATGTAGGGGCATGCCCAGGGACAACTAGCAAATATATGCCATTGCTAGTTGTCCCCAGGGAAACGCATGTTCCCGCTCTTGGGGACACGCATAGTGTGTCTTAGCTTTTCTAACTAGAAAATAAAGGGGAATGGTGCTGGCTTCCAAACCCAGATATGAGAGGACAAGCAATTATTTGCACTGTGCTTGAAGGATGTTATTTACATGCTGCTAAATAAATATTCTTGTGTTAATCATGGCAAATTGCCACATT
>NW_017728994.1:67832690-67836811 GCF_001723915.1 Gavialis gangeticus | reverse complement strand
TATGCTGCTAAATAAATATTCTTGTGTTAATCATGGCAAATTGCCACATTCCAGTGACACATGGTAAGTCAAAATATATTGCACTTATTGTCAAATCACCAATTAGTTTTCACCACTCCTTTCTGGGAAGGATGAAGTGGAAGGGGGTAGCAGCATTTCCTTCTTGAAACTGAGAAAGAGGCCAAACCGATGCCGAGAAAATACACAGTAGCTCTTTTGCCTGCAGCAGCAATTGAAACGACTTGTTCCTCAGTGCTGGAAAAATGGTGAAGCCTGAAGAGAAGAGAAACTTTGACTGTGCCTCAGGCAGGCAATGCACCTCCTGCATGAAAAGGGAAATAGTCTCTTTTGAAAGGGAGCAGCTGAGAAAGGAAAGTGTGTGCGCGTGTGTATGTTTGTGGTGTGGGGAATTGACTCCATGTTTGCGAGTATGGGTGGTGGATAGAGAAGTGCTAGCCCAGAGATCTTGTCAACTTATCCAGCTCCTGTATGAATTCTCAAGAGGTAGGGGCCCTTTTCCCTATTTCTGTGCCTTTTCATAGCACCAGGTAAAATGGGACGTGAGTGTATAAAACATTGGCAATATAAAGTGATAGTGATATTATGAGGTGTGTTACAAAAGCACCATTAAGTCCCAGCAGAGACTGGGGCCTTGTCGTGCTAAGTGCCAAACATACACACAGCCTCATATTAAGGAGATTACACTCTAATAGACAGGGTAGACCACAGATGAGAAGAAAGGATATTATCTCAGGTTTAGAGATGATCTGGTGCCTGACTGAATAAGTGTCTTGTCCAACATCTTACAGGAAGCCGGTGGTAGAAGCTAGCACCTGAGCCTCACAAACCTGAGGACAAAATCTAGCGCCTTCGCCACAACCAGCCTTCCTGTGTGACCAGATACAGGACCCAGGGCTCAAACACAGATAGCTACGTTCTGCACTTGGGTGCTCAAATGCCCACTTAAGGCAACTAGAGCAGGGTTTGTCTACCTGGGTGCTTCTGGGTGATGGATGCACATGTTTGGGAGCCTACCCCACCACACATTGTACTCAGAGGTAGATACTCTTCAGGACTCAGAGGTTACTGTCCACCTCTTACATAGGCCATGAAGACTGAGTCACATAGAAAGGCCGTCTCAGAGGAGGTGAGGTGTTTGTTCTTTCTGTTTGGTTTTGTCTTTTGTAGTTGGTCTAATTAGTATTGGCATGTACTGGGAGTGGTGTTGGACTGAGCTACTCCTTGGTTCCTGTGCAGGATTTATGGTGCTGGGCTGCGGTTGATAGTTTTCAAAAACGGATTCGGGGTTGTATGTGAAAGTACAGGTTTCCCTCACCAACCGCTGGGGT
Organism: Gavialis gangeticus; assembly: GCF_001723915.1. NCBI lineage: Eukaryota > Metazoa > Chordata > Crocodylia > Gavialidae > Gavialis > Gavialis gangeticus. The sequence goes on along the minus strand of NW_017728994.1, from coordinate 67,835,462 downwards.
TAGGGTCCTGAAAGTTCCTGTGGTTGGCAAAGCCGTGCTTAGCAAGACAAAAGGCTTACAGGAAAATGGCAGGTGGTGGGCTGATGTGTGGCCATGGAAAATCATGGTTATTCAATACTGTATACCGTGGTAGCCAAAATGATATATAGAATATGAAGTGTGGATACTCAAAACCATGGTTGGCAAGGAAAACCTGTAAGTGGTTAAACATTGGATGGGTCAGGTAGAGGTGATCTCTACACTGTGTCACTTAACCTGCAGCCTGGTCTTCCCTACTGCGTCAGCTGGCCCCATAGCCAGACAGAGGGGTTGTTTTTTTTTCACATCAAGGATGTATCAGATATTAAACTGATAAGAACGGACACTACAGAGACAAAGGATTGCACTGGACATCCCCGTAGACCAGTGGTTCTTAACTTTGTTAGACTCAAGACACCCCTCCAAAACTTTTGTGACTTAAAAAGCATCCCATTAAAAATAATGTATTCATTACAGTGCTTACCTCCTCACAGAGGGCTTAGAAGCTGGGGCTCTGCATCTCCTATGACCCCATTAATTACTCTGATCACCAAGCTATTTCTGAGGTTTCTCACTCTCTCCCTCCTTCTCTCCTTCTCCTTTTCATTTTGACCAGAGAAATCTTTCTGATGAAAGTTGCCTCAGAATTAGTCAGTTCCTGTGAAAATTTCCGTTTCAATGAATGTTTCTTTTTCCGATGGAAAAACATTTTATTGAAAAAGTCCCAAGCAGCCCCAAGGGGAATATGTAACCAGTGGGTTCCATTTCAGGCACAGAAGATTGGCTGTCCAGGTTTATGACGGGATATAACAAGTGGGCCGTGGTGGTTGGGTAGAGGAGACTACATTAAAATGAACAAGTTTAATAAGTAAATAACATTTAAATATTAATAAATAGAAGCCTTGGCCTGCCTCTTTCCTAGCCATTGTTCAGTAGTAGTATTCATGCAAGAAAGGGATCCTAAGGAGGTTGCAGCATTGTGGAGCATGCTGTGAAGATCTTAGAACAGCAGGGGATGAAACATAATATTATCCTATTGTCCTTAAAAGAAGCTACATGCAGGAGTAATTGTTGTGTTTTCTGCTGATAAGCAGACACTGTATACTTAACCAAGGAAATGAATTTAAAAGTCAGGATAGGAAGAGAAATGAGCACATCAGAGTATCAGCGCATCCAGTTGTTCATGGTTTTGTCCTCTTCAGCTATTCTTCACAAATACGCTAACTACAGTACGTGATTATGCAAAATACATTATCGGGCAAATTGATGTTGAGTCATTTGGAAAATATTATCCTTTCTTAAACTCTTTTCCACAGCTTCTTTTTATGTAAACGTTGAGGCTGGCATGCCAGGGCTGCACTCTTTTTGTTCCTGTTTATATTTACCCTCATGTTGACTTTATGAGGAAAGGGCCCGCAGAATCCTGTTTCACAAACCCTCCTCTCCTATCTTTTTCCCTTAGTCCTTATATGAGCTCCCGTGCACCTGTGCTGCAGCTTCAAGAGGTGTCAATCAGACCAAGTGAGGCTGCTCTGGGACAGCCGGGCCAGGGGATATGTTTCTGCTGTTAATAATATTATGCTGTTAATAATGATGGCACCAGCCATTCATGCAGTTTTCCCAAGGACTCATTGAAATTCCCCAGGAGACATCAATTTTTCAGCAAAGCAGCTAGTTTTTAGTTGCCTATGTCAAGAATGAGGAGCCTCAAGTGATGGTTTATGCAGTTCTGCATTGCCCAGGATAGGATGAGCTATTGTGCTAAAGCGATGTTAAGCGGTGTGGCTTCAAGAACCGCAGAGACTCCTGTTCCGGAGGCTGTTTCTTCTACTAATGATGCATTCCTTGTACAGGCAGCCCACGCTTACCATGGTTTTGCTTACTGCAGTTTTGTTATAGTGCTCATATAAAATACCTACCTAGTGTCACTCAGCTCTGAGCGCATTTTATTATAAAGCTCAGCCTGGGCATGGGGAAAAGCGGTGGCAGCTGTGAGGGAAGTGGTGAGTGGGAGCCCAGGGAGGGGTGGCAGGAGCCTGGGGTCCACTCTGGCACGTGGTGCTGGGGTGGCCAGCGGGTGGGGAGGAGTGGCGGCAGCAGCAAGAAGGGGCAGGTGGGGGACATGAGCGCGAGGCCTGGGGCAGCAGGAGCACGGGGCCCAAGGCCAGGGCCAGCAGGAGTGCAGGGCCTGAGCCATTGCAAGCCGAACCCACAGAGCTTCCCCACCCCTGGGCTGCAGCCCATGCCCTGCTCTGCTGCAGTCATACACTCACCCGTGGGGTGCGGAGCCCGTCCCAGGCCTGCAGCAATCTGGCGGTGGTGGCTCGTCCCAGTGCCAGGTGCCCTGGAGGGAGCCCCTACTGGGCAAAGTGGGTCGTGGGCAGGTGGGTGGCCCCACTGCTTACCCCGTGCCAGAGCCCCAACTCAGGACCCATGGGCGGGGTGGCTGGGGCCGTGCACAGGTGCACCAGTGGCTGGTGGGTGCGGGCACGCAGGGGCCGTCGCAGCAGGGGCACAATGAGGCTGGGAGGAGCCGATGCCTTCCCTGGCAGAGCCTGCGTGGTGCCTTGTCGGGAGTGGCCCAGCTAGGGCCGGCAGGTGGTGCAGAATCAATTATCTTTATTTACATTAAATCCTATGGGGAAATGGGTTCTGCTTAACGCTGTTTCACTTAGCGCTCGATTTTTCCAGCACCAATGAGGAGCACTAAGCGGGCGTTGCCTGTACACTGAATAGAGATAGATGTTGCTGGGT
>NW_017728994.1:67827159-67827690 GCF_001723915.1 Gavialis gangeticus | reverse complement strand
TAGCGCTCGATTTTTCCAGCACCAATGAGGAGCACTAAGCGGGCGTTGCCTGTACACTGAATAGAGATAGATGTTGCTGGGTGGTGGTTGGAGCGCAGCGTGAGGTGCTTGGTTCGTCCAAGTTCTAATCCCGACTTTAAGACATGGTTTCTCTTTCCCATTACATTCTTGAATCATTTGTTATCTCTGCCTCTGGTCTTCTGTAATGAGACTGGTAATATTTACCTACCTCATAGGGAAAGAGTGAAGTCTACTTCGAGCTGTGCTGTGGCTACAGCTTATAAGGAGAAAGTACGGTAGAGATGCTCCCAAGCTAGCAGGTCAGGGATCAGCATACATATGCCCCAGGCAGGAGCCAGATCTGACTCGAACAGTAGGCATGATTTCTGTCTGTTTGGTGCATGTCCTTTGAATTGTCCTGTAAAGAAACAATCCTGGCATATTTTACAACATCCACTAGTGATTCATTTCTGTTCTTTGATAAAGTCTACCTGTACGTGTGTGTGTGTGTGTGTGTGTGTGTGTGTGTGT
>NW_017728994.1:67811313-67827148 GCF_001723915.1 Gavialis gangeticus | reverse complement strand
TATATATAGCCAGTTGTGGGAAACTGTCAGGTACCTCACATAGGGCACAATCTAATTCCCATAGAAATCTTATCAATGACTTTGATGAAAGGTGGATCAGGCATATAATGCACCACAGTGGAATTGCTTTTCAGAGCCTACATTTTATTCAGCTATTATGTTATAACGCCACCAAAGAACGTGCCAGACTGGATACTGCTATGCTGCCATTCCTAATAGACTAATGTTGCCATGTTCTAGGTCATCCTTAACATTGCTTCACCAAGTGTGTCATTTTGTGTCAATTGTTGAATGAAAGATTGCATCCTTTGTTGTAGTAGTTAAATACTGTGGTATTTCTTCCAGTAACAATTCCAATGTGATGCATCTTTATTACATATTCTATATTTATGTTTCTCTGCCTCCATGAGTGCTTGGTATGGAATTAATGTCATTGCATTCTTATATACCTCTGAAAAATGTTGCAAGCCTTGCAGAAATGGTATGTTAATAGAATTGCATGATAATATAATATTTATTTAAGGGAATTTTTTAAAAGAGGGATTATTTTCAAGGCACCGTGCAATCTTCACCTAGTAATTAATCTCTACAATATTCTTGCGGAATAGGTTAGGTAATTTTAACCTTTTCGGTTTGCCATTGATGAAAAAGACGTTAAGTGACATGCTTCAAGCATATTGGGCACTTATACACATGCTCCAGGGTGAGGTGTGGGGGTGGCGTTTTAATTAAAGCAGCTCTCATCAGGAGCTGTTTTAATTCAAATGCCTGCAGCATCTCAGATATTCAGTGTCCCACATTTCAAAATGGCAGTGGGACAGCTGTAACTAAAGCTTGTCAAATGAGCTTTAGTTACAGCACCCCTGCTGCCACTTGGAAACATGGGCATTAATCGATGAATCAAGTCTGCTCCGAATGGTTCCCATCAGAACGCATAGGAGCATGTGTAAAAGTGCCCATTGTTAACCAGCATCAGAGCTGAGACTGAAACTCAGATGTTCCTTATTCTTTCAGCAGGACCAAAGGAGAAGTCCTGAGCCTAGGGAAGTCAATAGGCATTTTGACTTTAACAGGGCCAGGACTTTTCACCCAGAACTTGATTTTCGTACAAAAAAGGATGAGACAACAGGGTTTATCTTGCCCAGATTTTGTAATATTGTCTTGTTCTACCTTTCTTTGTCCAAGGCAGGCTGAAGTATAATTTTATTCTTTGCCCTGTGATAGTTCTGTAAACTGCATTGCCAATATTTGAAGCATTTAGCACATGCAAATACCAAAGAGGAAGATCCAAACCTATGATGGTGATGGTTTATTTGACTTGTTCCTTATTTTTTATGAACAAAAAGTTGCAATGCACCAGTAGTCTTATGTTATCAAACCACAAATTCAACAAATGGATTCTAGGGTTTTTATACACTTTGGGCCAAATTTTGCACTTAGTCATAACAGGGTAAATCTGAGATAATTTCACTGAAGTCAGTGGAGTAACACAGAACTGAATATGGCCCTTGTATATATTTATGTAATGGTTGCTACAGTATAGGTGGGAGGGAGGAGGTAGACAAGAGAACCAACAACTGGTAATACTGTATTTTCTTGCATATAACATGCACTTTTTTCCTCCCCAGGAATCAGGTGCTGGAAATTTTAGTGCATTTTATAGGTGAGAAATATGGTAAGAACATTTCTGCCAGTTAAGGATCTTAACTGCCAGTTAAAGATCTTTTCAAAATTAATTCTGCCTTTCAAAAGCAAGGTGCATATTATATGCGGGGCATGTTGTATATGAGAAAATACAGAAGGTAAAAACACCTTTGACTCATAATACGGTGTAACATAAATTGTAGTGCAGTAGCAGTTAAAGTAAAAATGCAACCTTTTAAGAAAGTCTCAAAAAAAATCTGATAAAATCAATACATCTGTGTTTCATTGAAACATCTGTGTTGCATTGAATTGGCATTTTCCAAGGGAAAACTGTTTGTCAGAAAATTTCCCACACTAGCTCTTCCATTAGCATTTACATTGTGGTATCAGTGGGAGTGTCTATATGAGATGCTACTGTGCACTGGTTACTGTGCATTTATTTAATACTTGTATAAGCAAGTACTAGATAAATGCTCTGTAACTGGAGTTACTGTGCAGTAGTGCCGGTGAATGCCTTTTAAGTGATGCTGCTGCACAGTAGCCTAATACTTCTGCGCAGAAACGTTGCAACATGTTTTTTTGTCACACAATGCTACTGCGTGGTAGTATCTACTGTGCAGAGGCTACTGTGTAGTCAGCATCTTGTGTAGACGTGCCCAGTGTGCCATTAGGTTCAGCTATAGCAATGTGAAGTATCATTAGCATTATAGAAGTGGTTGTTAGGAGTACTGTTTTTTTAGGCTAGGAGGTTCAGTCACTGTTGTTTCTCTGCTGATTGGCTGGATTAAGTTAAAGAAATTCCTTGCAAGGGAAGAATTATGTTTACTTGTTAGACATCAAGGGTTTGTCTGCACATCTTAGTGTGGTACCGTGCAGATACACATTGCAGATACAGCTAGGTTTGGAGAAGCTACCTCACCTGTAGCAGCACCTGGCCATATTAACACAGCATTCTGCCCAGGCTAGTGTGGGAGCTCTTTAAGATTATTTGGAAAATACAGAAATACTATAAAAATATTTCATAGTCATTCTTATCTCTCATTGTTCAGTTAGGCAGCTTTGTGAATCATTGTTGATAGTTTAGCAATGTCATCTTCCATGGTATCTGCCAGGAATGCATTCCCACACAGCACCCAACTGTGAGTTTGTCTCTTATCAGCTGTCAGTCCAGAATAATGCCCAAATGTGAGTCAATAATTTCATAGAGAAGCTTGAAGTGAACATAAATTGATCCCTAAAATGCTTTTTGGGGGAAGCCTTCTGCAGTTTTCCTACCAGTGGAAAATTCTGCTAAGGCCTAGTACATGGCAGATGGAAATCTGAAATTTTTTGTTCACTCTTATAGCTCTAGCTGAGGCTTTAGGTACAGACATAGTGACTGTACTGTCACACTAACATATTTTCCTCTCATATAACATGCCCCAGAATGTAATACACAACTTGCTTTTGAAAATCAAAATTAATTTAAAAAGTTTTTTTGTACTAAGTACCTGTGTAGCAACAGCTAGGGAGCAGAGCGTGCTTATTGTTCTGTTCCCTATGAGTTGAGTGCAAATTTTGCTTTCACTTTTGTCTGTAACTGGACGAAACTGTGCTAACATATTTCTCATATGCATTACAATTTCCAGCTGCTGATTTTTGTGGGGAAAAGTGTGTGTTGTGTGCAAGGAAATAAGGTATAGATAGTAATATAAAACTACAGAGAATAAATTTCAAATATTCAATATTTTTTACTTTGCAAATAATTTCAAGATTTTGTCTTCAATACAAATTTGAGCAAAATCTGATTTCAGAATCTCAGCAGACAAAAAGCTTCAGAGTCTTTATTTTGATCAGCTCTAATTTAACAGTTGGGTATCAGGGCTAATTCTTTCCCTCATTATACAACTACATCTCTAATAAAGACAATAGGAATGTGCAACTTTAATCCATAGAACTTGGCCGTAATAGAAGAATCTTGCTTGGACTCTTAAAAACAATGAGAATTTAAATTTAAGCATATTAGATTGTTCTTAGTATGTACAAGACTCACAAATTCTTTCTTGGCTAAAGAGAACACAAAAGTGATTTCCACTTATTCCCAAGTTATTCTGCAGATGGGCTCTTTCCTTCATGCATGGCACCCATTAACTGGACTCCTGAGTTAGACAAATAGCTACTGATGAGTGGAGCCTGACTTCCTGGGATTCACAGGATAACTGGAGGGAATATGGAAAAACGGCCAGTTCCAAACATATGCAAATACATTTTTGTAGCTATTCTGGCTCTGGAAGCTTCACATGAGCCAGCAGCGTGTTCATTTTGGACATGGAAGACATTTCCAAAGTGTAATTTCCAGTTTTATGTATATCGTGTAGAAATGAAAGCACATTACTGCTTTCTGGGGTCTTGAACAATATCCATAGGAAACCTTTCTCCCTGCCTGCTTTGGTGGATATTAAAAGAGCTGCCTGTCTGCTTCCACTGGATGATGGTGCCACAGCTCACAGAACAGTGCTTTTAAGAGCAACTAAACTATGCTTATTCTGGAGCAGATTCAGTAAACTTAGCACCTCTTATGTATAGCCCAGTGCTGTGGATGTATGGGGACACTAAACCCTAACTCCATGGAATTGGCCAGATTCTGTCTTGGTCTGGCACCCCGTGTGATCCCAAACCAAGTCAGTGTTAGTAAGAGCAGGGTTTGACCCCAGTGCTGCGAGGGTGGAAGGTGACACTGAAAAGTGAGAAGAGGGAAGCCAGCTAAGTGTTTAACAACAAATGTGCCGTCTCAGTGCTACTGGAGCTACGGACTTGAATTTACCACCCAAATTTACCAGCTTCCAACATCTTCCTTTATTTCAGCATGCCTTTCTGCTTCCAGATTGCTAGAGAGTGAGCTCCACATTAGGCTATTGTCTATGCACAGTTTACTAACTGTACTAATTAATAATAAAATGAAATAGAGAGGAAAGATAATCTTGAGGCATCTGAGTTCAGTCCCTCGCTCTGGATTATGTTGGGCAAATGATCTAACCTCTTTTAGTTCCCCATCTGTAAGAACAGATTAGTAACTTTTTCTTCCTCTCGCTCTTGTCAATTTAGATAGGAGACATTTAAGGGCCAGAGCTCCCCATGGCTCTAAATGCCTGTACAGTACCTAGCACAAAGGCCCTGATCTCAGCTGGGTTTCTGGGAGCTTCTGTAATAATAATGATTAATATCTATTGCCCTTCGCCGCTGAGGGAAAGAGTGTGTGCATTTTCTTTCATTGTGATAAAAACTAAGGATATAATTAATTTGACCAATTGTTGGTTTATGTGTTCCAGTAGAATGGCACACAGAGGAGCTGTGATGGCAATTAGCATAGTTTTGTGATGAATCCTCTGAAACACCAGGAGGTAAATGCCTGTCCCAGAGAAACAATAAACATTCAACATAGACACAGTGTAACCATAGGGATCCATGAGACAAGGAACCACAAAAATTCTGTGAATCTCTGGAAAAAGTGTTACATGTATGGTTTCATGATGACCAAACTGGCCACATGTCCTCCTCTAACTTGAATTAAAACATTCCACGCTCAGAGACTAGATTTTTCTTTAGTAGCGCTGGATGATCTTGCTTATTTATCACTATTAGTCGTGTTACAAGAGCCAGCAGCGAAAGCCCATTGTCCTAGACAGGGTTCGTTGGAGGAGACATTCAGCTCTCCAAAGACCTGATGTTCTAACTGGAGAAGCTAGATGCAGAGAACAGTGGGAATCCAGGAGAAATGACTAGTGTCAGGTCATACAGCGGGTCAGTGGAAGGACCAGAATAGAACCCAGGTCTCTTATTGCTTACTCAGTTACCTATCTGCTAGACCATGAGGACTTACCAACTCAAGTGGTGAATCCCTTGGTTATTTTAGGATCATAGGAACATAGAACGAGAGGTCCTTCCTGAGCTATAAGTCCACTCCTCTGTTGTCAGGGCCTCTGGTCAGTCAGGCCTGGCCGAACTGAGCTCTTGAGCTTCCACACTTGACCTTGATCCCAGGCTAATGCAACTGCTCCAGTTCTCTGTAACTGGAATGGCTGCTGAGAGTGGCACTCAGTCCATTTTGACACATCTTAGTATGCTCTGGTAAGCCTCATGTTTGCTGCTGTCTCTGGTTCTCCTGGTTTCTGACTTGGCTTTAGATTTTCCTGACACTAATCTTGGATCTTCCCTGAAACTCAGTACCAGCTCTCTGATTCTCCTGGCTTCTGACTTTGGCTTGTGCTCCAGACTCTCTAGACAGGGAGGGGAGGCTCTAGACGTGGAGACTCTGGAGTACGTGGAGCACTTTCCGTATCTTGACAGCCATCTCTCACAATGGGCTACCATCGATGAAGAAGTCCAGCACCAGGTCAACTGCACCAGGGCTGCCTTCTTCAAGCTGCAACAATGTGTTTTTGAAAATAGAGGTTTTCATAAGTTGATGAAGGCCCTGGTTTATAAGGCTGTCAGACTGACTACCCTCCTCTACTGCAGTGAAGCCTGGACTATCTACTGAACGTTAAGACCCTTGAGAGCTTTCACCAGCGGTGCTTGCATTGAATCCTGGGGATCAAATGGGAGGACTGTAGGACCAGCATGAGCATCCTCCATGAAGCTGTGTCCACCAGCATTGAAGCCTTGCTCCTGAGAAATCAACTCTGATGGATGGGGCCACTGCATCTGGATGTCCAAGAACCACCTCCCTTGCCAGATTCTCTTCTCCCAGTTCTCCATTGACCAACACTCAAAGGGCGGCCAAAGGAAATGGTACAAAGATACGCTCAAGGTCACCCTCAAGCATGGAGGTATCAACACCAACAGCTGGGAGGAGCAAGGTGCTGACTGTTTGGCGTGCTGCCACCTGGTCCACCAAGGTGCATGCCACTTTGAGGCCCAACAACTCAATACTGAGGCGGAACGGTGGCGGCGGAGGAAGGAGAAGGAGACCAACTGGGGGCTGCAAATCTCATTCCCCTGTGCAACAACATGCCCCCATTGCCAAAGAATGTGTGCATCCAGAATTGGGCTCCTCAGTCACCTGAGGACCCATCAAGCCTGATGGACATCATCCTTGACTTCGAGGGACTGCCGCCACACTCCAGACTATGTCTCTCAGATCCCCTCTCGGCTGTCTTGGAATCTGGTCCTGTGCTCCCTGTTCCATTGATCCAGACCCTGACCTGATGCCCCAGTAATCTGTACCCCAACCTAGCTGACCTCCTGCTTGCCCTTCCAGGCCTACCTGCAGGCCCAGCCAGCTACATCTTGGCCGAACCCTCACACCTGCATTTACAAGTAACCATTTATCCAAGGATTCCTCAAAATTGGTGCTTCAAACCCTTACACACAACTATAGGCCATAAAACATGGAATACTGAGAATACCTTATATCTCAAGGTAGAAGCAAGGGAGAGTAAAGGCTAAGTGGACTGATTGATATGCATCTTTACACATGGGAACCATCAGTATATAATCTGATCTTACTCCAGCTACACCCTTTAGTCTACACTTCCCCTTGCAGTTGTACACACACATGCCTGGTTTGTTTCTTTTTTGCTGAAGTGGAAGATTATTTAAATCAGGGCTGGCCAACCTGCAACATGAGTGCCACAAGTGGCATGAAGAGACTCTGTGTATGGCACTTGACATAGCAGGGAGGGGACAGGCAGCACATCAGCAGATAGGATAGGAAGCAGAAAGCAGAGCAGAAGATCAGGCAGGAAGTAGAAATCAGAGGAGGGGATTGGGCAAGGAACACATAGTAGGGAGTAGAAAGTAGAGCAGCAGATTGGGCAGTGGAAAGGGATTGGAGTGGCACTCTGGGTAGCTGAAAAGGGTCATTCCAGGCTGACACATGCATCACAAGATGGGTCACATTAACACCCCCATGTTTTCTTTCTGCACCACCAAGTTCTTCCTAGTCATGGGAGAATGACAGACAGATGAGTTAAATTGAAAACAAAATTAGTAAAAGCTGATGGTTCCAAAGTCTGGTTGAATTTTAGAGAAATACTCAAACTCTCTTATAACAGCGTGAGAGAACTTGGTAGGCGAGCAGTTAATTTTCAGTCTTGATAGAGCGGTTTCTCAAAATCACTTAACAGCATAAGGGCAAAATATCTACTAAAGTTACAGATCTCAATGAAACATCAACACCAGCATCTAAATGCTGGTGTCTGTTGCTACAAAATTAGGCTTGGGAGCATGTAAATATTTCCCTTCATTACTGCATGAAACTAGAAGGAGATAAAAAAGCAAACTGTGAAAACAACTGCAATGTGACAGTGACACATTGTACCTTATTAGAGGTGCTCTACACAGTGAGAGTGCACTGGGAAAGCAGGCATCTGGAGTCGTCAGTCGTGTCCAATGGGACGGCAGTGCTGTTCTGGACATCGAGATAATTTGTTCAGGCCCTGGCGGTATCTCAAAATGGATCGTCTTCACAGATAACCTTGGAATGGAAAATATGATAAGTGCAAATGAATTCTGTTGCTGGGGCTTTCCTCTCTTCCAGTCCAAAAAGCTTCACCCATATCTCCCTGACCTGTTTGCATAATGTGTTACTGATAAATTTTCAATAGAAGCAGTATTCTGTTCTGATGGTCTGAAGGAATAATGATTGCACTTTCTGCCACCTGCCCAACCTGTAGCAGCTGGTCTGGTTTTGAGTTCTAAATCCAAAAGGCTCTAGGTTTCTTCCTCTTCTTGCCTCAATATATTATCATCAGCTTGCATGAGGAGCATATTCAGGAAAGGCACTTGTCAGCAGTACAGCCACATTATACTTGGACAGTAGTTGAACAGTATACAAAGTTTTATTGGGTAAATACTGACCAGCCTCCAGGAGCCTGGAGGAAGTGGGAGATGTCTCTTACCAGTGGCAGGTTCTGAAAAACATTACGTGAAATCATATGAGAGGTCCCTTAGTGAAACATCCTGGCTTCATTGAAGTAAATGGAAATCTTGTAATTGATTTTAATGAAGCCAGGTGTTCACCCATTCTATTTTCAAGAATTGTAGGTTTTTCTTCTGAACTATCGTCCTGTCTCCAAATCAGATAGCATCTGGCTTGAAGGCTTGCAGGAGAACCAGGACTGAAATAAAGCAGCAAGCCCTGCAGTTGCTGTACTTGTTTTGTACCAGTTTTCTTTGAAGTTGACATACTTAGTTACTTGTGGTTTTAGTAGTGACAGCAGAAAAGTGAAACCTCCAGGGTTTAGATGTCTCAGATTGTTCTTTCATTCTCTTTGTGTAATTTGAAAACAAGAAATGGTTTGACTCATCAAACAGCTTACTCGTACCTGCCGTGTACAGTGGCACTTACATATTAATCAAAATAAATGGCCAGATTCATCATATTTTAGGGAAAACTCACATGTGGGAACCCAGGGGAGAAATTGAACTTCCAAGAAACAACATTTTCAAGCAACTTGCTTCCTATTGGCTTCCAGCACTCAGTGGTCTGCTACAGGTCTAGGTCAGATAATGACTAGCTCCTATGATCATGCTATCCCATCTACATTGGCTCACCCATTCATTCCTTGCTCCCCGCTGTCTACTCTCTGCTCAGTTACATGGGGATGGAGGCAGGGGATGGGGTTGGGGTACAAGATTAATTAGATAGCTATAAGTGAAAAGTCCTGCAGGGTCAAAGGGAGATCTTACTTTATACCGTGTGTGCCTACACAGGCCAGACTGTAATCTGGTCCCTAATAATTTCTAGCGATAAATACAATCTTTGATGAGGAAAAAATGGGATGTGCTGAGACCACACATGGAATGGCATCAACATGACTGAATCAGTATCGTTATTGCTGCATGGTCTCGTGAGCAGAGCTCTGGACTGCGAGACCTCTTTCCTATTCCCAGATATGCCTCTGGCTCGTTAGGTGAGCAGGGACAGGTTACTTTTTCAACTCTGTGCCTTATTTTTTTTGTCTGTAAAATAATGATAGTGAAGCCTTCTTTCCAAATGCTTTGAGGTGTGTGAATCCAAAGCACTGCAGAGGAGCCTGGAAGTATTATTAAGTATCATATAGCAAGATGTTTTTTTTAAACTTTAGTCTTTCTCCAAGGCCTGTAAAACCCCAATTCAGATCACAGTGTGACTGGGTCGTACATTACTTTAGAGACAAAATATCTTCTGACTCCTCCCTTTCATTCCCGAGTTTCTTCTCACACTTCTAGCACAGCAAAGGAAGCCGTAGGCACGGAGCAGAGCTTTTTTGACCCATCAGGGTGTTCCAGAGAGTTAAGTAAGAGCTGAAGCAATTGAAAGGAGTAAACAGGTATAAACTAGTCATTGAAGAAAGAAAAGAGTGGATGGGTCAGAATTCCTTGATACAGCAATACCGGTTTCCCTCACTTTATGCGGGTTCTGTATGTGCAAATCCGCTCTTATGCAATGATCCTTTTTAGACCAAACATTTGTTATATGCGAGGTAAATTCACTCTTATGCAATGGGCGTAGTGCAAGCCTGCAGTCAGCTTTGTGCAGTGCATTGTGGGAGTGACCCGCATCAAAAATCAAAATAGTTTCCAGTGTGGATCTGTGCTCCTCGCTCGTTGTCTGTGACACGGGTTTCTGTAGTTGCTGTCCCCATTATGGTAACTTCCACCACCACCCTGTGCTTGTGTGTACTGTTGGTGGGTACCAAAACTGTCTTGTAAAAGTGGTAGAAATGGGTCTGGGGTCGATGTCTTGGAATGTATCCCCATTTATCACATTGTAAAGTGGGTTCCCTTTATGCAAATTGGAGTTATGCGCCATTTTCCAGGAATGCATGTACAGCATAAAGCGAGGGAAGCCCGTATCTGGGTCTGTTTCTCCAGGTATAACCCAGCTCCATGCCACACTTGTACTATTCTGTTTGTATTTCAAGAATTTCATAACTGTCTTCTGTGGGTTTTTTTCCTCAAGTATTTCAGTCATATTTTATTCTGACACTTCATTCATCACTTGAAAGTTTGTTCGAAGGAAAAGTAATGTCAGTATAAAATCTGCCTGCCTCCTTTCCTCCCGTCTGAATGTTGATCTTGGAATTCCTGTCTTTTTTCTCATTGCTCTACTCTATGAAGGCGGCACTAGCCAATTACTGTTGATTCAAGTAAGACAGCCACATCTTTCAGCATCCTTTGGAAACAGGCTCCAAAGTTCGTAGTCTTGGTGTAAATTAGAAATTCAGTGCTGCCAGCAGTTAGAAAGATTAGAGTCCTGCTTTGGAGTTAGCACAGCAAATCAATGCACTAATGTATTTCATTTCAGCTATGGCTTTGTCAGGGTGCTGATCAGATTAGAAATCAGACACTTAGAAAGAAAATAGGTTTCTTGACTGCTATTTCTAATCAGACCTTAGATAATTAAAATAAAAGTTTCAAGAGCTGAATTTTATTTTCTCCAGTCAGCCTGTGTGCTTTGTCTATTCCGTTTCTTAGAGCTTGCACTGTGAAGACAGACCAGTCTGTTAAATTTTGTCCAAGTACTGTATGATGATTATGATCGCCTGGATTTTCTGTTTCATATGCTCATCTGCAGTGCCTCAGTGACTTGACTGCAGCCTTGTCATGCCTGCCTGCATCTCAGGACAGATCTCACTCCTGAGCAGGCGAGCCTCCCTCAAAATATTCATTGACCAGAAAATCCTGGGTTCTGGTCTTGCCTCTGCTATGGACAAGCATTAGTATTTCTTTGTAGATCTCAACCCTTACCGAGCAGGACCATATACCCTTACCTAGAGAGAAGACAACGCTGCTTCATGTAATTTTTACAAACAAAAGCATGGGGAAGTTGTATCAGGTCACATCTGGTAGAGATGGGACTACAATCCGGCTGGCTTAAAATATCAGGGACATCCACTCTACCACACAAGACTGTACTGTGCCCTCGGCACAGCTGTGTGGGAGCTGTGGAATACAAATTGCACCAGTATAAGTAGCCCCATGAGGAACTGGTGCCCATGGAAGGGGCTCTGTTGAAAAGGGGCACATCTGGTGTGTGGCTTTCAGGGTATAGCTTACTTCTCATATGTAGCTAGCCCCATTGGCTGGCTCCATTTCTCCCCAATCCTCATATTGCATTTCTTCAGATTGGCCTTCAAGATGTCCTTGAATCCCTTTTGCCTACATCTAAAGCAGTGACCACTGGTGAATAGGGAGTAAAGGACCTGTTTTGGAAGCCAGTTGTCAGGCATCTTTATGACATGCCCTGTCCAATGGAGCTGGCGCTGTATAAACACAACTTCAATACTGGTGGTGTTTGCTTGAGTCAGAAGCTGGTGTTAGCTCTTCTGTCCTTCCAACTGATATGGAGGATTTTCAGAAGACATTGTTAATAGTAACATTACGATGCTTTCAGGTGTTTCTGTTATGTCATCCATGTTTGACACCCACGCAGTAGGCTAGGGATGACAACAGCCTTGTAGACAAGAAGTTTGGTTTGGGTCCTGATATCATGATCAGTGAAGGCATGGTTTCAAAGATGTTCAAAGGTAGCACTGGCAGATATAATCTGATGTTGAATATTATCTATGTTTATATTTGGGAAAGGTGGCTAGCCAGATAGGGAACCGCTCAACCTTCTCCAATCAGTGCCCTCTAATTGTAATGTGTGGAGGAGCAGCTGGTTGGCTTAGGTAGGTTGGTAAAGTATTTTGGTTTTCATGAAGTTGACAGTGCATGTAAGCTTTCTGGGTGCTTCCCAGAAGCAATCAAGTGTACATCAGGATGGGCAAGCATGTACTGTGTTCCTTGTAGTTTAAAGGAGAATGACTGTCCTTGACTTGCCATAGTGTGGGTACATAACAAACATGACAATACACACATATAAATCTGTTTATGAAGCTGTAATTACAAGCTGGCTGAAATATAAATCAGACATAGATAACTCTTAGCTACACTACTGTAGTGGTCTCTTAATGGAGTTTTTGTAAAGAATTTCATAGAAGAAAACAATATTGAAGATGGCCAGTGCTTGAGTACTCAGCTGTGGCCATGTACATATTGCAAAAGCACACGGCACCCCTTTCTAACTCCTTCAGACCCTTTCAAAGTAGGCAGAAGCTGAGCAAGCAGGACTCTGCATTATGCAGCTGAGCTACCCAGTACAGCCCACGTTAGCAAAGCCTCTCTGCAAATACACTGGGCATTTCTGCATTCAGTTTTCAAGGGTCTTCACTCAAAAGATGATGCAGACACACTCTGCTCCTCAGTGAAGGCTGTTTTCCAGCTGCATTTCAGCATTTTGATCCCAGGCACTTACACAATGGGGTTGCAAGAATTTTATTTTTGGAAACATTTTTTTTTTCTTTTCCCTTGGCTTAAAACATTTTTACTTAAATTTTTAGAGTAGGAAAAAAAAGGAATCGCCATCAAACTCTGGAACCAGCCCCAAATATATATTCCTGATGTTGAAAGTTTGAAAAAGAATTATGAAAATGACTAAACAGGGTATGGAATAGCAATACATGGAACCTGAATACTTTCTAATAGTGCCAGTCAAGCTATAATGAAGTTGGCAAACTTTTTTTTAAAAGGAAACATTTTGTTTGTTTGTTTTATATAGACCACATGCCCTCCATCTCTCTCTCTCTAAAAGCTTGAATAAAACATTTGAATGAAATAAATGCCACACACTTCTCATTATGATACAAATGATCAGTGGCAGATAAGAATTTTGGATTGTGGGTGAAGGTATATTATGGCAACTAAAGCTTATAAAAAAAGAAACGATTGCATCAGAGAGTGCTTTAAAGCCAGGCAAGGCAAAGAAATCCCCCAGGGACAGGGGATGACTTATGGTACTGAAGATAATTTTCGTGCTTGAGAATGGTGGCTGCTCTTCTAAGGACGGGATGATGGAGTTGTTCCATCTCAGCAAGATTTCTCTGCAGCACGAGAAGGCGGAATACTTTCCACCCACAGTTCAGTTCTCAGTTTCTCTCACGGAGTGTTATTTTCAGCTATATGAAGAAACTGTAGCACAGTGTGCTAATGGGAGGCGATGACAGTTTAGTAGGTAGAACTGGTATTGTTGATGGCTTTTAGTATTCATTACACCTTCAACAAGAAAATTGTGGCAATAACCTATTTGGAAAAAAAGTGTTTGTGCAAAAACCATTCCACATGTTTCACCTGGAGGATCTTAGTCACATCAATATTTATTCTAACATTTCCACTTGGGGATTCTGTGTTTGATGGAAACATTTTTGGAATGTCATTGGAGAAAAGGACTTATGCTTTATGTTTTATGGGAGGAAGGGTTTTATGAAGAAACTGTTATGAAGTTTGTTAGCTTTCCTGGTGTTCAGATTGCCAGTGTTCCACTTTCATTCTCCATGTATAACTCTCTGTATTAAAAACAATTACAGTAGTCGGAAAGAATTAAGTATCTGGTCCAAAGCCCATTGAAATTAATGGAAAGACTGATAGATTTCACTAGGTTTTGAATCAGACGCTGAGCTAGTAAGTGTTGTCACTTCAGCAGCTGTGCATTATAGAGTCACTTTGGGGTGAGAATGCTAAATCTCTTACATCTTGAAAAATATTTAACCTGGAATAAACAGTTAAAATGTTGACTACTCTCACCATAAAGTTCCAGATACAAGCTTTCAAATGCAGGCAGCTCTGTGTGTGTTATGAAATGTGAGCAAGACAATGCTGTGTTCCTAAAAAAGTTAGGACAAATATTTTAAATTCAGATGTTGGAGAAGTCATTCAGCAAATCCCCACATCAATAGAAACGGCACGGGTTCAGCACTTAGAAAAATCAGATCACTTTTATCTATGTGCCTATACATAGACCCTGGCACCTGAGTTTGAAAATGTTGGCATCCAAGCCTACTTGTGTATCCCTTGCATGCCAAAACCTTCCACTGAAAGCAGTGGCCCCAGCTGCAAATAGTTACTTCCTTGTTGAAGCATTCGGCTGCAAACTTAAGCTCAGTTTTGCAAACATTTATATTTTTGAAGAATTTCACACCCTTGAGTACTGGCATTGATGGTGGGGGTACTAAAACATACACTTGATCCGAAGCATATGGATGTCAACTGAAAGACGCTCATTGATTTCATAAGGCAGACCCTGTCAGCATAAAGTTCCTCACATGAATTAGGGTTGGCAGAATTAGTGTACCACGTCCACTATTTTAAAAAAATGTTAAATCTGATTTCTTGTTTAAGGTAAATTTGTAGCACCCCTGGAGGTCAGGCAGAGGTACTACATGCAGAAGTATCACAATAAAAATAATAATTGCTTTTTTCTTCTATATTAACTCCACTATTACTAATAATTTGCTCGCTCCATAAGCATTTTACAGTGGAACATACGGGTGGTATCACTCTTATGTGAAACCAAATGAAAAAACACCAGGAGTCAGTTTTTGCTACAAGTGACATAAGTTCAGCTCCTGTTGAATTCAAGATAGAGTTTGGCTATGACAGTGACAGCAGAATTTCACTGGAGAGAAAGGGTAATATTTCATAAAATGAGACAGATAAACATAGCTACTGTACCTGAAATAGAAAACGTTACATTAAAATAACATTCCCAGGCTTGTTTAAACACTCAACCAGAAAAGGGCCCAGAAACAGCCAGCATAACTTGCCTTGGCTTGTCTAGGCATGTTTGGGTAATGCTGAACCTGTATGTATATGTACATTGTAAAAACCAAGTGTGGTTTATCAGAGTTGTATACCACTGATTATCTGGAGGGTGGATTAAGATGGGAAGGAAAAAGATTAGGAATAGGGAAGCAGGAATGCCCTACAAACAGCTCCAAGGAATCCTTGTCCAGAACTGAGTTTAAGTAAAATCTGGATGGAAAATGCCAGTGTAACCCCAGACAATTAGGGCTGTTATCTAACTAGACGTACTTTGCAGTGAACATTGCCTGTTAAATTTATTCCCAGTGGTATATGCATGACATTACTGTATGCTTGGAGATTCTTGGACATTTTGTAGAGGGTGCTTCTTCTTAGATCATCTGTCTCACTTGAATTGCTTATATGGCAGCTTCTTCCAAGGGAGGTGGCCCCGCTGGGGGTGGTGGGGGGCACAACCGTGTAAAGAGGCAAGCACTATACCGGACCAGGACAGAGTAAAGTTTAAGCTAACCAGGAGATACTGTGCTTTATTTTTGTAGCAATTGTGCAAGAGGACCTGGTTTCAGTCCATGATAAAAAAAAAAAC
>NW_017728994.1:67795110-67811072 GCF_001723915.1 Gavialis gangeticus | reverse complement strand
AAAAAAAAAAACTTGCTTTGAAAGTTGACTACATTAACATAGGGTAGCTGCACTGTAGCCCCTTCAGATTGGCTTTGATGCTTTGTTCTTCGGCACTTCTCCAATTTAATCTTTTGGAGGAATCAGTAGCTCCTGAGCTCTGAGGCAAGGAGGAGAATTTAGGTATTTTACTTACTTTGGCTTTCTTACTCTTATTTTCTCTTTGGGGCTGTTTTCTGATAGTTTGTTAGCAACTTCCCAGATTTGTAGGATTACGTGCATTCTTTCTTTGAGCAGCTGGGTTTTCAAACTTTTGAGAGGCAGAGCCAAAGACATATTGATGACTTGCATGTATATAACAGGCTATCAAACGCCTTAGTGGTTCACATTCAGCTTATGCCAGGGGTGGGCAAAATGCGGCCCCCACCAGGCCATCCTATCTGGCCCGCGGGGCTCCTAAAAATTTAGAAAATTAATATTTATCTGCCCCTGCCTGCCTGTCATGCAGCCCTCGATGTCTTGCCAAAACTCAGTAAGCGGCCCTCCGCCCAAAATAATTGCCTGCCCCTGGCTTATGCAAACTATGCACCCAGCAGCAGCTCACTGGGCTACATGAAATGTATTTGGTGTCAGGCCTGCTCCAAGTGGACAAGTGGTAATGCCACAAAAACGTAATATGCCCTACATGCTGGCTTTGAGGTGATCTGTCCAGCCGAGGACTGGTGAAGGCATTATGGGTAAGCTTGCAGTGCCTCCGTCAGTGATATATCTGTTTGGTGAATATAAACAGAGGACTTTACTTTCTGGGGTTGCCAGTTCAGCACTTTTAATCCAATAAATAAAAAAAAAATCCAGATGAATTTAGAACAGACACCACATTGAACATAGCTTCTGATTCACATCTGCTCACCAGGCAGCTCAGATATCAGACAGCAGGTGGAAATTTGGGCTTCATCATCACAAAAATATTGCAGATCCTCACTTAAAAAAAATTCTTCTGTGCCACATATATAATAACCTTATCACTGGCTTAGCAGTTCCTGTTGAGATACAGTGACATACCCAAAATTATTAGGACAGTTTTCTTCTAGGGTAACATGGCAATAACAGAGTGGTGTTTTTGGTTGATATGACTAATATTACATAGTAGGAAAAGTTTAAGACTGAAGTTGAAACGGCCCTTTTTTTCTCATGCCATGGTGTGTGTACAGACAACTCCTATTCTGTATTGCCTGCAACTATTGATGATGTTGCCTGTTTGAGAAAAGTCTTTTGAAACAGATTTAGAAGTTGAGCCAGTAGTACTTCATAGCAAAGGAGATGTTTTACGGAGTGTTTCAATAAAAATACACATACCAAACAGAAGAGCCAGAGGGGCTCAGTTGTAACTTATATGTGAAGACTGGTCTTGCACTTAACAGCCCCTTGATCAGTGGTGTATGATGCTGAACTGTATGCGACTCACTGACTTCCACTGTGAGAACCCAATCCAAAGTGCATTCAAGTCAATAGCATTTTTTCCACTGACTTCCGTGGGTTTTGGATTAGGTCCCAAACTCCTTGGCAGTAACTGTAGATCTGGCTTACTCTGACTGCACAAAGCGTAGCTAACACAGCTGAGTTCTTTTATCTCAGAAACTATGATTCTTTTTTGTGGGACATTTTATATATACATATAATATATAATATATATAATATTTACTGTTCAACCCAGATCTGCTCTTCACACAGGAAATGTCACTGGTAGCTTTGCAAGTTCCGGGAGTACAAACTGAGCCCAAGTGCATATCTGCAGCCAGGTGACTTGAAAGAATGTCATAATCTGAATCAGATGTTAACTTTGGCGCTGCCGCAAGAGATGTGTGCACTTTGGGAAGGCACATTTACTTTTGTTATAAGAAAAAATGTGTTTGTGTTCAAAGACAAGCCTGGTGACTGATTCTATAATGCAGGAAAGGCAAACAAAGCACGTGTTTTGAAACTGTGCAGGACTGAAAAGATCCTTTGAGGACCAGGTGGGCTACACCTTTGATCCTAGAAGGCAGAGAATATTCATCTCCTTAAAGCGTGAAGAAGGAAGAGATGAAATTTAGTTAAATGAAAGCCACCTCCTTTGCAATGCTGTCTGCAAAATGAGTTCCCTTCATCTGTTACCTGGTAACTGGCATATCGTGGAGCCTGCCAAAGTTTATGACATCAAGATTAGCAGGGCTTCTGTTCCTGTTAAAGTGGACAGCTGCAGCCACCTCAGCATGCCAGCCAACTGAATTGTCATAGTGCCATCTTTTCCTAACTTTACCCTCAGACCAATGCTATGAGGATTAGTAACACATGGGATTTCACAGACACTTGATGCCTGTGAAAACTTGCTGTCTAAATTGAGTGTTGGCACATCTACTTTACAAACAGTGCCTCGTTTATAAAACTGTGTACCAATGATCCTTGTTCATTAGGAATGATGGGAAGTTATGCCATAACCTGACATCATAAAAGCTTTTCAGCTTATGGATAAGAAAAACTATTTTCTGTAGCAACTTAGGTTGCCAGCTTTTTGTACTGGTGACTGGATTGCAGGGCAGACAAATTAAGCTGTGAATGTTACAGGACAAAAAGTAAAACTGTATAGATGGCTCTAGAATTTTGCCCAGTGCAACACAAATGCAAAATTTGGGTGAATATTTAAGTAGGCTCATGGTGAGTCCCTTTTAAGCAGAGGGCCTCTTACTTTTTCATAGCATGAACTACATTTTGCTTGTATCTCTTCTGAGCAGCTCCAAATCCCCCATAAAATGTCCTTGACCACTGTGGCACTTATTTATCTGAACAGTTAACACCACAAGATTTGTCGGTTTATTTAAGCTCATATTTTAATGAGTTGATGGATGGAGGAGCATTAGGTCCGCGGCTGACATGCTCAAAATGTTCCTGAAAGACCTAGGACAGGCCTGCCCAACTAGTGGCCTGTACAGCGGTGACATGAGGCTCCTGGGCTCCCCCCTGGCCACCTGCTGCAGCAGAAGTTGGGGTCTTAGTTATGCTCTGCCTCCCTTCTCCAGCTTCTGCTGCTGGCCTGTGCGCCATGGGGCAGAATGGGATATAGGCAGGGCTGCATGGCGTGACTTGCAGTGCATCGTGAACTAGCAATCCCGAGCACCTCTGCAGCATGGTGCAGCAGGGCGGCTCATGTCTGGGCAGCCAAAGGTCAGGCAAGGCACTGCACCCAGTATGGTGTGGGGAGGCTGCCCATCTGTGTAGTGCAGGGGGGGAAGCACTGTGCATGCACACTGTGTGGGGAGGGTGTGCCTAGGCATGCGCAGCATGTAGCCTGTGAGGCCTGTGACCCCTGCAGTACGTGGTCTCGCTGGTGCAGCTCATGGGGCAACGTGGCACATGGCTGCTTACAAGTTGGACAGCCCTGACCTAGGACGATAAGTTCCATAAAGCAAACATAGGCATTTTTAAGTGCCTAAATCCCATTGATTTGTAAGTAGACTTAGGCTTCCAGTTGCCTACATCACTTTTGAAAATAGGTTCCTATGTCATTATGGCACTGAGAAAATTCTCCAAGACGTGAATGACCAGTTCTCCCACCAAATTCACTGCTGACTATGAAACCACCAAATTCACCGCTGACTCTGAAACACCACAGTTTGAGAACTCGTGAGGGAATCCACGATGATCCAAGACATGGTACAAGATTCAGGGAGCATTTAATAATATTAAAAGTGTCTATGGAAATCTAATTGTGGTTCATATAGACTTGATATATGATAGTCTTTACCACAGAAATAGGGCCCTCCAACATTCATGGGAAGAAAACTCTACTTAAAGTGGAGATGTACTTCAGCTATACTGTAGTTTCCTCAGAGGGTCCATCTACACGTGTGCTTTAATGTGCAGTAGCCTATTTTACTGCGCATTAAGCATCACTTAAAACCATGTACATGTGGTACTGTGCGTTAAGGCAGCCTAATGTGCATTTGTTTAGTTCCTCACATGGGATGCACAAAATTTAATGTGCATTAACAAAAGTACCTTAATGCACATGTAGATGCACCTAGAGTGACCTAAAAAGTCAGCTGCTTTTCAGAATGGAGAATGCATTGTCACCAGCCGTTTTAGAAAACCCATCTTTTCACAGGTATTGGACACATCCATCTACTGCTTCCTAGAGGCAGGCAGAAGACTGTCTTGGCTGTGGGTCTCATGCAACTAGACATTTAAGGTCTTTGTAAAGAATTAACCCAAAAATGTCAATCAGCTTGGTGATTTCGAATTTAAGAAGGTTTGACCGACCTCTCAGTTTAGAGAGGTTAGTTCTTCCAAGCAGCTACCTCTTCCTAAGGATAGTGCCTTGACTTTCATATGGACTTGTGACTTTTGAGACACTGAGAGTTTTGTTTTAAAGAAAAAAGCCATTTCTATTTGATCTAAGGCTCTAGCAGCTACTCTTTATCAGTCACCTTCCAAAGTCTGTTCACCTTTACATGGTTCACAAGTTGCACAAGCAAGAGTGAGAAAGGTGCTGGCAGAGCAGTCCATTGTTTTCTGCTGCCCCAAAAAGACCCTCCCTTGCTGAATGTCTGTGCCCATACACCAAACATTTCATATTTCATTTTCTTGATTGGCACAAGCCCAGACCTGATCCAAGCAGGTGCTACTCCATTTAGCGCAGTAGATTTATAGCTGTGACAATGAGATCAAAACCTGCCTCTGCTGCCTCTTGAGTTGGAGTCTGCAGGGACTCCTCGTTCGGTGGAAGGCTAAGGCATGCCTTCTTTTTAAAACTCAGCATCTGTGAGATCCCCTTCAATAACTTGTTTTTACTAGGATGCTTCATTTAACACAGTGCTCAAGGATATAAATCAAAGCTTTCAGGGTTTGATCAAAGGGTCATATTCCATTCCATTTAGTAGGTGTAAGTGGACTTAGGCACCTAAATGTGATTTTATTCTACCTGCTTGAGTCCTTGGAAGACAGTTATTGCAAAAGGTGAGTGGGTTCCCTTGTTCCTTGCTGCTTTTTTATGACTCAGTCTTAAAGGTCAGATGATGATGTGTTGCAAAAGTAGATCTGTTCTGGATTTCCAGGGACTTGAACAGGGTGGAATAGAATCACAACCAGGTGCCTAAGTCCCCTTACAGGCCAAACGGATGGAATAGACTCTGGCTTGATGTGTATAGGTTTAGCGCAAGTGCCTTGGGTTTCTGTTGTTAAAAACATACCATTTTTTTGCCTGTGACGTGCCTTTTTTCCAAAGTAGTTGGAAAGTGTGTGCCTTTTTTTCCACAGCAGTTTGAGCCAGAATTTATCATGGCACCTTAATGGCACGTGTGGATGCTCAAACTGCTGCTGTCTGGGGTGTACATGTAGACACTGCACCCAGGACTGCAGCAGTTTGAGCTGGGATAGAGCAGCCCCAGGTTGGCAAAAATTAGTTTGTGGTGGTCTAATAGCATCTCACATGTAGACTTCAATGCTTTACACTACAGCCAAATTAGTGTACTGCGTGGCTAAGTACACTCATAGATGCACCCACTGGCTATTATATAGATATACCAGTGAAGCCCACAATGTTTGGTTTTTTTAAATCAAATGTTCTCACCCTGAAACTCAGGAACCCATGACCTGCTACCGCAGTGTCCTGCAGATATGCTTCAAGCTTTTGACACACTCAAGTCCCACATTAAAAAAGTGAGTATTTGTGGAACTGGGCTCATCTAATCAGTTGATTGGCTAGTTGCAACATACTTATCTCCTTCAGTTTCCAGTCTTTTCTGAAATGTTTATCAGATGAGTATCTTCACTCACCGCAGATGTTTTCTTCACTGAGCACATGGATAGATTCATGTCCTGAACACCCACAACTGAACTTTGGTATGTAAGTAGCAGGTCAACTGGCTAGGAGAGGAGCGGGGGGGATCCCCCCCAAACATGTGGTTTTGCTTTAAAAGAATGTACACATCTGGCTTTCATCAGAGCTTGGCCCCTTCTGGAGTCATGTATTTCTGTGGTGCAAAAGCAAGAGATGGCCATATGGAAAGGGAGGAGAACAAGTCACAGAAGAGAATAACTTCCACAAGTAGAGGCCATGTGTAGCCTTTGGCCAGTAGTTTTACCTAATTTCCTCTCAAAAGGGGACACTAAACATTTGTGTTGGCTGTGGTAGACCTTTGTTTATAGAGTAACTGAGATAAGTAGCCACAAAGTTTTGAGTCAGCAGAGTAAAGGTGACTGTAGGTTTTTAAAAATACCTTGGTTGTTGCAGTAAGAGCAGAGTCCTACTGTAGATCTCCCTAAAAACATAGGTTTTGCCACTGGAGTTTCCTTAGACAGATTTATAGTCTTCTGAATACTCCTCATGATGTTCTGGGAAGATCTTTGTCCATGGGCCAGTCTCAACCTTTGGGGAGAAAAAGGAAGGAGGGGAAAGAAAAAATAATCCAGGTTTCACATGAAAATCTGCTGCTTGCTGAGACAGGAAGCTTGTGGAGTATGAGTCTATCTGTTGTAGACATGGAGGCAGGATGACTTTGTTGAAGACAGATATGAATGGCAATTTAAGATGCCATGAGATGCATGCTGGGTGTTATGAGCCCTTCTTGTTTTGGCCTGAGAAAGGCTAAAGGAGATTTGAAGAAAGTATCAAACTGAGGAATAGGATACCAACAGAGCCTTGAAGGATGACTTGTGTCCTCAAAGCCTGGTGGTTGTCCTCCCTCTGTTGAAGGTTCCTCCCAGTATATTTTAAAGGTCAAAAAAAGCAGAAGGGAAACCTCTCCTATGTACTGATACGAAGCTGAGACAAAAATATGCCTGGACATGAGAGCAGGCATAGATGGTCCTCACCAGGGATCAGCAAATTGCTTCCCCTCAACCTTTCAAATGGCTGTATCTAGCAGTGTTCAAGCTGTGTATAAATATGTACCCTATATTCCCCAAAGGGAATGTACTTAATCAAGAAGTAGAAGTAGTCACTTAAGAGTTGCATGTTCTTCGATGCCCTCTTCTGGAAAGATTATTTATGACAGGGTTTATGATGAGCTTGATTCATGTCCAGATGTTTGCATCCTTTCATAGACTGGAAACAGCCCAGGTATTATATTCACACTGTTCGTGGAAGAGGACAACTTTACCATGGACGCCCTGCCCTGGAGAGGCTGTCAGGGTTATGTGCTGAATCACTGTATTTCCTGAGGTCATTTGCTCTCCGTCCTGTTTCCTAAATTAAGTCCAGTTCACTGCAGCTGAGCACTGACCAGGCCAGCTCTGTACTGAGCTCTTTTGCTTCTGCACTATGATTTGCAGCCTCTAGGAGTATATGTACTGCCATTACTAGAGAATCCGATCTGTGCACCTGGAAAAACATCTCAAATGTGGCTGGATAGATTTGTGTGAAGACCTTGTTGAGCATTATCATCTGACTAGCAATGTGGTTTGTGTCAGTCTCCTAATATAATAGGGAATGCTTGATGCCAGCATCCCAAAATACATTTGTGCGCCATACTGTGACATCACCTTCTTGCTGATGGGCAAACATTGTCCCATTTGCAAGGTAATTATAAATTGTAGCCCTGAAGTAATATAGTTATGGTTCCACGTACGAGAAATCACCATGAACTAAACATGTTAACCACCTGTATCTTGCAGTAGCTCTGCTAAAAAACAGAGATACCACAGTGATGGAGTTATATAAATACCCCCAAAAATAGATTAGAGGGGATGGGCCAGAACCAGATTTCTGTGAAATGTGTTCATGCTTGTGTTATAGGATCACATGTTTGGCTTTTAGTTTGGTGATTTTGCAAACAGCGTGCATAAGCCATTTGTGTGTTCATGGCTATAACTGGCATTTTGGTTGATGTGGATTTTTAGATCCACGTGACACAGATGGAATCATTGGAAACTAATAATTAATAGTCTACTTTTCGGTTAGTGGGCACAGGGGCATTTTGTCCTTGCCTCATTTCACAGCTCACTGAAGAATTCAGATCGGAGATTTCCTGTTCTCTTGCACAGTTGCCTGAGTTTTCCTTGTGATGCACATGGCTTGCTTGACAATGAACTTCATCAGACAGGCAATTCATTGTAATTAAGGTAAATAATTAGAATTTTGTTTATTTTTTTTAAAGTGTCACTATTTAGATTTGCAGCCTGCAGCATCTCAAGGGCTAATAATGTCTCATGTTGTATATATTGTTATGTGAGTAATTCTAAATGCCAACAAACATCATTGTCAGTGTTTTGAAACCATTTTGAACCAACAGCATATGAACTAAATAAAGAGTTACAAGAAAAGATAATCGCCTATATAACTGGCTTCATACGGAGAGGAGAGAGATAGGCATGTTTTTGTGCTGTCTTTAATAAATAGGTATGACACTGAGCTACCACAGTACAAGATAGTCCCCAATTCAGGGAAGCACTTAAATATGTGCTTAAAGTACTGAAAGCTCATCTAAAACATCCCAACAAATGGCAGGGAGCAGCTAAT
This sequence comes from Gavialis gangeticus, assembly GCF_001723915.1. Taxonomy (NCBI): domain Eukaryota; kingdom Metazoa; phylum Chordata; order Crocodylia; family Gavialidae; genus Gavialis; species Gavialis gangeticus. Next base: position 67,802,599 of record NW_017728994.1, on the reverse strand, counting down.
TTAACTGCAGGAGTGCTGAGTTTTCTGATCTCAAGGTCCCTAAAGCAGTGAGGGTGGGGTAACATGTTATGTGTTCAAAACTGACTGAATACATTTGAATCCAACAAGCATTAGAGAAAATAGAAGAAATGCCGGAGCTAATGAGAATGCAAGCAATGAATGTGGATTGTCAACTTCTTCCATCTCTAAGGGCTTGAGGGGAATAGGGGCACGGTTAGATCAGTTTGTTGGTGGGATTTGCCCTTCACAAAGGGCTTTCCTGATGTAATCACTGCCATTTGACGGACTCAAGCAATATTCTTCCCAGTGTCTTCTGAAGACTTCGGGGAAGGACAGTTCAATTAGTCCATCTGTGTTCTGCTGGAATTCATCTCCTCAGATCTGAATGCCAGAAGGGACCATTGGACCAGGCAGTTTGACTGCTTGTAAACCCAGGTCGCAGAATCCCATCCACTTACACCTGTCTTCAGCCCCATGTCTTTGATTCATGCGCTGCTTGACTAAAAACGTATCTTCCATAAAGAGATCCGGTCTTGCTTTGAAGACAGCAAGAGATGAACATCCACTACTTCCCTTGGTTGTTTGTTCCAACAGTTAATCTCCCTCATTGTTAAAACGGTAGGCCAGCTATTTAAGTTGGTCTAATAAAAGATATCAGATTCACCCAAAGAACCTTGTCTGCTTATTTTTAAGCTGAATTTATCTGGTTTTGACTTGCAACCACTGGTTTCCGTCATGCCTCTCTCTGCTTGATTAAAGAACCTTTTAATACCTGGTCTGTTTCCCCCTCATGTACTCATTAAAAAACACCTCTACCATGAAGCAATTGTTGGCAAAACAGCTAGAAAGCGTACAGGAAGAGACCGTTTTGCTTTCCTAGATGAAATAGAACATTTTGCCTCCCAAGCTTCTGCTGGTTCTCTGCCTCCTTTTTTGTGGTAACTAAATGCGAGATTTCATTTGACTTTTTTTTTTTTTGTTCCCCTTGCAGAATCGTCAAACTTTTAACAGCCTTAGCTGCCTTAGCACCACGCTGGATGATTGCGCTCTGCAGACCCAGTTTGGCCCTAGTGTCAATAGCACCAAGTCATGGACAACATCTCCTTCCTCCTCGGATGTCATGCCGGGCAGGACACCAGCCTGCACGCCTGTGCCGGAGCCTTGCTCAAATGCAGAAGAATGTAGAGCTAGCAAAGAAGACCTCTCTTGTGAGGAGTCAGACTACTGCACCACGGAAGAGGAGAGCAGTAGGAAAGAAGAGGAACGGGCTTCCTGGAGGAGCAGCGGGACAGGAGGGGAGAATGTCTTTCAGCTAGACGGCGAATTAGACATTGAGCAAATAGAAAACAACTGAGGGAGCGTTGTTTTGTGTCAGGGTTTTGGGATGTGAATTTACAACAGGGAGCAGTAAAATCTCCCAGGTTTAATACTTGGTTTATACTGTACTTAGGCATAAAAATAAATCAATGTTGTCCTCCTATCAGCGATCAGGAGACAAAAGCAGCCTTGCCAAAATTTCATCAGGTATTTAGAGCAATGTTTTGTAAACCTTGAAATCCTATGTAACTACTGTAGCCAGATATCAGCCAGTTTGATACCATTGCCCACGCGGCTTTGGAAACAAGCGTTCTGAATCTCCAAACTGCATTTATTTTTTTGGCCTCTGTCATTAAGTAAACAGCTTTTTATAAATTAGAAATTGCAGCTTGTGGAGAAACTGCAATTTTTCAGTGAATGTGTGTGTTTATTTAGATTTTTTTTTTTAAGAGAGGACTGGAAAAAAAAGTACTGGTTTTGATTCACAGACTAGGTACTGTCTAGTTCAGGGAGCTATGCCGAGGGGATATGCGGTAGGCTTCGTCAGCCATAGTTTTCTAGGACAGCAAGGTGTCAAGAATGTTTCGTGTTCGCTCATTCATACGGCTCTCCTCGCTCCAGACTGCACCTTAACCATGGCAGAGGGGAGCTGTAGGGGGCATGTTGTTCTAGCAGTGATCGTCCAAGGAATAGGTGGGAAGCGAGGTTTGGTTGATAATACTGGAACAGTTGTTCTAACTGGGTGCATCTACACATTCATTAATGCACCTTCATTAATTAGCCAAGCACTAAATCAGTGCTCAGTAACTTGTAGTATTGTGCAGTAGCGCTGGCACATGGGTTTTTAGTGACACTTACTGTGCCTAATACTACTGTGCAGTAGTGTATTAGCATGGTTTTTGCCCAGCACGCTACTGCGCAGTGTTATTAGGCTACTGCACGGTTAGCATCTCGTGTAGACGTGCCCACAGAGATCTAGCTTAGTCTGTTTCTGATTCTTTCCCAGACCGAAGGAGGGGCATTTTCTGCTTAAAAGGCTTGTCTAATCTCTCCCAACCAACAAAGTTGGTCCAATAAAAGATATCACCAAACAAATCTTGTTTCTCTTGTCGGAGAAAGGGTGATGAATGTAAACATTCATCCTTGAGATAACTGTTCGATCAGATCCGCCTTTGGAATCGTATGGCCAAAATCCCGAGGCCCTTACTTTGGCAACCCCCTCCCCCCATTTTTGCATACTCACCGGCCCTTCATATACTGTATTGCCCGAGAACCCCTTTTTTAGTTCTGCAGTCATTCTCAGAGCCCTGAGAGGGAAACCAGACGTGCAATAATTGTTATTTAGTCACAGTCACAACGAGGATTTTTATTTTCAGTTCCCTCCAGTCACCAATTACAGGAAAAACCAACCATAAAATCACAGTCCTTGGGGACAGATCATCAGATGTAAATCACCACTGAGATCAATAGAAGTATGCTTGTTTACACCAGCTGAGGATTTGGTCCCTCCTTCAGTGTTTGGAAACTTCAGATCAGTGTTAGAGCTATCCTGGGCAAATGCTGCTGTTTCCAAAGAACATTGCTACTTGACTTAACTTTAATGTTCTTTCTTTTGAGTCCCTCTTTCAGACTTACTGGACAAACAGTCCTGCTTTCCATTGGGCTCGTGAACTAAGGCTTTTAGAAGAGAAGGCTCAGTGTTTGCCAGGTAACCTGAGTTGTAATGGTGACCGCATTCTGATCTCACTCCCTGGGATAAATTTTAGTAACTCCATTGTAGTCAATATAATTAAGTCAGTAGAAAACTGTTATAAGGGAAATCAGAGCCTGAGATGTGGAGTAAAATCCCAACAGGCTCAAATTCTCTTGTTTTTTTCCTTGTTACGTGCGATGGGGTTACATTTATTAAAGCTATTATGCTTGTTGGGCATGTCATGCAGATACTCAGGGCGATATCCTGGTCCCACACGGAGAACCCCCAGTGACACAAACGGGGAAGGGGTTTCACCTTTCGTTTTGTTTAAGCCTCAGAGTACTTAATTACAGTCGGGAGAGTCCAACTGTGTCGCTGTCCTCCTTTTGGACAGCAATTTTTATGTGAAAGTCTGTTAAAGATTTCACACATCACAGCCCTTCTTGTTTACTGCTCTGCTTCTAGATAGATCTTTTCCTGCTTTTCTTCCACTACTACTTACTTCTGCGTGGTGATTTTTCACAACTGGTCACAGGTCCTGTTTGTGGCAACACAAATAGGAGTTAGAGGATTCTCAAGGCTTATTTAAATATATACATATATTTACATTAGCCTAGAAATAAGTGACTGTGGTCTGACCTGCAGAACCCCTCCAGCACAAAGCATCTGATGCAGCATTTGCTGTCACACCTGAGCAACAGCTTGATCTTGATCAGCTGGTGCTTGCAGGTTTCCAGGGAGTGTTGTCTAGGCTTGCTGCTGATAGTCGTCCATGTTGTTAAGGTGCATGCAGTAGGTGGGGTGGGAACTTGCCTTAAGGTCACTTAAGATTGGTTTTTAAGCTGTGATTTGCCAAACTTAACCCAGAGAGATGCAAAACATTCAGAGGTGACTTCTCCCTTGTTCTGCTCAGAATGGCACATTTCCTGTGCTTTCTTTTGGCTTGTCTTACTGTGAAGTGATTTGCTAGAAAATGCAGTATGATTACTTGACGAATTAAGCTGTCAAGAAGCTGAAAATTCAGGTAGCAGCACTGAAAGCTTTTGCTCTTCTTGCAAAGATGAAGTAGTGAACATAATGTTTGTACAATACACATTTACCTTGAAAAAATAAGCTGTTCACTTGCTAAGAGGTCTACAAGGACACCTTTTTTTTTACCTATAGAAGAACTATATGCTATAGATTGATTTTTTTTTTAACCACATCTTATGTTACAGCACTTTTTTCTGCAGTGGTTCAAGATGCGTAGCATCTAGTGTCACGGTGGAACCCATCCAGTTGTATAGCTTTATAAGCATCCAGTCAAATTGCACAGAGTGGTTTTTGTTTGTAACAGTGTTGATTTGAGCTGTCTCTCCAGATTGGATGCTGGTGTAGATTGGAAGCCAAACAAATAATTTGGGAGATGAGGTTATTTTGATTTTTAATGTCTTGGAATCATACAGCTCCATGAAAATAGGATTTTTGTACAGTGCATTGAATAAGCAAATGCCTCTGGCCTAAATCTCTTAGGCATATCAGTTTTAAGTGAATATCAAAAGTTTGCATGCCTGAGATATGAGCATGTAAAGGTAACCATCATGTACCCACTGAGTCATGCATTCAAGGAAGTGGCTACCTTGACATGTGCATAATACCAGCCTGGGTGAGTGCACTTTTGACTGCACACTTCGAAAAAGGCAGACTATGGTGATGGCCTCACCAGCTTTTATGTATCTATCTATCTCAGAAAGGTAGAAACAGCTGATACACATTTCATTTGGAGATAATTAGGTTTGGTCTCTGATAACAGAAGATTGCTTAGTAAGGATTAGTCTTAGTCCAGAATTCATTGTATGTGAGACTGTTTTATTGATGTTTTGGCGTCTGTTTTACCTATGTTCCAAGGAGTGTTATAGCCACGTCATGTCATTTAGCTTCAGTGATCATTTTGAGTCTTCCTGTTCAAGTGAGATGACTGATATTTTTCCCCATGAAGGATACTTCCTAAACTCTCCTGGCTGCAGAGCTCTAAGTCATTCACTTTGCATCATCTACCCACGTTGAAGTAACAGAACAGTTATAAACACTCCCTATTCCTTTGCTGTCAGTTTTGGTCTCTGGACTGACAACACAGCCCAACTTCTTCAGAGTCCAGTCTGTTCCTATTCCCTGTCTGTTGAGTGGTGAGCCTACACACTGTACCGAGAGGATGCAGCCCCCTTTTTCTGATCTCTCAAGCTCCACAGAGGTGCATGTTCCTAATCCTGACAGTTCATGGACGCAGTGACTTACAGGTGTACATCGGACCACCACCCCGACACATCTAGAATCTGTAACTCTCCAGCGCTTGTCATACCAGCTTGTGAAAACTTGGACTTTTTTAATTTAGAGTTATAGATGCACTCTAGCATATACATATCTTGGACTTTTAATTCATAAGGGCTTTTATTTTTTTAAAGGGCTGCTACTTATGACATGCTAAAACACATACAGTAGGAAAGTGACCAAATGGAACACTACCCAACTGTACTCGACCTAGCAGTAGCATACAGTTTACATTGCAGTACAACCTGTTTGCCTTATTAAAGATGCTTTTACAATGAGCAATGGCCTTATACTGGGCACATTAGCATAGACACAACATACAGTTAGCTACCATTTAGACCACGGCGGTATTTCGTTGGGGTTTTGCTGTTGCTGTTGTTGGTTTTTTATGATTTACGTACTGATTTTCAGTTTAATAAGGCCTTACTTCTTAGTTTTTTCTCCATAGAGGTAAAAAACATTTGTGGATTTATAAATATATATATATATATACATACACATATATATATTAAAAATAATTAAAAAATCTGAAATATATAGTATGTGCCTCAGATTCAGGGGACATCCTGTTGATTGTAAAATCAGAAGTTATATTGCTCTTCAGAAAGTGAAGGAAGCTCAGCAAGATCACTTATCGGAAACATGCAACTACACCAGCTAAAAAGCAATGGATCCTACAGTGAGATTTTTAGGACTTCATCAATCCACCATAGACACACTGAATAATACATGCAACAAATTCCTGCCATCTGCAAGAATCTGGCACTGAAATGATCAATGGACAAATAATGGTTTTATCTACTAGGTAATCAACATGGAGACAGGCATTGTCTTGTTCAGAATGTGGATCAATCTGGACTGTGGACACTTAATGACTACAACAACATATCAACAGCAATAAAATGTCATCATTAAAAATTCTTTGAAAATTATTTTAACAGAAAATGTCCTTTTTATTAGCACAGGTAACACGCTCACAGGAATTTGCTGTGTATTTGCAGGTATAGCTCTTTGAACTTGTTCTATGAAAGATTGCAATACATCTTCATATGGGGAGAAAAAAGACACAAAGGAAGTATTTGTAGAATAGATTGTAATTTTTCACATTATAGTGTAGCCTATTTGGCTAATAAAGTTGTGTTTCAAGTGCATTGTTTAAAGATCCTGGATGAACAGGACAACAAACTTACGTAGGATATTTTTAGGGTTGTAGCAGTGCTTTACAAAGTTTCTGTTTTTGATGTTTAAGAATCAAGAGAAGATGGCCAAAAAGCCTTCTGAAAACTATGAACTGTAGTAACATAGAGTCTTTTGCTCTCCGTGTTAATTGCACAAATGCAAACGTATTTACATGTATACAAAGTTGGATCTGTAGAAGGTGTAATCTTTGTTCAAAATCTCACGTCACTGAAGGCTGTTCTTTCACCTGACAGTCGAGAAGACTGCTGATTTGTATCCGCTCAATGACTTTATTGCACTAGAGCAGCTCAGTCTCAGGAATTTGCTTGTTACTTTTACTATGTAAATAAAGCTTCCTGGTTCAATAACCTGCTGCCCAGCACCGGTCTTTTGTTCTGCTTTCCTGTGTTTTCTCATTGCCAGAGCACCACTTTTATTGAGACAAGTTTTCCTCGGCTGTTAAAAGATATGGGACTTGGTGTTGTAGCTGTAAGACGAGGTAGGTTGAATGGAAAGCAATAGGTGCTTGATAAGCAAGTCCGTAGGATTGACATATTGCGTTAACAAGTACAAAGAATACACCGAAAAGACTTTGCATATGTGTTTCTCTATGATCCTAGAGCAAGATAAAGAGAGTGGGGATCAGCCACCTCTCTGATACCAAAACTTTTTCCTCTGGACTCCACAGAATTGGGTCCACAGGTCCAGATCCACCCTGGGGGGAGCAGGGACTAGGCCAGAGTGGTGGTGGTGGTCGGGGCAGGGGCAGGGATTAGTCCCCCTTCAGCATTGCAGACATTTCTTTAGAAATGTAATACCTTTGTGGGCTATGCCAGCTTGTCCCTTTGGATCACCTAGGGATTCCTGGAACAGCTGCGGTGATGGGAAAACATTGATGTCTTCCACGTGGACAGGAGGAATAAGTAGGGCTCTACCCTATTTGCCACTATCACCCAACCTTGCAGCCTGCTGGGGGGGGGGGGGGGGGGGCCA
>NW_017728994.1:67786427-67795090 GCF_001723915.1 Gavialis gangeticus | reverse complement strand
GGGGGTGAGGCCAGTGGCATGAAAGGAAGCAGCAAAGATGGAGGGGCCCCCCCCACCTCTTGCTGCTGATTGGCCAAGAGGACTGACCGTCGTCTGGCCCCACCCCTTTCCACTGATCAGTGTCAAGGGCTGGGGGCCCAATGATGGGCAGCCCTCTTGGCCAATTAGCAGTGAGGGGCAGGGCTGTCAAGTCCCCTTGGCCAATCAGTGGCAGGGGGGTGTGGGGCGGGGTCAGCTGCGAAAAGACCACAAAAATGGTGCCATGTGCTGTGAGCGGCTCATAAGTTTTCTTTTGCCTCAATGTCATTTAGGTAGATCCCTAATTCTAAGACACCCCAGAGAGCAAGGGGCCTGGGTCACAGTACTGACTCTACAGGTACGGGGCCAGTACTTGTATGCAGTTTGAGTGACACGAATACTAATGTACTATGCTACAACGATAAATGGTCTCCCATGTCTTAAAAGAACAGGAAGTCTAAAAAGTAGTCATACAGCACTTTGGGATCTAGGAGAGTAAGTTTCCTTTCCTGTCATTAAATGTCATGTATATGCTCTTTTTTTTTCTCATGGCCATAAAGCACAATGCTGTGTTTCTTGCGGTTTGTTGAACTTTTGTGTGTATCACATTTATGGGATGTTTTAGGAGAGTCTAGAAAAAGACTTACCACAAAGAAAGAGAAAATGCCACACAAAATAAATGGCGAATCAAGAGAAATGGGTGTGCATGCACATACATGTATGTACATGAACACATGCACAGATGTTGAGTTTGTGATTTTTTTGGGCACCAAAAATACTTAGAGCATCTTTAGTGAAAGCAACCTCTTCTCCTTGGTTTAACAAGGTCATTCGCTCTTTTGGTGACACATTACCTTTAACCTTCACGAGGCTTTAGGCTGTCCAGTGCTAGGAATACCTACCAATCACATTGGCTTCAAGATCTTCTGTATATTCAGTGATGGTGGCACATGTGATTCACTCTACACTTGTGCTGCCCTCTTGGTGCCGTTGTGGCATTATCATTGACTCAAGAAGGCCAAGATACTGCAAGATGGTGCAGTGGTTGTGCACCAAAACCATCTCTGAATTGCAGACTCAAAATAATAGTGGTGGGTTTGCATGGCTAGGACTTTTTTTGCCTTTGGTGTTTTTCAGACTGGTACCTCTTCACTTGCATGAGCAATTAGCCTCTTCAGAAAGCACAAAAAGGGAAGAGACTGTGACATTCCCTTGATTGATCAAACAATTCAAATGTTCATAAACAGATGTTCATTTGCCTAGCTCCATAATCCAATTCAAGTGCTCTGTTTCACTTAGAGTGAAAGTAAGAATTATTGGACAAAACTCACTGTGCCCATTACTGTTCGTTGAAGGTTAGACAGGCGATACTGCCGAGTTTCACTTGACTAACATTTATTGTGGACAAGTGCAGTACAGCAGACCTAGTCTGAACAATTACCCAAGGAAGAGGGAATATAAATAAGGAATGAACAAATAATCTGAGCTAAAGTCATTAAAAGAGACAGCTTTAAAAAAAAAAAAAGAGGTATTTTGATTGTAAATCTAGGCCCCCTCCCAAGGTGGAAACTGTGGTTTAGTGGTTAGGTTGTGTGGTTGGAGGACACAAATTCTGGGTTCTACTATTTTTTTTCTGGATAGCTCTATAACCTCACACAACTCAGACTTTCTATGCCTCCATTTATCTATGCGCACATTGCATATTAACACTCAACTATCTTACAGTGAGCAAAGGGCATGTGCCGAATGTCTCAAGACAAACAGTACTTTCCTGTGTATCTTGTCTGGAAGGGATCTCATGAGGTTATCTTGTCCGCCCCCCTGCTCAAGGCAGGATCATCCCTGACTAAAACCATCGCAGCCAAATGTCTGCCCAACCTGCTCCTGAAAATGTCCAGGAATGGAGATTCCACAACTTCTCTGGGTGACTTGTTCCAGTGCTTGACCACCCCCATATTATTGTGATTCCTACAACAAGCCAGTGTCACAGCACATCAGCTGCCTTGGTTTGGACATTATTATAAGTATACTTTGCCATTACATAATGCTAGACAGACAAGGGCCTCAAAGCCTTAGGGTTACATTTAGGTATTGAATTTCAGTCCAGTCAAAGACATAAAAGCTTCCTTAAAAAAGAGGGTGGGGTGGGGCAGGGGAGTTCTGTATTTCTCTCTTAACAACTCATTTTCCTAAGTCAAGGCTAGGGTGATTTGCTTTTTGGTGTAACAGAGGACACTTGATAATTACAGCCATAAAAGTAGGCAGGGTAAACACTAGCTGACCTAAGCCCCCCAGTTAAGGAGGAAGTTCGGAGGCTGGGTGACGCAGTTCTGCATAATTACAGGACACATCCTCTCTCTACAGCTGCTTGGAGCAGCCTTGCAGTTCCTGTTGTAAGCAGATGAAAACTCAGGAAGGATTGGCTTGGTATGAGTTTGTGAGGAGCAAGAATTGTTGGGTTTTGGTGTTTTTTTTAAACAGTTACTCATGGTAAGGAAACTGTTCCTTCTGCCTTTTTTTATTCCAGGTGATCAGAGATAGCTGAAACACTTGTCCTTACCACTTCGAAGGGAGAGAAGTCAGTTTTCTGAAGCTGTTTTCCTGCTTGTGACACCAACATTGTTTAATTCTCTGGGTCCTGACATCCACAAGTCAAGAGCACCCACTACTCCACCAGTGGTAACAGGATGTGCCTCATGCCTCTGAATGTCAACCCTACACATTTTTCTGCAGAAATACTCCCATCAAATTCTAAACAGGTGGAAGAAAGGATTAAAGCACTCTGCCCCAGATGGCCTTTTGCAATCTGTGGTGTTGGCCAGGTGTTAATAGGGGAGTCTGGGAATGAAATACCAAGGCTATTGCAATGCCCCAGATTTCAATAAAAGTTAATAATGTTTAACAACGGTACAGCAGAGGGGACCTTCATTCCTCCTCTGCAACAAACAGCAAGCTCAACCTGAACTATCTCAGTAGTTAAATCTGCTGCCTGGATTCATTTGAGCTGCAGACAGTTTGATTGGAGTGCCCCTAACAGGAACGTGCACCGCACTGGTCGAATTCCTGTAGGGAAGTTTAGCAGAGAGGCTGGCTTTGCAGGGATTAGGTAGCTGCAGTAGTAAGGGGGTGTGTGTGGGGCAGGTGGGGGGATATATGGGGCGGGGGGGGTTCCAAGAGAATCAGAGGAGCGCTTAGGAATAAAGACTTGGAAGAAAAATAAAGCAAATAATAAGTCATATTTCTAAAGCTGCACTGCGCCTTTTTGAGGGTGGAGGGGAGGTCTGGGTTGCTGCAGCCTCGCTCTTGCTCCAGATTAGAACATACCCCACTGAGCGACTTGAGATACGCTCTGTGCTCTCCACGTTGTATCACCACCAGGTTTGCTTATGATACACAAGCCTTCCTCACCCCCGCCTGCCCCTTAAATGCAGTTAATTCAATGCAACTTGTGCTTCTGAGAAGTAGCAATTTCTCTTCCAGATGCTGGCGTGAGACTTTGATGAAAGTACTATAAATGCAGTGAGACTGACTACGGACAGATAGCACTGAGGTATTCATTACCAGCATAGCAGGAATATTAATATTCACTTACAGCTGTAGCTCTATCCCCATTCTGAAGGGCACAAGGATGTGAAAGTAATGATTTTACAGTGAAACTTTAGCAACATTTATTCCCAGGGCTATTTCTTCAGCAGAAAGGTATATCCTCTCCACAGTGAACTACTGTGAAGACTGTGTGTAGGGCGTATTCACAGTCTTCTCTGCTAAGACTTAACTTCTAGGTTCATGGCAAACTTTGCAACCTCCAGTGCCAATAACATCTATAGATCATCATAACACTATTTAAAATAAAATATTTTACAGTGATGGCAGGGCGAGTGGTGGAGCCCAAGACACGACTGGTATTTTACAGTAACTGCCCCAAACCAAACTGAAAACTTCAGCCATGGCTGGTAACATGGGCCAGAATTAAAATGTGTCAGCTTCCAGCAGCAGACAGCAAACTTATCTTTCCCATCTGCTCCATATCCTTCTTCTACAGATACCCTATGCTCATCAACCACTAAGACTGGCCTTCATGACCCGGAAGGGCTCACAAGTTTTGATAGATATCCAACAGAGCCACACAATAGAGGGAGTAGAAAGTTAAGCATCATTAGCTGTATCCAAAAACCTTTTGCCATTGAGAGCAGTTTTATAGCACCCATGTGGAGCGTCTTTCCTCTGTTCTCTAACTGATAAAGTGGTAATAGAGGCTAGTTTGCAGCCAGTGTTGTACGAGTGTTTATTACCTATATTAACTGACTTCCAAATATTGTCCAAGTGATAAACATAAAGCAATTTAAACAATTCATGGAGCATGAGCATTATTCCCCCCATCCTGGCAGGATGTCCTGGAAACAGTTTAGGAAAGCAAGATGAGTGTAATCTGATGGATTCTCCTAACTTGTCCAACTGAACAGATTTGAAACTCCCCCCCAACATCAACTGCTGGTGACAGATCCATCATCCCACTGTCTCTGAACACAAGTGTGCATGATGCAGCAATCAAGTTTATGGCTCTCCATTTCCACAGAGGCTTCCATCCTTTGGCTCCTGCCCCACTACAGTTAATGAGGAGACGCATCCATCTTTATGAAAGGTTGTGGGATATGTGTTGAGAAAAAAATCATGGCTTAGCCCTTTGACTTTGTTGTATTTGCACTGTAATTAGTATAGATAACCTGGGAAGAGACCATTAATAACATTGTGTTTTTATAGCGCTTATATAGACTGAGCAATGTGGAGGCCTTAACAAATTAATCCTGGCAACACTCATATAGAGCGGTTGGTTCCAAGTTATCACTGCAAAACTGGGGCAGAAAGCTGTTCTGACTTTGCAGACTGCCACACACTTACCTGGGGAGCCCCAGTCCCAGACCCTGCACTCACACCTCCAGAGTACACTGCCTCACTACCCCTGAGCTCCTACATTGCTTCCTTATTGTCTCCCAGAATCAAGGCTTTTTCCTGATGCAATAAAGCAGCTGAAAGTTTTATATTTCCATTAAAACACCTGTAAAAACTGTAAGTAGCTGTGTTAGGGTGTACTGTTCACTGACTAAGGCTTTCTTTTATCTCTGCAGCGTGTGTCACGGGGAAAGATTCATCAGATCAGAGCACTACGTAGTGATCCGAAGCTAGTGCTGTGTCTGGGCTAGTCTGAAACAATGAGGTTTCCACCACCACCCCTGGAAATGATACTACAAACACCAAGTCAAGCAAGGGCTCATCCTCCAACAAGAGGTGCAGCTGCAAATAATAGGCTAGGTAAGGAATTTGCAATAGGTTACATGCTTCCCACTACCAGTTCAAATGCCACCTTCCTTTCCCCCTGCTGAAAAGCTCACAATTGCCTGAATGCTGCTTTTTGTAGGCTGCAGGTTTCCTTAATTGGCAGCACCCATCATTACCAGCTGGGTGAAGGACACCTTGATTGGCTGCAGTTTTTTAAAAAAATGGCAGGTCACTTCCTTCTCCTACTGAAATATTGCTTCAGCCTGAGCAAGCTTTTAGCTGACCACTTCAAGCTGCACTGGAGCTGGAGGGTAAAAGGATTACAGGTGCATCTGCTGCATCTCTAAAGGCCTGGTCTATTTATATAAATATGTAAAACTCCACCATGTTTTGTAGCAGGTCTCTGTGAGATGCTAGGACTGTCCCTGGTATCAGACTACCCATTCAAGAGAGACAAGAATTGCTGGCCTTCCACCTTATGTTCCTTTTGCTTGCATCAAAGCTGCTCATTCTTGGAAGAAACAACTACCATTGCAGTGTGGTTGGAACTACTGCCTCAGGGGAATGGGAACTTCATTTCCCCTCCCAGCCAGTTCTGTGAATATGTGTACCCACACCACCCATTCCCTAAGGAAGCAGTCCAGTCCCCAGACAGTTAACTGTGTAAGCAGCAGACACGCTTCAGAAAATTTCCTCTGGCTCCTAAGGGGCTGGAGCTCTCTGATAACAAACTTACATTCAAGCACAGTTAATTTCTCAGGCTAGGGACAGACATTCAAAAAGTCCCAGCCTGAATTGATTCAATCTTTGCAGGTTAGTCTAACCTGCAGAGATGGAACTGATTTGCAAGTGGACAGACATTCGCTTTTCATTCCAGAAATACAGGCATGTGCCTGCAGTGGCTCAGGCCAGAATCCCAGGGGTGCTAAAGCAGCCCTCCCTTCCCTTCCACAGGGAAGCTGAGCTTGGGGTGGTGGGGGGAGTGTGGCCAGGCCCCAGCAGGCCTGAGTATGATTGAGGAAGGGTTTAAATCCTCACCTTGGCCTGTAGGGTTCAGAGAGTGGGGGAAGAGGAAGCGTAGCCAGACTCCCCCATGGTAGGGCAGGAGGAGGGGGAGAGCCCTGTCCACCACAGTGGCTCCCTGACAGCTGGGAACAATCTGGGCACACAACTCCACTGCCCAGCCCCAAAGGGGGACTCTTCCCCATCTTCCTCCTTCCTCTCCCCCACCGCCATGGGGTGGGGAGGAGGGCTTTACGCTCTGTGCTCTAAGATACTAGAAGTACAAGAATGTTTCTGCACTGATTCTTGTAGCAGACTCTATGACTGTCCTCCCCTCCCCACCCCTCACTCTGCAAAAAAATCCCCAAACCCAAGCACCTCCAGTAGAGTTCTGGGAAAACAATACACTGCTTTCTGGTTGGTCCCTCAGGAAGGGACGATGGTGGGTAGATGGATGTGAGGTCATACTGAAGAACCAGCAAGTGGAGAACATATTGCTGTAGATGAAAATAGTATTAAGCCAAAATACACCTGCTTTCCTTGGCAATCCTACTGGTCCAACTTCAATCTTTGGAAGAGAAAGGAGATCTTATCTCTGTGTTTTACATTAAAGAGATGAAGTGGGCCTGGTTCATGCCTGAAACAAGTCTCCTGAAGGCAATGGAGTTTTACCATTGCTGAATTTGACAGTTGATGCCTATAAAAGATATGATATGGTGACTGAGTCAAAATTTCAATTGTACTCGATTACCTGAGTGCATCAGGTCAATAAGGCATGTGTATACTTTGGTTGGAAGAATTTTAGGATCGTTGGGTGCATCTACCTGTGCATTAATGTGCCTTTTCTAATGTGCATTAAATTAGTACCTCCGGATACTTTTTCACATGCTCCGGGTGGTGGGGGTGATTTAATTAGAGCAGCTCTGAGAACCATTCTAATGAAAGCACTGTAGCGTCTCATGTATCAGCGTCCCCATGCTTCAAAATAGCAGTGACGGCATTTGACCTAAAGCTTGTTTGATGAGCTTTAGGTCAAGTGCCCCCTGCCACCATTTTGAAACACGGGGACATGAGAAGCTGGAGGCTGCTGGAGCATGGTGATCACCATACTCCAACAGACTTGATTAATTGAGTCTTCTCTGACATGCTGCAATTACAGTGCGTTGGACCAGCCTCTGCATTTGTGTGCAGGCACCCTCCAATGTGAGGTACTAAACTAATGTATATTAGGCTGCGCTAAAGCACGGTTTTTTTAGTGATGCTTAATGCTCAGTAGACTATTTTACTGTGCATAAGTATAATGTCACAGTTCTTTATATGACACTTTATTGCACAGTAAAACAGTCTACTCTGCATTAAAGCACATGTGTAGATGTGTCCATAAGGTACAAAGGGACATCAAGGATCATCTCGTCCAATTCTCTGAGCAGGATTTGGTACATATTTATTTTGTCTTTTTACCAGGACTGGTTGCTGAGAACTGAATGCAATATTCCATGATTAGTCTTTCAGAGTCACACAGAGATGGAGCTTCACCTGTCTGGACTAAAGTACCTTCCAGGAAAGTACAATAAGAAAAGCTCCTCCAGGAATAAAAAGAAGCTGCAGGGAGTTTGTTCTAACTGCAAAAGATTTGCCTTCAAATCCCCTTGATTTTTTGTGTGTTTGGTGCCTACATGTCCTTGTCCTTTCCCAATAAATACCCTGAGTTTAAATAATAAATGGGATGTGATTGAGTGCTATTGTGTACCCAATTTAAGGCACCATAAAATGGCAAACCAAATAGAAAAATGCTCTACATTATATGTAGGACATTTTTGTGGCTGGCTTGTATGGTGCCTTAAAAAGAACATGTGGCACATCTGGGGCCAGGGTTGATAATCAGCTACAAGGCTGGTTGGAGACCCCAGTGTGGTCCCAGGGACAGAAGTGACAATCAACTGATTGTCGGACCCGACCTCAGACTTGTGGGAACCTGGCTTTTAACTTGTCGATGCAAGGGTACCTGTCAATCATGATCTTGGACTTTCCCTGCATTGGACATGTGGAAAGGACACGTTTGGGATCTGAACAATTCTGGGATCAGGGATCAGCTCCAATGGTGTCCTTAAATGAATGTTTCATAGTTTCATAGTTAGTCGGGTCGGAAGGGACCTGAGCAGATCATCAAGTCCAACCCCCTGCCATGGCAGGAAAGAGTACTGGGGTCAAACGACCCCAGCAAGGTGTACATCTAGCCTCCTCTTAAAGACCCCCAGGGTAGGAGCCAGCACTACTTCTCTTGGAAGTTGGTTCCAGATCCTAGCCGCCCTGACCGTGAAGTAGCGCCTCCTGATGTCTAGTCTGAATTTACCCTCTGCCAGCTT
>NW_017728994.1:67745354-67781427 GCF_001723915.1 Gavialis gangeticus | reverse complement strand
GGGGGGGCTGATGTGGTCCCTGCTCAGGAAAATGGAGGCAAAGAAATTGTTAAATAGGTTAGCTTTGTCATCTGGTGTGACGACCAGATTTCCTAGCGTGTCTTGCACGGGCCCCACGTTACCCGGAACCTTCTTTTTGCCTCCTATGTATTTAAAAAAGCACTTCTTGTGTGCCAAGGGCCTTCTGTTTTGTCCTTTGTGGTAGCACCTTCCACCCACTTCAAAAAGAAAAACAAGCATCTGCTCATTTTCTTATTTTCCCTGAGCTATTTGCGTAAAGGTATTTTGATCTTCAAGACTTCTGCTGAAGTGTGTTTTCCATCCTCATCTTTGCCAAGGGCACTCTTACTCAGTTGCTTTTTAAAGCACCCCTTCCACACCAACCCTTCTGCAGACAGCATTGCTGTCAAACTGATTCAGAATACCACTGACCTCAGGAGTGAATTGCATAGCCACTGAGGTATCAGCTGTGCTTTTGCACCTTAGGTTTGCAGGTGCAGATAGTTGAAAACTGCCTATTATCTCATCTTGCAACCCTATTTTTGAAAATACACATTTCTGATTCTCTCAAAATTGCTTAAGGTTTGTAAATAATGACTACAACAACTAAGATGTACAGGACTGTTGTTTATTAATTCAGGTCAGTTCATTAATACATCTAGCCACAAAGGGATCCATATGTCAATAGTTTTACCTTTTAATTTGTAACAACTGTACTTATCGCAGGATCTCTAAATTACTATAGTGCCAAAGAACCATCCAGATGGAATGAAAAGCAATGAAAGGGTTGACAAATGCATACTGAAGGGGAAATCTGAAAAAGGAACCTTGAATAACCTGCAAGAGATGGAAATCTGCTTTATTTCCACGATGACTTTTTACTATTATGGGAGGCACTTCAGTTCCACAGTCTTTGGCTTCTTGTGGGAGAGAGAGTGAGAGATGTAGTACTAACCCTGGACTAGGCTGTGCAAACTGCACACAGCTCACATTAAAGGGAGCTGCCTGGCCCCAAGGCTGTGCTTGGAGAGGGATCTCACCCTGAGTTGTCCTGCACATGGGAGGAGAGCAGCAAAGAGGGGAGCAGCACACAGCCCTGGTGCAGTGGTCCCACACTGCTGGCAGTGACGGAGAAGCGCCATGCCTCTGACCTCCTCTGTTTAACAGCTGTGTATCGGGACCTAACTCTACAGGTGCTGGGTGCCTTCATTTCCTAAAGGCTTTAAGAGTAGTTGATGGTCCTAGTCCCCTCCCAGGATCAGTCCTAACTAGGTCACTAATTAGTAATTGCTGAAAATCATAAGGGAAAAATCCAAGGCAATTTATTTAAGCAGTAAAGTGTCGTTTAATTCATAGTTAATTGCTGCCCTCTTTATGTGTTTACAAAGATTTCCAGGCAGTAGCAATATTGAGTAAAGCTATTATTTGGGAACATAGCACCCAACTAGTCAGCCTTGCACCCAGCAGCCATACAATGACATCCAAGTGCACAAGGTCTATTCTTAGAATCTGCAAAGGAAATTAATCCAACTGGACTGTGACAGTTCAAATGTGGACATCTGTATGAAGTGGCACTGAGGCCTCGTGCTTTGATTTCAGTTGGAGCCAAATCCCAGCCCTTCTGAGAACCCACCTGTAACAGGCCCATGCTGCCCCCCTGAGGAGCTTCAAAGCCACTCACCCCCTATGCTGAGAAGCCTAGATGCAAAATGCT
Source organism: Gavialis gangeticus (assembly GCF_001723915.1). Classification (NCBI taxonomy): domain Eukaryota; kingdom Metazoa; phylum Chordata; order Crocodylia; family Gavialidae; genus Gavialis; species Gavialis gangeticus. The sequence continues at coordinate 67,779,713 of NW_017728994.1, read as the reverse complement.
ACTCTTAATGCTTTGTCCATATAGTGGGTGGTTATGCGCAGCCAGAAAGAAAGGGGGTGTTATTCAATAGGGAGCATCCCCAAAATGCACCTTGCTGTTTGCATGCATTTTTATCTGAAACACAAGGGAGCCAGTTGTACACTCAGCCATGCCCAGGGGTGGCTTTGAACCTGTTCTACACTTTGCATCAGCTCATTTTGTCTGCTCTTCCAACTGCCTAGCACTGTGCGAGACGCCAAATGGTTAGAAATTCAGAAGACTCATGTAGTCTGACACTGCCTTCAATGGGGTTGGTATTTCAGATTAGTGCCTAAACATGAGAAATTTAGAAATGGTGGGCACTTACAGACAATTGCATAATTGTTGCTTCTTTCCTGGGGCTATTTGTACAGGGTTAAAATTAAAAGAAGATAAGGGAATTAAACAGAGGGGGAGGTGGCATGGTATGTGGGTGGTGTGCTATGTCTCCTCTCTTATGTCCAACTTCTTTATGCCTTTAAAGTAATATCTGCAGCAGTACAGTCACTTGTCCAACTGCTTCAGAATAATGTCGACTGCCTCAGCAAGGTTGTTCACGTACCCATCTGGTGTCACTTCTGGGTGCTGCTCATCACAAGGCCTGCGGAGGAAAGAGAAGGGCAAGACTGGTAACAAGAGTAGTGATCACTTCAATAACAGGCATGTTAAATGAGAGAGGGATTTCACCCGGACATGAAGAGAAGAGCAGCTGTTTTGATTTTGTTCCAGTGCAACTACAGTTTAGTCTGGGAAGCCCCAGACACGAAACCTGTATCAGATTTCTACTGGCATGCATCAGGTCTGGGATTTGATGGATTTGCTTGTCTACTATTAGAACTACAGTACAATCCACTTAATCACTCCCCTGCTAAATGCCATGTCTGCTTAATTGTTGTGATTACAGAGAAACAGCATAATTGCTCTGGCTCTCAGTGACTCTAGAGCATAGATAATGGCACAGCCAGTCCATCTAAATGTTATGTCTGCAAGCTTTTTCACAGCACTGAAAAGGTGAGAAGCAGTGTGTTTTTCTCACACCCTTCCTGTTGTGCAGCCTCCTTCCATGAGGGTGGATAATTAAGCCAGCCTTAACAGAGTGTTTTTGAACATGTTTTACTGTTGCTATTAGAATTATTTGTATTGTGGTAGCACCTCCAGGCCTCAACCAAGCTGTGGGGCCCATATGGCTGGTACGGTAATAAGAGCTGGTCCCTGCCCTGAAGAAATGATGTGCTAAACCCTTTAGATAGACAGAGTGCGAAGGAACCACTAAGGCAGAGAGACTTGCCTAAAATAATATAGCAGGCCAGTTTCAGAGGCAAGCCCCAAGCCCCTATTAGCTCTACCTGTCTGCTAACATGTGTGACCAGACTGAGATGTCCAAGTGCTTTGATGCCACCAGCTCATGGATGAAGAACAGCTAGTGAAGCTGAACCAAAGCAAGACAGAAGTTATGCTGGCCCTGGGATGAAGAAAGCCCTATGAAGACATTGTCTTCTTTGGTTGGAGGTACACACTTCAATTGATTTATTCTGTCCAAAGCCTTAGGATTACTCTCTAAGGCAAACTATATTCTCAAAAAGTATCTGTGAATGATACTTTTTCTACCTTCTTCAGTTGGCCAGGAAACTCCTTGCCATCCTGGCTGTCATGGGAAAAGGTTTAGCTAAGCACCTCTTTGTCTCCTCCCATGTGCACTGCACCTGGGCAAGACAGCTTTTGCCCCCAGGACCTCGACGCAGTGCTGAATTCTGCTGCGCACCTCCTCAGCAACATGGGCAACTGTGAACAGATCCGACCTGAAGACTTCCTACACTGGTTTCTCACAAGATTAAGAACAAATTCAAGGTCACAGCTCTTATCTCCAAGATGCTCTATGATCTGTGCACTAAAAGCTCAACTGAAGCTTTAGGACGTGGGCCATGGTCAACCAACCCGTCCCAAAGCCACAACACAACAAGGGGTAAAACAGCTTTTTTAGGTCCAGAATTCCCTAGGTACTAAGGACCATCACAACTCTTTGAAACCTCACTATCTTCTGCCCCAAATGCAAAGCACATTTCCTGGATCTGCCTTTTCCCTTATAAACACATATTTAAAAAGGATCCCCCAGATAAAATGCAAACCCATTACTGGAGCAAGGACTGTAGCCTGGCTCTTTCTGGGCAGTTCTGTTGCCTTTTGGACCTGCTCTTTGTGGCCTAACAACTATGTAAGTATTTGATACAAAATAGAAGAGATTCAATGGAAAGGACTGAGAGAAACCCACCTCAGAATAGCCTAGAGCCCAGTGATTTGTGCACTGTTCCTGGAAGCAGATTTGATTGATGCCCACAATTAAAGTAATTCACCAGATTGAATGCATTGCATCACATGTGGCATTGTTATTCAGATGACAGTAATATCAGCAAAAGTATAAATATTTCACTGCAGGCCTACCGCCCTGTGAAATGGGATGAATAATTATTTTACTACGATTTTTATCAGAGAATAGGTAAAGAAAATAATTCAGTTTTGACCTGGAAACTTGAATGGGCTCTTCTTAGGACCAGTTAAGGGTTTAACTTGGAGAACCATGTTAATATTATGCTTGTTGGGCTGGGCTGAGGAATGGAGAGCACATTTATATTTCATTCTCAGTGGCTTTACTCTGGGACCCATGGAAAGAGTTGCGAACTCTGTTGTCCACTTCCCTTCGTGCCAAGTTCCTCATTTTCTTCTGTAAAGGGCAAGACTTTGAGGGCTATATTTTCAACCAGGGAAGATGCATTTCCCATCAGATGTACAGTAGCCATGGAGACTATTATTATTTATGATTGGCAGAATTTAGCAGATACTCATCTGTACAAATACCAGATTATTTTTCAGTTTTGAGCCCAGGCTCCCTGTGACTATTTCCTTGTGGTTTATTTTGCTGAAGCATCCTTGTTTCCAAGTACATGAATTCCTCACAAAGGAACAGCCTCTTTCAGTAAACTGTGCTGCTTGAGGTTCCATTTGCCATAGGGTCAATTTGACGTCTTTAGCTGAGTATCCAACTTTTGCCTTGTCAGTGTTATGGTGCAATAATAACAATAACAGATTATTATATTATAGATTATAGATGATTATTCATTATGTTTTCCTCACCCAAATAAGCATGTCAGGTCATGGGACAGCAATTTATAAGATATATAGAGCAGAACAAGCAAGCATAAAACCAGTAAAAATGTAATCAGCATTGCAGGTCTGATTCTGCAGTCCTAACACAGGGAAGTTGTGACAGAGCAAAGAAATCTCTAATTTCATTTCATTGTATAGGATGCAAACGATAGATTGCGGCAACTCTTTCTAAGCTAGAGCATTCACATTTACATGGAACAGTCTGCAAAGACTGCTCACGAAGACAGATTTTACATGAATTTCCAAGTAAACAGCGTTCTTTAATTAACACAAAGATCATAAAATGGATATCTAAACTAACAAAACAATGATAGGCTTCTAATATAAGGTTCTGTAACCTGGATGATCTACATACCTATATCTCCATCTCTCTCTCTCTGTATAGTATATAGTAACACTGTGCGTGCATGCATGCACATGTCTGTGTAGAAAAGGGCAACCCAAGCTCAAATACTCTAAGGTGAGGTTGCACACCTCAGACAGCTCAATTTCCCCCGGTCTGTCTCAAACTCTTAACAGTAATAGAAAACCAATAATAATGAACCGCATGTAAAATGCTCTAAAAATATTTTGCAAAATGTCAGACCTTTCAGGTAGGAAATAGTTGAGAGAGATTCTAAAAATCCATCAGAACTATCCTTGCAAATAGTATTTAAAACAGTTGTAAATTGAACAGCTGTTAAGTTACTGAACTGGTCAGTCCTCTTATATGATATAAGCTAATTACACCTGCAAACAAAAGACTATGGCCAGGTTATTAGACAAGATGCTGAAGACACAACAGTTTTTCCTACGCACGCACCAAGTGCGTGAGAACATCCAACTATTTTACTGGGTCAGTGGAGCTCTCAGATGACAAGGTCTGAGTCAGCATTGTTGTCCCTGATGATATACAGAAATATGTTTTTATTTTTGTGTGCCCATCCAAGTAACATGCTCACATTATGCAGCTTAACCACCAAGCATGAAATCCCGGCTCACTTGACATCAATGGCAAAATTCTAATCGACTTACAAGGGGATAAGATTTTTCCCTCAAGACTGTTCCCCCTTACTCATGTAATTAGTCCCCTTCTGGGGGAATACTGCCATCAATAAGGGAAGCAGGAGCTGTCCCTCAATCATGCTGTTCCGTAGGGTCAGCGCGGACCATCCATCTTTCCTGTTCTGGTTCTTACACTGCACTCTTCACTGCAGCATATCTGTGCTAGGAGTCAGCAACATAACATCTGCCACGTGCTTGTTCTCATTTCAGGGTGGAAAATGCATGTTCTATGAGATTTGTTTTAAACAAGACACATAGCACTGTAGGGGTGGGAAAAGAAACAAGAGGTGGTGAGATGTATTACCGAATGAGCATCAGTGCCTGTGGCGGAGTCTGAGAGCACTGGCTGGGTACAAGTCAAGGAAGCAGAGTGCAAATATAGGTCTTGCAAGCTCCCCCAGAAAGCCTTAAGGGAGGACGCCTGCCCTGATCTATGGCTTCTTTGCAATGCATGAGAGAGACAGACTGAAGTCAATGGGACTCAAGAAAGACTCTGAAGTTAAGCATATGCTTATGTGTTTTGCTGAATAAAACCTGCACAGTGAAGCTGTTTGGGACAGACCATCTTCTTATTCTGTGTTCAGATAGTGCCTAGCACAATGGGGACCTGATTTGTAACTGGGGCTCATAAGTACAGTGACAGTAAAAGTCACAATAGTAAGAGCAGATTCAGAGGGTTTATTTAATTTCAACAGGGTTTACAGTGCAAAGTTTTACTAGGTTTTTTTAGTTCTATTTTTAGGTTTCTGTAAGTGGCCTAAGGGGAGGGGAACTTAATAAATAAATCAGTTTGTATCATTATTATGGCACTGTAACTCCCTAGCAAAGCAGAACAATGAGACTCCCACAACAACCCTGTTGTGTTCTGCTAATTGTAAGAGAAGTGTCTATTATGGTTGACACCAAAACATGAACATTTTCATGTGGCCATTGTTTTTCATCTTGCAGTTTTGCTTTGTAGATCACAAAGCCAAACAACAAAGCAATGGACTTTTTCCTAATTCAATGCTGGTCTCTGAAAAAGCCACCAAAATGAAACCTTAACCAGTAACTCTCAAAAGCCAGTGACAAGGGAGGCATTTTCACAAGCACCTAGTGAATTAGAAGCCCACTTTCAAATGAGTACAGACAATTTTACAAATATGGTGAGGCTCCTAGAAACGCAAATAAGCATCTAGAGGGATTTACAAAAACACCTAAGTGTGTTAGATGCCTAATATACTTGGGGACTCTTGTAAATCCAGTGGCGTGGCTGTCTGACTCTTCAGACTCCTAAATAACTTTGAAAACATGATCTCAAGTCACTTTTGAAAAAACAATATAGGCTCCTTAGACACACTTGAAAATATAGGCTCCAACACTTGAAAATTTTGCCCAGGAATAACTGTTGCCCCATTTCTAGTCCTTTTTCCCCCCTGTCACCTCTAAATGATCTTTATATTTTTGAAAACCTGTATTATTATAGACATCACGGCAGCAGATCAAACAGGAGACTGGAGATTTTGCCTTTAATTAAAAAAATGACTAAAAATATGTTTATTTGCTATTTCTGTTCCAGAATAAACCTATGTTGTTGCTAATTTTGAGAGGAAGGCCTCCAGGTCTTTCATGTGGGACTCTGGTGGTTAAGAGAGAACATAAATCAAAACAAAAGAAAATTATATTCTGTAGCTAAATACTGAACCGTCAGCATCTTGGCCAGCGCACAAAATTGCATGTGAAAATCAACTGCAGCCTTGGGAAACACTCTCTGTAGTGAAGCAGAAATTCTTAGAAATGATGCAACGTCAAATTCTTGTTCCATTTGGAAGAAGTGTTCTCGAGCTCAAGTTGGTAGTGATTGCTGCACTGTACATGAAAGGAGTTTGTGGTCTTACTCCATTCCCACAGCAGAAAAACCCTGCCCATAACTGGGACTAATTACCACCTTGCTGGTGCAGTAAGCCGCAGAGATAAAGCCTGAACCCTCTGACCTATACAGACAGTGCTTCAAGGTTAGGATTTCAGTGCACCCGTTCTGAGGCCGAACAGGGGAATTCATTCTCCAGGACTATTGATCTGCCATACTCCATGAAGCAGTGGATATCCTCTGAGGTTCTCAGCATATTGGTTGTCATCATTAAAGATGACTTGGCAATGTTATAGTCTGACTAGCTAACTTTCCCAAGTGTCTTCAGTCAGAAGGGTATTAACTGTTGCAGTCCTTAACTGCTCTGTAGTGTTGCTGTGCTCTATTAAACAGCTGTCATGCTTCAGCCCAGAAATGGTTGCCTGCTTCTGATGGATGAAGTGATCTACATATTCGTTGCACGTTACTTCGTAAAGTGCCTTGGAATTCTTCCACGTAAATGAGCCTCTGTCAATACACAATATTATATACTGAAGAGACTGCTAGTGGAGGCAATGTGTTTACATGCAAAGCACATGTTCCACGCAGCGACTTCCTCTGTCCCTCCAGAATTATTCTTTTCTGTTACAATTTTCTGGTAATTTGTATTTTTGTGCGTGTGTGGTTTGAGGTGCATGGTTATTTTTTTTTCTGATGCTCACCCTTAAAACACATAACAGGCAGAGGGAGCCACGTATCAGAAAGGAACACAAGTCTTAGGAGGTTTGTTAAACAAAATGTTCTTGTTGGGTCATCTGGAGCTGAAAGCAAAACTGCTTAATGAGGCAACAAGTGAGTTATTTCAAACTGAATACAAAATGTTCATGAAACGCCGCATGAGAAAAATGGACAGTTGGAATGTCTTTCTAAAGTACTTTGTTTGTATTACACCCTACCAGATATATGGAGGACAAAAAGGGAACAGCTGAAGTACTACATGTATAAAATATAAAGGCTTAACACATGAGAGTATTGACTGGGACAGTTGACATAGATTGCCATGGCCACAGGGATGAAAATAGCTGGATTATTCAGATCAACCTGAACTAGACCAGCAGAAACTTGACTTCAGAGAATAAGAGCAGATGGGAACTGACTAGCACATGATTAATATCACAGATTAAAATTAGCTTCTTGCATAGTTCCTTAAAAATAGGGGTGTGTTAGAAAAACAGCACGCAGGGCCAAAGGAAGGCACAGATGTTAATTTGAAAAAGACAAATGATCCCAGATTCCAGCCTACAATGCCGCAGTCATTTCGCAAACCTGATCTGTAACGATACATGTCCCCCTGTTGTTGAGCTTTTTTTTTTTTTTTTGCAACAAGAGAGAACTACAGTCATTCTGCAAAGCCAGAGATCTCTCTGGGAGTGTCCACACGAGTGCGCATGTGTGGTATGCAGCACTGCAGACCCGTCTGCGGCGCTGCAAACCACACACGCCAGCATTTACCATGCTGCTAATTTGCAGTGTGGTGGGTTTTTCTGACACTTGGAGATCCTGGTATCAAAAAACCTGCTCCAGAAAAAAGCGGGGTGGTGCACATGGCGGCAGTATGAGTCACTCAAAACCGGAGCCTGGCCAGCCAGAGCCATGCTTCAGCTGCCGGCCAGGCGCCTGTGCCAGATCGCTGCTGTTGGAGCCCCCAGAACCCCAGATAAGGCTGGTGCTGGCCCCAGCCTCTCCTACCCCACCTGGGGTAACTTGTTGCATGCCAGAGCGTGTGTGCAGGAGCATTCCCTGGGCACAAGCAGCAGTGGCACACATTTTTCTATTTGTCCTTGGGGAAACGCACGTGCGCACTCGTCTGGACACACCCTCTGAGTCACGGCACAGAGTTCCTGCTGAACAGGATACACTTTTGCTGTATGCAACTATATTTAAAAGATTAAAACCTTTTATCTTGACAACATGTTCTTCAGGGGATCTTGCTGACCCTGTGTTACCATGACTTACAGTAAATTACCATGACTTACAGTACTTTGATGCATACTTAGTAAATGTCTGCAGAGCTGTGTTTCTCTGATGCTTCAATTAGAAGTGAATGGGACCAGAACCACAGAACTCAATGCACCCACCTTAGAGGAGCAGGCTTGGCCCTGGTTGTGTGCTCCGTAGCTTGCTGAAACTAAAATCCCAGATCAAAGCACCTCCAAGCCTTGGGGACGTCTATGTATGGATATGGGGAGGAAGGACCTAAACGCTAACAATCCAGGGATTTAGGAGTGCTGGCTTTGTTCCCAACTTGATGGGACGTTGGGCAAGTCAGCTAATCTTTTGGTACCCATTCTCTTCCTGTCTTGTCTATGGAGAATGTAATCTCCCTGGGACAGAGAACAGTCTCTTATTACAAGTTTTCACATTGTTGCCACATTATGGCTGGAACCTCTAGATGCTCCCATAATAATACATAGAAAACTACACACTTTCCACACATTACTTTTTCTTTCTATGATCACTTAGACAAGAAGTTTGTAATCCAATATTGCACAAGTCTCCCAGAGAAAGTACTTACAAATGAGTAATATTAAAATTACATTCTTTCCAAATCTGGTACTTGCAACTAGGTCACTGCACCACCGGTGTCCGGCAGATATACTTGTTAGAGTCCCAAGAAACAAACGCATACAAAAAGTCATTTGTCAGAGATTTCTAGCAACTTCCATTTCTCTTCTCTTGCCTCCAGAACTGCAGGCATAGCTAATTGTGTTTAATTGCATCTCATTTAAATGCAAGCATCCATAAACAGGTTAAACTAACAGGCAAATTGTTTGCTAACATCTAGAGGAAATCTGTAGGCTTCCCTCTTAATAGTTCCATTTCATGTTACAGAGCTAAGTTTTAACTGGGCCCAAACACAGACATGGGTACTGAATTTCTTCAAAGCAATAAACTACTGAAATGCAGGAAAATATGGGCATTGTGGGGATGGGAAATCATTTTTCTCTGTAGACCAAAAAGCTGGCAATTTTTAGGAACCAAGTATCTGGACCTCTGTTTTTGTGCATTTGGGTATACTTCCTGATATGAATAATTCTGCTTTTCAAATGGATGCAGGCTGAAAAGGCTCATGGGTAAATTTGAAGGTAAGTGCTGGGGCGATTTGCATATACCCAATCAGCTACCGGTTAGGACTCTGATTGATGGTTATGCAATAGACAATGTATTTTTATAAAAGGAAATTGCCAATGCTGGTAGGCTGGTAGGCTTAATGTTCAACTCAAGCAGGAGTGATTTGGTGTCCAGGCACATGCATACAACACCGTGCCCCTCTTTACTCTAGCCCTCTGTACAGGAAAGGTACAGAAGAATACAGGCATCCCTCTCTTTGGACCGATGTACTTAAGAGGGTGAGATTATACTTCAGTGTCCTGCCTACCCCCTGGGACAAAGCAGAGTGGTGAGACCTGTACAGATACCCCTGTGATTGGAACCACAGCCCTAGTCCTGGCCGGCAGTCAGGACTGGGCAGAGAATCTGACAGAGACATCAGCATATAATCAAGGTTGCGGCCCCTTTGATTTTGTTCACAATGTTGGGAGCTGGGGTGTCCTATATCTTCTTCAGGTTCAGTCTACATAAAATTTGAGACCTGACTTACTGAAAGATTTCTGAGAGCCATTCTGCTACTCGGGAGCTAGGCCAAATTCTTCTGGCACCTGGGAATCTATTCCATTATTGCACAGATCAGAGACTTTATTAACCAATCAGATTATTCCACTAGGCCTCCCATATTCTGTTTTCTTTCTCTCTATAGATTACGATAGATACCACTGAACACCATGCTGGAAATTATTGTTCCACCAACTCTGTTTGTTGCATATTCAGGTGTCAAAAGATTATCTGCTGTCCCAAGTTTGTAGTTGTTCTCCTTTTCTATTCTGTGCCTTCTTGCTACGATAACTCCAAATTACCACATCTTCCACTATGTCTGACTCAGCGCTATTGACGGTAGGAAGTACAGGTTTTTCCAGTGTTCTAGAGCAGGACTCATAGGTTAAACGTCTGTATTTGCTACTGAATCATTCTTTGACTTCAGAAGAGCCGCTTGATGTCATTGTAACTCAGCTGACCACCTTGTAAAACAGGCATCATAAAACTTGCCAGTTTCCCATGGGGTACTGTAAGTCTTAATTAATAATAAAATGGCGATGATAATGTCTTAAACACCTGTACAGGACAGTCATCTTCAAAGTAATTTGCACACATTAATTAATGTGTCCATCCTTGTGAGGCAGTGAATAAATATCATCAGCAGGTAGAGAGGTTAAGTGACTTACCCAAAATCACAGAGAAGGTTATCAGAGCTGGGATAAGTTCTAGTTAATCAACATTTGTAAAGTGCTTTGAGATCCATCATCTCAGAATCATTACTAAAGTTCTCCTGTATTATTTATTCCTGTAAAACCCACTTGAGTGTGTGTTCTTCCATTTCTAAAACAGAGGAACTCAGAGTTTAACAAAGAATAAGGACATGTAAATACATTTTAAAAGTGGCAGGCAAAAGACACTTAGTTCTAGCCCATAACACATTTGTTAAGCAACTTCATCCTAATCTTTGCAACAAATTCAGGTCCCGTGTTGCAAATGACAAGAGCTAGAATGTCCCAGACTAGCACGGGAAACACAGACACAGGAAGCAGATAACGAGAAGCAGATTAGTGTTTCTCATCAATAGGCATTAAGGGTGTGTCTCTGCCACTTCCCTGCTGAACCTATGACTCAATAACCCCAGCCACTTGGTTCTGCTCTGAGTGAGCCCAGGCAGGGCACTTAGGCAGACAGGATGGCTTAGTGGGGAGGGGTCCTCAGCATGTGCCCTAGTGCTGCTCTCAAGCTCTATCTTGGGTGACAAGGTGTCTACTCTGCCTAACTGCCACGTTTGAGGCATGCAGAGGAGAGAGGGGGACGTGCTTGATTCTTGGCAATGCACTTGGCCTCAGCAGAGAGATGGTACAAACATGCCCTCAAGGACCAATTCAGTGCCTACGGACAAGCCTTCTGCAGAGTGTGTGGGCCCCTGCTCCTATCTAGAGGTCCACTGATTTTAGAGGGTTCAAAGACTGATGAAAGGAGTTGTAGTGAAAAATCCTGAAGCACAATATGTTTAATTTAACAAAGGGAAAGTTAAGGGGTGACTTGGTCACAGGAGAAATACGGCTGGAAGAGACCGCCATAACTCATGTAGTCCAACCCCCTACCTGAGGCAGGATTATCTTTATCCAAACCATCTGTATAAGCTCTTAGCAAAACTATACAGTCAGCCCTGACACAACCAAAAGACTAAACACCCTAACCTGCCAAAGATAAAGCAAGGGGGACCACAGCAGCTTCCTGTAAAGGTTGGTGATATATGCTCAAGAGATCCCAGCAAGAGGGCCACATCCACTGCTACAGTGGAAATCAACCCCCCCCATAGTCTGTACCAATCTGACTATGGGGTAAAACTCCTTCCTAATCCCAGATATGGTGCCTGATCTGATCCTGAGTGGAGGGGCAAGACCTTCTAGCCAGGAACCTCCAGGTTTAAGTCCCAGTGGGAGCATTGGCACTCTCCAGTCAAAACCCCCAGTGTTGGCTGTAGCCAACACCCAATGCCTCTGAGGAAGGCTTAACATGTCCCCCCCCAATACATGTAGCAGCAGGGAGGGGAGGGGGTGTAGAATACCCCCTCAGCCCCATGTGGCAACCAGCAAAGCCCAGAAACATAGGCATCCCTATGCCTAGATCATCCCCAACCAGTGGCTGTCCAACTTCTTTAACACCTGCAGTGATGAAGAGTCTGCAGCTTCCCTCGGCATCTATTCCACTGCCGCACTGTTCTAACAGTACAGAAGCTTTTTCTGATATCCACTCTAAACCTACATTGCTGCAACTTCAAGTTATTGGTCTGCATCCTCCTCTCTGCAGCAAGATAAAAAAGGTGTTTTCCCTCCACCTCATGGCAGTCTGTAGCCCAGGGGTGGGAAATTATTTTGGGTGGAGGGCCGCTTACCCAGTTTTGGCAAGCTGTCGAGGGCCGCACGGGTAGCCTCACCCCTTGACAGGTGCGCTGCCCCCAGTCACCATCTTGGGACCAATGTCCCAATGTCTTGGGACCAACATCTCAGGGCCAGCACTGGTGGGGACCAGAGTGGGGCACAGGCTGGCAGGGGTCTGTGGAGCTTGGCTGGGATGTACCTGCAGGGAAAGGGGAGAGCTGGCCCAGCTTCATAGAGCCCCTGCCTGCTGGGACCCTGTACTCCTGCCACCCTGCTCTGGCCCCAGGACACCGGTGTGGGCCCCATGCTCCCACTCACTCCCAGTGCCTCCCAACCCCACGGTACAGGTGGGGGGCAGCGTGCAGCCCCAACCCCCTGCTCGCTGGCAGGGAAGGAGCTGGTGCTGAGTGTGGGGGGAAAAGTGGATCCTCCCCCATCCCATGCCTGGTGCTCCCTGCTGCAGCTGCTTGCAGCCCATACGGGGCTGTCTGGAGCAGGCATAGGCAGCCCCATGCTACAGTGTGGGGCGCTGGGCATGGGGTGGGTGAGGGGCTGCTTTTCCCCTGTGCTCAGCACCAGCTTGTAACCCGCCCCCGCTGCCAGCCTGGGCCCCATGCTGGCTCTAGGCTCCCCCGCTGGGGCTCCCCCGCTTGTTGTGTCCAGCAGTGTTTGTTCCTGCTGCCCATGCGGAGCTTGCACGCTGGACGGCACAGAGCCAGTGGCAGCAAACACTGCCTGGTGCGGCAAGTGGGGAGGCCGCAGCTGCTGCTGCCATGGCACAGCCCCGACAGGCAAGCACGGAGCTGGCACAGGGCCCAGGCTGGCAGCGGGGGCATGTTAGAACCTGGTGCTGAGTGCAGGGAAAAAGCGGCCCCTCCCTCGCCCCATGGCCAGTGCTTTGCGCTGCAGCCACTTGCAGCCCACCTGGGGCTGCCTGTGTCTGCTCCGGACAGTCCCACACGGGCTGAGAATGGCGGCAGCAGGGAGTGCTGGCCACGGGGCGGGGGAGAGGCTGCTTTTCCCTGCGCTCAGCTTTTTCCCGGGCTGTTTTTCCGCAGGCTTCTTCCCTGCCTGGGGTCCCCTCCACCCCTTACCTGAGCTTCCCGCACCAGGGCAGCCACATGGTCCCAGCCCAGAAGCGCCTGCTGGGGCTTCTGGCTGCAGAGGCGGGGCCTGGTGGGCCCTGCTGTTGCAGCAGTTCACTGGGCTTCCCCTGGGTCCTACTGCCCCTTGTTCCTGTCATTTTTGACAGGAATCAAGGACAGATCAATATTAATTTTCCAAATTTTTTAGGGGCCCCACGGGCCAGATAGAATGGCCTCATGGGCCGGATCTGGCCTGCAGGCCATATTTTGTCCACCCTGCTGTAGCTGGTTGTCACTCCTTTCATCAAGCAGTTTATTTTTCCTAAGGAAAACTTGTTCCCATAGAAAACAACATAAACAATAAAACAAGCAAATATACAAACCAAATATATAAACCAAAACCTGTGGCCTTTCTTCAGACCCTGAGGGCAACCCCTGCTCTGTGCTTTCCCCTCAGCACCACAACCTTCCCTCGGGATTTTAATTTCCTCTAGGGCCAGCTAATCACCCCTGTCAGTTGGCCAAGTACTCCTAGGCAGGCAGTACTCCTTAGCTTCCTGCAGCTATGTGAGAAATGGGAAAATTGCCATTGAGTAAGAACTACATGCGACTCTAATGGCCGAATTTAGCCATTCTTACTCACATCCCTTCTCTCTGGGAATAGTTCCATTCATTAGCAGTCCCGCCAGAATGAAGTGACAGATTGTTCTCTATAAATTCAGATGGGCAAAGCTGTACTTTCATTTAGAACTCTGTGCAAGCATAACCTAAATGGCCATCCCTTAGGTGGGTGAATTTCTGCAGCTGCAAGTTTGTAACTTGTAAAGTTATTTGCATGATGTAAATGTCTAACTCTTTGAGAACTGTGGTATCAGAGTTTGTCACCTGCCTTGGAGTGTGTTAGCATACAATGGAGATCTGTAGCATATCACCTCAAAGCTGCTCTGAAGACAGCAAGCTACTGAATGCTATTATGCTGCTGAAAACCATAGATAATGTATTTCCCATCTGTGTCGCAAAATTCTGATGCAAAATACTTTAACACAAATATTGCTTTAATTCAGCATACACATAGCACATTGTGTACATATATGGGAACCACCCTTCATCATGCTGGTAGTAATTTATCCCTTGAATAATCCCAATTTTCTTAGGTTTTAGATTTCTGTAGCTTGTGTTGTACCAAACAGTTTTTTAAGATGCAATTTTGAGGAAGTGGATGACGCAAGGAATTACTTTTCCCCACCCGCTATTTATTTTTTTCTTTCAGGAAATGGAGCACATGTGAAAGTGCCAGATTAAGGGCTTTGGAGTCTGAAGTCTTCTCTTTATATACTCTGTGAATATAACACAGACAAACTTCTCCAAATCTGCCCCAACTTGGGAGGGACCATTAATAAGGATGAGAAAGCAAGGTCGTTGCCATGTCTGTTCCGTCTTTGGCATTTCTATTAAGACTCCCAGCAAAGGTGGAAGTTGGTGTCTCTTCTAACGGCTGTTTTTTGTGACACGCATCTAGTGGGAGCTGGGTTGAAGCCATCCAATCATCTCATATCTGATGAGTCATCTTGACTGGGTCTCCTATCCAGTATCTCCTTTACAATGATTGTAGCAGCATCCATCATGCTCTTTGTTTCGTTCTCTCATTCCCACTTCCAGACCTTTCTTTGTAAAGTCCTCAGTGCAAGAAAAAAACCTCACAAAACCTGCTCATTAAGGCTGTGATAGAATCCAAGATTACAAAACTGGAAGGCGCCACTGTGATCCTTTTAGTCTGCCCTGCTGCCATAGACCTGAGGGTGTAGACTGCCCTGAATTAACTCCTATTTGAACTAGTGCATAACTTTTAGGGGAAAAATACCCAATCTTGATTTAAAACATGGCCAGTATTGGAAAATCTGTCTCAGTCTTAGATAACGTGTCCCAAGGATTAATCACATGTACTGCTGTTTCTAGTCTGAATTTTTGTGGTTTCAACTTCTAGTCATAAATCTAGTTCAACTGATGTCAACTAGACTGAAGAGACTCCTATTAACAAATTCCTCCAATAATAAACTCCTATTAACAAACCCCCATGCAGGTATGTCGAGAGCAGTGATTCTTAACCAGGGTACCATGACATCCTTTCAAGGGCGCCATGGGGTGCCATGCAATGTTAGCACTATTAGGTATGCAAACAGGAGTCACAGAATAAATCCAAAAAATTTCAAATAGGCACCTGTAGTGTTAAAACCATTCTCACCTGCTGTGGTCTTTCTTGGTTCACTGCAACGTAAAAAGTGCTCTACTATTTTTCTGTAGTCCAAAAATAAAAAGTAAGAGCTGACTTTTTATGAGGAGTGCCTCAAGTCTTAATAAGCGATGTCTCAAGCTGAACAAGGGATGCCTTAAGCCTAAAAAGGTTGAGAATCGGTGATCAAGTCACGCCATAACCTTCTCTTTGTTAAGTTAAACAGACCCTGCTGTATGATTTTTCATCACAGCCCTTCTCTGAAATCTCTAAAATGAATGGGGCTTGGAATAGGAGCCGGGGCCCACACACTCTATAGGAGGCTTGTCTATACCTTGGCAGTGGCAGGTGTCAGGGAGCATGGGGATGAACATGCCTCATCCACCCGATCCGATGACAAACCCCAGAGTTAGAAGTTCCCTCATAAGACCGTTCTGGACTCCTCTCCAGTGCTTGCTCTTGGGCCTTTTATTCTCTCGGGTCTGAGAGTGGGTACTGGCGTACCCTCAGAGAGGAGCTTCTAGCCCTCTCAGTGTCCCTTCCACTGTGTCCCACCCATCCAGAAGGGTGTAACTAGGCAAGGGAAATGGGCATTCACAACTCTGAGTTGCAGGGTGACAGGCACAAGGAAATGTGATGGGGCAATGTGAGGCTATGTACTGCTGTAGGATACAGAGTGTATGGGCTATTCTTATTATGTAATTGTAAGGGAGCGTGATAGTTTATTAAAACCTCTGGATACAACTTCCTGGCTTGTCCTCCTTTTCCAGTATTCAGTCATCAGTGTCTTGTACAGTCAAACCCATTTGCACTATCTTCCTTTTGGGTTTTCTCCCTCATGTTGTCCATCTCCTAGTCCTGCTTCCCTCTCCAATTGGCTAGGTCAGGGGCGGGCAATTATTTTGGGTGGAGGATCGCTTACTGAGTTTTGGCAAGCCATCGAAGGCCGTATGATGGACAGCCAGGGGCAGAAAAATATAAATTTTCTAAATATTTTAGGGGTCCCGTAGCCCAGATAGAATGGCTTGGCGGGCTGCATTCTACCCACCCCTGGGCTAGGTGTTCATCTGACCTGTGTCCCAAGTTGCACTGCATTTCATGCACCACATCATCTCTGAGCATAATCTTTTCTTCCTGCTTGTTCAGTGCTCCCTCTACCAAAGGCCTGGATGACTCCCTTGGTCCAGGGGAGGTTTAAAGTTCTGCCAAGAAAATGAAAAAATAGACTGCCTGGAGTGAAAGATGGCATACCGACCAGATATATGTAAACTCCCAGGGAGATCCCAGTGCACAGAACCTGATTGAGCAGTGTGAAGGAGGGCAACTAGGAAATACAGGCCTAGGAACGCTGGGACGACACCGCAGTACAGGCAGTCCTCGGACTTATGACACAATTGGTTCCTGAAAACTGCGTCTTAAGTTGAAGCGTTGTAACTCGAAACCAATTTTCTCATTAGAAACAATGTTATAAGTGGGGGATTGATTCTTGAACCAAGGCCCGATACCCTATTTTCACCAAAAATACCCCAGAATTTTGTACTCAATCAATTATAGATGAGTAATAGAGCTACATTAATTAATTTATATTGTAAATAGCAATCATATTGGTTTAGAAGGAATTCTTTGAGGTGACTTTGCTGGACTTTTTGAAAGGCTCTTGGTTGGACTTTTTGAAGGGCTCTTGGCTGGAGTCTTCTCAGGAGTTTTGGCTGCAGGTTTTTCTGGAGTCTTGTCTGCTTTCTTAAAGGAAGTGTCCAAGGAAGTTTGGACAGATGTTCTCCAGGGAGACGAACCACGCAGTGAACTTGTTCGCTGGCATGGCATGGCATTGGATAAAGCGTTGTAAAGTTGAAACTGACTTCATAAAGTTGAAACAGGGTGTCGATTTATAAATGTTGCAAGTGCGAAACGTAACTCGAAACGTTGTAAGTCGAGGACTGCCTGTACTATCTAAACCCCAAAGCCAGCACTTGGGCTCTAACTGCATCTTCACTGCAGGGCAAAAGGCAGAGAGCGTGCCTTAAAGAAAAACCTGTGCTGTAATCTAGAGGCAAATGCATGCATGTTCAAACCACAAATAAACATGGCCATGTGCATTTTGTGTAGGGACAAATATTGCTGCTTTAGAAAACAAATTAAGACCTCTCAGAACATGTGAGACTCCAAATGAGAGAGACTCGAAATGCAGCTGCTTGCTTGAAATGCTAGAAACAGCAGTAACTGGAAGCCCCGGTGAAAGGCGTATTTGGGAGGTTTGCTAGGATTCCAGTGCTCATCAGGAGAAATTTGGAACCTTTTCTACTGCTTGGTATTACTTGTGCAGCAGACTTGGCAGCCCCTAAATTACAGAGAAAGCTGCTTTGTCTGCTGATCACTGTTGGCTCATCAGAGTTACTGCCAGACACAACAGTGTTTCTGAACATACATTCCACACAGGAATGGTGAAACCTATGCCTGGTTACAAAGAAATACAAAAGGTATTATATCAGTTAATGGCCTCTTTCAACAACTCCGATAATCTCCAAGTGTCTGTTATTTCCTCTTAGGAGAGCAGTTCCCTGCATTCTGAAATAGAGCACTGCTTTTCTGTGTTCCCCAAATCTTTCTTCTGCTTGCTCTGCCAAATCACTAAGGCTTTTCTAATCAGTTCATGTTGGTCCAGTCTGGAAGCGTATGGTAGGAATTCAGGCTTGTGTACGACCTGCTGCCATATCTGTTTGTGTAAGTGGATGGGTTCCCATGCTGAGTGAGGGTGACCTGTGTCATCCACACAGCTACATATCTTCCAGAGGGATGCATCCAGGCTTACACTTCTTTGTGTGGAGCACAGATGTTTTCAATAAAAACATGAGCCTTCCCCCAGCCCCTCCAAAGTCAAATGCTCATTTTCTCTTTGCTGAGAAAATCTGAGAAAGAATTGCAGTTGCTTTGCTAAATGATACAGTGCAATAAGGTGTTTGCAAGCATCAGGGGACTTCCCTTCACCTGCTGGATTAATTACTGCTGATCTTTGTGACTTTGCCAAGTGACCTTACTCAATCCAGAAGGAAACAATTTTAAAGTCTCCCCCAACTAAGGGTTTGGGCATAAATATGTTCTGCACAGGGACAGCAGCTTGCATACATCTTAAAAATAACTGCCTTCGCCATTAACAGAACACATAGTTATTAACACATTACAATGGCAAAGATTAACTTCTGGGGCTGGGATTTGTAAAGTTGCCTAAGGCAAGAGGGCACTTGAAGCTCAATGAAACTCAAAGGAGTTTGGGCATATAACTCTGACCTTTTTAAGTCCCAGCCTAGAAGAATGTTTCACTGCATCTCTTTAATGCATTAAATATGCTCACTGTTTATTAAGTGAGTGAAATGAATGCTGATTTCCGCATCTGCAAAGTGCTGCATGGGGATTTAATTCACAAAGTGCCAATGAACCTGAGCATGGTGGAGAAAAGACAGTTTTCACATTGTGGGAGAAGGAGTTCTTAATTTAGGATTTATGACACTTTTTGGTGAAGTTTAATTATAAACCTATTAGGCGACTTTCATCCCAAGCGCAACTCCCATAAATTCCACAGCTCAGTTCCGCTAGCACTGCCATCCTCTAAACAAGCTACCTGCGGTGCTAAAATGCTATTTCCCAGGTAACAAGAATTCAAACCTTTTTAAGTGTAATAATATTTCTCTTTGGATGATGTTTGCGAAACCAGATGGTCTCACTTTGAAATACGGTTGAAGCTACGAGGTTAACTAGGAGGCTCCCAAGAAGTAGAAATTAAAAAAAAGACAAATGTGCAATCACTTTTCCTTCTCAAATTAAGCTATCCCCCATTCATTCATGTGTTAAGAACCAGCATTTCATCTCCTTAAGATTGTTTTCACATGATAAGCTAAAAAAAGTTAACTGCTTCTGAGTTGGAAAATTAAGGCAGATTCTTTATCTCTGGCTGGGGGAATCGCTTAGCCTCAACTGGGCAATTAATGTATCAATACAGACTCAGAAAGCTTCTTGACCTACTGAACAGGAAGGATACATCAGTGGAGCCTCTTCCCGGCTTCCCCCGCATGCCTTTTTGTCTGACCTCTCTCTGTCTATACTTTTAATGGTCAGATTCAGCCTCTGCATAGTCAAGCTTTGTTCAAGAGAGACATTCACATGCTTGCATTTCTGCAATAAAATTTGGTTTAGTTCACTGGTGATAGGGAAGGGTGATATTGTTGCCAATTAGATGAACAGGAAAACTGTTTATCAAAAGTCAAGACAAACTCTAGAGGCCCCATTTCAAGCAGATTGTGCACATTTCCCCAGCCCCATCAATTCCCTGAGCAGATTTTTGTTTTTTAGATGGTTCTATTAAAATAAACTCCGTGGAAAACAACTGGCAATTCACACTCTTCTCTCGTCCATAAGAAGAGCATTGCGATTCTCAGGTTAACAGCCCACTTTTTTTTAAACGTGGGGGCGTTTTTAGTAACAGGCCTTCAGCCATGAAACTCACCCACCACACACCTGCCTGGGTTGGTGAGTTTCTAGGTGTGCTCATTTATTTCTCAAAGGTTTCTTGGCTGGCTTAAAGTAGTTCAGTAGACCAGAGGGCGATATATGAGCGTTGGTGGGATGGGATGCTTTCTGCTTGTCTTTCCAACCCATAGCTGAGCGTGGTGTGTTTGCATTATAAAGCACTAGGAGTGCTAGATAGCTAAATGATGCTGCGCTCCTGTAAAGTGATTCAAGTCCTCCAAGGAGACCCAATCTCTTTGATGAGGCTACAAGCAGGGATCTATCCATGTGGCTCAGTTTGCAGGGAAGAGATCTCATATTTATTGAATTAACATATTTCCTAAAAAAGGAGAATTGCACTGAAGTTTTCAAAAATGCTCAAAGGATTTGGATTCAAATTCACGGAGACATTACTAGAGGGGCTGTGGAAATTTTGATCTAACTGCATCACTATGCAATGCCCCATGGTCTCTCGAGTCAAGAAACCTATCTGGAAAAACATAGGTATGGTCATATCTTAGTCATGTAGCCTTTCCAGCTTGCTAAACATGGCTGCTCACATGATGAGGGAGCATGGTATTCTGAGTCTCCAAGGGGCAAACCTCCACTGGAAGGCAGATACTACTCCATAGCCTTATTCCACTGGTTGAGTTGGATAGATACTTGTGGCCACGTCTACACAAGTGGCAGACTTGCATAAACAAATGCTAAATGACTGTGCAGTAACTGGTGCTACTGTGCAATACCGTTGCCGTATGGTTTTTTTCTCAACGCTACTGTGCAGTAACTATGCAGTATTGTCGCTGCATGGTTTGTGCCCAACAACGCTACTGAGTGGTAGTGCCTCGTGTAGATGCACCCCGTGCTCAATAATTCAGTACAGTGACAGTACTGCCCTGCACGTGTCCCAGAAAGACTCCTATTATTGAAGTAAACATTAAAGACAACCCAGGACAAGCTGCCTCCAACTGCTATTGAGATGTCACGCTTTTTTGTGTGTATTTGGGGAAGGATTATACTGAGAATACACCAGCCCCAATGTGCAAAGGGGAAGAATCAAATGCACCAAAAAAGCCAGTATAGAAGCCCAACTGGTTTTTACCATGTCCTTTTAGGAAGTCAATAACTGTAAAGATGAAGGGGAATTTGCTATCTAACTAACTGCTCTTGACCCAAAGTCCAGTTTGTAGCTAGTACAGCATTCACCACTTCAGAAATTGCTCCTTTTAACTTGAGCATGTTTTAGCTCAGAATTAAATCTGGGGAATTGTTGCCCCTTCTTAAGCATCACTTTCGCTAAAAGTACTGTAAATTATGGTTTGTTTATTTGAGCAGCTCTGTAAACCAGATATGCAAGGCTGCCCCGTGCTGCTAACCTATGCCATACCACAGCTTCAATTTTTACAGAAGCAAAGATGCAAAGCTTATTTTTTGACTTAAAAAAAAAAAAAAAAAAGAGGCAATTCCAAACAAACAGGAACTTCAATTGCTCAACAGCTTTAAAGAATGACTTCTTCAAATCTGCATTTCCTGAGGTAACTGCATAGCACCTTTTGGATTAGAGGCTGTAAGGTCTCTGGGGCGCACACTGTCTTTTACTAAACATTTGTGCAGTGCCTGAAGTGATGAAATCCGTGTTTGACTTCCAGGTGCTAACACAATATTACCATTCGTTACATATTCTTTATATAGCAAAAATTGCACTGTAACTTCTACTGTTTTTTAATATCTACTTTTCTTTGCTTGTGTTTTTCTATAAAACTCCGGTTCAAATGTCTGGAACAGACTGTGGAAGTTGGCTTGTCACCTATCTTAATAGAGCCAGTCCTAATTTTCTGGGGGCTGCACCCAGTCCTTGCAAGGCTCTTTGGTGCTAGCAAAACCAGAATTCTGCCTGAGTAGGAAAAAACCCGTATGCGCATTGTGAGGATGTAAGGGTATCTTTGGTCCTGTGGTATATAATCCTGAAGGTGGCAACCCACTGTGCTATTCTTCAAACTCCGCATCAGCTGCTCATATTGACAGCCTGGATCAGCAGCTGTGTTTTCTGTTTTGTGTCTGTGATGAGAAAAACAGGCCTGTCTGGCAGCTGAGCAGGTAATGAAGCAAGCCTTGTGTTGTGCGCCTGCGGTCTCTGAGTTACTGCATGCTTGGGCAGCAAGCTCCTAGCAGATCTAAAACAAGCCTATTCTATTCAGGCCTTCAAGAGGAAGCTGACATTAAAAAGAAAAAGTTCAGCAACCAGCGACAGAGAGCTTTGGAGAGGCTATCCCACTAGAGGGAAATAAAGGCTGTCGTCTCCTAGCAATGCCTATAAAGAGGTGAATTTGTTCAGAGTACTAACAGTTTGCATTGACAGAGCATACTCCACCTAAACGTCTTGGATTCTTAATAAATGTTGCAAGAAATGTCATCTTCTGTGGCCAAGACTTGCTCATTGCAGCAGAGGAAGCGGACCTCAGGGAGCCGATGATATCTTCCTGATTCTCTCTCTGGCTCTCTTCCAACCTGGCCTCAGCACAGGTTAGAGCAAGGGTGATTCCAGGCTTCACAACAACCAGCTGGCACGTTTTACAAGATGTCAAAATGGGTCTAAACTTTATCTTTAAAAAAGCATTTCTGAAAAGCATTTTGGCCAACATGATTTTAAACATGGCCTGTTTTCCTAGTCTGGGCATATCCTAAGAGACAGAGCTAGAATTAAATCTCAAGCATTTCTGGCTTTCAGCTCTCTGCCAAGTTAGGCCAAGTCTAGATGGTGGTAACCTTCCTCTCAGCTATGAGTTACAGCCTGTTTTATTGAGGTTACTAGCAATTTGTTTCCTAGTGCAGGCTACAGCAGAAGCTTAGG
Source organism: Gavialis gangeticus (assembly GCF_001723915.1). Classification (NCBI taxonomy): domain Eukaryota; kingdom Metazoa; phylum Chordata; order Crocodylia; family Gavialidae; genus Gavialis; species Gavialis gangeticus. The sequence goes on along the minus strand of NW_017728994.1, from coordinate 67,756,954 downwards.
TGTTGCAAACTCCAAATAAAATTCAAGTGGCAGTTTTACTAAAATCTGGGTTCCACTGAAATCTGCCAACAAAATAATTTACCAGTAGAGAGAGGTTAAAGAGATGAGAAATTTCAGAGATGTTCAGAATGCTTAGGTTTAATTTCAAATGACCTAGCCCTCAAGATCCTCAGGGCAGGGCCTCTTTCCAAATTGCACCTGTGCAGTGCCTAGCATAGTGCTATTACCTAGATCGTGGGCACTACTATAATTAACATTATTAATGAACAATAACACCATACTATTTTCAACTAGGTCCCTGTAAGACAAAACTGATATAACAATAGCATTTAGTTGTGGGCACCAAACACACAGCATAAGCTTGTTAGGACTATCATTTTACTACCTGTTTGTACAGCACCTAACACAGAGGAGCCTCCAAGCCCTGATTAAGGCCTCTGAGCACAACCATAATATAAGTAATAGTGATCATCTCCTGACAGATTTATCACTGGGAGGTTAAGAAGGTTTGTAAACAGGTTCTCTTTATAGTTTCTAGATCTGACAGACCATTATCGTGTCACATAATGTGCACACACCAGCTATAAATCAAAAGGACAACCTGTAAGGAATGGTTCTCTTTGGAATGTTATCTCCAAGTTCAATAAGATGGATGATGCAAGTTTTTTCCAGCACAGGTAAATTATGGTTCCTGCAGGTCTGACCTCTCCCAAGTGAGTGCTAAAATGGCTGGTGCATCACACCAGAGTACATACAGGTAGCTGCATCTCTAACCATGGTCCAAAAAGCACTACTAATTGTATTCTGTAACCACAGGTTTTTCATTGCTACCATGTGGAAAGGTTTGTGGTCATCACAAAAGACAGGACCAAAGTTTTTTTTTTAATGTACTTCCTTAAATGCTGAATCAATGCCAAAGGTGTAAACTTTAAATAGAGACAGAACATAACATAAACATTGGCTGTGGGGCTGCTTTACCCACTCTGGGTTTGAGAGCTCTGCTTTTATCTCAGCTCTTCTGCTGAGGCTCTTTTCTTTCTTTCATTACCTTTAAGTGAAGAGTAGCACTTAAGAAAATGAAAGGACCATACTACTATGCATAGTGTAGAAGGGGCTATTGTAACCCAATGGTGCTTGGAATAAAATGAATTTATGTAACACATCTGGTATCTTTTTTTTAAATTTATTACCTACAACACTACAAATAACCTCATAGGTTAATTTTATAGTTGGGGAGAAACAGCATTGTTACAATCAATTTTAAGGTAACTTATCTGCAAAATGGAAAAGTTAACATATTCATAGGATCTGTAAGACAGGCAGAGAGAAATCAATGGAGAGCTAATCAATCTTCTGTGCCACTTTGTTCCTGGTTTAAGCAAAAAGGAACACTGACGTCTTTATGTGGAAAGGACTTATTGGATCATAAACAGGCAGTCCTCGTCCTCATTAGACAAGGCACTAAATGAACTATTTTAACTTCCATCACCCTACATTAATGCCCAGCAAAGTAAGACCAGGTTCTTTGGGAAGATGTGATATCTGTTATTAAACCAACTGGGTATATATCACATCTACCCAGAGAACCTGGCCTGCCTATGTCCTTTGACCAACACGGCTACAACCAAAAAGCCAGCAGCAAAGTAAGAGCATTGAGTTAATTGCCTTCTGTTTCCTTACTATAAATTATCAACTTTAGTTAATGCGACAAAAGGAGAATTTTCAACTAGATCTGCTTAGAGCTGCAGGATAAGTTTTATATATAGATCACATTTGCATGTTCAAGGAAGATGGAAAGAATGAAATTACTGTAAATGGGTGCAATGGAGGTCCTTTAAATAGTGCATCTGACACTCCCACTTTCCACATGCCCACTTACGGCTAGAAAATAATATTCAGAAATTGGCTTTTAGGAATTGGTTTGTATGTAGAATAGATAGGGATTAGAACAATGGCCCAGGGGAATGGCAAGGGTTAATTGGTTTCTAAAAGCCTGTTTGTGACAAAGTTTCACAGGCTTCAAGGCAGACACCTGTTCTGAGGCCAACAGAAAAACAGCCTGGGAAATTTGCACATTGTTCTCTGAAAATCCTAAAATATAGGCTTACCGCATTGGCACTGGGTCACAGTGCTCAGGTGCAAGACCCCTGAGATTTCTGGGTTTGGTGGACAGACCAAATTAGGAGGCCAGGTAAGCCCAAATTAAGACACCAGTAAATGACCAAAATAAGATGTATGCATATGATGGGTTTGTGAAACAAAGAAATATGCTGACAGAACAGACCATGGACAGTATGATGACCACAGGGAGACCAATCAATGATGCCTGGAAATATATAGGCATCAGAGGAGAAAGACTACAAAAGGATGGATTTCAGAGCAGCATAAGGCCCTGAGGAGGGACCCTTAAGGCCTCCATGCACAGAGGGCACACCACCAGCCCATCTCACCTGCCCTACTGTGGGGGTGGGCCTTCACCCATGGCCTGCAAGGCTGCTGACATCTGACATTCAAGAAAGCACCACAGGGTGAAGCTCACATACTGGCCAGATGTACCTTCCCTCTGTGAACCCTGGAACTGGTAGATAAATAGAATTGAGGGCGTTATTTTGTTTGCCTTGCCTGCATTACTCTTATCTGCTATCACTGTGTATCAATAAAAATTGCCTATTATTGAATGGAAGAAGCTATGGTTGGTTTGAAGGTTTAGGTCTTCCTGGAACAAAGTATCTGGGTCACAGATCCAGTGCCAGCACCCACAGGTTTTCTAGTATTCACCTCAGGTGACAACTGCAATTCAACAAGTGATACCCAATTTTCAAAAAATTTTGCAGGTTCTGGGGATACAGTGAATGTTAATAAATATTTGGCAGTGCGCTCCTCTCATACATGTTTGATACAGCCTTGTCTCTAGTATACTTACACATGCAACATTTGGTCTGATTTCAGTTGTATACTTTTTGAGCTGGAGTTCAAGGTAGACTTTTTTGTACATCCTGTAATGCTCTAATATAGCTCAGTGAGATAGGATGTATCCTTTAAACCCTCAGTATGCAGCCAAACAATATCTAAGGTCCCTAAGCTGTTATTCTACAGTTGAATACAACCATGCAGTTTTCCATTTGGCATTTGTTTTTATTGCTACTTGTGTTAAATGACCCTAAACTGTATATTTATTGAGAGTGTATTTCTGTCTCATAGCTTTGGTGAGATGGGTATAAGCAACATTTTGGCTGATGGTCTCCTACGACACTATAAAACCAGAAGTAGAAACCACTAATCCCTCTCGGGCAGGACTACTTCTAACAATCCAAATCTCCAAGCAGTTTCCCACAGAAATAAGTTTTGCGATGTTGTAAAGTGGAGATCCAAACCTCAGCTTTTTATAACATGTGTTTCCAGCCCTGGAAAAACCCAGAGATATAGGACTTTAAAGTTGAGTCTGCTGGGTGGAGAAAAGCCACTTTAGGGCATTTTTAGATGATTTGTAAATGTGTAAGTTTAATTTTCTTCTCTTTGAATCTTACAGTTGAACTTCTGGTAACAAAGGAAGTCAGAATTCATTTGTGTGTGTGCATTACATGTATATTTGTGCTGAAGTACACAAAATATTTTGTCTATTTTCGTATACATGTAAGAGCTGTATGTATATTCATCCACACACACAGAGATTCTTTCATACTGTTAGACTGAGCTGAGGGTAGCACCTAAGCTAGACAGTTGTGATCCCCTTGTTCTACGCTGTACTTAAATACATCTTTGAGTCTCTTGACAGCAGTTTTTATTGATCACAGTGACACCTATTGGTAAGAAACGATGAAGACGACTCCTGCAGTAATTGCAGATAATTCTGTGGGAACATTTTGAACTGCTGATTCACCTTTTTGCCCTAAGCAAAAGAAAAAAAAATAATTGTAGGAAGATTCAACCAAACTGCTCTTCCAGGGTTAGGCAACTGAAAAGGAACAATTTTTTTGGAATAATATACATTTTTTTTTGCCCCAAAGGCTACTTAAAAGAGAGCTTCAATTTCCACTTAAGCACTGATGCCCTTTAGACCTTCATGGAGCCTTAATTAGGCTCCAGGTCATTACACCTACGCCAATTAACTGGCAGGACCAGAGCTTTCATAAACCATTCAGAAGGTCAGGTAGTGGCCTTTTTCCACAGCGCTCATCACTAGCTGGACTTTACATTCAGTGAGCCAGATCCTTAGCTGTTATAAATCAGTCCAGCTCAAATGTCTTCATAGGGCTATGCTGATTTACACCAGCTGAAAATTTGGCTCTATATCCCTGGGCAGTCCGAGCCTCTATCATCACCTCTCCATTGTACATGCATCAAATGTTGCATGGTCTTAACACCTCACCAATTTAATAGGATTTTGTGGTAGGTCACAATGCCCAGAACTGGTATGTCACTAAGTAACAGTGGGTGGTTGCAGTAGTAGGCATTAAAAGCATCTCATTATTTACCAGTTATTATGAACACTTGTCACTCAAGTCCATGACAATGGGATACTACAGTGGGGTCAGGAACTTAAACTGGATCTCTTTGAACCTTGTGAACTTTTTGCCAGTGATAACATAGTCCAAAAGCATCCAGCACTAGTGCCAGGATGGTCTGGAGAACTACAACAAAGCCAAACTGACCAAAGCTTGTTTCTGTTCTCTGCATGTGGCCTTGATGCAGGGAGTACTGATGAAAGGAATGACATCCATTGACACCAGATACAATTCAGAGTGAACGACCATCAATGCCAATGTCATATAAACAATTCCAAGGTTAATGAAAACAGTCTGTGTGTTGTTAATGCCGTAGAACAGCAGTACGTGTAATGAGTCCAATTAGGTTTACTTAAGTTTGCTCAGTTGTAGCCCTGACTACGTTTTTATTTTTTACAGTCCATACTGTGCTACCCTACTTAAGACTTAGGCTCCTAATGAAGCAGTGTGTCCCAGTGGAGATATTGAGCATTTGTTCTTCCTACTGGACTCACTGGGAGTTGAAGCATTTAGCAGCAGGGAGTGCTTTGCACATCTCAAAATCAAACCCTTAAAATAAGTAACAGCCACCACAATATATGTTTAAAAGGCAAATTGCAGTGTAGTACAGTGAGTTTCAACCTGTTTTGATTTGCAGACCCCTAACCATTTTTGAATGGAGGTGTGGACCCCTTTGGAAATTTCAAGCAGAGGTGCAGACCCCTTTAAATTGTAAGTGTGGGTATTCACATACTTTTGATGGATCATAGTTATCTATCGCAGACCCCTTAGACATAGTTTGTGAACCCCCTCGGGGTCCAGGGACCACAGGTTGAAAACCACTGGCATAGTACAATCCTCTTCCTAAGATAAGTAACTGCTTTGGAGAATGTGATCTACTATTTGGAGCAGCAAAGCAGGAACCTGATTCCAGGAGTTCTGTTTCCTTTTGTACTATTGATTTGCTGTGTGACTTTGGGCATGCTGCTTTATCTCTGCCTCAGTTTGCTTATGTAAAAATGATACTTGGCAGCAAACTACTGCAGAGATAAGGGGCTCAGTCATGCCATGCAAGTATTAAAAATAAACTGCAAAGCAGAGCATCTTAAAAGTATTTAAAGGCAATAAAAAGAAACTTGAATGATCAGGAAGTCATCAACCTGGAAACATCTATGGATGGGACACAGAACTGTTCCAATAGGGTAATGCAGCAGAATTTGAAAGTTGTGATTAGGTAATTTCTGTTATTTTAATTAAGTGTATTGGGGGTTCTTGCTATCAGACATCTTTACTGTACATTCACTGAGACAGCAGCACCATTCACAGTTATGTATGTATGCGTATTCTAAAAATTATTATATGTAGTAACATCAATATTTACTTGCAATATCTAATGTATTATGGAAGTTAGACATTAATTGATCTAGTCTGATATAAACTTGGATGATTCAGTGCTCATGCTTTAGTGGAGACAATTAAGTCTCTTGCTCATGGTGGCCACCTGCCAAAGTGACTTTTGTAACTGTGAAGAGTGTACATGCTCTTAGAAGGCTTGATTCAATGCCCCCGATAGACTATGGGAGATTTTTTTAATTGATTTAATGGTTTTGGCTCAAGTTCCTATAGTCTTTTTTGCCACGTCCCAATCAGACTACTGTGACTAACTCTGCCCAGAGTGGCATGTAACCTTTTTGTCAAGGCTGTAACCAGGACAGCAAATGGGTGGCTGTTTTGTCAGGAACAGAGGCAGCCTGGAGCATACAGCAGGTTTCATAAAGTCCACTGACACCCAGGTCATCAGGGGGCCAATTTCAGAATATTGAACATTTGCTCCTTTTCCTTTAGTGAAATGAGACCCGACTATGTGCCCCATGATCCTCTGAGAGAAATGCATTCTCCATGAACAACATAGCTGGAGAGAAACAGGACTAAACTTTTGGGAACATGAAGCTGGAGTCCCAGCTGTGGAGCTTCTTGGCAGAGAGGCTGAGGCTGTGCCCAAGCTTGTCTCTATATTCAGAATAAAATGTAAATCAACCCCTTCTTCTGAGGCCTTTCCTCAGCAATGACTCACTTAAACTTCCACTTCAATCTAAAATGAAATGTATGTACACTCTCCTCTCCCCATCACACACACTCTCCCTCTCCCTGGAGTGGGGCAAAGGGGAGAGGATAACACTTGATGGGACTATAATATTTTCTTCATAAATCTTGTATGATGCTTAGAAACCAAGATGTTCACATCTCCTAGACACAGTATCAGTTGGGGGAGGTTAGACAGGGCTGCTTCTGCTTTGAAAAGGCTCTTCTGTGAAGAAGGGAGAGTTGAATATAAGCCTGATACATAGGCCCATTACAATATGTTGCAGTCTGCCCAGCACAAGGTCGCAAGAGATTTCTAAGCCACATTGCTCTTATTTGCACTGAAAAAGCTTTTACAGCACCTGGATGGTGTAAAGAGGTTTTGCAGAGGGTGTTCACTGTCTCACCCTTGCCAGAGCAGTGTGACAGGGCCTGAGTGAACATGAAATCCAGGGCTCAAATCTGATTCTCCTTACTACTCAGGACTTGTCTTCGTAAAGTGTGGCCCAGTATTCAAGTCTTGCCTACATGTTAACTTTAATGCAATTGCATTGATACTTTTTAACATGACCTGGCTTGCCCATCAGGTACTATAGCCTATCATTCAAGTTAGCACAGCTGCTCACGTGTTCTATAGCCTAGATACAGGCTGGTGCCGCTTGACATCTGCTAGTCCTCCGAGAGCTTCCCACAATTCTTGCATTGCACCCAGCAGGTACAGACAAGTTCTCTCCTAATTTCCTGGGAAAGAATTCAAAGAGCAGCTCAATTTATGATAGCCTAAAGAACCCTGAGGTACATACCCAGCAGACTTCGTGCCAAATAAAAGTGAGTACAGTAGCAGCATGGACATAGTAATTCAAGTATAATTCTACAACACTGGCTCTCTCATCTAAACTAAGCTAAATTGAGAGGAGTAACTCATGGATTGCTAAACTGAGTTATCTTTTCAGGCAAGACAAATGCTAAGGCATTTTTATGTTGCTTGGAAGCATAAATTTCATTTAAATCTACTTTAAGGCCTGTTTGCAATGCCGGAGCAACGTAAAGGACCCTTGTATATGCGACTCCAGTCCTTTAGCACTGTACCAACAGCAGTTGCACTGTGCCATAGCAGTTATTTCACAAAGTAGGAGTCTGAAAAAGCTTCAAATGTCCGAGTGATTAGCAGGCTCAGGCAGACTGAGAAAAGGCAATGCCCCCAGCACCCTCTGCAGTAGTCTCATCAAGTTACTGAAGGGCAAAGGAAGGACCAAGCAAACCTTTCCCACTTGGCTAATCAATAGCTAATGTTTCACATTTTAGTGATTTGGTAGTGCCACTATAGAGAAATTGAAAGTAGTTTTGCAGCTGATCTTTCTGAGTGCTCTATCATCCACAAGCTTGCTTAGAGTGTCTGGAAAACTGCTGTGCCTCATTAAGACCCAGGACAGAGCAGCAAGCCAAATGTGAGCTTGTTTAAGGAGATCCCTCTAATGCTATCATGAGATATTAAAATATCATGGGGCTTATTACATCTTAGGTACATCCCTGGGGCTCAGACAATCGCTCCAACTCCCTTTCCCTCCCCCAAAATGATATCACCTACTCAGAACTGAGGTTGGCCTCTACTGCCTTTCTAGAAAGCAATATTTATAGACTTTTTTCCAAGTGGAATTTGGATCTCCAGCATGGCTTGAGCCAAGTCCCACAGCAGGAACAGGACTTTTACAAAAGAGTGTTTGTCTGCAGGCTGAGGGTAAGACTGAATGGGCAGCTCAAGGTGACATGCTGTGGTCACCAAATCAGGTCAGTGTCCAAATCAGGGAGCTCACCGACCATTTGGGGCTGGGGAGGGCTGGGCACTGGTGAGGGGAAGAGAAGTCTCACCTGCCTGGGCTGCAGCTGCCCTTGCTCAGTGTCAGCTCTCCCATGCCTGGGCTTCTTCAGACTGGAATCTGGTGCCACATTTGCTCCCCAATCCCCATACATACACACTGGGAGCAGGGCTATGGGAGCAAAGGTTCCCCAGGGGGCAAGGGAGCACCGTTCTGTTTACCCCACACACCCTCGGCCCCCAGAGACACTGTCTGACGTGGCGCTGTGCTGCCCTGATCCCATGGCTGGGCAGGGACAGTGCAGAGCTTCCCCTGTGCCGCAAAGACTTCTGGCAGGGGGAATCCTACTGCCCCCTCGTAGTCAGCACCTGGGGCAGGCCCTAATTACGCTTCTGGAGGTCACAACAACTTTCTGAGAATGTGTGTAAAGCATGATAGTTACACTCTGCCCAAATGCTGCAGGGATTCCTTCTGGAACCAAAGCTTCTCATTTAAGACACACGATTTCAAAGCTCACTTCACACGCTCAAACTTGACTTTAGAAGTATTATCAAAGAAAACAGTACTACTTGAAAGGAAGAGAAAAGACTCTAGTAGGCAACAGTATTAGGGTGATGTCATCAAAGCGAATGCTGCACATACATTCACTGGGGGGGACAAAAATGCAAGTAGCTGGGACTTTCATCAATACCAGCCTCCTCAGAGGAGTCACTAGGCATCAGGAAATAAACCTGAGAGCAGAGAGTGCAATTCTGCGGGCTGATGCAAGTTCAACATAAATCGATACAACTCCAGGGAAATGTTATCAGTGGCTTATGTTTATAATAAGAAACAAAAGCAGAAAACAAACTTTTTATGACAATTAATTCAATCTACATAAACCAAAGTTTTGCACCTAATAATGTTGTAGCTCCTGTAAAAAGCAGGTCTGAAGGAAATGGTAGGAATGAGGAAAAAATAATCACTGATTCCTTTTAAAAAAACAGAGCAAACCTCAAAAGATATTTCTCCAAACTGTTATAAAATATCAAAGGTTACAAATGATACTCAGACCAAGAGATATTTTTTGTAGATTTTTTTGAATTCAATAAAATGGAAGTCCTGCCACAACCTTAACTGTACTGCTGTGCTACAGTCTAAGAGTAATTAGCAGTACAAGCAGAGTTATTGGGTCAAGGAGTTATAGATATAGCTCTCCCACTCCCAGAAGCAACTGATTTCAATATTCAAACTACTCTAGAACTTAAATGTTTTGGGGAGATTGTCTTGAAAACTGCTTTCCCCACATCATGTTGGGGAAACACTGGGCTTGTCTACATTACAAAGTGGCTGCTACTGCTATAGTGTTGTTGGCAGAGGTATATTGGGATATTGGTAGAGCCCCCTGGTGAAAAGACAGTGTATGCTGGGAGAAGAGTTTTTTCTCCTGGCTGTAATGAAGCCAGAGCAGAGTCCTGGACCCAGCTGGTCACAATCAGAGGTTCCCTGAGGCTGTGGGAAAACAGGTGCCACCTGCAGCAAGCCCAGATCAGTGCCCTGGGTCCAGCTGGAAACTGCTAGTCCTACTTGTTCCTAACCTTCCTTGCTTCACTTCTCAGATCCCTGGCCCTGGATCTTGGCTCTGACTCCAAGTATACTCTAACACTGACTCTGGACTTTGATATACCCTGACTACAGCTCCGACTATGGAGTACCCTAACTTGACTCTGGCTTCTTATTCTGGTTCTTATTCCTGGCTCACCCTAACCTTGGTACTGGCTTCTGATTCATCCCAACTCCGGCTGTGGATTCCCAGCTTCCTGGGAACCTTGCCTGTGGACTTTGAGCACATACCAGGTGACCTTCTCTGACTGCCCAACGCTGACTTAGCTGTGCCACCTCTCCAAATGATAGAAATGAAGTTGGCAGAAACTCTCTTATGTTGGCACAGCTGCATCCAGGGGGTTTTGCTGGCCCGGCACAAAACTTCATAGCGTAGACCAGATCTTTGAAAGAGGGGGAAGGAGAATGTCCATTTAAATAAGTGGGTTGTTTCACATCTCAAAGCTATTGTGTTACCTGTATTCACCCCACAGAGGTGTTACTTCTTTGAGAACACACCCTTGAGATGAATGAACCTTTGTAGTTGTCATTGTGGAGCGCCCCTTTACCTCCACAAGCCAATACAATGGAGTGTGGAACTCCTCTCTACCCTCCCTTGCTCCTGCCCCAACTCATCTGTTACCAGTTTTCTTCTTTTCAGTGTGCTCTCCAACCTTAGAGGGCAAGGATGTGCTAGGAATGGAGCAGAACTGGTAACAGGGCAGCTGTATTCCTACAATGTCTCTTTACGCCCATCCACAGCTGATGCCAGGTCATGGCCTCTCACTATCACTACTACTAGAGGATTTGACAGCCCAAACACCTGGTTATACAGGATTAAGAGCGACCACCAGTGTCACGTGCCCCTCTAGAATATCAGATGTACCTGAAAAGTATACCTGTGAAACTCTGGAAATAGAGTTCCATTATACTGAACTTATGGAACATTGTCACAATTGTCAAAGCATTGTCATGATTTCAAAAACGCATGAGACAGTCACTTTAGAAAGTAAAGAACTTGGCATATGACTGGCATGCTACTTGGAAAACTTAGAGCATTAGTAACAAGATACAGTTTGTCTTCCATACAGTCTAATTCATTTATATAGGCAACATGTTTATAAGATGTCGGACACGAAGGGAAATTTTGATTGTCTAGTCCAGGGGCATCCAACTAACCCCAGGCTCCAAATACAATCTGGACTGCAGGGGCTCCTCTCAATCTGGAGTCACAAGGCCAGCAATACCTGCAGTGGAGCCACATTTGGGTAGCAGCTCAGGTCTGGGGGGAGCTGCTGCCGACAGCCATGTCCAGCAGGATCCAGGGACCCCAACTTCTGGTAGCCCATCAGACTACCGGCAGGCCAGACAGAATAGCTTGCAGCCATAGAATCACAGAATCATAGAAGTAGGGTCGGGAGGGACCTTGTAGATGTTCAAGTCCGACCCCCCACCTGGGCCGGAGAAAAGACTGGACTCAAATGAGTCCAGCCAGGTAGGCATCAAGCCTCTTCTTAAAGACCCCCAGGGTAGGAGCCAGCACCACTTCCCTAGGAAGTTGGTTCCAGCTCCTAGCTGCTCTAACTGTGAAGTAGTTCTTGCGGATGTCTAATCTAAACCTCCTCTCTAATAATTT
>NW_017728994.1:67743135-67744794 GCF_001723915.1 Gavialis gangeticus | reverse complement strand
CAATGCCACAGTTGCCTAGTTTTTTAATGAGGATGGGATGGGAGACGATGTCAAAGGCCTTGCTGAAGTCTAGAAAGACTACGTCCACGGCGACACCTGTATCCATTGCCTTTGTGACCTGAACATTGAGCCCAGGCATTTGACACCCTGCTCCGGTCTCTATGTATCATAGACCATTTGATTTCACCCAGTTTCTTCTCTAATGAGCCCAATATTTCATACCTGAGTAAAGCATAACTTATTTTGGTCTAGGGCATATTTGCTAGACAGGAATCCAGGCCAGATCTGAAGACATCAGTTCATCACTTCGTTTTACCATGTGCCTTATTTCTAATTTGAATATGTCTGATTTTAGTTTTCAGCTGCTAGTTCTTGATATTCATTTCTTTGCTAGATTGATGAGCTCTTTAGTACACAGTGTTTTCTCCCCATGGCAGTACTCATACACTGAATCAAGATGCCTCAATTTTCCTGTTGATATGCTAAACCAATGGAGCTTTAAAACCCTCTCGCCATAAGGTTCTCACGTCACGTTTATGATTCTCTTGTACATTCTCCCCTGCTTTTTAATAATGTGGACATCTGAACAGCATGCAGTGTTCCTGCACCAGTCTCACGAATGCTAGATGCAGAGGTTCGATTCTTTCTCTACTATACTACTCCTATTTATGCATTTAAGAATTGCTTCAGCCCTTTTTGTTCCAGAATTGGATGGGGGGGAGGGTGTCAAACTGAGGGTTTTTTTACCATTGTTCCCCAAATTCTTTTCAGTTGTTGCTTTCCAGTCCCCATTCGATAGGCATGGTCTGCATTTCTTGTTCCTGGGTGCATAATTTTGTGTTTGGCTGTACTGAAGCACGTTTTGCCTGAATGGGCTAACTTTCCTAACTGTGTACTCAGCTTGCTCTGTATGACTGCCTTGTCCCATTCATTATTCCCCCATCCTTGAGACTGCCAGAAAATTAATCACCAGTGGTTTTATATTTACTTCCAGTTCACAGATGATAGATTGAATAGCATTAGGCCTGTTTCTGATCCCCACTAGGAATGCTCCTGCATGGTGATACTTTCCCACATGGAGCTACTTTTGAGATTTTGAAGGCCTTCAAAAAATCTCCAGATGTTTCCATGATGATCATTTGTCATCACCAAAATCTTTAGGAAAGAAGTTTGCATTTCCATTTTATGCCACCTTGAATCCAGCTTTATAAAGCACAAGATCTGATTTTCTGCAAATTAACAATATTCTCTGATCAGTCCTACTGCTTCGATCAATCAGTTCTGAAAGCTTTTAGCAGATCATAGTCATGAGTCTCAAGGAGAAGGCCAAACTCAAGTCCACTGCAGGCTAAGAAACTGCATCGTGAAGAAAAAAATGCTGATCTCTTAGGCATACTTCTGTTGCAAAACCTAACAAAATATTGATTCAGCTTCCAAAAATGTAAAGAGGCTAAAACCCACACGCCTTGCAAATCTTCAAACCCACATAAGTTTAGCAGCAGCTGCCACCCACATGACCGCTGCTTGGTCTCTGTTAAAGAAGTCATTTTGAAACCTTCCTTGACGTTGATCTATAAAACCAGTAAAAACAAGGTGTAGGCAACCATATTGACATTTTAAAATAAAACCTCCTAAATTATCAAGAGAATGTGATGTGTG
>NW_017728994.1:67732668-67738135 GCF_001723915.1 Gavialis gangeticus | reverse complement strand
AAGTTTATCAGCAGCTGCCACCCACATGACCGCTGCTTGGTCTCTGTTAAAGAAGTCATTTTGAAACCTTCCTTGACGTTGATCTATAAAACCAGTAAAAACAAGGTGTAGGCAACCATATTGACATTTTAAAATAAAACCTCCTAAATTATCAAGAGAATGTGATGTGTGCTTTTAGGAATCTACTTTGAGGGCTCCAGTTTGTATTTCACTGGATTTTACACCCATGTGCTTTATTTCAAAGAATTTTTATACAGGGCAAAATCACAGCTAGGCTGATAGTAGCAGATGTTTTATTCATATTACAGAGAAGACACTTATTTTTACATTAAAGCTTTTTTGTCCCTTCCTCTTTCTTTTTGCTTCATTTTCCACTACCTTTCCTATGTGGAAAATGAACTCAATACTATTTAACTTCATGTGCAGTTATCAATATCGTGATGTTCAAGAATGATGGAACTATGTCAAGCTAGTTTCTCTTCCCAGAGATATAAAGTACAGATATGTTTTTAAATTTAAGGGCCTGAATTCCAGCAGGGGATCAACCAGGCCTGTAAAGACACTCAAGGTGTTCAGTTTTCAGATATTATTACTTGCAGTTGTTGTGGGCAGAAAGCTGCCAGATATCTATATATTGAATTTCAGGATATTTGCTTTGGTAACTTCTTGTTCAGTTGCCCTACTCCTCCTGTGTACTCTGTTTTGCCAGACTCCTAAGGTTCAAATTCTGTATGGAAAAATATCTAGGACTAGATATTTGGAAGAAGCACAGGGTACACAGGTTGATACAAGGTAGACTTCGTTCTTTAAGTCACTAATTCTAACTGAGGCCTGGTCACTAATGAACACGGGCTTCATGATTAAGGGCATTACCTACTAACATGAGAGAGAGTATGTGGAAGGACCAGTTCTCAAGTTCTCAGTAAACCCTAAAATCACTTTCATCGTGTTGTAAAACTCAATGGAAAGACCACTGAATAGGCCTGGCCTGAACTTCCTTTTCAGGCTTTTCATCTCAGACTTTAATCAAATGGTGGGGTTGTGTGAAGATACTCACTATAATGTCAGCATTACTATGCCATACTGTGATTACTGATTCTATGGAGACAGACTTCAGTCTTCAGGGCTGCCTATCTGGCACCCTTTATGCACACTAAGACCAAGGATTAATTACTATTACAAAAAATATGAACCAGACGGTGGTTTCTCTATGACAGTGGGGCCAACCGTTTTCGGCAGGCATGCCATAAATTGCCCCATACTGTCCTCAGGTGCCATTCCAACCCCCTTCCTCTGCCCAATCTACTGCTCTGCTTCCTGTTTGCAGGCCTGTGCTCCCTTCCTCATCTGCTGCTCTGCCTTCTTCTTCCTTCCTTGTGTTCTCTCCCCAATCTGCTGCTTTGCTTGCTGCTTCCTGCCCTGTCTCCCAATGTGCTACCTGTCCCCTCACCGATCTGCTGCATGACATAAACAGAGGCTGCCTGTGTGGCACCTGTGTCGCAGGTTGGTCATCCCTGCTCTGACAGTACTGAATTTGTACAAGTGTTAATACTTGGCTGTCCCACACAGAAAGAATATTTCATTTTTTCTTCATGGAAGTAGCAAACATCCGTGGAAAGCCACATTTATGTGAACATGCCTTCCCTCTGTTATATTTTCTACGTTCTCTGTAACTCATTAGGCAACACTTTATGTTCCCATCACAAACCGATGTAAGTAAAGAAGCAGCCATTGGGACAGGTTCCCAAACTGATCTTCACAAACTAACACTGCTGACTAGCAGACTTCATGGGAAAATTGGGACAAACCTCTCACTGGCTGCACGGGGCCCTGATTCTCATCACTATGTTCTCACCACTCCCAGATAAACAATATCAAATGTTCTTGTTTGAAATGGATACGTCATCCTTACTTTTCCCCATGTGCATAATGAAGCCAATCCAGGTCGTTCCTCAACCAACAGCTTCTAACATGAGCAGACCTCAAAATATCCTCACTATTATCAAGTTTGGGAAACCCTTATAAGCTCTTGTCTTACTTTACCCCATGATCTTCCAATTAACAATGGGGCTCAAACCAGTATGTTCCTCCAGGAACATATAATATTGTATCTGTTCCAGGCAGAATAAAGATCATACTATCTTGTTTCCCTGCTTCTGTCAAGATGGTGACAAAAGGCACAGGGCCAGATCCTATTCCACTTGTTAGATGCCTAAATAGACCCGTATCCTGCTTGCTTCACAAAAAACCACCATGTCTACTTTTGTTGTACACTATCTTTTTACCCTGAAGACTAAGCCACAAAAAGCAGTGCAGAGGAGGAGGACCCACTGATTTTTTGCAATACCATTTTTTTAGGAACTTGAACATAGAGGAACAGCATTGTGCTCAGGTGCATAATCCACTTTGGTGCCTAAAAGGGAGACTAGAACTCTTGGTTGTGTGAATGAATGAGAGTGGCAATGTTTGCTTGCCACCGGGTGAAAAGCAGGCATCAAACCAATTTACTGCGAGTAGTGAGGGGTGGCACCACATGACTGTATGGGAACTAAAGACAGTGAGTGAAGTCTATCAGGAATTCTATGCAGGAGAGAGGAACTCTATGCAGACTAGTGGCAGATGCCTGGCATTTACATTGTTATAATGTTTTCAAGCCAATCTGCTTGGATAAGAGAAGTAGGGGATGGGAAATAATATACCCCAAGCCAAGAGGGATTATATGCATGACAGAGACTCAGATGGTGGGCATCCCAGGGAGCCATAGCTGGCCTTTTAAATCCTATGCAAAAAGCAAGCAAACAAAAACCAGAAGTAAAAGGGAAAAAAGAAAAGCTGCTTGTTTAAAACAAAACTGCGTGGCTTCAAAGGGGCAACTTGGTCTCCCAAAAAATTGTCATGCCTCTTGATCTTAGATGAGTTAATCTAGGATATTCCCCCAGCACATTAAAATTCCAAAAGAAATGTACGGATAATTGTTTGAGGCTGTATAAACACTGGCCCTGAATGCCTGTCCCACTGAGTCCTGGCTCCAAGTTTCACTGAAGTTACTGGAAGGACTTCTGTGATTTCAAGAGCATTTAGATCCTACTCTTGTCACAGTCTAATCCTGAATTACGGCTAGTAAAGCCACTAGAATTTAAAGGGCGTGTCTACACGAGATGCTTTACTTGAGATCAGAGCTAATTACTATGCAGTAAGCATCACCGTCTACATGTGCAGACACTTACTGCACAGTAATCTGCTCTAATCGCAAGTAAATTTTCTACCTGTAAATATAAGTAGCAAATTTAGTCCCGATTACTTACTGCACAGTATGGCACAAGTAGATGACCGACCAGGAGCAAATGTGCTCCTAGTTAGCTAGGCAGGAGGGGGCAGGAGATTGCTGAGTAAACCCACCTCAGAGCATTTGCACATGTAGACACACCCAAAGCACACTTCACTGCTGCTATTAAGGTTTAGCACTTATGTAGCACTTTTCATCCAGGTTGGGCATCTTTACAGCTCCTTAAAACCAACTCTGACTGCATCAACTTCAACTGAATTTAACTTAGTAGCTTCTATGTCTGATGGAAACCTCCTTGATAGCAATTTTATACTCCATCACATATAGTTTCCAAACTAAGATTGGATAGGCTATCAGCACTAACCAAACAAACCAACCTAACCACACAAGCTATGTTCAGAGAATATGAAGGCCTGGCAATCCCACAGCAGGTAGGAATCCAAGACTGATCTGAAGTTTATAGACCAACTAAGTTAGAGATATATATATCTAGCACAAGCTTTCTTGAGCTGTAGCTCACTTCATCAGGTGTTGTGAAATGACATTCACTAACCAGTGTATAAAATGGAAAGAGTGATTTGAATATAAAGGTAGAAAGGGAGGGGGAGAAGGGAAGAAGACAAACAGGCTGGGAAATGCAAACAAGCAAGCAGGCAATAAATTAGGAGGAAAAAAGGGGTTACCAAAGCTAATCTAGTTAATGGGATAGGAATCCATAGTCCCTGTTTAAACCATACTTAACACAATCCAGCCTGTGGATGATTTCCTGTTCTGCAATTTCCCAAATCAGTTTTTAAAGTCTTGCTGCCTAAGAACAGCTATCCTGAGGTCAGTGATGGAGAGGCTAAAATGTTCTGCCACATCAGTACAGACCACATTATCAGTGGACCCAATAGCATGGATTATGACATCCAAGGTTTATTTACCTGCACCTCTACCAATGTCATATACGCTATCACCAGCTTACAATGCCTCCCTGCTATCTACAATGGACAGATGAGGCAAACTCTATGGGAAAAAATGAATGGACACTGATCTAACATCAACTCTAGAAAGACAATAAGGCCTGTGGCAGAACACGTATCTCATTATTTGGACTAGCTTTTGTAAACCAATAGAAACAAATCGGTCATTGCTTGTTTGTTAGCCTCTTCCACTGCCCCCTTCCCCCTCCTCTTCTACCTTTGTATTTAAATCTCTCTCTCCATTTTATACACTGGTTTGAGCACATCCTTTTGAAGCATCTGATGAAGTATGCTCCAGTTCATGAAAGCTTGTACTATGCATGCTAAGATCAAGGATCTTTAGGAAGGTTCAAGAAGGACAGGCAGGGGAGAAGAGGAGGAGAAGTTGCACTTTATGGAAAATATGATTGCTCAGAGCTCAAGTATGAAGCTGGAAATAGGCCTGTTGAGAGTCTCTGGGTTAGGGTCAGAGGGGACAGCAACAAGGGTGATGTTGTGGTGGGGGTCTGCTATAGACCACCAGACCAGGAGGAAGTGGTGGATGAGGCTTTCTTCAAACAGCTAGTAGAAGTTTCCTGATCACAGGCCCTGGTTCTCATGGGGGGTTTCAATCACCCTGACATCTGCTGGGAGGGCAATTCAGCAGTGCACAGGCAATCCAGGAAGTTTTTGGAGAGTACTGGGGACACCTTCATGGTACAAGTGTTGGAGTGGCCAACTAGGGGCCATGCTCTTCTTGACCTGTTGCTCACAAACAGGGAAGAATTGGTGGGGGATGTACTAGTGGATGGCAACTTAGGTAGCAGTGACCATGAGATAATTGAGTTCAGGATCCTGAAGAAAGGAAGGATGGAGAGCAGCAGAGAAAGGACCCTGGACTTCAGAAAAACAGACTTCGACTTTGACTCACTCAGGGAAGTCATGAGAGAAGTCCAGGAGAGCTGGCTCTACTTCAAAGAAGCCTTACTGAGAGTGCAGGAACAAACCATTCCAATGTGCAGGAAGACTAGCAAGTATGGCAGAAGACCAGCATGGCTTAGCAGGGAACTCTTCAGTAAACTAAATAAAAAGAAGGAAGCTTATAAGAAGTGGAAACTTGGATAAATAACTGGGGAAGAATACAAGAGCATTGCTCAGGCACACCAAAGTGCAACTGGAGTTGAGCTAGCAAGAGGTGTGAAGGGTAACAAGAAGGATTTCTACAAGTATGTCGGTA
>NW_017728994.1:67719236-67727668 GCF_001723915.1 Gavialis gangeticus | reverse complement strand
AAACAGACTTCGACTTTGACTCACTCAGGGAAGTCATGAGAGAAGTCCAGGAGAGCTGGCTCTACTTCAAAGAAGCCTTACTGAGAGTGCAGGAACAAACCATTCCAATGTGCAGGAAGACTAGCAAGTATGGCAGAAGACCAGCATGGCTTAGCAGGGAACTCTTCAGTAAACTAAATAAAAAGAAGGAAGCTTATAAGAAGTGGAAACTTGGATAAATAACTGGGGAAGAATACAAGAGCATTGCTCAGGCACACCAAAGTGCAACTGGAGTTGAGCTAGCAAGAGGTGTGAAGGGTAACAAGAAGGATTTCTACAAGTATGTCGGTAGCAAGAAGAGGATGAGGGAAAGTGTGGGTCCCTTACTGAATGAGGGAGGCAACCTTGTGACACAAGATGCAGAAAAGCCTGAGGTACTCAATTACTTTTTGCCTCCATCTTCACAGGCAAGGTCAGCTCCCAGACTACTGCACTAGGCAGCACAGTTTGGGGAGGAGGTGATCAGCCAACAGTGGTGAAAGAACGGATTGGGGACTACTTAGAAAAGCTGGATGTGTACAAGTCCATGGGGCTAGATGGGAATGCACCCAAGAGTGCTGAGGGAGTTGGCTGATGTGATTGCAGAGCCACTGGCCGGCATCTTTGAAAACTCATGGTGATCAGGAGAGGTCCTGGATGATTGGAAAAGGGAAACATAGAGACCATATTTAAGAAAGGGAAGAAGGAGGATCCAGGGAACTACAGACCAGTCAGCCTCACCTCAGTCCCTGGAAGAATCATGGAGAAGATCCTCAAGAAATCCAGTTCTAAGCATGTGGAGGAGAAACAGGTGATTAGGAACAGTCAGCATGGATTCACCAGGGGCAAGTCATGCCTGACCAATCTGATTGCCTTCTATGATGAGGTGACTGGCTCTATGGATGTGGGGAGATTTGTAGTAATCAATGGCTCAATGTCTAGTTGGCAGCCAGTATTAAGTGGAGTGTCCCAGGGGTTGGTCCTGGGGCTGGTTTTGTTCAATGTCTTCATAAACAATCTAGAAGTTGGCACAGAGTGCATCCTCAGCAAGTTTGTAGAAGACACCAAGCTGGGGGGGAATAGCAGATATGCTGGAGGGTAGGGCTAGGATTCAGAGTGATTTAGACAAATTGGAGGATTGGGCCAAAAGAAATCTCATGAGGTTTAACAAGGACAAGTGCAAAGTCCTGCACTTAGGACAGAGCAATCCCATGCACTGGTACAGGCTGGGGACTGACTGGCTGGGCAGCAGCTCTGGAGAAAAGGACTTAGGGGTTACAGTGGACAATATAATGAACATGACCCAGCAGTGTGCCCTTGTTGCCAAGAAGGCTAACGGCATACTGGGCTGCATTGGTAGGTGTGTTGCCAGTAGGTCAAGGGAAGTGATTATTTCCCTCTATTCAACACCGGTGAGGCTGCATCTGGAGTACTGTGTTCAGTTTTGGGGCCCCCACTAAAGCAAGGATGTGGACAAATTGGAGAGAATCCAGTGGAGGGCAACAAAAACAGTGAGAGGGTTGGGGGACATGACTTATGAGAAAAGACTGAAGAAACTGGGCTTATTAAGTTTAGAGGATAGAAGACTGAGGGGGGATTTAATAGCAGTCTTCAACTACCTGAATTGGGGTTCGAAAGAGGATGGAGCTAGATTGTTCAGAGTGGTGATACAAGACAGAACAAGGAGCAACAGTCTCAAGTTGCAGCAATGGAAGTTTAAGTGAGATATTAGGAAGAATTTTCTCACTAGGAGGGTAATAAAATACTAGAACAGGTTACCCAGAGAGGGTAGCTCCAACCTTGGAGGATTTTAAAATTCAGCTAGACAAAGCTTTGGCTGGGATGATCTAGTTAGGGACGGGCCTGCTTTGAGTAGGGGCTAAACTAAATGTGACCTCCTGAGGTCCCTTCCAACCCTTTCTTTCTTAAGTCAGGGGACGGGATGTGATGGGATGTGATGTGGCATGACATGATGGGACATGACTTATAAGGTGCAAATGTACCCTGGGCTTCTGCTTTATTTCAGATTAACATGACTAACTTTGTCTTTCAACCCCAAAGAAGCCAGATAATGCAAAAAAAATATAGAAATAAAACTGAAATGTTTTTCTCCCACATGTTTGTTCATAAGAATTATAACACAGGCTCTACTATATGTAAGGTCTCATGCTGCTTGGGAAGCTATGCAATGCTTTGGCCTGACTTCATTAGTTAAGAATAGGCTTCAAACAGAATTCCTGATTTTTTCACTTTTTTTGTGTTTTAATCAGATGCTTGAAGTTATGTGAATGTATTTACACTGGTTCAGCTCCCATCATTTCAGTTTACAATTCTAAAACTCATTTAATGGGATTCAAAGAGGAAAACCCTGGGGGAAGGATAACATGGAGCTGAGAGTCAGAAGGTGACTAGGCAAGTGCCTTCATTTGCAAATTAGGTTGTGTTTGAAGCTAGCCTTGAGGATTCACCATAACTAACAAGACTTAGGCCTCGCTGCATTCTTGAGTTCTGCCACCATAGTTATGTCTGCTCAGGGTGTGGGCAGACCTCCCCTACAGCTGATGCAGCTATGCCAGCAAAAACCCTTGGTGTGGGTAGAGCGTTGCCAGTGGAAAACTGTTGTCTGGGGAAGCTGGTGTAATGCTAGCAGCTGAAAACCTTCTCTGCTGGTAGAGCTGTGTCTACACACATGGCTCAGCCACAGTAATACTGACATCACTGCAGTCAGAGTAGGTGGGGATTATCATGTCAGCTGGTCATGGCAAATACCAGGGCTAGCCATGCTAATTTTACACTGGTGAAAATGATTATCTGGTAATGAAGATGAACCCTAACCAGTGCTAATACCAATAAGTGAGAAACTCACAGTTAGGTGAGAGGCTTCATACCAGCTATGAACTGACTGCCCAGAGGAGTTTTCCATCTATTGACTCCTCTGTGAAATCCTATGAAACATGAACTTTCACTTCTACCCAGGAGAAATTTACAATCTTTTCTCCAATGCCTGATGAAGGGTGTTTGTGCCTGAAAGCTTGCAATTAAAGATATTTTTTTTTTGCATCTAATAAAAGATATCACCTCTACTACAAGTCCTGATTGCCTTTTCCTCTAGACCAATATGGGTACAACCTGGATACCAAACCAATAAGTGAGCATTTGGGTTGGGGTACTATACAGCTAGATACGTTTCTTTTTACATGAAACAGAAGACTAATGTCCTAGTCATCAAAAATCCTGCAGCACCTTTCACAAGTGATGAGTCCAATTCCACAGCTATTATATGCTTGATCACCTTACCTCACTTCATAGATTTAATAGATTTTAGGGTCAGAAGGGACTTATTAGATCACTGAATCTGACTGCCTGCCCTGGGCAGGAAAGAGTGCTGGGGTCAGATGACCTCAGCCAGGTCCTTGTCCAATCTCCTCTTAAATACCTCCAAGGAAGCACCACCTCCCTCGGAAGCGTATTCCACATTTTGGCAACCTCTACTGTAAAGAATTTTTTCTTATGTCCAACCTAAATTTGCTCTTCTTCCATTTGTGACCATTGTTTCTAGTTACCCCGATGGGTGCCCTGGTAAACATTGTATCCCCTATTTCCTGCTGTCCCCCCAATGAGTTTGTAGATGGCTACAAGGTTACCTCTCAGCCTTCTCTTGCAGAGGCTGAAGAGATTCAGGTCCCTCAATCAGTCCTAATAGGGTTTTTCCTGTAGGCCTTTAACCAGAAGGGTGGCCCACCTCTGAACACTTTCCACATTATCTACATCCCACTTGAAGTGTGGCACCCAAAACTGGACGCAGTACTCCAGCTGCAGCCTGACCAATACCGCAGAGGGAAAGTATCACCTCTTTAGACCTGTTTGGGATGCACCTACTTATGCAAGAAAGAATGCAGTTTGCTTTACTTATTACTTCATCACATTGGCGACTCATGTTCACCTGGACTTTATTCTCATTTCATGTCCTACATAAAGCATAATGTTATTGAATGGTACTGAGCAGATGCTGTGTTCCACCTAGGAGATGACTTTATGTCAGTGATACATTCAACAATACTCATACCCAATCAAACCAAAAATCTTGCTGCAAGCCTAAGGGCTTGCAGATGCTAGTTGAATGCTCCCCAATGGATTACAGAAATGTCAATATTTGGGCATATAAGTCTACTGATAGTATATTCTCTAACACTGCTGATGATTTAAGTGGACCAGATGACTCAGTGGAATTGTAAATTTATTCATATACCACCATGGCTAAAGCATCAATTCAACTCCAGCATATAGCAATAGTGACCATCCCTCAGCTGTAGGTGATCTAATACTCAATGGGCATGTCTTCATGTGCACTTTACTGTGCATCAGACTAATTTAATGTGTAGTAAAGCATCACCGTCTACATGTGCACCGCAATTAGTGCACAGTAGATTAATTTAATCTGGCACAGGTTAGTCCTTTTGGACACGGGGTGTCTCTACATGTGCAATTAATGTGACTGAATATGCTCCAGCTCAATTTGAGCCAGGGTAAACTAATCCCAATGTCACCATCTACATGTGCATTTAAGCACAGTAATTTACTGCGCTGCTGGATACCACTTGTATCTGACAGGACTGTTTGGCAGTGCAGTATACTAGTCTGATGTGCCTTAATTGCCACGTACATGTAGACAGTGAAGTTTTACTGTGCAACAAATTAGTCTGCTGCGCAGTAAAGCGTCTTGTGTAGACATGCCCAGTGGTACTATCCTACATCGCAATAAATTACTACGCTTAATGCATGTGTAGACAACATTGGGATTAGTTTACTCTGGCTCAAATAGAACTGGTGTATATTCAGTCCCATTAATTGCATGTGTAGATGTGCTCAGTAGATATATAAACAATATCACAGAAACTGTTATAGAAGCTGATTTCTCATTCTGAGCAGTGCTCTGCATAGGTAATGGCTGATGTTCATGTGAAGGAGAAGCTGCATGGCTTCTGCCTTTGCTGTATCTCTTGCTTGGTTACAGTGAACATTTTGGTCATGGAAGCTATTCACCTAGCCCTTGTCAGAAGTCCTAAATTCCCTTTTTATTTTTGGAATAGATTTTTTTTAACTGTTTAAGAGAATAAGTGCACTCTGGAGTTCTGACCTAAGGACTCATTTGTCTTTACCCAGAGAACATTTTTTTGGCGAATTCACTAACTTGAAAATTGAGGGTTATAACGGAAATGCTGACAGACCTTAAACTACAGAGGCACTATAATGTTGAAGAGTATTTTCAACCCATGCAGGCTTAGGCGAATAAGATACTTGGGGTTGGTTAGAACCACAAGTAATTATGTGGTTTATATTCAGGGTTTTCTTTCATGGTATGCGTGCTTCTTGAGTATTGTTCCATTCAGTAAAAACTGGGAGTTTTATTTATGACTATGTCTAACCAGCTTTCTTCCCTGACTGGTTTTTTTTTCCATGTCTTCTATTTCCTGCTTCATGAATAAATCAATAAACACTGATGCAGGAAAAGAAACATGTTATTTTCATTCTAAACTTAATGTGCAGCTCAAGGCTAAACCCTACAAGCATGGGTGACATACTTTTGCTACTGTGCCTGGATAACTTGCGTGCTGATAATGATTAGACAGGTAGCAGCAGATGAAAAATAACAAAAGATGAACAAATTATACTAATAGTGTGTGTGTGTATGGACTCACCATGAATTTTCTGCTTTACAGTTACTGTTTCATATGTCTCTTCCTATTCCATGGTAAATGAAAGTTAACAGACAACTTACCTGTAATGAAGCAGGACTATGTTGCCACAATTTAGCTTCCACTTACAGAAGGATAGGAATGGACACAATAAACAGCGACTACATAATAGGTGATATATGGTAAGTCCCCCTCCCTCCCCTTTTAACTCTGTGTATGTTTATCTGTCCATACTCAGGTACTATTAGAGAGTAGGTGCTCATCTTCTATTGTCTTTGTCCACACCTCTGCCTCTTTCACCTACCTACTGCATCATGTTATAAATCTAGACAGTAAGATCTCAGGAATGGGGACTATCTTCTTATTACATGTCTGCACAGCACCTGGAGCTGTGGCCTTTGAAACAGTCCTAGGAACTGCTTCAATTTACACACTTAACCCTAGTAATAACTGGATGCATCTACAGGGGATGCAGAGCTACTTAATTAGCTCTGCAGTAAAGTCTCAATGTCTACACATGCAGCTCTATTAGGCTGCAGGAAACTAATTAACTCTGCAGCAGATTAGTAACTTGTAAATATAAGTACTGTCCTATGGCGGAGTTCTCTAGCGTGCAGGAACACATGTGGAGATGCTGATGGAGCTGGGCGCAAAGGTGCTTCAATGCAGGGGCTGCCTACTATCTAGCCCCACAATGTAGCACCCTCATGCCCCAGCCAGCCCCTCTACAGCACGCTGAGCTGGCTCAGAGCAGCCCTGAACTGGCAGGCTCGGGGACCCCTGACAGCCGGGGCTGCTCTGACCTGGCTCAACGTGCTGCAGGCCTTGGTGCGTGCATAAATGCAACGCCCAGGAACAATAAACTCTGGTTCAATATGTGCCAGAGTTTATTGCTTCACATTCATTTCACATGTAGATATGCCCACTGGTCCCTAAGATGGAACATGGCCTCCTCCTAAGAGAAAGGAAAGATCTTTTCTTACTTGTGTCACTGAAGTAACCATACAGGTTTGTGACCTTAGCTTAGAAAACTTCCAGAACACCATGGAAGGGAAAACCACTCACCTGGTAGAGTTGATAAGCCCCTTGATAGGTAACATTTTTATACCAGTCTCTACAGAGGGATTGGGGGGGGAGGAGGGGAGGAAAGAGGGAAGTGAAGCAGGGAACCCTAATTTGTTTTGGACTCCTGGGGTTAATTATAACATTTGGGATGTTCATATATCAGGATGGTAGGAACCCAGTAAGTAAAACCGAAGAAGAAATATATAAAACATTTACATACAGGATCTTCTTTATCAATCAGATACAACAAACCCCTGCTGACAACAGTCAATACCATCTGTACGGCCAATTTTTCTAATCAGTTCAAAGGATGAAACTCCCATTGACTACATGTTATGACCACACTTTCTGGGATGAAGAATAAAAATCTTTCACTGCAAACAGTTAGCCTGGGAACATGAAGTCAAACAGACCGACATTCTTACACTGTTGATACCTTTCCCACTGCCAAAACATTTATTTCATTTTTATTTTCCATTTCTCAGGTCATGCAGAATGGCAGGGCAAATAAGTAAAAGTTATTACAAGTAAAGCAACTTTCAAATTGGAAAGGTTGTAGAAACTCCCAGCGAAATTCTGCCCCCAGTTTCACTGGGGTAAATATGCAGGGACGCCATTAAGGCCAGTGGAAATACGCTGCTGTAAATCCAGAGTCAATAAGCTCAGAATATGAACCATTTTCTAAACCAATGGTTCTTAACCTTTTTAGACTTGAGGCACCCCTTGAACAATGCCGACTCTTAGTTTTCACTATTTTTTTGACTATGGAGAAATAATGAATAAGTGTTTTCTGTTGCAAAGAACTAATAGAGACCATGGCAAGTCAGAGTGTTTTTAACACTATGGATTCCTATTTAAGATCTCTGGGTTTATTTTGTGAATCATATTTGTATCTAGCAGTGCCAACATTGTTTGGCAGCCCACAGCATCTTTAAAAAAATCTCTAAACACCCCAGGGTGCTGTGGCACCCTGGCTGAGAATCACTCTTCTAAAAGAATGAATTAAAGACCCTGACAGCCAGTAACTCTGATCTGGAACTAAATAAGACCCGTTGTTTATTGCATTCAAGCTACATAATAAGAAATGACAAAGTTCTTGAACTTCCCACAGATACGGATAAAATAAACACCTCTGATATGAAACATAAACATCTCCTCCAGCTTTACTGACAGAGATACAAAGTGTCAGGTAATGGAAATCCCGAATCCAGTCTCTGATTAGCAATTAAGCACTTACAGTGGGGCAGGCCTCCAGGCAACAGTGACCTTCCCATTGATTCGCATAAAACTGTCTCACATAAATTAGCCAGGCCCATGATTTCAGTGCTTCAATATGCCCTTGACAAAGGGGTGCTTGCAGGGCTCTGTGTTGCAATTGGCTATATCTCCGCTTATCTGGAAATCTGGCAGAGTGCCAAATGACTACGGACCCTCTAAACTATCCCATTACTTAACCATATTATGCTATCAAAGCTGAGCTGCAGTATAGGCTGTGGCGGGTGCAGGGACCCCACCTCAGGAAAACAGCTCGGTATTCGTATCCCACTGCTATTTCCACCACGTGAGGCGGGCCGCCCACCTCACTGCGCCCGACCACCTGCCAGGCTCCGAATGCCTCCCTAGGGGTGCCTTATGTCTGGCCGACCCCTCTCC
>NW_017728994.1:67685004-67718452 GCF_001723915.1 Gavialis gangeticus | reverse complement strand
GTTTCCCCCCTCCCTCAGGAATGCAGTCAGCTCAAGTTCCCTAAAGAGACAGGCTGAGGGTGTGATCCCCTGTGTGCTGGGCCCATCCTAATTGAATGGTCACAGCACAGAGATTTAAATCACAGTGTCACAGGGCAGAGATTTCTGGGGAGAAACCAAGGTGGCTTTCTGCCACATAGGCTATAACCGATTGGCATCTTTTCTGTTCTTCTGTGGGGAATGGACTGTACTCTTGACCATGCAGTCCTCCTGGTTCATGTCATTTTTGCCCATGTATCTAAGACGGTGTGGATAACCCTTGGCTGGATTTCAGCGTACACTGAAGTGGTGTGAGCTACCTTGCACAAATGCATTCGGAGTACGGGTGTCTGCACAGGGGGTGTGTTATGCCGCTGTCAACGTGAAGAAGCTCCCAGACTTTAGTAATAATGGAACCAATGAAATTCTTCTGGATTTAGACCAGCATATCTGAGATCAGAAGCTGTTCCTCTGCCTTTAACTCACATACATAAATAGCACATGCATCCTGTTTTTCCCGCATAAAGAATGCGGACGCCTTTCAGCCCTTCAATTTCTTTGTATACCTTGGGCTTGTTTCCAATCTCTCTTAAATCAGGGTAAGTGCATTGACCTCCACAGATCCCGTTTTGACTGAGAGATCAAAATCGGACAATTTTGAACATGAAAGGTATTAAATAAAACCAAATATCTATTCATTCTACTGATCTATCACTGCGTGAAAACTGAAAGAATTTCAGCTTTGGTTCAAAAAGAACTATCACTTGTCCCATGCTGGGTGTATTGAATAAAGGGTTTGTAGACCTTTGAACATACTTGACACTGTTGAGGCTTTGTCTTCTCTCCACAAACATAAAAAGCTGCAATTGAAAGTCCAGATCCTTGGAGACAGCACTGTTGTTTTTTTTTTTTATCAGATGGTAATGATGAGTACATCATGAAATCATTTAATAGTTCTCATTAAATGCGTTGCTGGGGAGCGGGCTTGATTTATGAACAGTATGCCACGGTTATAAATAAGCTGCACTTTGCTTGTAACACAGCTGGTCAAGAAAATTAATGTTTTGTTTTCCATAACCTTTGTACTCTCCCTTCCTCTGCTACTATGGCAAAGCTCACGGCGTGTAACTTGATCATTCTCTGAAAGACAACATACGTCTGAATGCCTCTCATAAGCTTAACACAACAAGTGAAAGACAAGTTCCCAAAATGTACCATTGTGCCTTCCAACTTTCCTAATGACAGGAGGATGCTGGTCCTCCTCACACGTGAAGGCCTTTCCCCTTTTTAAAAACAGACTTACTGCCACACTGGCCTCTCCTATGCTTGTGCTGGAGTTGCTGCTACATAAGCGCCTACTGCTAAATTCAGTCCCAGTAAACACTGATATATTTGATATCGTCATACTTTGAAATATTTTTATAACTACAAAGTAAATCACTGATTTTTTATTCTTCTTTTTATTTTTTCTTCCAGGGAAACAGAGCAGAAGCCAGTCTGCACTGGTTCTAGTGTCCATCTTCGCCAATCAGGATAAAGGAAACAGGATACATTTATGGTACAGTACAATGTTCTGAAACACTTTTAATGTTTTTATTCATTATGGCGCCTAATCCTAAGCAAATACTTGCTCAGTTGTGCAATGTTTTTTCAACAGACTTTCTTCCTTGCACACAAGGTGTGCATTGTACATGTGATTTAGCAAGGGAGGGGGCGGGGAGGGGGATGTAACAGGCAGATAGGGGTGGGGCTCAGGAGAGAGTGGATTTAAATACAGATGAAGGCATCAGCTCTGGGATCATATGGCTCCCATCTGGAGTCCACAAGCACAATCATTTCCTAACCCATCCCTTGAAGTTTAAATAAGTACAATATTCTCCCTCACGTTGCAGCATAAATGGTTGTTCATTGCTGTCATGTACAGTTGCAGCAGCTGCCAGGTTCCATCCCAGAGGCAGCTGCATTTCAGTGATGGAAGAATGACATTAAATGGAAAGCTCATAAAATACTCTTGGATATTTGGGGATAAAAAGTATTATGCAAGCACTTTAATGAAGTAATTTTAAGTCAGATAACCTGTTTACTTACTTAATCATACTTCCTCTGCAAGGCAACTGAATACAAGTCTAATTTTCACTTTCTGTCCTAAATGACTGGATAGCACTGCTATGAGCCATTAGGCAACAGTGGAGGGGGCTGCATGTCAACAGTGTGGGAAGTGATTCCTATATCTGATTCTATTAATATTATTATTCTATTCAATAATGCATTTTAGCAGGCTTAAAAATAATACCATCTTTCACAGATGTTTGCAGAAAGAGGTATATGCTTAGAGGACAAAGAACTCCAAACAATATGCAAAACTGAAAAATACCAGACAGACCGCTTTAAACCTAGGTCCATGTGGGCAACAATATGAACAGTGTGGAAAAGAATAGATATTAGTTCACTATAAATAAGGTTTAAAAAGCATGGGTCCTAAAACTTACATTATTTTAAGCTGGCCTGGCAGCTCCATTTTAGAGGTCAGCCAGAGAGAAGAGGAAAGAGGCCTTGTGGGAAAGTGTGCAGCAATAGGGAAGGGAAGACAATACAATAACAATGGAGAAGGGTTGAGGAAGCAGACCTTACAGTCTATGTTGGAGAGGAAGGAAGGAAACCTTTCAAAATATGACAGCTATAAGTGCAGGAACCTCTCTAGAACATCACAGCCTTGAGGGAGAAATGAATGGCTCCCAGACACCAGGAAACAAGGAAAGCCCAAATCACACCAGCACTTGTGTCACCTTACTGAACAACACAACACTTGGAAGATGTTGGAAGGGGATAGTGGTTAGGTCCCTGGGGGAGAGCAGGAATCGGGGACTAAGTTGCCAGATCCCAGAGGAAATCCAGCATCAGAGTCCAAGTCACAGGCTGAGTCAATATTCGAGAGTCAGAATCAGGATCGAAGAACACCAGGAGTCAGAGCCAAATGTCAGAGACTGAGTTACCAGTTTCAAGGGGACTTTCCACAAAGCCATAACCCAGGAAGAGAGCTGAGTGTGGTCAGAAACTAGAAACCCAAGCATGGGGTCAGAGATGACCTTCAAAAGATGTGTTGACTGACCTGCAGTCTGCTGCTGCAGGTAGAAGTAAAGGGAGAAACTGCTTTCCGTCCAACAGCCAGTCCAGGGGCACCAACAGCGGCCAGCTGGATCATTAGTTAGGAAGGTGAGGATCTGCTTGGTTATCCTCCTCCTGGCTGTTCCTCAGACTACATCTGCAGAGGATGTCTAGGTGCTCCTACAAGAGGCTGGATTTCTACTGCAGGGGGCACTCTGCAGCTTTTCTCAGGCTCTGAGTGAGGTTCTTTTTTCCAATACTGAAACCTATCATTCTCAACAGAGTGGGTCTCTCGTTATTTTTCTAAGCATGTATAGTCTTCAAGATCACACACATCCAGCTCAGATATAGGGTCTAAATACCTGGGGAGACTTCATCAATTCACATCCATTTAGTGACCTTGAACCCTTTTCACTACCAACACATGCTAAAATTTAAAACAGTTGGCCAAATTGTTGATGGATGCAAAGCAGTGCAGCTGTCTTGATTTATCCTAGCTAAGGAGAAGGCTACAATAAGTTCTTTTCGGCATGCACTGTTTTTTCATCTTTGTTCGCACAGAAAAGTGGGCTGCTGGCCCCTACCTGAGGCTTCTGCACTAATAATAATAAGGTGCTGACTTATACCACCTTAGGGCAGGGAGCTACAGTGATTTACACCAGCTGAGGATCTGTCCCAAATCGTTTTATGTAGTTCACAAGACTTGGAGTACCTGCTTTCTAACGACTGAGGAACAGCTCAGTATTTTCAGTGGCTTAATATTTGAATCAAAACTGCTTGAAAACTATTTCCCATAAGGTAACATTATTATTGATGATATTTATGCTCCCTACAGTAATAATATTATTCAGTAAATGAGATACAACTGGAAACCTAGCAGTCACCCTGCCTTGATTAAAATGCATCAGTGGCAGGGATAACAAATGCATTTTGATCATGGGGATTTTTAAACCCGTGTGTGGTATGGGCAGCATCAGAAGATATATTTCCAGAACCTGGAAGAGAGGTGCCCAAGTTTTCTTTCTCCAAGGTTTCTAAAACAGGCCAACTCAGGCTATAAGTCAGAAGCTGTGTATTTTTGGAGAGATGAAAAACCCATCATCAGACGTGAACATATATGCCTGTTTTGTGCTGTCCCCAGTAACAAAGGGTGCCTATACACAAGCATCTAGTCTGCTCCAACATGCTGTAATTACAGTGTGTTCGTTCAGACTCACTTAATCGAGTCTGCTGGAGCATGGTAATTACTGTGCTCCAGCAGACTCCAGTGTCTCATGGACTTAAAAATGGCGGTGGAGGCACTTTAACAAAAGCTTGTTGAACGAGCTTTACTTAAAAGTGCCCCGCCGCCATTTTTAAGCACGTGGACGCTGATACATGAGATGCTCCAGGTGCTTTAATTACAGTAGTTCCCTCCCCACTCCTGCAGCATATGTATAAGCCCCCAAAGATCCTGCAATCAGGGTGCACCTGGCAATTCTGCAGATGATGCATTAGCTGGGATAGAATCTAGCTCACTTTCCAAGCAGGCATGAAATGGCTCAAAAGTACTACCATAAGCAAAATCTGGTGCTTGTTATTGAATTCAGTATATGTGACTGTGATGTGTTCTCCCCTCTGTCTTGTGTGCGACTCCAAGTGACAGGAGGGATTGTCAATGATTTGAGTGTAAATCCCATTGACTTTCTCACTTGCAATTGGCGTGGGTTCAACAAGCAAGAGAGATCCCATACTGTTGTTCACTAGGACCACATAATAAGAAGGTGCCAATTTTATGTTTCTGATGTTTTTTAACAGCACTTTGGGCCTGTATGTAGCATTGTAAAGCTGTTAATGAGGACCTGAGAGAACCTGTCCGATGCATGAACATTTTCAGATTTCAAATTCATTACAGTTTGAAGTCCTAAGTCAAACAGGAAGACCCAATTTCCATTTTGGATAGGTTATGAAGGTTCTCTTAGCAAACATATCTGGAGACCTGTATGGAGACCTATGGGGCTCTATATCCCCTATATGACATGCCATACAGGCAGCACCCACTCACTCTGTCACGTGCCTCCCTCCTGCACAGTACCACATGGAACTCCAGGTCCCCCTGAACTCCCAACCATGGGATCCCATGAGCTATGCTGCTCTATCCCACCCCCAGGGACGGAGCAGGATGCAGACACAGGAAGACGGAGAGGGAGCTCAGAGATTCCAGCAGCAGCATTAGGACATTGATGTGATGGGAGCAGCTGCCAGACTGGGAGCCCAGAGGTTGCAGGTTAACTCCTTGGAAGCCACATGCAACCCAAAGATCATTGGTTAGACAGCCCTGCCTCAAGCAACATTCAATCAGTCTATCACAAATCCTTCCCATCTCCATTTTACTACATCCAAATGGCTACAATCTGGCTATGGATAAATTTAGATTGTAAATGAGAAGACTTCTAACTTTCCAAGAGTGAAGCTTTGGAATGGCTGCTAGTTGGGCCCAAGAAGGATTTTTTTTCTCCTTCTGAATGCTACTGGCTTGTGGATTTATTTGTTTTTGCCTTGCTCTGAGGCACTGGGATACTGGCTATAGCTAACGCTCCACTGGTTTTTAACCAAGGCATGCTCATGCTCCTATCACTACTTGGAAAATCCAGAGTTTCTTGGTTATAGAGGGTCTTGCTTTTCCACACAGGATCATGCCAACTGGCAAGTTTGGGAACAGGAAGGAATTTTTTGCCTATTATAGTGGCATGGATTACAGGCATTTTGGCCTTTCTCTGCAAGTCAGGCATAGGCCTTTTTCTAGGATTTTCTGAGCATCTATTGACTAATTATTCCCGTGTTGCTGCAGGGTCATTGGCAGTGTTCTTGTCTCCTTTGCTTTTATCTTTGGCATGGTATATGTGGTGTTCTGGGTACTGATCCTTGGAGTTCTGGATAAGGGAGGAAGAGATCATTTTGGAGATTCCAGGGAACTGGACTTGATGGCTTAGCTATCACCCCTTCCAGTCCTAAGTTCTCCTGCTCTAGTGATCCTTTTTTGTTTCCTTTGTAGCTGAAACCTAAACACTTCATTTTAACTTGTGCTTAACTAACTATTCTTTGGCATGCCTATAACATAATGGATAGTAAAATCACCATATGAGATGATCTTTTCAGCTGTTAGTCATAACAGTGAAGAAGCAGAGGACAAAGTAATGTGAAAACCCACTACTAATGTGGAAGGGAATGTGGAAATGATTAATTTCTACTAAGACTAACATTTTTCTTAGTATAACTCTATAATTTAATAAGCTGTTTTGTTTATGTTACCATGATGGCAACATATTTGCATAACCATTTAGCTAGAAACACAAAAAAGAACAATCTCACCAACTCCCTTGAACATTACAGAATCATACAGAAAGGTGCTATTCTTTTATCTGTCTGAGAGTCCAGGCCCAAAGCCCCAATTCAGGCAACTGTTCCAGTAAGCATACATTGCAATGGCAAATTCTAAGTGTGTGCCTAGCAAACGAGAAATTTAGGATTTCACTGAGACAAACCCTGAAGTCACTGCTCAGTTGTTATTAAGGAATAGATCCCATTGAAGAAAAAGATGCTTTACTTGATTGGCTGCAGGTGTGTGGGTCTTGAGTGAACTTGCAAGAAAGAACTTCCGAATTCGACCCAGTGAACTCCTGGATTTCCACATCTTCAAGCATACTAATATTCTGCCATTGCAATACGCATCTTTGAGACACTGTGCATGACCACCCACTTTGTAAAGAAATCTCTCATCAATAAGCCCTTAATATCTCATATGATTTATTCACATTTCTGAATCCTTAGAGTCAAATGAATTAAGAGCACTGCTCTGTGTGTGGATCACATATTTTGGCATGCAAATATGACTGGTTTAAAAATCTAAATTTTGTCTTTAATTCAGAGAAAAAAGCAATACATTCTCTCCAGCAATATACCGAAATCAGTATTATAACATAGTAATGATAGACTGTACTGGAATTGTTATTGTCAGATAAGCAGAAATGTTATTCCCTTGTAAATAAGAATCGGAAAACACTGTAATCACTACAGAGATACACAAACATAGATATCCATAGTGCGTAAGTTATTAATTATGCACGACTGCTTCTTTCTATTTGCACAGATTGCACATTAAGATCTTTTCCCTTAAAATTATATATAAAATAGAGAGACAATTTATATCAATAGGACTTTTATTCTTGGTTTGTTGCCAGTGTAGTCAATGAAGTTATATCAGAGACAACTCCAACCCAATGATCCTAGTCTGTCTTTCTTGCTGGTTCTCATCTTTCTAAGTAAACTTCTGTTGTTGTTTCTTGGTATTTATTTATGTCAAAATGCATTCATATTGCTGCAATCATTAACTCTAGGATATCCACCAAGCTCTTCTGACTTCAGCTGACATGGATTTTCTAATCCACCTTTTCTTTAGTTCCAGTGATGAGACATTATATTTTCATATTACTTTAATTTGGTCCAGTGGACAGAGCGATCAATTGGGACTTAGGAGATCTGTGCTCTTCCTTGGCTGTTCCAGTGGCCTACTGGATAACATTACACAAATCATTTTACCTCCCTTTGCCTCACTTTCGTTATCTGTAAATTGCAAATGTATGGATGCAAAAAGCTAGGTATTATTAGAA
This sequence comes from Gavialis gangeticus, assembly GCF_001723915.1. Lineage (NCBI taxonomy): Eukaryota > Metazoa > Chordata > Crocodylia > Gavialidae > Gavialis > Gavialis gangeticus. The sequence goes on along the minus strand of NW_017728994.1, from coordinate 67,710,680 downwards.
GAGTAAGTATCAGTCTTATCATCTCACAGACCAACAACAATGCCTGCGATAGACTAAAACAAACCATCATCATCGGAAGACCAAGTCACTAGACAAAGGCTTCCTTCTCAATTCAATTTCTGCTCCTGTCATAGATATACTGATGATGTTGGTCAAGACACAATCTCTCTAGGCAAAACACTGGCACCCTTAAAGTCTGTATGAATTTTGCCACTGACTTCAGCAGGGTCAGGACTGTTCCCTCTGTCTCTCAGATCTTTGCCTGTAAAATAGGGATAATGACTTATTTAGTTCTCCTGGCCACTGATTTTTCAATTTTAAGTTCTTCATGCAGGGACTGTCTCTTATATCCAGGTCACAACTCAATTTTGGTTGGAGGCTACAGGAACTACTGCAGATCAAGGACATAATAATTTAAGGATTAGAAATTTGCTAATGAGTTTGACGGTAGGTTTACACTGCACACTGCAGCATAGTTTAAATATCTGAGCTAGCTTTAATTTAGCTTGCCTGCATACAAACAGAAGCACAGAGCCTGGTGTAGTAGACTAATTTACCCTGTTGAGAAGCTTAGATAGCAGTTTTACTGCTTCCAGTACCTGAGCTAATTTACTGTAAACTGTTACACTGCAGTGTGTGGTTTAGACGTGCTCACTCTTACTGAGTGAAACAATCATCCACGGAGTGCTCAGTACAAATACTACCTTTAGATAAGTCCATCTTACAGAAATTCTGTTTCCTGCTACCTGGGAAGAATTCCCTTGGACTCCACATGGGAACACTTCCCACACAGCTGAGAGCTCAATTTGGTTCTTTGTGTGTGTTTCCCACATAAGCAAAACAGGAAGGAAGAAACCTCTTATATAATCATCACCAAAATACTTCTGACTTTTTAACATTTTTGCCAAGACAAAAGTGATAAAACGGTAAGCTCTAAACTGCAGCTAATTCCATACCCACCATTTGATTTACCCCAGATCTGATAGGATTATATTCATTTGTATGTGCATCAGGGTTTGTCTTCTTCTGTCACAAAAACTCTATATTAAAAGTACATGAGAGGAGGGTGGAGCTGTCATCAAATTATCTCTAGGCCTTTGGGTAACAGCTGTATTGAGGACAGTGTAGTTCAGTGAATATGGCACTCAAAGCAGACAGCTGACCTGTGTTCTGCTTCCAGCTCTACTGATGATCACAGGACCTAGGACAAATCAGTGTCACCAAGTGTTAAATGGGTCAGCAATACCCATCTTGGTAAAGTGCTTAGGGATCTATGAATTAAAAGCACTAATTATATTGTCCATCTCAGACTAAAATAGACTTAGCCACTGGGCCATCATTTGTCTGTCCTATCATGACTTAGCAGCACTTAAAAACATAGCTATGAAGTGTCATGTTTGCTGCTAATGGGCATCCACTCTGTGCTCAGACAGACTATTTTGATCTTTTATTGCCCTTATAAATGAATTACAATGAATGGCTGCCTTGCAAAGGGTTAAAACTGTATTTTAACTTCAGCCAATATTCAAGCGTTACAAATCTTTTCAGTTCAAATAAATTATTCAGGAATTCCCCCCTCCATCAGCACCACTACCATCTGGGCTACATTTCTAACAGTCCTGTCTGCTGAACACTTTCTGTCATTATATCAGCCATACTAAGTCTGCAAGATGAGAATGAGGGGAGAATATGCACTGTGTACGCATGAAAGAAAAGCCTGCTTGCTCTTAATTGCTATGAAACATGTGTTGCCCAAGGCAGAGCGGAGATCAGTCGTGTCAATTATGTTACAAAAGAGCAGAGCAAACAGAAATAATGCACTGACTTTGGAAATAGATGTAGCCTCCTATTTATTTTCTATCAGAAACATTACCATGACTGACAACTAATTCACCTACTACCCTCCATCATTTTAGATCTCTTTCACTATAAATGAACCCACCCACTGACTCAGAAACCACTTAGGTCTGCAATTAGACGAGCTGTGGAAATGGGGCTTCTTTTAGAGTTGGTTATGAATAAATAACTGAACAATGAGGGGTCTCTCATATAAACTCTTAGGAATAAAGAGATAAGGCAAACCAATGTTCTAGCAGTCAGGCCCCAGGATGTAATAATAATATCCACTACTCTGCATACTAATTTGTGTATTTATTTGTCTGTCCAAACGACACACCAAATGCAGCAGAAAACAGCACAACCTGCTTCTCGGTAACTACAGGGATAGTGAAACTCACTTTAACATGAAGCAGAAACTCCTAAATCAGTTAAGTGCTTAGTAATATTTGAATCTCAAGGGAACCTCAAGGAATACAGGAAACCTCATGCTCAGAATAAACAAAGCAGCGTCCTGCTTACCCAGTATCTTGTCTGAGTGCTAGAAAATAACCATTCCTGACAAGCTATCTATACTGCTGGGGCTACTCCATGATGGTTGCTCCAGTCTGGTAGCTCAAAGTTTGTGTATCCCTTATATCTCCATCTTCCCACAGGAGATGGAACCAGAAGATCTGTGCAACAAATGATTCCTTGACCTCCTTCCACCTCTGCCCTGCCCCCTGCACTCTGTCACCATGAAAGATGCCCTGCAGACCTTTCAAATCTAGCCCACCCCCTTTCATGGATCCTGTAGCCAGAGATACCTCACTGTCCACAGAAGAGGGGTCACCTCCATGAGAGTGTCTTAACAGTGAGACCAAGTCACCCCAGAGAAATCTGAAGCCATCTGACTGTTCTGTTCTTGCTTTTGAACGAAAAATATGTGTTCTAGAGCATTTTCCACGCTAGGTAGGAAGGCAGCTTGACAGAACAAAGCTAAGTGTCTGATGAAAGTAATCCAGCCTGAAAAAAAAATAGAAGGCAGGAAAAATATGGAGAATGTGTGCAACAGAATCAGCAGCCAGCCTCAGAGCTCCTAGCAATGGGGAATACAAAGGTCTTCTCTTCCCCTCGGGTATGCCTGAGCTGAAGAGACAGCTGGGACCCAGTAGGTGTTACTCTATTAGAACAGCACAGACAGAATGAGGTTAGAGGCTAACAAAACTTCACATAAAGTATCTTGCATGTGGTCTACAGAATACATATAGCACAGAGAGGAGCAGTAGCATCTAAACACTTCTGACCTCATAGAGTCATAGAGAAGTAGGGCTGGAAGGGACCTCCAAGGTCATCGAGTCTGACACTGCGCCTCAGGTAGGATCATCCTTATCCAAACAATCCCATACAACCATAATCTAAATGCTACATAAGACTGCCCTCCATCCTGACACAACATAGACTTAACACCCTAACCTGCCACAGGTAAAGCAGGGGAGCAATGGTAGTCAATGTCCTGCTCCTATAAAATGTTGCTTAAGAGGTCCTGGGTAAAGGGCCACACCTCCTGCTATGGAGCAAGGCAAAAACCCTCACAGTCCATACCAATCTGACCATGGGGTCACATTCCTTCCTGACCCCATATATGCCAATTAGTCTGACCCTGAGTGGAGGGCCAAGACCCTCTAGCCAGGAACCTTCAGCTTGGTTCCTAGTGCGAGAACTGGCACACCCCAGCTGAAGTCCCCAGCCTTAGCTGCAGCAAACACCCAACGCCTCTGGGGAGGCTTAAAAAACCCTGATACATATAGCAGGAAAACAAAGGGGATGGGGGGGTGATAAACCAGCAAAGCCCAGAAGCAAGAGACATATCCATGGTAGAAAAAATGCCTAGATCATCCCCAGCCAGTGTCTGTCCAACCTCTTCTTGAACACCTCCAGTGATGGAGAGTCTACAGCTTCCTTGGGCAGTCTATTCCACTGCCTCTCACAATGAAGAATTTTTTCCAGCTATCCAATCTAAATTTACTCTGCTGCAACTTTAAGCCATTGGTCTGTGTCTTCCTTTCTGCAGCAAGAGAGAATAGGTGCTTTCCCTCTTCTTTATGGCAGCCTTTCCAGAATTTGAAGACTGCGATCATGTCTCCTCTTAAGCACCTTTTCTGCAAGCTGAACATGGCTAGCTCCTTCAGCTTCTCCTCATAGGACTTGCTTTCCAAACCCTCGATCATCTTTGCTGCTTGCTTCAGGACCCTCTCAAACCTCACCACATCCTTTTAAAAATGTGGAGCCTGGAACTGCACACAGTATGCCAGATGAGGCCTAACCAGTGCCAAAGAGAGAGGTACTATCAACTCCCATGTCTTGCACCTAATGCTTCTATTGATATAACCCGAAGCTGCTTTCATTGTTTGTGCAGCTGCATCACACTGCAGACTCATTAGTGAGCTTGTGGTCTACTAACACTCCCAAGTCCTTTTCCACAGAGCAACCATCCAGCCAGATGTCCTCCATTTTGTATTCGCATTTTTGATTATTCCTTCTGAGGTGGAGCACTTTGCATTTGTCCACATTGAACTTCACCCTGTTAGTTCTAGTCCAACTTTCCAATCTGTCAAAATCCTTCTGAATTGCGCTTGCATCCTCCAATGTGTTCACAATCCTTCTCAGTTTTGTGTCATCTGCAAATTTGCTCAAGAAGCTTTCTATGCCAGCATCCAAATTGTTAATAAGTACATTGAACAGCACTGGGCCCAGGACAGACTCCTGTGGGACTCCACATGAAACCTCCTGCCATTCTGACATGGACCCATTAGTAATTAGCCTTTGCTTACGGCTATTGAGCCAGTTATCTATCCACCTTGAAGTAGTTTTATCCATCCCACATTTCTCCAATTTGTTTACAAGAAGGTCATGCAGGACCTTGTCAAAAGTCTTGCTGAAGTCCAGATACACTATATCCAAAGCAGTCCTTTCATTCATCTAAGCAGATACTTTGTCAAAGGAGGAGATCAGGTTTGTTTGACGTGATTTGTTAGATTTGCTAGCTGCATGTGATCAGCCTTTCCTCCTCCAGATGCTTGCAAATGGCCTTCCTTAGGATATGCTCCAGTAACTTCCCACATATTGAGGTGAGGCTAACTGGTCAGTACTTCCCTGGGTTCTCCTTGCCTTTTTTAAAGAGGTGCACTATTTTGGCCCTTTTCCAATCCTCTGGTACCCAGCCCGCCTCCCATGATTTCATGAAGATTATGAATGATCATGAAGATCATTGCCAACAATTCCAAGATCTCCTCTGTTAGTTCCTTGAGGACCCTGGGATGAAGCTCATTTGGCTCTGCTGACTTGAATACGTTGTTTTTCTGTGAACTGGGCACCTATCTATAGGAAATGGACTCACCCCACCAAACCAAGTGATCAGCAAACAGGAAGAACATTTGGTCACAATCAAGGCAGGCCTATTGAGCACTCAGAGATAGGCATCTTGTGGGTCTTATCATGGATTTGAACTTGTGACTTAGTGCTGAAAATCCATTACATCCATTGTTTAGAGAAGGAGAAGGCAGCATTGTTGAGTACAGAGATGTCGTTAGCCATGTTAGTCTGAAGTCAAGTAGAAGGCAGCATTGCTGAGTTACAATCTGAACTCAATCACCTTTGACAAGACAATTCAATTTATGTGCCTTGGTTTCCACATCTATAAAATCAAAATAACCCTACTTACCTGTGGCTGACAGGGTTTAATATGTCACTATGATTTAGAGTGAAATTCATGTTAAGCTAGAATTATAGGAGACTTGTCTCCTTATGCTCAAATTCAGGGCAGCCAGTACATTGGCCACTTTGGTCAGGGCCAGGAGAGTTTAGAAAAAGACTTATTCCAACAGGAATCTGGAGTGGATAGGAAGGATACAAATATGGGCTGAATGTCAACTATTGTGTGGCCCCACCTTCGGACAGACATTTGGAGAAACAAAGGCAATGGGAGGAAAAACAGGAAGTCTGAGCCTGTTCATGTAAGGATGATGATTATAACAGTGACTGTCTTTCTTTCTAACATACAATGGGCATTTTAAGAGACTGCTACATGACTTTAGCAGGGACATCTCTATAAATGTATTTGTTTGGGCACCTGGGATTATGAAGAGTCTTTGCCAATGATACGTGTGTGAGAGTGTTGCTGGTGGTACTCAGGAAATGAAGAGAAGGGAGCAGTGAGGCCGGAGGTAACATGGGCTAGTTAGCATAGTACCATAGCATGGTCAGGAGACTTGGTTTCTATTGCTGACTCTGTCTCAGGCCTGCAAGTGATCTTGGGCAAATGGCTTCCCTGATCTGTTCCTCAGTTTTTCCATCTGCAAAACTGATACCCACCTTCTTTGAGACCAAGTGGTAGGAACTGCTATATAACTGCTAGGTATTATCATCATTACTACCATCACCACCACCACTTCTTGACAGAGGCAAGATGCTGTGTCACTGATATAAAGGACAAATGGTACATGTTCTAGAAATGTGACAGACAATTTAATTCACTGGAACAACAGGAGTTGTACCAACCTACCTGAATTTTTTGCTCAGGATCATTCCAGATATGAGTCACTGCAAGGGAAGACAGGATTCCCACTGCCTGTGAGACACCAGTAGCTAAAGAGAAAACCATACCTCCCTTTGGGCACTCAGTGTAGGCAGGCTGCAGTCACTGTGGGTAAAGGTAAGTGCATGTTATGAATCCCTCAAAAACTGTGTGTGAAACTTAACTGTTGAATGACTACCCGAATGACTTCAAATAACTTCAAATGTATGTAAAAAGGCAGGGACATGGAGCACCCTGCTAAAAACAAATCCATGAGTTGGCCTGAAAGTGTGTGTGTGCCTGAACACAAGTACCAATCTCATTCACAACTGTGGAAATGTCCGGTGGGACATGACAGATGTAAGATGCGCATATACATTTCTAAACAGGATGCGTGGACAGCCAGTTAGCCCTCAGCAAAAGTAGAAACAGAGACCACAGCTGGTATTATCCCATGGGCACGTTAAGACACTTAATTTATTAATGGGTGAAACTCACCCCTTCAGAAGCACACAGATCTAGATTTCAGCCTGCTGCTAGGAAAGATGTTTGAGATCCTTGCGTGAAAGACATTAGACCAATTATTATTAGTTATTAATATTATTCTTCTCTTACCATCCCCAGAGCCAACCAGCCTCCTCATAGCTGCTCTGTGAAAAAGGTAAAATACCAAACTTACAATCTCTTCAGGAAGTCCAGCAATATAAAAATGGTACCCTCTCCAGAAAAAGAAAGCTCAATACAACCTTTTGAAGAATGGCTTGGAAAGCAAAGGACACGTTGCTTACAAACAGCGTGTCTCACAAAAACTAGAAAGAACTACACAACACATGTGGACTCTTTCAGAAAGCTGTCCCCTGGATGTGCTTCATGGACACATGATGACTTTAACTGCTCAGTACTGAAGGGGGAAAAACCCCCTTATAACAGAGCTGCACCAAATGCAAGGGCCTTATAAATATTTAAAGCAGGACAAACTCAGAGCAATTTGCTTTGTTTGGAAACACCCTGGCAGTGTTCGCATTAAGAATGCATGGTGTGTAATGGGGAACATGTGTTCAGTGAGAATAATAAAACACCTGAGCTGGGATGTCAAGAGTGCTGATCAACCTCCTTCTCTCTGTAGCTTGGAAATTGCTTTATTGTTTATTACTTTGAGTGTTAGAACATGATAAAGCAGGTGGGACCAGTACGTTAGGATGTTTCACACCAGCCATCTGTCCCGAGAATGTGAGTATCAGGGGAAAAGGGTGTGAAGATCACCAACAGAGAGATGTGAGAATCACCACCAGCGAGACTGGAAAGATTCTTCAACATTAGTAAAAGAGGGGCCTGCTCTAAAGTCTACTGAAATCATCAGGAGGCTCTCCTTTGACTTCAGTGGCCTCCGCACTAAGCTCTTGTTTCCTCTCAAGCAAAAGGCCACTTGCAAGTTAGTTTTCTCAGTAATGTTCAGGCTCACACAATGCCATGCAGGACAAGAGAGGCTGTACAGAGTGGCTGGGAAAGCTCTGCTTTGGTCACAATATCCCAGGGATATAATTAGTCTTTTTTTTTTAATTGTGATTGGTTTGAGATGTTAAGCAAGGCAAAGATAGGCAGCTTATACAGGAGTCTGGCCTGGGGCTAGGCACAACTCAGTACTTCTCATCTCAACCAGATGCAAGAGAATGGTGTATCCATTCCGCCCTCCAACAGCTCTCCTGCATTATTTGAGTGGGATCACGTGGAGGACATTGAGCCAGCTTAGCGTTTTATTTTGATTTACAGGTACTAAATATGAAGACATATATTAAAAAGTGAGCATTGTGTCTCCAGTGATTTCTTCTAAATTTATGAGGCGAAACCTGGGGCATGTGCCATCTGCAAGCCTGAGAAAGAATTGATTCTAGTGTAGCTGCAAAGTTTTGAATGAGCTTTAAAATCAGTTATAGCTAAACTACTGTACACAGTACTGCTTTCTAAATGTGGCCTTTTTGATCATATGACTAGCAGCCTAATCTGTTTCAAATCTAACATTTATTGGTTGCTTATGCAGCTGGAAGTGTGGTCGTTTCCTAGGCTCACTGACTTACTTGGGCTGCACGAGATTCCAGTGCTCTGTAATCTGCCTAACAACAAATGGAAAGTGGGAATTTACTTTCTTTCAAAGCCCCACTTAAAAACAGGCAAACACCATTCCCCAGTTTGCCTCCTGTACTCTATACGCTATATTACTGCAACCTGGCAGTGTCTTACAGTCTGATGTATTTTTCCACAGGACTCTTCCATGCTGCTTCTGCGCTGGGCTCTGGCCCATCCTCAGGAAGGATAAGAACACAAGAGATACCATGCTGGGTCTGACCCCATCTAGTTCAGTATCCTGTATCCCTCAGCAGCCTCTAAGGGCAAGAGTATTTATACAGACTGATCTGTATAAATCCATCCCCTGCCCAGTGTAGCCAGCTTAGCACACAGTCCTGTGCATACAGCCCAGCATGACTTTCAGGTGCTCTACAGTGGCTATAGTTTCATAGATGTTTGGGGCTGGAAGGGACCTTACAGATCATTTGGTCCAGCTCCCCTGCACTTGGGCAGGAAAGACTGCTGGGGTCAGATGACCCTAGCAAGGTGGGCATCAAAATGCTTTGTGAAGATCACCAGAGTGGGTGACTGTACCACCTCTGCGGGAGGCCTGTTCCAAACCCTCGGCACTCGACTTGTAAAGAAGTTTGTCCTTATGTCCAGTCTGAAGCAATCAACTGTTATCTTATTTCTGAGATTTCTAGGGTGTATGGAGTGGGAGTAAGGGGGTAGGGCATGTTTCCCTAAGGGCCGTGAAGGACTTGCCTGTGGTCACATAGAGTGGCTGTGGCTGCACAAGGAGTCTCTGGAGTCCACTGCAGTGCCCTAAATACTAAACCATGCTGAGGCTGGGAAGTATTGTTCTCTCTCTGCATGCAGGAAAATGGAAAGTCCAGGGTGGTGCCACTTACGTGGACTCTTTATGGTACCGTGGCATTTCAAGCATGTGTCTAATCCACAAGCCTGGACTGTTCCAGCGTATGCAAGGGGTTAACACAACCCTGTAGTGCCCTCCTTGTTTACTTGCAAATTAGGGAGGTGAGTTGGCTGTGGAGGAGCTGATCAGTATCTTCCAGCTGCCAGGTTAATCAGAATAAATGAAGACCTGTTCATTTTGATCTTTGCCAACTACATTTGGTCACTGTATAAAAATATTTCTTCAATCTACAAATTAATTAATCTTGATATTGTCTAGCTCGACATCTGAACAAGAACATACATTTTTAATGGAATAATCTGGTTTTAACTAAAAGTTCTTTTGTGAGTAAGTGGCTCACAAAAGAATGAACCAGAACTGGATCCCTGAACTAGTTTAGGGCCGAGGCTCTGACCTTATGGCCACTCAGACTCAACTCTTAGAGTCAGGCACTTTGAGATTTCTCAGAAGTTGTTTTAGTGGGTTGGAAAAAGTTGTATTTGCTTAAAGCCAGGCTGAATTTCATGGGGAAAGTTTAATGAAAATCTGTTCAGCCACTTTTAAATTCCCATGTGTGAAAGCAAAATGCATTTCATATCCTGGAAACATATGATTTGTCTAGGGAGAGAACAGAAAGACTGATAAAGACTGTTTTCTCTACCCTGAAATTCAAGCTTTGCATTTACATGGCCCTCTGTGGGTTCATACAACAGTTTAAGTACAATAATGCCAGAGGGCTAAAACAGTTTCTCAAACTGTGGCAAAATTGCCAGAAGCAGAAGTAACACAATTTCAAGGGAAATTCTAATCCTCAGGCAATGTTTTGCTACTAATGAGGCAAATCCTGGATCTCTGTAGCACCCAGCACTCTCAGTGATCTCAGGAAGTATTTTAGCATTCCAGTACATACACACAAGGGGACACAATTGAAAACCACACACTATTTCATATGTCCCAAATCCTTATAACTACACATACTACACAGCCACAGAACTACTGAAAAGCACCCACTTCTAGAAGGGAGGTGGTAGCCAGCCATATAACATAACATAATGCAGTGAGTGGGGGTATGTGTGAGCACATGGAAATATTCCAACTTACATCATTCTGCCAGTCTTTGGGATCACAGCTCCAGGCCAAGCAGGGAAAGATACTGTAGAAATTAACATCTAGAGTGGAAAAACAGTAGTGAAGAGCCTAATTCCACTGCCTTCACCCACTCTGAGTAGTCCTTTATTCACATTAGTAAGAGTACGCAGGGTGGAAGAAGAGCTGTACTACATGAGGACAGCAGATGCATGGAGCTGGAATTTGGGCCATTCATAAAAGTCCAACCCTCTTGTTTTGAAAATTTCACTTCCAGTGCATAGGCACCAGGACTTCCCTGATGACAGACACGGGGGGACATTTCTTTCAAGCCCTCTCTGAAAACCCATTTGGCAGAGCCCCATCAGCCTGCTAAAATGTGCATGGTAAGAGCTGTTTTTAGGCTGTATCTATTTGGGGGAGTTTAAGACATCTGGATTCTCAATTAGCCTTGAGAATAAGCCCCCCACACATTACAAACACAAAGCTTAGACCTAAATAAAAGTTCAGGCTTGGACTGATTTTGGAAGACTGATGCATAGACATACTTGTCAGCTCCAGATCTTCCTGTATGTGGTTCTTCCTATATAGCAATTAGTGTCAGAGGGAGGAATGACTTCTGCAGCCCCTGGTCAGCACAGTGCCCTGTTCGCAAAGTCTCATCCCTATGCTAATGAGCTGGATTGACCTTTAAAAACCAAATCCTGGTCTCAGCAAGCAGCTAGGAGTCAACAGGCCAGGCTCTGGAGATCCGCCATCTGGGTGTGCAATGGGAAAAGCTCCTCCCTGCTGCTCCCTTCCCGCCTCCCCACCCAGTTGCTACTGGACCAAGGACTGAGCTCCTGTGCCTTCCTCATTGGGGGTTCAGCAGATGGAAGCTACCCGCCTTCCCTGCTATGTTCCCCTCCAGAATGCCTTGCCCTTGGCTACACTTAAATACCAGTACTTTTATTGATATTTCCCATCTGTGGAAAAATAAGCCAAAGTGCTACTGCAGACAGGGTTCAGGCAGCAGATGGCTTTTCTAGTTGTCGGGGCTGTCAAGCTCATCTCTAGGGCTGTCCCCTCTTCTCTGGCATGCTGGGAGCTGCAGCTGAAAACATTGGTAGGTGGGTGCAACAATGAGCAATTTTAGCAAAAGATGTCCAGGAGCTGGGGCATGTCTGACCTGTAAGCTTTATGACGGGGGGAAATAATCCTTGTTCTAGCTCCCTTCCTTTTGCAGGTCCAATCTGACCTCTAACTGAGCACCCTACATTACATATCCTGTCTGGATGAAAACATCCTTCATAGGCAAAGCTAGCTGAATATACAAGGTCTGCCTAGTATTCCTAGTTAATTCATGTAAGATTCCTATGGGAGCCTGCCCATGGCACCTTGTTTTACCTTATAACTGGGAAGTAACGCAAAAGAAAATCCTAGTGTCAACAAAGCAGGTTACAGTTTTCACATGTGATAGCAGGTTGAGGTAAAGACTGGAGGATGTGTGGAGTAGAAGCTAAGATGGCACCTTACAGACCAACTGATTCAAAGAGACATGAGCTTTTATAGGTAATAGCTTACTTTGTCAGATGCTATGAATGGACTGGCAGAAAGAAAAGATTTTACACTGGACAGGGGGAGAGGATGCTGGATGCTGATACCAGTAGCAGACTCAGATAGCTTTTCAGGCCAAGCAGTGTAGTATCAAAGTGAAGCAAAAAGACCAAATTACAAGTAAAATGTCTAAGAGATTCTATATAAGACTTTGCTCTCGTGTTCTTGGGTGGAAACTAGCTGACAACAGTTCTCCAACATTTCTGAATGGAACTGGATGCCTCAGGGGATTGGTAGTAGAATATTAAAATAACAGTAATACTTTGTACTCTTACAGCATCTTTCTTCCAAACATCGAGTGTTTACAAACAGTAGTGAACTAAACCCCTTGGCATTTCCATGGTTTAGCTATTAGGCAGTATTTCCATTCTGAGTCCCACGCATTAGCACCTATGCTTTAATGGGAAAGTGATGGACAAAGGAGTTAAGACCCAAGTTTTCCAATTTGAGTACCTAAAGTTAGCTAACTCACCTGCATGTTTTATTTGGTTTTCTAAAATCAAATTATATTCGGTCCCCTTCCAAACAGCTCACTGTGCTGCACTATGTTCCTACATTTGCTTTTTTCCTGCAAGAATAATACAAATATATTGTAGAAATTTGTTGAGCTGCATATGTACACACACACACTTTTTTTGATAATGGTAATACTGAATTAGTATTCCCCAGAAAACATCATTAAGGGTGGTACATAAAATATACACTTATTCCTGCATAATTAAAAAATGGCTCTGCAACTTTAATGTATGTTGCCCTTGATCATGTGGAAGCAAGAGAGAATAAAATCATTAGGAGCTACATTATTCGAGTAGCCTATTATCATAGTGTAATCTTATTAAGGAAAATTCATGTTGGTATAGCCTCTTATCTTCTTCACTTACAGATGAGCTATGTGGTGTATTTCTGAGTGCACACGGATAATGAAATTATAGTGAATTATGCAGTCTACATATAGAAAAAGGAGTATAATTCTGACCCTTTAAGGAGGGCTGTAGGTTTTTCATAAGGAAGGGAAATCATTACACTTCAGTTTCTGAGTATGAAAGAGCTACTAATGTTTATTTGTAGGCATGTGATTTTGGAAAATAAGCTGGCATCTTCACTGTAGAAAAGGAAAATCTATTGCTATGGAGCCACTAGATCTGTCACTGACATGCTGAATGACATTAGATATGGCGAGTTTCTGTGATATGGTTATGCATTTTAACAACTTAGTGGCATTCTACCATACCTGTCACCTCATTGCATTTCTTTTATGCTCCATTTGAAGGTGTCTTTATCAATCAGTTTTAACCACTGTATTTAGCTGATCATGAAAGAGTGGCCAATAGGCTGCAACAGTCAAATCAAGGGTCCTTTGGGCCAGCATTGCTATAGCAAACCAACTGCTATGGCCCACAGCACACAAGGTAGTGATGTGGCTAGCATCACATCCAGCTACCTTTCACTCCCAAGTCTGAATGACCCATTTGAGGCTGGGTCAGTTGGTGGAAGCCTTCAACACAAGTCTTGGACAGGGCTTGACCAGCTCCGGAGTCAAAGAAGCCTGGTCTCAACTCTTCCATTATGTGCTGTGAAGGCCTGTTTAAAGGATATTCATGCAATTATGCATTTTTGTAAGTGTTAATTATGGTGGACTTACTTAGCTAACGACTGATGGATAATTTGATTATATTAGGTTTATAAGTGTAATGAACTTAACTGAAGTATGGATTACTATCATGTTCTAATTAAAATAAAAACACATAACTTAATGTATTAAGTCAGAGGAAGATTTAATAGTTGTTTAGGGTCAGACTGTTAAGATATATTAATGTGTTTTCTAAAGCCTCCAGCCTTTAATTGATATTTTTTCTCCAAGTGGAAATGATGTTATTTTAAATGGGAAAGGCAGATAAGATTTCCTTGTACTCTCAGAAAATATCTGGAATGTGTTTTTGGACTGTAACTCTCATGCCAGACCCCTATGACCTTGATTTATGAGCTCTAACTTCCTTGATTTCCTCAAAATACAGCAGCTTGCTGAAAACATGAGGAATGCTAATATTCCTGAATCAACTAATGCAATGATTAAAAACGCATTTTTGCATAGCACTGAAATAGGAGCAGTACTGTTTGCTGCCCTAGTGTCACTTTGCTTCTATGCAGCATAGGGTAGAAAAGTCATCATTATCCTGCACTGTATTTAGATTGTGATATAGAGCTTATACCATGTATTCTTCCCACTAACCATGGCTGGAAAGTATTTAGCTTTTGACACACGTGGGTAGCATTTATGTAAAGCTCTGATCAGAAAAGTCAAGCGCTGATCAGATGAGGACAGAGCCAGAATTGCAGGGGTATTGGAGCTCAGATTTGAGGTACATTAGCAAAGCAGTAAGGGTGTGCAGCTGTTGCTTGCACAGTGCATAACTAGCCAGTTCTAGCAGACCTTGCAGAACTAAGAGGAAGTGACTTAGTCTAATCAAACTTTTTAAAGCCAAATTAACGTTGTTGGAATTAACCATCTGGAGGCTGGATGCAGGACATTCTCACTGGCAGGGACAAAGCTCTGGAATTGGTCTCTTCATATGACAGCACCATTTCTGCACATCTTTAAGGCACAGTACAAGATCAATCTTCTTTCTCTGGCTTCTTCTCAGGGCAAGTAAGGGGTGTGTCACCGGTGAAGTCTCCATTCCAGTTTTGAACAAAAGCTACACACTTGAAAAACAAAAGTTGCCTTCCCGGAGCCTCTCTGTTTAATAAAAAGCCATTTTCACAAAAACATTAAACCTGAGCATTAACCTTCTTTTCTGGCTTGAGTACGTGTACAGCTTCTCCCTTAAAAATCAATCTGTTGCAAAACCAAAAGCCACCTTTCCTGAGATAAGAATACTTCCACCTTGATATATACTCATCTCTACCCCTGTGAATGAGCAATAATGAAGTTTCAGGTCCCTGCAGGCTGACAGAGTAGGAAGACAATTGGAATACCAGTATCTAGATACCCTGGTACAAAACGGCTGGTACATGCTATACTTAAGTCTGAGGCTGTTTTCAATTCAGAAAAGCCATAGCTCTTGTTTTCTGTTTTATTTGTACCCAGAGGGGTTGTACTGGGGAAGCACTTAAACATGTGAAATATATATTCAATGAAAATGCCTGTGAATGCTCAGTTTGAAGAAGGAACTAACAGCAGCTTCCCCTTGAAAGACAAAAATATTGCAGCAAAGAGAAGACTAGAAGGGTACAACTCCCTTCCTGCCCTTTTACCAACCAGCACCGCTCTTTATTGTGAGAATGTGGGTAGATCGCTCTGTGGTAGGAATGAATGTTCAAAGAGATATTTGGTGGGTTAGGAAAAAGCATGAGTTCAGGAAGAGCTGTGGTTATGATCAGAGGTGTCACAAAAGCCACTAAACTAGCAGAGGAGATGACACATTAGAGCAGCCTGAAGTAAAGGCTTCCTGTCATAAAAATATTAATCTCTGGGCGCATTACAGCCCTTCTTGAAACAAACCAAGTGGCTGCAGTGTGCACAACAGTAGCATGGACAGCACTTAAACCAGTCCACAGGACACTGCTGGTAAGTTCAAGTTTCTCCATAAAGCCTGGCCATTGAATTGATCCATTTTCTGTTATTCAATACCACGTGCACACATTTTCTGTTATTCAATACCACATCCCCTCTCCTAGACATTTCCTTAAGAGAAGGTTTTAGCTTCCTTAATAGAAGGTTTTAACTTCTTATTTTTAACCAGCTTTTTATTTTTAAACACTGAGTGAGCCTTGTATTTTCAGTACTGCAGCTAAGCACAGTATTCATTGCCCGAATTACACACTCAGCATTTCTTCCTCCCACGTCACAAATGGGCCTCCAAAAGGGCTGACATTCAAGTTACTTACAACCAGAGTGCTCGATGTGTGGATGTAAATGGATATCGTTCTCTTGTATTTTTGTAACATGCAACATGAACTTGTTGCAACAAGTCTGACATGGCAAATGATTCTATCCTCAGTGATGCCCATTAGTGCACCTGTATGTTTTTCCTTTAAGTGTGATCCATCAGCTTACTAGCATTTAGCTCTCAGAAAGAAACTTCAGTCCCCTCTTTTTACCCAAATGCCATATAAATAAGAAAGCCAGGGGTCACCACCACCTTCCACTCTTCGCAGCTTGTCACTGTCATTATTCCATCCTAGTTAAGTCCCTGCCATGATACTATTATGAAAACATAAAACACATTTGTGGTTTACTTAGTCATAGGATAACCTCATTCTAGGGAGTCTTGTTACTTTGGGGGAAGTTGTCCTTATTAAAGTCAATCTCATTAGAAAGATTTTGAGAAGTGGCCATTTGACTCACCTTTGCTTCATACTTCATTTCTTGGATGCTGCATACCCAACTAAAAGGAACATATAATTCTGGGGAGTGGGACACTGATGATGAAATCTCATATTGGATTTCAGGCCCAGCTGCATTCCTATCAGATGGTCAAGAGACAGGAGAAGAGAACATACTATAGGGTTGCATAGGATTTGCATAGGATATACTGGTACTGAAGAAGATAGAGCCTGGTACCAAAGGAACCAAGATAAAGTAGCCATTCCCAGACAAATAATGAGGTAGGCAGATTCAATGAGAAATAAGGATCAAGTTAAAGAGGATTATGCCTCAATCACATACAGCAACAAAAATAGTTGCATGTCAATCAGAACTTAGGCTCTGGGATAATAATCAAAAGGAATTTAAAATCTCCCTACCACACATCAGTTAGGAAAGCAAACTTACTAACGTGGCTGCTGCACTAGAGAAGAACAATGCAACTCAGAGGCAATAGGTGTGAGATTGCCCTTTGATGAAAGTGTATGCATTTAGGTGTCATACTAGCGTACGTCTAGGAAAGAATGCAGAGAAACAAAAAGTACAGATGACAGGAGCAAGACTGGGATGGGCGTCAGGGTATAATTAGATGGACAGGATGGGTAAACTAGTTTTGTATGCATTAAAATGAGGAATGGGAGGAGAAATATGGATGAAAGTTAGAAACCAGTGTTTGCTCTACCTCATATTTAAATAAGAACACACCAGAGAGTTTAAACTAAGAGGATGTGCCAAGCTTTGTTACCCAGAACTAGAGATTGCTGGCAGCGGAGTCAGCCAAAGAACCACCCAGAGAAGCAACCACACACCCAAATGCTACAAGGAGAAAATATTTGCAGACATGTCTGTCCTTCATACCCTGAGCAGGGCGCCTGTCACTGAATTCACATTCAGAGAAAGCAGACACACACATCAAGGTAGTACCATGCATACAAAAAGGAAGGCAGTGCTAGCTTTATAAGGGAACTATGTTCTCCATCTTTCTTTTGTGCTTGGTTAATTTACCTCCCAGATATGCAAGAGGCCTCAGATAGGTACTAGCCTGTATATATTACACGCATCTCACCAACTTGATGCTGAATGGCAATTGGAAAGTAAGCAGATACCCTATCGCCAGAGCATGAAGGAGCAAAAAAATTTGCATAAAAATGACAGGATTTAATGAGAAAAAATGGAAGCTATACATTCTTAAAAAAATCCACAGATTTCGTTCCTGCAGGTCCCATAGACTAAATCCCCTTAGCAATAGGATTTACATGTTGAGATGAGGAGAGGTGAACCAGTGTTAAAGGAAAGATAACACACATGCTACTTTGTTGGCCTCAGTTCATTTTCATGCAATTGTGTTTTTAGATAAAGAAGCGGTTTTCTTATGAGAACAGTAATAGAAGATATACAAAAGTGCCATCAATATATTGCCCTTTTGGCTAAATCTGCAGCCTTTGTGACATGTGCAGGCTGGCGGTGACAATGTGGGTTCAGTAGTTCTCCTGCTGCAAGACTTATTTTCTGGGACTTTTCCTGGAGTAGCCGAGTGAGAGCTGCCGGGCGGTTTGACTATGGGACACTATTATTCAGAATGGGGTTCTTAATGGCTAACTGGGTTTTGTGTCAAAGTGGAGAATCTAGCAGGGGACAGACAGGTTTATTTTGCATCAAGGTTATTTTAGTGAATTCTTTGTAGTTTCAGTATTGCAAAACCTGTAATCTCCAGTTCAACAGATGAGACCTTTTCAACAAACCATGTAGGCACACACTTAACTTGAGGCACATACTTACAGGCCCTTAAAATTAAGCATGTACTTATCTGCTGTGATGAATAAAGAAAAACGAAACACACAATGCACTTAGCTGAACTGGGGCCAAAGAGAATGGACAGCTGATTTTAACCACTGGCTTAGTAAAAAAAGGGAAATAAACCTAAAGAAAATACATATATATTCCTACTAAATTCATTCACGTACATACATAAACCAAAAAAAGCAACTAATTTAACTCTTAAAACACACAACAAGCTTATCTTCGGCAATAGTGGCAGGTGGCTCTATTTCTGAAACCAGTTACTTTGTGTTTTTCTTTATTAGAAAAAAGTGATTAAATATGACATTTTAAAGATTATTTGAGGCTAAGCTAACTAGAGTAATCCCAGCCCTACTCTACCATTACAACAAACCTCCTGACATTCTGCAACACATGCAAGCAGCTGAAACACAAAGATAATCTCTTCCCTAGGATGGAGCTGTGAGATATCCTTGTCCTTAGGTGTCCCTGCTGTTCTGATGGTTACTGATGCTCAGTGAACTCGAAGCACACAGTCATGAATGGCATAGCTCATGCAAGAGTCTCTGCATATCCTTACATTGATTTCACTGGCACAATTATTATAAAACCTTCCATGCTGCTCTCTGCACATTCTGAAATGTAAATCATGTTGCTAGATTCTGGGTAGAAAGTAGCATTGTGCTGCCAACATCTCTGCCGCATGTGGTTTTCCTTATTTCATATCACACTATGGTACCTCAGCATGGCCATGAGGACAGGTGACATGCTGAGTTCATTGAAAACCAAGCAAGTTGAAAGATTCAAGGATTATGCCTGACCTCACTGCAGCCAATGACCAAACTCCTCCAAAATACAAGGGGAGACAGACTGATACCACTGAAATTACTGGATAGTAGCATGACCACTATTGTGAGCCTAAAGCCTCTTTTCTAGGCCACAAGCATAAAAATAAGCCCATCTGGCTCTTCTGTTAGTATGCCCACATGCTGTAGCCTTGTTAGCATAAGTTTATTTAGTAATAACAGCTGAAACCAGACAGGGTAACTTCAAATACAACTACTAGAGTGTGGTACCTCCATGGCTTATGAGAAAAATAGTGTGTGGAGGGGAGGTATTTTAGCATTTCCCATTTGATTGGTTTGAAGGAGCTCTGGGATTAAGTTTCCAGTACCATGTCAAGTGATGAAGAGATGTTTTCCCCAAGGTCTTTGAAAACTAAAATATAAGATTTTGTTGCATTACTATAAATGGTGACATGCACAGTCCGGGAAAGATTATTTATTTACTCATTCCTCAGCATATGCTGAGCCAAATTTTGCTTGTTTTATTCAAAAATGGAACTGCCTGTAAGAGAAAAGCCAGCAGGTTTTGGCCCTTCCAGTATAAATCCTCTGGTATTGCAGGGCGTATCAGTCTACTGTGAAAATAAACACTCTTGAAACCAGCTCTGCCCTGGAGTTGTGTCTGCATTGGAGAATTTACCAATAAAAGGTCAGGAATCTTATCAACGAAAGATTGACTAAACTTGGGCTGATGAATCAGCTGGTTTGCAGAATTGTGAAAAACACTTCTCCACTCCCTCTTGGCAAAGAGTAGACGTAGCAGCTTCAAAATTGTAAGTCAAATCTTTAAATGTCACACTAAACTGCCACAAAAGAGAGAGAGTTTAGATTTCTCTCTTACCTTCAGTTCTAACACTTCCTTCACTTTGTCAGCTCTTGGATCTAAGGAAACCCTCAGAGCGGCATCACATTCACTTCTTTATGATAGATTTTCCTATGGGGTATTTTCTATAGCTGTTTAAATTCATTCATTCACTTGCACTTCCTCCATGCCCAGTACCTAACACCCAACACCTGCTCCTGCTCCTGCTCCCACAGAAGAGACATAAAAGGGTGAATTCTGAGCATTAGCAAAGTGAATGGTAGGTTCATCATTTGCTGGAAAGCAAAGAGTAACAGTGATGACTAAAGAAATGCACATTGCTATAACTGTGAGCCTGTTTGAAGCATCCATTTCATCCTAACATTTAGGGCCAAATATAACCATGGTGAAAGTGAGTGCATCATTGAAGGCAATGAAGTTGCACCTACTTACATCAGGGGTTGAATTTAGTCCCTGGACTCCATCTGCTAATATAAATCTTTTCCCCTTTCTCCTCTCAATCTCCACCCCAGCTGTTTTGAGAGCGTCACTAATTTGCTCTTCCTGGAAGATCTCTTTTCCCAACCCTGCTTTCTATCAGGATGAAGCTGCTTTCTATCAGGATGAAGCTGACTGATGAGAAACAAGTCTAGAGGTTAGTACTGTAATTACTCCCAGAGAGTCCTGCCCTGGATTGGTATCACACTGCTACTCTCTCTACAGTGTCTATGAGATCCCTGAAGACAGAAAGAGTTACTGGCAAAGGCCTATTTAGAGCAAAAGGATGACTTCTGGTACAACAATCTGAGCACTACGTGTGAATATTCTCTGGCCTAACTAAACATCCTGACTGTCATCTTGAAATCCTGAAGGGGTTTTAACCCTACTTCCAAATCTAAACTCTTAAGCAAATGCATTCTGCTTACTTGGGTTTGTATCCAAACCCCAGTAAAGCTCCATGTCATCTGTATTCCTCTTACTGCACTTGTTATCTCCACACCTCTAAGGGCACAATCACATAACTGCAAATAACATTTTCCTTTTGACTGAAAAGTTTACTGAGTATGGATCCTAGCAGAACTGTCTGAGGGAGGGCAGACCTTTAATCCCCTTTCCCCTAGCATCGGTAGCTGTAGGTTTGTATCATCTTTCAAACTCACTGCTGGAAAGATGTCAAGAACTATTTTGTTTTGCTTCTTGCGGACAGTTTGGCAAGACTTTGGGAATGCTGAGTTAAGTGGAAGCCCCTGTGTGTTGGCTGTATACTGTAGAAGCCAATCACTTGGATATCTCCAAATCAGCTCGGTCAAATCTATGCCCACTAGACCTTTCTGGAACATACATAATATACTTTTTGATTGTTTTTTTATTTCCGTCACGAAACTAACCATTTTCACTTGGTAAAAAGCTGCAACAATGCAGAGTCACTCTTCACGTGTTGCTTACAAAAATCTTCTGACCCACAGTACTAGAATGAGTCAAAATGTATGGGAGAAACTTTCCTGAACAATTTTCTTGAAACTCCTTCCATCTCTCTGCTTTTATTCTTGCAATATTTAAAAGACTGTTCAAAATTACATTTTAATGGGTTTTTAAAACTTACCAGCTCTGGAGCTCATCAAAATGAAAGAGGTAAACATATGTTGAAAATGTCACTGAGATGTTAAAATTGGAAATATTGTGGCGAGTTCTACTCCTATCATTGGCACTCCTAGTATAAAGCGAAGTCTTTTAAACAGATGTTAACTTTCGAAGCCTGTGCGCACCTTTCACTGTAAAAGAAGCAGAACAATTCTACCGCAGGATAAGCTGCCAAGTGCGGTGATGTGAAGACAGTATGGCATTAGACTATCTTTTAGGACTTTATCAGCTGGTGATTTCAGAACTGTACCTAGGTGGGAGCCTTGTCAAGTGCAAATTCATTTTTGCACATTCTTCACTCCAGTAACATGGAGGGGGGGAAAAAAAGTAATTGTGTTTCTAGGGCCATTTTTTAAAAAGAGTATCAGACATGCTGTCAAGAACATAATAGTTGACAAGACCTTAGGAGACCTGCTGAGTAGAAGCTGCATTCATGCTGGAGCAGGTTATTTGCACTGCAACTTGCACAATAAGAACTAGATGAGCAGGATCTAGGTTATAAAGACAAAGGGCCAGATTCTCTGTGGGTGTAAATCAGCATACTTCCACTACCTTCCATGAAGCGACAGCAACTCATACACATGTGAGGATCTGGCCTGAGTTTATTGTATTATTCTACTTGTTATAGGCAGCGTAAATTAAATTTCACAAATTCAGGAAAGCAAACAAGACACAGGCTTTGTGTAGCACATAGGCAGGGCTTCTATGAAAGCATCTTGATTATTTTTTCACATCTTGCCCTCACCTTGGCATACAATGACGCTGACAATGACAGCACGGTAATGGAAAACTCAGAAAGCCACACAAAGGTGGGTTGAGTTCCAGGAGAATATGTTCAGTGATCTCGACCCAAAGCGCTCAAGAGCTCTGTTCTCCACAGGATGAATAACTCTCAGTAGCATCATCAGCAGTTATACACGCACATCCACAAAGCTGCTAAATTCACATCTGGTTGCCTCAGAGCAGGCAACTAAATCCACATTTGTCACCTACAAAAAAGCCTACATTTTCAAAAGTGCTGAGAACCTAAAACTATCAGTGAGAATCTGTGCACCCTTAAGTGCCTTTGAATATAGGGCCCGGTGTGCTAAACAAGCCAGACTGCAAGCAAAAGATGACAGCTACTCAAAATCTTCTCCTCTGTTTAAAAGGGGACGTATGACAAAGGGCAAGAAATTCCAGATATTTAGGGCAGGGAAGTCAACAGAAAAAGAAAAGAAAGGTGCACTCCAAAGACTGTCTTTTCTCATCGACACCAAGAGCGAAGCAGCTTTTACAGCAGTAATCTGCCAGTTCCCAGTGCAAGGCAGCAGTGAGTTTCGGGTAGGTCTTGTGTGGAAATTCCTGAAAACGAATTTCAGACTTCATTTTGCGAGCTCCTCTCTCTATTGCATGCTAGTTCAAAGCAACCCAGCACCTTTGTGAAGCACTCTTTGAACCCATTCATTTGCCTTTCAGGACTGAAGGATGTGATTACGGGATATTCACTCCCAATTTAATTGGAATCAAATAATTACAAGAATGATTAATTCTCAGGCTATGCAAATCTTCAAAGCTGGGAGCATATGAATATTCAAGCTGAAATTGAGCATGTAACATTTCAAACCATCTGAGAGCAAATTTCTCCATGCAGAATCAGATGAATTTTGCCAGCCCTCCCTCTCCAATTTCATCTTCTTTTCTAAGAGGTTTTCATGTACATATCAAGCATGTAACACTGATGTGTACTTTGTACAAGACTGCACATTCATATCAAATAAAACTGACTGCCACATCCCCAACTGCACTTTCTAAGAGACTCTTTCATCTAGACAAGTGTGCGCTGACCGACAAAAGCCACAGGAGACTCATGACTGGCTTAATTACAGTTCACTTGCAAATACGGCCAATTCTTTCCCTGACCATACACTGCCCTCCCTAGACACCATATAATGGGCTCAATCTGACATTTTTCATATATGCACTGAAGTCAAAATGAGCTCTGGATGCATAAAGATGCAGAATTGGGCCTGACATATGCAGTTTCTATGGCCTAACTATCAAGGGAAGCCTGCTTTGTCTTGAACTCACAAAACAAGCAGAAGACAAATCTGATGGAATTAAATCCCAGCTCATTCATTTTAACTGAAAAGAAAAAGGCTGCTCAAATGTACTGGTTTGTTGGTTAACTCTGACCATTGAGATGCATCTTAAATGCATCTCACATGGGCTATCATAAGTCACCACTTGTTATCCAATCACTAAATGGGGAACATTTATGATGTAGTTGCTAGATTTAAAATAACTGTTACCAAGATTTTATACAATAGGGGCCTAAAGATAGATCCCTGCATCCCAATGCAGTACTGAGCATCCAAAAGCTCACTTGACCTCATTTCAACTATCTCTGAGGGTTTAATTTTGGAAATGCTGCCACTTAGGACACATAAATGACTGCCGGTGCTAGAGTTTTCAAACAGTATACATCAGCTCAGATTTATCACACCTTACTGATGTTAGTCCTACTGATTTCAATGGCACGGAAACAGCTGATTGAAAAGTGCAGCTCTTCAAGTGCACAGAAACCCTCTTCTAAAACTAAATGTATTAAATAAATCATTGTTAGTTCAAGATAACTCCTCCTCTATTTGCAGTTGTAAAATGATGAAAATTATATGCATGCAAGAATCTAAATCAAACTACCTGAAAGACAGCTCAGTTATAAGACCTTCTGCCTAAATTCTTGGTAGAAAAGATGTCTCTTTATGGAGAAATTACCAAGAGTTTGATCCTGTATTAAAGAAATCAACAGAGATTGGACTGGGCCTTAAACCCTCAAGTCAGAAAGGAACAGCTGGCAGAGCCTGAAGTATAGATTGTAAAATACAGTCTTATATCAAAATAAAATATTATTAGAACTATTTAATGCAGGAAAAAATGTGTGTTTTCTCCTGAAAGTACATTCAGGCAGAACCAGAGAGAGACCCATGTTATGCAAGTACTGTGTCAATTCAAGTTTGTTAAAAATAGTTTAAGTTAATTTATAAATTATAGAAACAAATAGTGAGGAAATGCTAGTCAAGTTCTCCCATAATCTCCGATTCAGGTTATTTTCTGCACAAGTGACTACAATCTAGAGCAGGGATGGGGAAAATATGGCCTGTCAACTGACTGGATCCAGCCCATGGCTGCCCCCATGACACTCTGCATCAGACCACCTGCTCCTGCCCCACCTGCTGCTGCTGGGGCAGCCCTGTGCCATGCTCCCACCTGCACCTGCCAGCCTGGGCCCCAGCTAGTGGGCGCAGCTTCTGATGGGGCTGTTCCTGGTGCTGCTCTGCTCTCCTCACCTCCAGCAGGAGCCACCTGGCTGAAGCTTCTCCCCTGCCCGCCTGCCCAGAGCAGCGCAGCAGGGGCAGCAGTGGGATCAGGTTCCTTCTCTTGCTCCTGCCCCTGCCTCTGCCGTGCTGCTCTGAGCAGGAGGCTGCTTCAGCCAGGCGGCTCCTGCCTCAGCCGGAGGGGCTCTGGCACCTTTCACCCACTCCACCTGCCTGGCACAATGAGCGGAGAGGTTGGAAGGCAGTGAGGAGCTGGAGCTGGAGCCCCGTATGCTGGGGCAGGAGCCGCTGGGCTGAAGGTCCCCCCTGGCCCACCCAAAGCAGGGGCAGGAGCAGGAGAAGGAGCTGCCACTGGAGGCGAGGTGGTGAGAACAGCCCCACTAGCTCAGGCCCTGGCCCGTGCGTGCAGCTTCCAGCGAGGCTGCGCTTGGCATGGCTGCAGCCGGCTAGGTGCTGTTCTGCTCCCCTCACTTCCAGTGGTGGATCCTGCTTCTCTTGCTGCTATGCTGCTTCACAGGGGCAGGGGGGTGGAGGGGAAGCTTCAGCCGGGCTGATCCCGCTGGAGACGAGGAGAGCAGAGCAGCACCCAGCCGGCTGCAGCCACACTGGGAACAGCCCCACCAGAAGCTGTGTGCTGACCAGGTCCGCGGCAGGATCAATGGGCGCAGGCTGGAGTGTAGTGTTGGATGTCCTGGGTGAGGCTTGGCCCCACATGGATTGCTGCACGGGCGAGCTGCTGCACGCACCTTCTGCCTTCTCTCCCCTCCCCTCCCCTCCGGTTGGCTCCCACAACCTAGTGCCCAGGCAGCCCTCCTATACATGTGCATACCCCCCCCTCCCCAAACACCCCCATTTACCACCCCCACCCCACAC
>NW_017728994.1:67673518-67684745 GCF_001723915.1 Gavialis gangeticus | reverse complement strand
TTACCACCCCCACCCCACACAGGGCAGCGCATGCAGGGAAAGGATTGCAGCTTGGCCAGGCTGGGCCGTCACTGCTCTGCAACCCAGCTCCATGATCCCAGCCACACCCGCCTGCCCCACACCCAACCACAGCTCCCCACCCACCCAAAGCCCCATAGGGATTTTTGGTGAGTTGTTGGAGGGCGTGGGCTGTTGACCTGGCCTGTGACAGCTCATCAAAATTCCTTATGTGGCCCTCAGGCTCAAATAATTGCCTGCCCCGATTTAATACCTGAGGCATACACACAGCCAGCTTTCTGTTTGCACATTCTGCTTCTACAATGTTTGCATGAAATGTGAATTCATGAAAAACAACACGCATACTAGTAAGAACCCTGCAGTCCTAATGAAAAATGCTGTCTTTGATGCCACCTAATGGACATCTGAATCCATGACATGGGAATGTTGCAGTTTGATGGTCACACCTGTGACTAAGGGTTACTAATTTAACAATTTAGTTAATATGCGCATAGATAAAATAGCAAAAAGTGCTGTGCTAACCCAGAAACATCCAGTGCAGGTTGCAGGGAAAAAAATAAACTGCAGAATCCTGTTATTTAAAGTGGGTAACATTTGCAAAAGCATCCAGATGAGTAGGGGCGCAGGTCCCATCAGAAGTCAATGAGATGTGCTCCAAAATCACACTGGAACTTTTGAAAGTCCAACCCTACACACCCTGTTCAGGGCTGATTTTGGTTATTTACTTCATGTGACATTACAGCATAACTGGGTTCTCCCATGTAACCTACACCAATGAAACAGTGATCCACACAGATTACTCCATGCAAAGGAACAAATCATCCTGAAGTTGCAGAGATGTGTATGAGAATGGACAAGGGAAGAAGAGCAAAGTAACTGATCAACAGTGATGGCACAACAGCAGAAAAAAAGACTTTATCTGGGTATAATGTTGGCACCCAAAATTTTAGCTATCACATCTCTACGCAAAACTTCAGCTTAGTTTTTTTAAGAAAAAGGGTAGAGCACATTTTATCTTAAGAGAGGGTCAGAATCAAACCTTGAGATCAGAAGTACTTCTTCAACCCCTGGACTATTATCATAGGAACATTAAAAAAGCAGAATTCAGTCTGGATCTCAGATCTGGTGCATGTCTTTAAAAAGGGCCAGAAAGAAAATGCTGTTCCTCAGACTTCATAGTGGAGCTTGGATTTTAATGTTATGGATGAAGCCAACCTTCAGAAGTTTTACATTATGATGGATCATTCTTCAGCTGTATGGCAACAACTGGCTTCCATTGCCCATCAGTTTGTTTTTTTAATGCCCCAAGTACATGCATCAAGGCCAGTACAAGTACAATTTATCTGCTTACTCAGATTCCAGCCTCTCCTGATGCATGCATAATTAACTCCTTCCAGTGCTGAGCAACATATAAAGTGCACTGTCTTATGGTACAAACTAAGACCATTCAGCTAGATTGTGACATACTATGTTCTCTCAGAACACACAGTTTAAAAAAAGTAATGTATTCTGAGCAAAGAAAAGAGC
Organism: Gavialis gangeticus; assembly: GCF_001723915.1. Lineage (NCBI taxonomy): Eukaryota > Metazoa > Chordata > Crocodylia > Gavialidae > Gavialis > Gavialis gangeticus. The sequence goes on along the minus strand of NW_017728994.1, from coordinate 67,683,200 downwards.
AAAAAAGTATAAGATAACTGCAACAACACTGCAAGCCTCTCTCTCACAGTTCTTGGATATTTTAAGAGGGAGTGGAGATTCAGCTCCATTTTCTCACATAGAGGACTTTTACCTGTACACTGCTTGATTCTGCAAGGTGCTTTAAAACACTTCACATGAACAGTCCCCTTGGTTTCAATGGTACCCTGAAACTTAAGTCAATCACTTCACTGGGACCACTTCAAGTCAGGCATGTGCTTAAGTGTCTTGCTTGACCCCCACCAACTTGAAATCTAACCACCTTAACAGGATCTTCAGGCACTGCATCTGCCTCTGAGCTCCAGGTGGTTTGAGAGTCTCTCAGTCTTATTTTTTGGAAATGTTCTCCTCTCTCCTGTTGCAGTATGCAAGATAAACTACAGAGAGGAAACTAATAGACTATTCAGGGGAAACAGTAAAACTGACTATAAACAAAGTGCTGTCAAGTGCAGAGTGAACAAACAGAAAGCTTAGAGAAAGAATAACCTTCCATTCTTCCTCTTCCCAAGTTGCTTGTAGTTTTCCTATATTAGTTATAACTATAACAGCAGCCAACTGCAAATGTTCAGACCAAAGTCATTTTTAAGCTGTCAGTGGAGCCAAATAAGGGGATCACATTTGCTTCTCCCTCCTCTTGAGTGAATACTCAATCAAACCTGGCAGAGGTGCCATCTCATTACAAGATGTACAGGGTCTTCTTTATTGCTAGATGATGTGCAGTTGTCATGTGCCAAGGAACGTGGACTATCCAAACAGAATAACAATCATGCCTGAGAAAGTCACATATTTGGAGGCAAGAACCCTTGGAATGGCATCGATCATTAGGAATCCACGGGGGATTTTGTGACTGTTACCTACTGTAATTTCAGAGCCAGGGCTGATCTATACCAAGAACACCTATTGATTGGTGAGCAAACTGATTCTCTTGTGGTGGCTAAAGGCTGCAGGACAATCCTCCCCACAGGATGTTCCTGTGCAGTGGGTTTTCGCTGTGGTGGCTGCCAGCAACAGTGTGAAACTGACTGGAATCTGTATCGTGTTTCTGGTCCTGCTCAATTTCACACCTCTGCTAGGACTCAAAGTAAACAGGACTGTAGAGGGGCCTGATCAGAATCAATTTCCTCATCTTAGTTGCCAGTACAGTACTAAGAATAAGAACAAGAGGAAAGAAAACCAGGCATGGTGGCGGGGAGGTGGGGGGAAGAGAGAGAGAGAGAGACAGAAAAACGGGGCTAAGAAAGAAGAGAAAAAAAGACACAGGGAGAGCATAGATAAGAAAAAAGAGGTGGGTAAACAAAAAAGGGGAAATGAAAGACCCTGAGTGAGATGGATATTGGGGAAAGGGTGAGAAAAAGAAGAAAGAAAAAAAAGTAAATATTCTGTACACACTGTTACAAGGCTTACTGACTTCTATCCGACAGGATATGTGGTCTCTAGAGTTCCTCGCATTTTCTACATGCATCTAGACCGCATCTTTGTAGGTGAAACAAAAAACCAGTGTTGATTAAACAAACAAAAAACAGTGCTGATTATATCCTATTCTGCAGCACTTTTACAGGCATATTTTCTATAAAGATTCATCCCAATCTCTTGCAGAGTAATAGCTATCATGTTATTCTCTATTAAATCCTATAAAGAGAACAGTTTCTGAGTTCATTTGGAAACTAGCTAGTTTTTAGATGACATCCATTGAGGATTTAGCTAGTTTCCTAACTGCTTAAGACAGGGTAGAATATGGATTCTGTCTGCACTCATTCCAGTTACAGCCAGATGAAATATTGCAGCCTGTGTACCCAACAGAGAAACATTCAGGAGAGACAGCAGCATGTTATGTTGCCTTCCCTTTTTTTGCTCACTTTTCCCATTTGGCTGCATGGTCATATCAATTCTATCTCCCAGGTTGCCAAAGCTGTGAAAGAGGAGAACAAGGAACAGTCAGGTAATCAAATTACAGACCACTGAAAAGGTCAGGCAGAAGTGAAAAGGACACTGTCAATTATTTTTGTATATAGGTTGTTTTAGGTCTCCATTGTTTGCAGTACCCTTGAAGAAAGCTCCAAGATCAGATTTCATTCTGGACTCTCTCTCAAAGAATTGGGTTCTTTTCCATTAAGTAAACACTAATACATATGTGTTTCCAACTGCCCTGAAACAAGCGTGGCATTTTTTTTTGCATATACCTTGGCTTGAGCCACTGCCTATACAGCTGTGTGTGGCCTGGCACTGTAACAGAGCCCACTGCAGGCAGCTGGCTTGAGAAAGGTTGTTACATGTTTGCTCCTTACTGGGAGCATTTACACATGCAATTAATGTGACACAATAAACTCCAGAGCAGTTCACAAAGGACTTAACTGCTCCCGGGCACTGCGTTTACACATATGCCCAGGACCACAGCGTACTGAGCCAGGTCAAAGCATCCCCAGCTGGCAGGGGGCCCCAGGGGTTAACCTGACATCCTGGGGCTGCTCTGACTCAGCTCAACATGCTGCAGAGGGGCTGGGTGGGGCATGAGGGTGCTACAGTGTGGGGCTAGCTGACAGGCAGCCCCCACACTGAAGCACCCCTGTGCCCCAACCAGCCCTGCTAGGGTTTACATATGTGCAGCTGCACACAAAAAACTCTGCAGCAGGATAGTACTTGTATTTACAGATACTAACCTGCTGCAGAGTTAGTTAGTTTCCTGGAGTACAACCCTCCATAATAATCATTTATCCTGACCACACCTTTATACTGAAACCCCTCAGACAGGAATTGAGACTACTAGGAGCTCCCATGACATAAAGGTTAAAGTATAGTAATAGGAAAGTTTACTCTTTAAAAAACTCAAACAACTACACAGCCTTTAGGAGGCTAGGGATATGTCTCTCTCCCACCAATCATATAACTTGCTCTGGGGTGGGGGTGGCGGGGTGTTTTAATTAGAGGAGCTCTTGGGAGCCACTCTAATTAAAACGCCTGCAGCATCTTGTGTATTCAGTGTCCTGCACTTCAAAATGGCAGTGGGGGTGCTTTAATTAAAGTTTGTTTGATGAGCTTTAGTTAAAGCGCTCCCGCTGCTATTCTGAAACATGGGATACTGAATACGTGCAACAGCAAGGCTGCTGAAGTGTTCTAATTAGAACGCATCAAAGTCAGCATCCTGCATGTGTATAGGCATCCATTGATGCCTTTGTGAATTGGCCTTGAATCAAACTTTGGGCCAGAAGAACTGGACACTGCCTTTTCAAAGGCCCAGAATATATCTGTTCACTTAGATGGGTGTGATAATCACAATATGTTGGTATCTGTTGTTCTGCATCTTCTGACAACAGGCAGGGTGCAACATAACAGTTAAAGCTGAAGCCACCCTGCCATGGGTGCTTCTTAGCCTGTGATTCCCACTGATCCCTACTAAATTTGGTAATATGGACTCAATCATCTTGGTCTAGGACCAAGGTCTTAATCTAGGTTTGTTAACATGTTCATGTTCAGTTTGAAGGCACAGGCTACCCAGTATTTGAGGTCTAATGTCTCAAATACAATGCCCTATTTGATTCTACATGACATTAAAAGAGTTTTTTTGCATGGCATATTGTTGGAGAGCCAAGAGCAAAGCAAACAAGAAGCACTGTTAATTGGAATAATACTTGGTAAGATTATAAGCCAAAGAAACTGGGAACAAGGAAAGCTGTTTAACTGAGAATTTCTATCAGATCCAGTTGTTCTTTCCCATTCAGGAAACATCTGTCTGGACAAAACTGTGCTCCATGCTACTCAGTGTAGGTATGTTTAAAACATTCTGTACGGTGAACTCCACTTAAGCTTTCCTCTTAATCATTATTTTGGTAACAGGTTGTGATTTGTCAGTCACTGAGTTGCAACAGATTAGTACACATGTGTAAGATAAGGGTGCCAAAAGCAGGCCTTTGGACCTAAATGAGGCTCACTACAGCTGGAACACAAGATCCAAGACACTTAGGATATCAAGGCAAGCACCCCATAGGTTCTACATCTCACCCCGCTCTGTCAACAAACTATTTAGCATCTTCAACCCTTTCCAAGAAGACTCTAAGAGCAACTTCTGAGAAATCCTTCAAGAGAGGAAAAAAACACTCTCCAGAGGCAGGACTCTGAGAATATTAAAGCCATTTTTTTTTAATTCCCCAAAGGAATTCAGGTCATGGTTTTATTATAAAAATCTTCACTTCTTGTGACAGAGCTAGGCAGAATTTTAACAGCTATTAATACAGTAATAAAAAAGTTGGAAATAAATAAAAGCTGGGGTTGACAGGACCTGATTCAACTCTCACCAAAGCCAGTGGAAAGACTCCTGGTGACTTCAATGGGAACTGGATAAAACTCAGATGTGGTTCCTTGAGACTTCGGTATGGGTGAATATTATTAGCCTCATAATACAGATGAGGGAATTGAAATTACTTGCTCAAGATCATACACCAGGCCTGTGGCAGAGATAGGAGTTAAAATGAAAGTCATTCCCAAGCCCCTGTTCCAATGACCAGACACTTCCCTTTCCTTACTAACTGCCTGTATTATATCTTTTACCAATATTAATCATGGGATTATATGAGACCTCATCAAGTCAACCCAGAGCCTTCCCAACATGCAGAACTGAATTCAGTTCTTGCTGGATGTTAGTGGAGATTGTTAAGCAGCTGTACCTGTAGCTAAACTTGTGTGTATGACTAGCACTCCTGAAAAACAACTGGCAGAGGCCATTTGGATTGGTTCAAAACTCAATCTTATTTTTTGGACTGTATCATATTAGCCTTGCTATTGCATTCCCACGGCCTTTGTGAGCAGTGACAATGAAAATAACCAGAGCACCCTCCAGATTCTGTGGATGAACTCTGAAGTATTTTGATTGTTGAACTGTACCTACATAAATCTGGCTGCTCCTAAGATACAGGAGTACAAGCCCACGGTGTTAGATAAACAGATAGTACATTTGGGTGGGATGGTGGGGAAGGAGGATTGGGGAAAACTGGGATTGTCATTACTTCTCCATTTCAAGATGGCTAATCTTGGTTATAATTATCTAGGCTACATTCAGTCTTTCAATACCTTATACACCGATAAATGGAGCGTTTAGTCTCTCCAATAACTCCCTTCTCCTGATGTATGCAATGCGTTCCAGATGGGAGGAGAATTCATTATTCCCCTACACTTGCTCAGATATTTCTAGACACCCACTGGGCCAGATCAGAAGCAAATGTAAATCAGCACAGTCTTCCTGAAGTCCATTAAGCTTCAGCTGTTTACATCGGTGGAGGATATGCCCCTATAGTTTTTTGAAGATAAAATAATATCCCAGGGCAGGCAGGTGATTATTTATTGCGTTTTACATCCTACCAATATCCCACAGATACTACTGCAAGAAAAAAAAAATCACATACACACAAAAGATTGCAATTGCACAAACCATTTAATTTACCCACAGCTGTACAACTGCCAGCTTAAAGTTCTTCATGGAAAAAGACACTTTAATTAGGCTGATTTAAATGCAGACAGGTTTTCATTTCAGCTGGGGTCTTTGTGCCCATTTTGTATGAGTAAGCACTAGCTTCAGTGTCCTTGGCCCAAAACTGTTCCCTGGCTCCACTCATGCAGAGATACGCATATCTCCAGAATAGTATGTACTCCATACTCAGTCAAAAGAAGCTAAGCAAACCATAACTCTGACCCCAAAACAAATAATTATGCCAAGTACAGATGCATATAAAAGAAGAACCAAATGTCTGGTTAAGTCAAGCAGGGACTTCACTATACATCCATCTGAGTAACCCAGGAACCACTGTTAACAAAGCATACAGTCTTTATTAACACTGTCATACTCTAAGCACAGGATAAACTGTTCTGGGACTGACTCAGGGTTTTATAGCAAAGGACTCCATTGCCTGCAGGACCTCAGCCTCATTTATTGCAAAACTTGCAAGGTGCACAGTAAATGAGGCAGGGGATCCCAGAAAGAATATTGCTCTTGCGGCTGGAACAGCTGAATGCTGCCTTTGAGTACTGGATTCTGCCCCTACCTCTGTCATCCAATTCCGATGTGATGTAAAGCTAGACACTTAATCCAAATGTTTCATAAGTGCCCATAAATGATTGTCCTTTGCAGAAGTGCCGAGCACTCACAGCTGCAACTGCTGCCACTCAGACCTGTGTTTTGATCATATGGCACCTTACTTGTGCCACGCACTCGGAAGAAATTGGGCCTTAGGCTTTTCAAACTGGGCACCCAAAACAAGTCAAACTTTTTAACAACTGTGATTTTAATAGAAGTGCCTCAGCTCCCTGTATGTCAAGTGAAGAGAAAGAAATCCCGTCATCTCTCAAAGCGTTGTGAGAATAAATGTATTTGGGTTTGCAAAGAACGATGCTACTGTGAGGAGGGCACCATAAAAAAATCCACAAGGAAATGAATATTTCTGTATTCGGAGGATGCTCTGAATGGTTCTTTGTAAACAAAGCATGGGGACAGAAAGAGAATGATGCAGTAAAAAGGCCTATCGAATAGCTACTCACTTGGACAGTATGGTCTGTTCTATGCACTGAATGAAGCAGGGATTTTGGGCAGAGAAATGGAACCTGATTATGAAATTAAAGACTGCATCGGAAGGAAAGTCAAAAGGGAACTGGTTCCAGGTGGCCAGGAAGCTTTGGAGTACTTGGCTTTGCAACCTGAATATTCTTTTCAACAGAATTTGTTGGATGTGACGCGCTTGAGGAATTGTTTTATGAAGTACCAGCATGAGGGACTGTTGAACAAAGGAGCATTCAGTCATGGCAATAGTTCCAGGAGAGGGGCTGCATGATGCAAAAGCCTGGCTGGTTTATTAAGGTGAACTCACATTTACAGGCCATTTAAAAAAAAATGTGAAAGTGAGATGACAGGGAAACAGAATGTCTGTGACACCATAGGAAACAACAGGGGGAAATAAGAGATGTCTGTAGGAATGAAACCCAGCTCATCTATGGTATAAACTTCATTCATTCATGTCAATTCTATTAATGCTCCATGAAACTAGGGGTCTGTAATTGAGCAGCTGACCTATGCCAGAATTGGCATACATTGCTGCATTACATTAAATTTATTCCAGCTGTTAAGGTTTAGGTTCTTGCCTTTCACACAACTATTCATGTTATATTGTCTTTATAAAAAAGTATCAGGGAGCAACAGCTAAAAGAAAAAAATCTGACAATGCACTTGTGAATAAAGAATTTCTCCCTGTATTTATTACATAGGGCAGCTTAAAATGGTTGTTTTAACACAAAACCAGGTCAAGCATGGAAGTTTTGACAGTTTCATTTTGACATTTGGCATTTGCTCAAACCCAGAAACTCAGTGAAAGTCTGAAAGTGGGAACTGCACAGCAAAACCAAAGGAAAAGCTTGAGAAGTGAAGCAGCCAACTTTCAATCAAACTTTATATGCAACTCTTGCTATTCAAATGTTCTAGGAGGAAACACCCTTCACGCCTCAGTCTTTGAAATGACCAACAATCAAAACCAGCATTTGATTCAACCCGCTCTTATTTTCTGTTTACAAAGAGAGGGCAGTTCTTAAACAAGTTTAGGACTGGGCATTCTGTGTTCTCAGGCTGTGTATCCATTAGGTTTTGCTAATTTTTAAATTTCTTAGAGGCCCCACGGGCCGGATAGAATGGCCTGGCAGGCCACATCTGGCCCATGGGCCACATTTTGCCCACCCCTGTTTTAGCCATTACTGTGTTCTCTTGGTCCCAGAGCAGCTAAGGGCTGAGATGGGCCATGCCATACTGGAGAAGCTCAAGGTTGCACTGACCTGTAATGCTATCCAAGACTGTCACAATATGCAGGTGTCACCAGTGTGCAGCACTGCTCTTGTACTTCACTACTGCCTTGCCTGTGTTAATGAGGAAGACGGTGCAGAATGAGTAACATTAGCTCTACTCCAGTCAAAGCATCCCAGGCATTAAAGAAACCTGTAGCTGCCCATATAGGTCAGCTTTTGCATGCTGGGAATGTTATACAGGACCTGAATTGAGGCCTTCTTGTTCAATTACTTCCCTGTGAAACATGAATAAAAGAGTTTCCTGTAGCAAGTTACTGGAACCTCCATGTCCATCATTGGCTTTCTCCCCTGCATCCCCTCCCTCCTTCCTTCCTTCCTTGATTCATGATTGTTGCAAACATGCTGCATGATTATCAGTTGACACCACTGTTTAAAATCCCTTCACAAAAAGCAACATTTTGAAAGCTTTTCCAACTTCCCCTCCAGATGATGTCATCTTGGGTGGATGCCAGGTTGGGTTACAAGTGAAAATTCTTCACTCCAAGGTCAGACATCCTCCTATTTTTAGGTCTGATTTTGGTGTCAGGCAACCAATGGCTCAGCTGAACAGTTAATATTATTCAGCTACAAATGTCTGTCAGAGTTTAAACAAAGCTGCACTTTGTAGCAGGTTACAGTGCTCCACAGCACAGGAGACTCTTTTAAAGGAAGGCTGCAGCTGCTTTGCTCAGCAAAGCACTCTGACATTTCACACAGTGAAGGGAAACATTTCAAACTCCCACTACCTATCAAATGCAATTGTAAATCCAAAATAAAGGGTTGAATTTGATTCAGAGTCCTCTGTTGGCTCCATTATGCTTGATGCAGCCCTCTGGAAATTTACACCATGAAAAACCCCTTTCCTTGGATATAAACTGGAAACTGGCAGGTTCCCAGAAAGCTAGGTTGGGAGCCCAGGGACCAGACCATTTAGTCTGCAACTTACAATGTGAAGTATGGGCTTGGGGCTAACGCTAAAGGCCACCAAGATCTTGCACAATTTGTTAGATTTAGACCCCTCTTTCACAACCAAACAGACGTGTGAAAGTAAAAATCATTCTCTACTTCAGTTTCCTTCTCTCTAAAATAATACTTAGTTACTTCATTTGCCAGGCTGTTAGGAAACTTACATTGGGCCCAATCCTATCCCGCTGAATAGGCATCTAAAATAGAGGTCAGCAATATTATCCAGAGGCAGGCCAGATCCAGGGCCCAGCCACCATCACTGCTTCTTCCCTGCTGCCTCGCCCCAGTGTTGGCAAAGTCCCTTCCTGCCTGGCCATGGTGCAGTGCAGTGTGGTGTGGGGCAGACAAGACCCTTCACTGCCAAATGCTGCCAAGGCCTCACACCTCCATGGGCCAGATTTGGCACAAGGGCTGTAGGGTGCCAACACTTGGTATAAAAACATAGTCCTATTCTTACTGTGATCCTGAAACACCACAAAAAGTAGATGGATTCTTCTTCTCCTTCTTGCTTCTGTTTGTGACTTAGTCCTAAGGCTCAGGTGAAGGGGAGTTACAAAAATAGACACGTTAATGGTTTAACATGCCCTAGGTGCATAAGCTTTGCTTCAAACATATGATGCAATATATATAAACTATTAGTTATTATTAACAGTAATTAATATTAATTACGTCATATTAATAGTACATTTCTCTACTTCCTAGATTGCAGGTTCTTTGTTTCTACTTTTGAGTAATCTCCCATCTCTAATACTGAAGCAATGTGTTTCAGTTACACTTTTCATACTGTTTTATACACCTACTGACAGCTGTTAAAAAGTGTGTGTGTGTGTGTGTGTGTGTGTGTGTGTGTGTGTGTGTGTGTGTGTGTGTGTGTGTGTGTGTGTGTGTG
>NW_017728994.1:67641529-67673364 GCF_001723915.1 Gavialis gangeticus | reverse complement strand
TGTGTGTGTGTGTGTGTGTGTGTGATGCTAAACAGACGAGAACTGATGAGTCTTCATTTAGGTTTAAATGCCGCACTAACACCTTGACATAAAAGTAGCTGTGCCATGAAAGTATCCACTAGAATAAGGCAGGCAAGGTTCTTTGAGTAGATGTGGTATCTTTTATTAGACTGAGTAGTTGGAAAAAGTTGCTGCTCCACTAGAATAAGGAGAAGAACCTTGGTCTAATTAATTTCCTCCAAGTCTGTTTAGCTGAGAAAGGTACAACTCAAGTCCCCTGAGACTTCATCTTCAAATAACTTTGGGAAATATAAGTTAGCCACATAACCAATTATGTGTATATTCAGGGGACAGTTCCATGGCTGAACACAACTTTCACTACAAATAATTTCAGTGTAGCCGTACAACTACAAACTGGGGCCACTATTCAAATGCACATGAGATCTACCTCAAGGCCAAACTGTCTAGACCACATCTCCCTTTAAAGAAACACAGGGGCAGTGTAAGAAGAAAAAAAAAAAGTAATTTCTAAAAATGAGACAATGTGTAAGCAGTTATAATGTCTAACTATGCGTGTAATGTGTTACAATGTCTAGCCTGTTGGAATCTCTGTTTTGTTTCTGGTCAACCTAATGGTCCTTTTCAAGGAAGCAAATGACTTATCTTTAAAAATGATGGCCATCTCTGTGCAGCATGCAGAATTCATTCAAAAGCACTGGCCCTGAAGTCTCAATTAGCTAAGGTTTTGGCAAATTACAAATGACAAGGGTTGAGGTAAAACCAAACAGTTGCTGACAAGCACTGGAAACCACAACAACTAATAATTGTAATTGTTACAGAGCACCATGTGAACGCGAGTCACAGATACGAGTGTCAGCTGCAGAGTGTTATCACAAATTCCGACCAAGTATGTTACACCGAACTGACGGAGATGTGTGGGTGGGAGAGTGCTGGTCCTCAAACAAACCCCATTTCTCACATTATTCTGTTATTCTTGCCCTGGCAAACAAAACAAGCATTCATGCATGAAGTTGTCATAACCTCGAGGTAAGTACAGCAGACCTACAAACTGGAACCTGTAGGTTATTAATTTTTCAGTTTGGTAATTTGTGTGGTTAAGCGTTTAACTTCTTTGAAAGCACGTGTTTCGAAGTCAGACCCTGTAGAGGCTTTTTTAATGTGAATATTCCTCTTCCCTTATTACCTTTCCCTCAACCCTCCTCATGAAAGGTCAATCAGTAATCATTTCCAGAGTATCTTTTTCTCACGCCCATCAGTTAAGTAATGCTTTATGTTACAGAACTAGAAACTCTGTGACTAATCAGGCCAACATCTGAACAAGCCAAGTGCTAATCTGGGCACCCAAAATTTGTAATTTGCTGGAATTACATGGAAAGACTCGCTGGAATACTGGGCTTCCTATCTAGACTGCCGTACTACACCCGTATGTAAAAAAGGCCAGTGGTTTCCATTTTAGCCTAGCTCATGGATCCTCAAAATTTTGGGGACAAGAGACCATTATCCAGAATTCAAGCACTCTAATCATCAAAGTTTTAACAGAAAACACTATAAAGGAGATGTAAACGAAAATAAAGTCATTGGTTGTCAAATTCCTAACTTAGCTTCTATTGAGAGGGGTATTTCTGCTTCACTGAAAACAACATGTCAGTATTGGTTTGAACTGGTGAAAAGTTTTAGTTATGAAACTGGCACCAAATCCAGCTTATTTTGGTACTTCATCTTAAGCCCAACATTTGCAGAAATTGTACATGGTGGAAAACTACATCAAATACCCAAATGTCTTGTCAGAGTGTGGGCCAATACAGAACACTTCCTATGGGCTCACAGACCACAGTTTGAGAACCACTGGCATAGACCTTACTGGCTGACCAGATCATAGGATCATAGAAAAGTAGGGCTGGAGGTGACCTCAGGTCATCCAGTCCTACCACCTGCTCCCTGCCCACCTAGCTCTGTCTAAACCTGTACTTAAACATGTCCAAGAACGGAGAACCCACTACCTCTTTCGGTAGTCTGTTCCAATGACTGAGTTCTTCCTAACCTAAAGTTCCCTTGCTGCACTTTCAGATGGTTGTCCAGTCCCTTGCAGCCCAGTGTAGTGTATCGCCATCCTCCTTATAGCCATCCTTCAGGTATAGAAATACATTTTAGGGCCACCTGAAAAAGAAGCTCTTTATGAAAACTTAGGATCCTTGTTTGAATCCCACACATAATAAATGCTTAGGATACAAATTAAGTATAAATCCAGTCACAAGACAGAAGCTTCTCTGAATTGACTACAACCATTTTACCATCTGCTCACAGTCGGAAGAAAAGTGTATTGTCAGCAGGCAACTGAAACAGCCACCACTATTACTTTGGGTAGGTTGCAAGAGCTTTATTCAGACTGTAAACTTCTTGGGGCAAGAGACCATCTTTTGACTCTGACCATGACTGGTGCTCCTAGGCACCATCTCAATGTAGGTAAATTATAATGGTAAGAGCTTAAGCCAGGAGAAAGGTTACAGTTTCAGGCATTCAGTTGCTCACTTTAGAGGTGTTCCACCAACGATGAAGTTTTCTTCGTTTGGAAATAGATACTTTGCTTCAGCTCTATCTGATAATCCAAGTCTAATTCATGTCCCTCCCTTCCTATGCTGCTCACTGAAAGCTCTATCAGAACAGTGACCCAGAATGACATTTAACTAAGGGGGAGAAAAACACAGAGAAGAGGAACCTGAGTTTTGAAAAAGGAAATCTCTAGTGAAACCACAACTGTGCAACTGTCTCAGCCCTACCATTTCTGCAGCGTGTTTCAAGATGACTCATTAGCATTTTTACAGAAACAAAATATTTAGCTATTGGTAATGACATTCATCACTCCTGTCAAATGTTGAACTCACTAATATTTCTGGCACACTGCAAATGACAAGCGTTAAGAAATACTGTAATGTTTGATTAACTCTCATGACTATTTTACTGTGGTATTTTTCCTATTGCAACGTTACACTACCACTAAGAAAAAGCTACTCAAAAATAAAATAAGCAGGGGCCTGTTTCCTATAGTGTCTCATAAGACTGAGCAATGAAAACTCACACAAGGGGGAAAGACTGGTGTTCTGGCAGCGATTACAGGTTGGCCCATTCACAAGGAGGCTGACAGGCTGCTCAGTGAGTCACTTGGACTAGCTGATCCTTTGGAGCTGCAGTTGGTCTCTTTCTACAGGGGTATTGTGCTGTGGGATGAACACACTCCATGAGAAACTTTGGAGAGCACTGCACAGAATGCCTGTTTTTGCACATTTACATTTCAGCTCCCATTAGAATTCCCGTAATGTCATGAATTATGGATTTGTGGGGAGGTGAGAAATATAAACTAGTATGACAACATGGTCGGCAATCTGAAGTTGCCAAAGGGCTCTATTATTATTCATGCAGTTGCACAAATGTACACAGCACTGTACAATAAAGGAACAGTGCCAATCAAATAACTAGCTGTTGCCCAAAAGAGCTTATACTACACAGACACATTTGGGTGGGATAGAGAACAGCAACAAAATAGAAGAGAAACAAAATGGTCTTTGTGGCTATGGTGCTTTTCAAAACAGCTGGTTTTCAAGCAATCTAATTCCATGCATCCAAGCTTGTCTTAGACCCAGCATTCCCCTGTCTTTCAAGTGATTGTTTCTTTCAGAGTGGCCACTGAGCCATCTTTGCTTCTCTGAACCCACTATGAGGCTGCTACGCAAGTGGAATGGAAACCTTTAAAACCACTGTCTTCATTCTTAAATGTTTCCTGACTGTTTGGGAGGGAAGAATTTTGTATCCAAGACTGGGCAGGTCTTCTGCTTCATTTTCATTTGCAAGATTCAAATCGGTCCATTTAATACATCCTTGAAATCTGACAGCTTACTAAATGGGAAGTGTACATGACATTATACAACAGAGGAACAGCACTAACCAAATAACAGTCAAGGAACAATCAAGGCATTGCCAATCAAAGAACTAGCTGTTGCTCCATAGAGCTGTTGTTTGTCAAGGGACTGGTAGATATGACAAGGCCAAAGACAATCGTTTCACCCCTACCTTTCCATTCCCTGCTGACCTGTCTTCAGCTTCTGTGTCTTCCATCACATCTGTAAACTGTAATCTCTTCAGGGCCAAGCTGCCTTTTTTACTAATTGACATGTACAGCACCTAGAATTGCAGGCTTCCAATTCTTCATCAGGTCTTTTCAAAGCTACTACTAGGAGCATTTTTAATGCACATCGAGATGCAGTCTATTCTCTCCCTTAGGACTTGCTTCAAACAGTTAACATGTTACAACTACAGTGACCTTGTCTGTATAGGCATTTTAACACAATTCAGTTACCGTATTTTAGCAAATGTCTTCCCAATGGGGGGTCTTCTCACAGACTTCAGCAAAGCAAATCCTTATATGCGGATTGAGTACATGTCTATACAGTCTTTTTGCTGAGTTTGGGAGTACAGTTGAGGATGGAGCTCTGCCTACTAGCTCATGTTCCTCCATGCTCAAGTTCAGCAATTAGGTGTTGTAGTTGGCTTCTGAAGGCTCTAAGCATACATCCCAGCACACCTTACAGGCTTCCTATCTTGAGACAACTTAAGATTAGAGCAGGATGCCTGCTCTGGACCCCTCTAAGCCACCTACTGCCATGGCTCATTAATAACCCAGAAGTCTGGATGACTCTTTTGTGTTTATTATTACTGTTGTTATTAAACGTATATGGTGCTCATCATCACTAGTTCTCAAAACTACTTTATTTAGAAGGTCAATATTAATATCTCCATTTTGTAGGTAGGGAAACTGAGGCACAGAAAGGCAAAGTAATATGCCTAAAAACACCTAGTAGGCCAGTGACAGAACCCAGGTCTCCTGAGTCTCAGTGAAATGCCGTATTCATAATGGCAAGAAAGACCGGGCTCCAAGTTGTTGCAACAACACACAGAGTTCCCAGGTAATCACATGCATTTTCTATTGTCCAGACCCATAAAACTTTATCTGTCCATTGTTTTAATGACCTGCACCTGTAGGGAGCAGTAAATAGCCTCCAAAATTGAAAATGTTTGTACATTCAAAGAGAGGAGTGTTTTGAAAGACAGGAAGCTAGTATAATCCACTCACTGGAAGATGTGTTTTATTTAATACTACAAAGCTGAATTTACTCAGGAGCGATGATCATGAAGGAACTGAGTGGGCAGGTGCTGCCTGGCATGAAGCTGTACTGCCAGATCATGGACTCCCCAAAATGGCTGTTGATATCAGGCCTCCATGGACAGTGTAACTGCCAGTTACTCTTACAGTAAAGATGTTTTGCTACTCTTGGGGAAAGTTTAAGTCAGTTGCCATGCAAGGTCCATCCCATACACCCTGTTTATTTGATTTCTAGGGTATAAAAGAATAGTTCTATGTTGCATTTAGGAAACAACATATCAGTCTTTCCTGTTGGTGTGTAGACAAACGAATGCCAAAGGAAACTTTAAGAATGATACAATAACCTGGTCTTTGTGTACTGTCTTGGCCAGTTCCCTCACCGATGCCATTTACTGTAGCCTGCCTGAAGATTTCATTCCATCACAGTGCAAAATTACGATACTGAAATTCTCATCCAACTTTCTGCAAAACTGTTAAACTTTTATGATGTTCCAGTACATAATAAAAGCTGAAAGATGGCACATTCTGCACGATCTTTGCAGGTAGGTTTACTTCAGCCATAGTCCACTATTTATAAAGCAATAAATATACACAAAAAGTAAGCAAGAAATTCCCTGGCTCTGCCAAGAATTACCTGTACATTTGACAGGTTGCTACATTTGCAAGGTGCTTCTGATTTTATGGGGAGACGGTCTGAAATGCCTCTGTGTAAGCTTTTAGGTCTATTCTAATTCACAAATGACAAGAAAGGAATCAGGATAATAAACAAAGAACTGCAGAATCAATTGTTATTTTGAAAATAATCAGTCTGATGTCTCAGCCAATCAGCTGTAAGTGGAACTAGCACATACCATGGGCATGTCAACATGAGACGCTATGTCACTGTAGTGACAAGCTACAGCAATGTAGCTCATTGCTACAGCGTGTAGCGTTGCTGGGGATGAACCATGATGCCACAGCTACTGCGCAGTAGGGTCAGAATAGACCCATGTGGTGCTGGGACTACACAGTGCCAGCAGTTACTGCACAGTTGAGCGCATGTGTAGATGCGCCCCTGCGCCCCCCCCCCCCCCCCGAGGAAAATGAGCATCTATTCCTTATTAATTTGCAAACACATTCCCCATAAAGCACTAGCTATAAAAATTCCACCCAGGTGCTCATAAAGCCTGTTATGAAGGGTCAGAGTCAGTAATACACCACCAAGCGTCTACACTGTGAAAATCCAGTGTCATTTTGCTCCCCAACTCCTAACATGCAATGCTGTGGAGATGCCCCAGCCTCCAGCGATATGGGTGACAGGCCAAAGCTTCACTATATCCAGCCCATACTTCTTGCTGCCCACATATATAATTAGCCAGAAACTTCATGAATATGAGGCTTCAAAATATAAAATATTTTCAGCTGTCTAGTCAGAATTCATCTGGTTCTCAAAACTTTTGCCCATTTTCAGATGGGCAGATATGTCTAAAAATTCAGCGGGAATCTCAGAAAACAATGAGATGATGTAAGGTGGCAAACTCCAATCAGGCCTGTCTCATCTCTTCTTTGTCTGAAATGCTCCCAATCACAGACCAAACTGTTTTTCTCTACAAGACAGATGACTGCATTTGAAAAGGGGTGACTGGCCAAGTTGGATAAAAAAATTGTAACCATTGCTTTATATTTCAATTTTACAGCTGATAAAAGTGGGTCTATCAGAGCATCTCTTGGACCAGGTACAAAACTGATGTACTTAGCCAACCAAACTCCTCCTTCCACAGCTTACAATACCAAGCTAACTTCAATCCAAAATAATTCCTCTCAGATAACCCCCTCCAATCTCAGTAAACAGAAATCATGACTACCTACTGTAGGTAGAACTCATTGCACTTTACAGATTGACCTATTCAGTCTCGTCTTTGCTTACTGGATAGGAGCCCCAGCATTGGGAGCTTGATATCCCATTCTATTACTATGCAGGGAGACAGGTCAGGTGCATTTGAGATGGAAGAAAGAGAACCAGAGGAAACTATGGATCTATCTGAGTACCACCCCGCAGTACACCGGAGGGTTTGAATCTGGGTATTTCATTGGGTGGGGATAAGAAAGATAGGTGCTTATGCTTGTGCAGTCTACACAACATTTTGGAAGCAATGGGCCTTCACATAAGTGACCTTCAGCCTTGACAATTATCCTAGGAGCTCTATAGACCTTGAGGCATCTACTGCTTTAAAAGGCTGAATCCCTACCTCCATTCCCCAGATCCAACCCTCTTTCTAAATTGTGACCTGGCCCCCATTAACATGGTGACTGAATAACAGAGCACAGTGTGCAACTAGTGTGATATATTAGTTCAAAACTCAGGTTCTTGTCCCCATTATGGCATTTTGCCCTGAGGTGAAATAACTATTTTTATTAAATAATGAAACTTTCAGGTATGTGATTTAACAAACAGGGTGTTCAAATACCGAGTTTTTCAGGGTAGTGGGGAAATGGCTTCTTAGCCTCATAAAGCAGCTAAAAGTCCTGTAGTCGTTACTATCCTCTAAAGCTTATAGAAAACTATAATCGTAGTTTGTAAGTTTGAAAAGGTGGACAGCAGTAACCTTGATTCCTCTTCCAATCTTGGTTACAGTTTGCAACTCCTGGCTTCCACGGTTAAACATGTTACTGACTGCAGATTTCAGAGTCCAGCAGGAGGTAAATCAGACTGACTCTTTTGAAATAAATGGATTCATACCAAAAGAAATTAGCTGGAACTCCAAGGTAAACATACATCAGAGGTACAACAGGAAATAGGGGGTATGAGAGAACCACTTCAGCATACCTAAACTTGCATACGTGAGACAACTTGTATGAACAGTTTAATTCCCATTATCTGCTATTGTGTTGGGAAACCTCCCTGGTTTCATTCATGTCCAAAATGCCTCTCATTTCTTGGTATACCAAGGAACACAATTCTTACAGCCTAACTCTTCCTATATTTTGTTGTTGGCCACTACTAGCCCTCTGGTACACAGATCACAGATGTAACGGGGGTTATTAGGGTTGTTGGCTGTAGCTGTGTTGGTCTAAGGCAGGGGTAGGCAATGTTTTTTGGTCGGAGTGGCAAAAACCCCCACAATGCCTACCTTGGAAGGTGCCGGAGTGCCGGCATGCCACAAAAACAAAATGAGGGCAGGGGGTACATAGCAGGATGCCCTACTTGTGCCCCCTGCCCCTACCCAAAGCCCCTGCCCCCCAGCCCTGCTGCCCCTTGCCCCCCAGCCCAGGCTCTGTGATTGGCAGCAGCTACCCAGAGCCTGGACCAGCTGCAGCCAGGAGGCTGCAAACAGCTGTGCCGGGCTCCGGAGCCCTGGCATCACCTCTGTACTGGCTTGTACACCCACACATCAGAGCGGGTGGTGGGGGAGCAGCCTGAGGCAGCGCAACCCTGGTATCTCCCCCGCTTCTCGCACAGAGGCGGTGACTGGTCTCCGGAGCCTGGCGCAGCTGTTTGTAGCCAGCTTGGGCTCTGAGCAGCTGCAGCAAGCAGTGGGCAGGCTGCAAACAGCTGTGCTGGGCTTCACAGTTCCAGCATCAGCTCCATGCTGGCAGCAACTGCACAGGCACCTCAGGGCCGGGTGCACTGCCCTGCTGTCTGCCCCAAGGTGCGTGCAGTTGCCGCCAGCATGGAGCTGATGCCAGAGCTATGGAGCCCGGCACAGCTGTTTGCAGCCTGCTCATTGTTTGCTGCAACTGCCTAGAGCACAGGCTGGCTACAAATAGCTGTGTCGGGCTCTGGAACCCAGTCATCGCCTCTGTGCCAGAAGCGGGGGAGATACCGGGGTTGTGCTGCCTCAGACTCCTCCCCCACCACTTGCTCTGATGTGTGGGTGCATGCGCCGGTATGGAGGTGATGCCAGGGCTCCAGGCTGCAACTGGCCCCGGCTCTGGGTAGCTGCTGCCAGCCACAGAGCCCAGGCTGCTTCCAGCAGGCAGATGGGACGCTGCAACCCCTGCTGGGAGCAGCCTGGGCTCCAGCAGCTACCCAGAGCTGGGGCTGACGATAGCGTGCCAAGCAAAATGGCCTCGCATACCATGCTCAGCAGGCATGCCAGGAGTTGCCGACCCCTGGTCTAAGGACATAGGGAGGCAAGGTTCCTTGGCTAGATGTGATATCGTGTATTAGACCAACTACATAGCTGGAAAAAAGTTCCTTGCAACCTTTCTGGTATAAACACCATTCATCAGACACAGGGAGAATTAATCCTCAAAGGAAGTTTACAAAACACCTTTCATAGATGAGCCTACGAACTTCACTTTATAAATTTATTGAATACAAAAAATCATGGACTTAAATATATACATTGGATTTATGGCACATTACAACCTGTCTGACATCCAATACAGGTAACCTGCTTCCAGCTGGCCATTCGCATTTCTTCACACATTTCCCTCCCTTTCCCCCTCCCCTCCTATCTCTACCCATTGTCTTCCAAACTTCCACTCATTTGCATTTTCACAGACCTGCTTGTTGTAAATTAGTCTCTTTTCTACCTTGGAGTACACATAACACTAGCAGTCTCCCATGCCTGACAAGGGTGTTTGTGTCCAAAAGCTTACAAAGATCTTGTTTCCAACTATCTAGTTGGTCTAATAAATGAAATCACATCTATTCAAAGAACCTTGCCTGCCTATGGGGGTTATCAGATACTCAAAAGGGGTTATCTTGTATTAGGTGAGCTTCAGAATTTTCATATCTGAAATCTCTGGAAACCCCATTATTATGACACCCAGCATCTACAGTGTAACTTAATCATGCAGCATTTATGCTTTACACTCACTTTACAAACTAGCCCTAGCTTCCATGGAGAGGCTGTTAGTCGCATCAAATACTGAAGTAAGTGTACTAATGGTGCCATCTAAAGGTACTTGAGTGTAGCACACAGCTCCTTGGGCAAGATGCATTATGTGTGTGCAGGTAAGGAAACTTTGACTAGTGCCAAACTATTCACTTTTAAACAGCACTAGGAGTTTGTCCTTCAGATAGTAACAAAATAATCTGCTCTTCTGTTATGTTTTACCTATTATTTTTTATTCTTTTAGATTTGTTCTTTTCAGTGCTCCACAATTCCTACTGTATTTTTTCCATGCATATTAAAACGGGAGTCCGTCATAAACCAAAGCTCCGTTCTCCTTCTGTATGAAGACATTGTATGATTTTTATTGATGCTTGCTAGGCACAGCAATGGAAATGACACCAGGTGTTTGATTCTGAAAGGGACGTAACCATATTTCATTGCCATATAATGGTATATGATTCTGGATGATAGAAAACATACATTTTAATGTGAAATTTAAATAGGAACAGAGGGAAATGGTCCTTTTTCTATCTAGAGCAATTGGGCATTCTATTATAGCTACAATTTATGTGGCTCATACTTCACAGAAGCAAATGCCTGTCTGATATATGAAAATACACTATTCCCACTCTCACTGCAGGCTTTTCAAAAGCCTGGATTAGTGCCTCCTGTGGCGTGTTGTGTGCATTTGAGCTGCTCAGCACTTTGTAGATGCTCAGCGGTAGGTCCTAATTTAGCTCTTCTTTCAGAACAGGTATCCCTAAAAATATGTCACACAGATGCCTGTATGCAAGACTTTGAAGGACTGCATGGTGATCTCTATCAATATTACTGGAAAATCAACTGTTAAAATAAAAGGACCCTTTGGAAAACTCCCATAGAAAAGTAATGGAATTGTAAAAATTATAGATAAATAAATCCAGTAGCAGAAAGCATTTACAGAAATATATTCAAATTGATAGATAGTTGATCATGAGATTTTACTTACTAATGCCAGTACCTGCCCATACAGCTGTATACCTGTCTATACAGCTACCTTACAAGACCCCTTCCCACATATTTGCTATTAATTGCCTGTAAGAGTCAAGACAGCAGGTCCTAATTTGGTTTCAAACTTTTGTGCCTGTTCTTCACTAATCCAAGTTAAACAGAGAAGAGACACATACTGACTTGAAAAGTAGCATGCTAATATAACGTATTTGTCTGCCTTCCTGACTGTCTCTCTTCTACAAAATTATCTCTGCCATTTTTCATTCATCTTGCTGCATCAGTATTTCCAAGTCAAGCATACAGTTAAACATGAAAATTTTCTCCAGTCACGGAAGTTGTATTTTTACAGCAGCTAGTAGAGTCGTCTGTGACTGGTAGTTCAAACAAACATCTAGAATGATGGACATTTGGAAAGGGCCCCTGTAATGATGTGACTATACCGCCAACAATTGACTCGAAATAAGCAAATGAACTACAGGCTTCAAACGGAGTTTCTTGCCAAAAATAAAAAAAAATAAAAATCCAAGCTATCTAACTGAGGGATAATCCTGTAGTGCTAACCTAGCTCACTTGGAGTTGGAGGCTCTCTGTGTTTTGAACAAGAAATACAGCAGCTTGCACAGGGGTTGGCAAAGTATGGTGCGCGGGCCAGATTCAATCCACCAGCTGATTGCTTCTGGCCCACAAGGGGGGGAGGGGGAGGCATGAGGTAATCTTCCCCTGCTGATCCAGTCTGGTCAGTCCCAGCCAGCATGCACAGCTTTCAACAGGGCTGTTCCCAGTGCGAATGCTGCTCAGCATCCTCGCCTCCAATGGCAGCTCCTCCTTCTGCTCCTGCTTTGCCACTCCAGGCTGGGAGGAAGGTTCAGCTGGGCGGCTCCTGCCCCAGTGTGCAGGGCTCTGGCTGTAGTTCCCAGATGCTTTCCACCCACTCTGCCTACCCAGCATGGGCGGCCAAGTGGGTGAAAGACAGCCAGGAGCTTCAGTTGGGCAGTTTCTGCCCCAGCGCACAGGGTCCTGCTCCAGCTCCCGGCTGCTTTCCACCCACTTTGCCAGTGGAGTGGGGGGAAGGCAGCTTGGACCTGGAGTTCGAGTCCCATGTGCTGGGACAGGAGCTGATTGGCTGAAGCTTCCTCCCCGCCTGGAGTGGCAGAGCAAGAGCAAGAGGAGGAGCTGCTGCAGGAAGGGAGGGGAGCCGCTGCTGGAGGCAGGGACAGCCCCGCTGGAAGCTGTGCACACTGGCTGGGGGCAGCCCCACCAGAAGCTGTGCCCTCCACTGCCTGGGTGAGTTCTGCTACCTGTACCCCCTGCCTCCTCCTCCATCCCCTAAACCCCAACTGGCTCCCAGGGCCTAGCACCCAGGCAGCATGTGCACATGTCCCCCCAACCCCCCATACATCCACTCCCACACACTCCTCCCCACACAGGGCAGGGGCTGCCCCACAAGCCCATCCCGTGATCCTGACCTCTCCTGCCTGTCTCACTCCTGAACACCGCTCCCTGTCTGGAGCATCATCCCACATAGGGAATTTTGGTGAGTTGCAGTGGGAGGGGGGAAGAGGGGATGCTGACGTGGCCCATTACAACTCATCAAAATTCCCTAAGTGGCTTCCAGGCCCAAATTATTGCCCACTCCTGAGCTAGAAGATTAGGCACCATTAAGTTTTTATAGCACTCACTAAGATGAAGCTGTGGTCTGGGGAACAAGGGGAGATTACCTTCCTCAATTTTAACTGGCCTTGGGGTGAGACTACAGCCCAAAATAATAAGGGCTACTGCTGCACTGTATGCTGTGGTTTAATTCAGCTGAGCAAACAGGGCATTCTCTTCTAGTAATACAGATGGAATGTGAGAAACATCCAAAATCCATTACTTACACCAAATGCAGAATGGTTTGTACAGCCAATCAAACATTTTCACTTAAAACAACACGTAAGGCAGAGTTTAATAAAGGAAATATAGGCAAGTATATATACTGGCAATGACTTAGCTTTCACACACACAACTTATATCCATGATCTGTGTAGTAGAAAATATGTTTTTTAAAATAACTAAATAAAATTGCCAGGTATAGACATTACACTTTCACCATATAAGTGATTGGAAACTGATCTATATCTGTAACAGAACAGAAGTTCAGCACACAGTACCTAGACAATGGGCCTGATTTCCAGACTCTGGCATTCACTTCTGTAAGTACAATTCTGTCTAATCTTCTTCTTTTTTTTTTTTTTTACGCATGGAAAATTCTATCACCCATCTGTGCAATATTCAGCAGCTCTGTAAGCACTTATACTGAAAAAAGACAGGTAAATTGATTGCAAAATTGTGCACCCATCAGTGATAGAAACCCCCACTTAAAAATCATGTCTGTTGTGCTCATTTTATAATACTGTTCTAAAACTCTATTGGGTTCAAGTCCTTAATTCCTCTTTTCTTTATAAATTAACATGCAGTAAGAAAACTGGAGCATAGTGTACTTTGGGAGTAAGGTTAATACAACAAATCATAATCTACATTTATAGTCCCCTCTTTCCAGGATCACAATATGGACTATAGAGTGTATAATGTGCACTGACCTGTACTTTCCTGTCCGTACTTGTAGAGCTCTCATGCCGCACTGCTGGGCACCTCCTACATCATTCACAATATCATCTCCAATCATGATGGCCTGTCATGGCAATGAAATACAGAAAAATAGTGTCAACTGAATTTTATTTCTGCCATACTTTATCTTCCCTGACATAATAAACTGCTTGATTTGATGTTTAATACTGCCATCAGACAAATTAAACAAGATAATATTGTCATTGTATTGATTAAAAGTCACCCTCTACCTTGAATATAATTCATCTCACACCTCTGTGAGCTATACAGCTGTGCTGTATACATCCACACAATTTAAAATCAATCAAAACACTCAAAATGATTTGGCACAGTACAAAAAATTCTGAAATTCGTGAGGTTAGTCCTACACTCTAAACAGCCATTCTTCCATGACTGATGGCAGTTAATATTCAATTTAAAACATTTCATTAAAATTTACACATTAAAGCCTGATCAAAATGTTTGCAAGTTTGTTCCAAAGATCAATGAAAATACAACTTAGTACAGTTTATGTCCCAATCATACTAAAAGCAATATGGAAATTTGTGAAGCCATGCATCTCAAGATACTCCAGTGCTATTTATTTTTGCATAACATTACATTTCCCATATGTAGCGAAAATAGATACTTTTCTCTGTTTCTTTGTTCCTTGTTTTAGTATTAACCCCTGCATTCTGTAATTTTCCACCCACATGGTACAGGATAGCCCACTATGTAAGTCTTATAGGTTGCTCACGTTTTGGTTTGAAATGACCAATCAAAATGTAACACGTCAACTGAAAAAAATGCTAGCTCAATAAAAGCCACGTGCGCTCTTTGTTTAGGGTCGGCACTGATTTGAGCAACAAGCTCCTCTGTCGGCCTGCTTGCAAGCAATAAAATAGAGTTGGACCCAGCCTGAAAGTGTGACTCTCTTCTAGAGGTGAATTGGACTAGCCTCCAGGGGATAAAATCAGCAATTTATGCAACACATACATGTGTAGCCATGTTTGTTATAATCAGTTACACTTTAGGCAAACAAAATATAAGAGCAAACAAAATAGAGCATGGAGGTCACAAGGCAAAATTTAACTGAGAAGTCTTCTATGGCAGTTTTCCAACCATCGGGACGCAGCCCAATACCAGGCTGCAAAGGCTTGGCTGCTGGGTCATCTGTCTGCTCAGGTTAAAGATGGGTGGTGGGGCAGCCCCAAGAGGGAGGCAGCCAGGTCCATGCTCCCCAGCTCACTCCCACTGTCAAGGCCATACCTGGCAAGGTGCTGCCCATACAGCAGGTCCTGGGGCCCACACTGGGCTGGGCAGGACCCCCGAGCCTTGCCTGTGGCTGGGAGCCAGGGGATGCAGGCAGCGGAAATGCCCAGGGTGGTGGGCGGGGACACGGCTCCCCTACTTGCTCCTAGGGAAGGCAGCAGAGCCCCTTCTTCCTGGGCAGCCCCAGATGGGTCTCCCAAGGCCACTGCCTGTGCAACTCCCTCCCCTGCAGGGTCCCCTGGTGTCTGCAGTTGCGGTGACCCAACCCGATCTGATCCTCACAAGACCTCCCCCCTCAGTGTAAAAATTAAATTTAAATATATCAATTAAATTGCTTCTATACCTGATCCACCAAAATTCTTTGAGGGTGTTTGCTGGTCCCTAGTATAAAAAGATTGGGAACCACTGTTCTATAGCCTGTTGATGGAATTTTGTCCAAGGTAATGTAGCTTTATACTATGAATACTCAATTAACAGTTTTCATATGGTGATCTCTGTTAAATCAGGCTACACTTATTCCAAATCAAAGCACAGGTATCAGTTTCCTCAACAAAGACCATCAGTGAGAAATATTAAGGTATTTACTATCAATCTGAAGAAAAAATATTAGATTTTTTTTGTCCTCAAATTTATAAAACAGCTGAGGGCTTTGCTCTCAAACTTTCAAAAAAAGAAAAACTCTGATCAGTTAAATAAAAGTTTGGTTTAAACTTCTCATTCACCACCCAAAATTTTCAGTGTATTCTGATAAATGAAGACCGTTTTCTTTACACGAGGATATCTAGACTTGGAAAATAAGTTGTGTGAATGTGTGTTAACTAACATGTTTTAGCTACTGGTTTTTAAATATGACTTTGCAACTAGTATATACAGGGTGAATAGTGCTTAAAAACTTACTACCCAGTTGCACAACTACAGTTACCTTAGCTGCAACTATGCTACTTTAGTTTTTTGCCTTGCAACTACCAGACTTCCAAAATGGCATATACTTCACAACTCTCTCCTATCATCACGGGCCTTGTCACACATTATATTTAAAACATGTCAACTGCACTTAAGCCAACGTATGCATATTCAAGCAGTAAAACACATGCTAAATGCCACTGTATTATAGCAAAGTTAGTACTTTCCCAAGGAGGAGTATCTTCAGATGGTATTAAGTCATACATGTTCACCTATATTAGGAGTGCTCTACAGAAATAGTATGAGCGGTCCTCCCAGCGCTGATGCAGTGCTGGGGTTGGGACTCGCAACCAGCCGTTTGTTCCCTGCACAGCCGGCTGCAGCCCTGTCCAGACCATAGTAAGCATTACCATGTGACTGCTCAGAACAAGCTCTAGCTTGCAGAAATGCTTACTACAATCTAAATAAAATATGTGCCAAGTGTCTTATGTGACAATGTGACAGGGCCCTAAAAACAGCCCTCATATTTAGCTAAAATGTACCTGTCTTCCACATAATTGCTGTTTTAGTAATTTTAACATCACAAATGTAGAGATGCCACATTGGGCTGATTTTTATACTATACAAATTGGTCTCATGTCTTAAGCTCTTTGTCCTACTCTTTTTCTTGTGTCCCTCACTATGAATCTGTATCCCATATGTGGGTCTTTCTAGGTTAAAAGGCATGTTTAAAAATGGACCAGGATTGTCTTAGCTGGCAATTGTGTTACTAAGAAGAGCATCAAGGGGACTACACTGAGCATGTACAGAAGGCAACTTAGCATTTTTCCAGCTGTGGTGGGCTGATAAATAGGCCCTTCTCAGAGAGGTCATGAGAATAAGTCACTAAGCCTAGAAATGGGGCTTGGCTTCTCTAGTAACCATGATCTAAGGCGAATTCTGACTTTCGTGGCTGGCTATAACTTCGTGAAAACAACATATAGAATCTTTGTATTTTAGGCAAGATTTCTAACTATTATTAAAACCGCTGCCTTATTTCTCTTTTCCTTGAAACATATCTTTTAAATATACCACATAACTAGACAGCAATACTGGCATTACGAGTGCCCAATAACAAGGGCCAAAAGGTTCTCAGCTCTACCCAGCCATGCCATTATCTCTGCTTGATCATAAAGGGCAGAAATGGAGAGTCACAAATCAATGCTGTGGAATATCTGGTTGTCTTGGCAGGTTGAGTACAATGCTGGAAAGGGTAAGATGCATTTCACAGATTCAAAGAGTTCAAGGATAGAAGAGAGAACACGATTTGCCCCTTAGTCTTCAGACCTTACAGATACTAAAAAGCATGGACCTACTTTATACTGTATAGCTAAAAAGGACTATTAGACCAACTAGTCTGACTTCCCATACATCACAAGCCATTACGTTTCACCCATTTATTGGGCCCATCAAATTGTGCTTGATTAAAATATAACTTGTATTGGCTAACAGAGGCATCCAGTTAAAGTTTGAGGACAGTAAGAGAGAGATTATCTAATACCTCCCTCAGCATTGTTTCCCAATTACCCTCACTCTTAAAAAGTACCTAATTTCTCATTTGAATTTCTCTGTCCTCGTCTGACATCTACTGGGGTTCTTATTATGCTTTTGTCTCCTAAATAAAAGACTCTTAATACCCAAAGTTTTTCCCAAACCTGGAACTAATACATTGTAATCAAGTGTACAATGCTGTGTAGTCTTTTCAAAAAGTTTCTCCATGGTTCTTTCAGCATAAAGCATTTTCTCTAGCCTTAACATTGGTCATCAGGTTTCTTTCCACATCTCCAGCATTTTCACATCCTTTTAAGATGCTGACACTAGAACTGTGTTTAGTATCCCAGCACCAGTTTCGCCAATGCTGTACAGAGGCAAAAATCACTTCTAAGTAAAAGCAGCTTATTTTGATGTAGAACATAGTCATATCACACCTTGCTTTAATGAACTATGGTACCGTCTTGTGTTGAACCATGACTGAAAATACCTTATCCTGACTGCATTGTCAGTCACATGACCATATTATAATATGCCATGTTGCTAAGTTCTTTGCCTACAAGATTTTGATCCTTTGAATGGCTTGTGCAATATGGGACAGGACTCTCTTGTGAAATTCAGATTTCATGACCACTTAGTACTCAGGGCAGAAGTGATACTTCTTCACCCTTAACTAACCATACTGTGCTAAGGGACAGGGCTGCAGCTTCCTCCAGGTCTTCTACACCAGTAGACTTCACATAGTGTACACACTTCAATACCAAGGACTAAGTTGAGGGTTGTTCTGTCACCCCTTCATTGATATTTAAATCTGCCTTTTAAGATGCAACATCTGTTGATTCAGATGGAAAACAGAGGCCAAGTCCTCAGTAAGCAACAGTGTCTGCTGAATCCTATATTGTGGCCAAGTTGTATGCCCACAGGACACTGTAAAATCATAAAGGGCAAGCTGGTGACACCCCTTTAACAGCAAGTTGCAGTTTGAGCCTCCATGCTTTCTCACCAGCAGTGAAGTATCAAGGAAGGGCATCAGGACGAAGGAAGTGGCTACCTTATGGTAGGAAGGGGAATACCCTTCTACAGTGTCACCAGGGAAAATGCCAGGGAGTCAAACAGCCCTATCCAACTGGCTAACAGCTCTGCCATATACACACAGAGCTACACATGCAGTTGAGAAAAGGGGCAAGAACAGAGCCCCCAGTTTCTCCTGAAATCATCTCTCAGCCATGGACATGGGCTTCAGGGGCCTTTAATTTAGCCCCTTCATTAAACTCTTCTCTACTCACAAATAGTCCTGTTCCCCAGGACTATTTGTGCCTAAGGTCAATCCTTGGCTCCTGCCAGGGGAAGAGAAAGGAGGGAGGATCCAGTTAGTGAAGGCAGATAATGAGATCGGGCTCCCATTCTCTTGTGTATGTCAGCAGGATTCTTCTGCTCTGGCCCGAGCACCTGTAGGATATGGAAGAACTTCCCTTCCTCCAGGGCAGCTGACTGTGTAGCCTGAGACTTTGGTCCCATTAGAGAACATGAGTTCAGAAGGCAACACAATCTCTCTAGTTTTTGCAGGCCTGCAAGAGTTTGCAAAAGAGAAACCACCATGTTGGTTTACTGAGAGATCCAAGTGCTAGCTGAGAAACGTGCTCACCAGCAGTGTATTATATTCTGTATAGACAAGTTTTCATGCAAGAAGACAGTCAGCTCTGAAACTGCAGCTGCGCATGAGCAGTGATGCCTATCCAGACCAGCTTGTGGCATACGCATACAAAAATGTACTCCAACCCTTGGGGATTTCACAGATTTACTATCGGTGAAGGGCAATAATCACTAAAGGAGGAGCAATTATTCCCAAATCATTTAGGATTTAAAAAATCATTGGCAAGAAGATAGAGGTCAAGAGGTGTACTGTCAAGGGAAATAAAAAAACTCTACCTGTCAAACCTAGGTTTAACTTCCTCTCTGACTGCAATATGGTAAGAAGAGAGAGAGAGAGATATAAAACGGAAAGGTCACATACCCACTGAAAGCAAGAATTAGAAGATCCCAGTTTGTGCTCACATTTTACACAGGGAACACAAGCCATTCCTGTGTTCAATTAGAGTATGGAAATTATTTTCTTTAATCAACAGAAATGTACTAAAACTATCAAAATACCTCCTGAGTTTTAAGCTGAGTCTACAGAAGAAAGAGGTTATAGATGTATTTTATATTTCTTTAAAAAAGTCTTTAAAATTTCACTACAGCTGGACAGCTCAAGATGATTAGCCAAATATAAAAAAATAAAATAAAAATAAAATAAAATATATACTACAAGTCATAGCTTTTTACAGCTGAGGTGCTGGTTCAAACCCAGTTTAGATCAGTAATGACCAGAAACAGTTACCATGAGATGGCAGCTTGGGAATTTATAAGGAATGAATTGGGACTACAATTTAACTCCTGGTGTTCAAATGTTTGGCCATCACAACTGGGAATTTTTTTGGCAGTTTCAAGAGATAGGCAGAGAACAAAAAGAACGTATGGACTAAAATATCCTCTCACCTGCAAAAGTAGTCACTACTAGTTAAGCTTATAGTAGGGGGTAGATGGGTACTTGCTTTCACTATAGCTTCTCTGAGCAGAGTTTTACACTTCTAGTGTTGCCAAACAAGCAGTAAATTTACAGAAAAGTATTTTAAAGGAGAAGAAATTAGATATCTAAAAAATAAATGACTAATCTAAACTCTCTTCACATCTATCTACCTATCTATAAATAATTTTGATGTTACAATATGATAATTATTCCCAAGCTCACATATAGTAATATGAAAATCTGAAGAGCAAGGAGGAGCAAATGAATGAGATGCCACAGTAATAACTATGTTAATTTCTGTAGAATATTTAATGTGGTGAAACCTCCTAGAATAAACAAGTATTTATGCATAAGCAGATTTCCACCACAAGCTTAAAAGCCCTAATCTTGTTAAAAATGACTGGGATACACAGCAACAACAGTTTATAAGTAAAGTCTTAACTGATATATTAAAATCCTTTGCAAGAGAAACTTGTTGTATTTACTCTACTCCTCCTCCCTCAATCTGATAGATAACTTTATAGGCTTTAAGACCTCCTTTTATTTTTAATGATGTTTATATTTGGGACCAATTGTCTGAGCAGACATCAGACATACAAAGGGTGTCAGATATGGACTCTGACCTGGAAGAAATTATACACCAAGGCAGATGAGACAGAAAGAAATACTCTAAGAGCCCCAAGGGTAGTTAGGTTTGAATAAGCTTTCAATGGGAGTTGAAACTCGAAAGTTCACTTGGTCACTTAACCCCTATTTGTTCCACTGAAAGTCTCCTGCCCCCATTCCCAAATGACTGAAGTGGAATGCCAAATACAGAAATAAGCACCCCTTCTTACTCCTGGTGTGACCTCCCTGTGCATTTATGCCCCACTGAGTCACACTTGTGATTTGTAGGTAACAGACTTGAAAATTTGTTGCTAAGTACCAGTAGTTTATGCACTCTGGTCTGACCCACCATAATTCCCATTAAAACAGAACACTTTGCTATGGATAGAACTTTTAATGGTTATATAAAAATACTGGAACCTTAACATTATTTAGGTTTTATTGTAAAGCTGTAAAAATCATCCACTGTTACAGCAGCCTTAAAACATATGAATTAGGTATTTCAGTAACCTTTAAGGTATGTTATTCTTTGTCGTATTGCTGAATCATAAGAAGAATCTGGTTACCTCTAAGAGGTTTAAATTTCTAATCTATTAAAGTAATACCAGCAATCTGTTATTTCTAGGCCACTGAGGAAAGGTTAAAATGAAAATTGGACTTTAGGGAGTTCCTTCTATTCCAAGTGCAGGCTGAAAACATCTCAGCAGTAGAAGGCAGTCAGGGTCTCAGTAAGAAGCTGTTATCAAGGGAAATGACTGGTGATAACTTTATTGATTAAAGCAGCTTGAGAAATTTAAGCTTTGCCTGTGTCTGGCATTACTGTAGTGAGACAGCTTTATTTTAAAAAGATATTTTCATTAAAAATAAGGTAATATAAAATTGTAATATGTTTTATACAACGTAGCTCATCTACAGTGATTTAATGATTGTGTGAAACTGCTGCTATGACTTTTAAATGCAAGCCAAAAGTAGAATAAATTATAAAATGCTCACAAATAAAGACATAAGCAATTAGGCTGGTCCTTATTTTGCTATCATGAGTAGAGATGTAGACCATGGTCAGGACACAGAAAAATATGACATGAAAGGTAATTAAGAAGCCAAAAGTACTGCATGAACTGGGTCTTTTACTGTATGCACACAACGCATCTAAAAAATATGTGGAAAGTCTATGAGGGTTACAAGGTCAAGTTCTTTGGGACATGTCAGTTAAAGTTGTCCACACTGCCACTATTTAGTCCCCTTGTACATATGTATTTATCAGTTTTTGATTACAAAAGCATAAACTTTTTTCTATAGTGAAAAGTGTCAAATGACTCTTAACACAGGGGACACTATTAGTGCTATCTATAATATAATCTTTCTCCTATGTAGGACAATTTCTCTCCATACATGTATATAGGATACCAACTATAAAAGACCAAATGCCCTATATTTTTATTTTGGAAATATATATATACTTATTGACAACAT
The DNA here is from genome assembly GCF_001723915.1 of Gavialis gangeticus. Classification (NCBI taxonomy): domain Eukaryota; kingdom Metazoa; phylum Chordata; order Crocodylia; family Gavialidae; genus Gavialis; species Gavialis gangeticus. Next base: position 67,651,436 of record NW_017728994.1, on the reverse strand, counting down.
TTTTCAACACAGTATACGTTAACCAAATTAAAAAATAATATAGTCACTAACCTGATTATGAAAATTTGCTGAATGCAGAATGCATGGGCTATGTAGTACACACTGTTTATTTTTCTACTATTCGGGGCCTGATACAAAGCCAAGTGAAGTCAATGGAAGCCTTTCCATTGACTCTAATGAACAGTGAATTAGGCCTGAAATGAGAAAGCTTGTGCCAGCTTGCTAATGGAAGTCAGTCATTTGCCTGAACTTTGTTCTCAGAAACAAGGCTACTGACGCATACTATTCCCCAGTTTCTGAAGGCAACCGACATACAGAAATGTAACATCACAAACTGATGAACTCCTGGCAATCCTAAAGCCATTTCAGAATGCTCTCAATATTCTACGAGTCTGGCAAAAGTCAAGGACAACAGCAGCCCGGTTAAGATTTCACAGGAAAAGACTGGGTAACCCTATTTTGCAGAAACAGCAAAGAAAGAAAACAGCCAAAAAAGATCTCTTTCTTTCTGAACTTAGTCCAAGAGCTGTTTCTTTTTGCTTTCCTATTTACCAGAATTCGGGCTGAGCTCTTTTGATAGCCACTTTTTCCTCAAATACCATTTTTTTCTAAAATGGCTTTTTGGTACACTGGTGTTGCAAGCAGGATTAACAGATGGATGAATAACTGGTGTAGCTGTACCTGAAATATGGTGCTCAGGTCTAGCTACTGTGGCATAAGAAAGATATTGACAGGAAAGAGTGCACCACCACAAATAGTTAGTGTGGTGAGAGACTGCATTATAATAGATTACAAGAGTGAAACCTGTATATCTTTAAGAGACAAACTGCAAAGAGATAAAGTAACAATCTACAAATAACTAAAGACCTCAAGGAGGGAGAGAAACATTTTGGTGTGATCCACGGGGCAAAATTAGGTGTAATTAGGTGATGTTTGAAAGGGAAACTTTAGGCTGAATCCCAGGAAAAGCTTCCTGACAGGGAGATCAATTAGGCTGTGAATATTCTCCTTAGTGTACTGGTAGGAACCCTGCTGCTTGGTATACAGGGTCTTCATAAAGTCCTTGTGCACTTTTAAACTTTAATAGCTTAAATTGTAGATACGATAGAAACAATCTGTAAAAGGCATTTAAAAGCAAATTTATTAAAGTTTAAGGACAACTAGAGTACACAATGCTAGACTTGAACATAACCACCATCCATCATGATACAATCCTCAATCCGATTTTCCAACTCCTTGAAAACGTTTCTCAGTTGCTCTTGAGTTACTACACTAATTGCATTGGCAATCCTAGCCCTAAGTTCCACCAAAGAACGTGGGTTTGACAAGTAAACTACACTTTTAACACGTCCCCATAAGAAGTACAACGGTGACAGGTCAGGTGAATAGGGTGGCCAAGCAATTGGTCTACCTCTGCCTATCCACTTCTCTGGAAAAACATCATTTAGGAACTGTTGTACATTCAGAGCGTAGTGGCATGAAGCTCCATCTTATTTAAGAATAAATTTGTTATTATTTATGAAGTCTATCATTGTGTACTCCAGATGTCCTAAAACATTACTAAATTTGCTTTTAAACGCCGTTTACAGATTGTTTCAATCATACCTACAACCTAAGTTATTAAAATTTACAAGTGCACAAGGACTTTATGAAGACCCTGTATTTAAAACCAGCCTGGACAAAATGCCTAAGATGAAGAACCATCCTGCGCTAGGAGGGGGATGGATTCGGATGGCTTGGTAAGTCTTACTTTATTATAGGATGGAGAGAGAGAAAAAAGTCAAATGCATGCTGAATTACAGAACTATTATTTCACCTCTAAGTTCTAGGGACCACACAAACTGCTGCAATTTAACTCTTGTTGTTTATGATGTCACCAAAACGTTTGGATGGAATAATTACTTTATAATGCACAGATGTGTGTTATTCATTCCATATTCATCCTAAGGCTGCATGTGGCATAACCAATCGATAAAGAGAACCCAAGCACATCTATAGAATTACAGAGGGAAAAAATGGGCCATCCTAATAATCTGGAGATAGCACACTACCAAGGATGGTTTCTGGAGAGCACCAGGAGCCCAAACATAACATAAGAGGACATTTTTTTAAAAAGCAAGTGTTTCTTATTTTTCTATATCTTACTTCTAAGCTTCCAGAGCAACGTGGCGTGTGTAGTTTTTCAAGTACTATACATATATAATAATAATAAAAATATGGCTGTTTCCATCATGCTGGACCTTTAACTTGCCAGTCATCTGGGGCAGCTGTCATTTTGTGAAGTCAGTATGACAAAGTATCTTACACAAAATACGCATCTAAGGCTTTTCTCACGTGCATTTTTCTCCTTTAACCAAAAACTAAAGGAACTCACAATGTAAGACTATACAGCTATTCATGTATGCCAAAATGTAACAAGCAACATGCAAGACTAAACACTAAACAGCAACCAGGTATCAATAGTTTGGATAGGAAAAAAAAGGTTACCTCTGGGGGCCATATTTCAATAGCTATATCAATACATTTGTTTGTATGCTGTGTGAGGGATTCTTCTACTGGTAATGGTAATCTAGCAGAATATTCACATACTAGTGTGAGAAATTATGAGATTAAAAAAAGATATGTTACAAAAAGCAACCACTATCAAGTATGGTTAGGTATAGACTTAATTGTGCAGAATACAGATACAACAAATGCAGGAACATATCTGATTTTTCTGACAAACATCTGTGGTAATTCAGTAACAAGAAAATGATTTTCACAGTTTAATTTTGCTTGCAAGGCCAAGAGTCTCTCCCTTCCTACTGAAATACTATCATCTGGCAGAGAAAAGGAAATGAGGGGGTGAGGAAAGGGAAGAAGAGCAGGAGAAAATGGGGAAAAGAGGGACACTTGAAGAATATGATACAGGGCAAAGGCAGGAAAAGGAATGTAGCAAGGAGGAAATAAAAGAAAAGCAAAAAGGATCACACCAAAAAAAACAACAACACAGAAACAATTTTGAAATATGTTGCTGCCCATTCCAGGGGCTGAATTTCCTCCATTGTGATACTATAAGGCTGTATTACTTAGTGGGCAAAAGATACCCAGCAGGTCACCACAATCTGGTCAGGTTCCTCTCTAGTTAGCAAAAATAGTTTGGGGGGAAGGTATATTTTTGTCCCATAAATTATTTTTAAACACTACTTGTTAGATTTTTTTAAAATTTCATGAGAACAAATTTCTAGGTGATGTGAATACTTCCCTGCAACATGCAATGTAACATCGTGGAACAGCCGCTGAACACGACAGTGTGGGCCCAAACCTGGGGTCCATGTTCCATCAATCCCTCTATTAGGTTCAATGAAAAATAAGGAACCAGTGCCAATAACTGAACAGCAAATCCAATGATTATTGAACAAGGACTCTTACCTGCTGAGGTTCAACTCCCATTTCTGCTAAGGCTGACTGGAAAAACATTTTTGATGGCTTTCCCACTACCTCGGCTTGAATATCGCAGGCATACTGAAAAATAAAGGACAGAAATAGGACTGCATATTAGAAAAGGATTTGTTCAACCCCACAACCTCAGGAGATGGTATAAAATGTATGTGATTATTGATTGATGCCCTTAAGTAATGCAATAGATTAGTAGATGAAGATGACTAGCAGAAGGGCGATTGCTTTCTGTAAGGAGGAATATACTCCTGAAACATCTAGAGCAAAGGTAGACAACACTTTGGTTGGAGTGCTGAAAAAATCACGGTGTCTACCTTGTAAGGTGCCAGGTGCCGGCATGCCAGAAAAACAAAATCGGGGTGGAGGATACATGGCAGGGCACGCTGCATATTAATATATTTAATAATAAATGTTGCTTTTTTTTTATTACAGTAAAAATCAGGTTTTCTAAATTATATTTAGAAACCTGATGACAATAAATAAAACTTCATATATTACCTTTCTTGTTGTGTATTCTTTTTTTGTTAAGCATGTTGTGATGAGAGAGAGAAAAAGAAGAGAAAGAGGGAAAGAGAAAAAGAGAAGATAGAGAAAAAGAAAGACAAGAAAAGAAAAAGGAAAAAAGAGAGAGAAAAAAGACAAGAGTAAAAAGGAGAGAAAGAGAAAGAAAAAGGAGAGAGAAGAGAAGAAATAGAAAAAAGGAGAGAGAAAAAAGAAAAGAAAGAAAAAGAAGAGGGAAAGAGGAGAGAAAAAAGAAAAAGAAAGAAAGAAAGCAAAAAGAAAGAAAAAAAAAGAAAAGAGGACAGAGAACAGAAGAAGAAAACAAGGAGAGAGAGAAAGAAAGAGAAAAAAGGAAAAAGATAGGGACCTACCAATTTCCTGGCAGAACAGTTAATCTTGCAGGTTCCCCCGTGTGCCCCTCTGCTGCTGATTGGTGGAGGGGTCACGCTTGCAGCTTGCTCCTGATTCGCAGGGAGGCAAAAACTGCAGTTTTAAACTTTACACCATTTTTGAATCCCTGTTGCTGATGGGCTGAGGGGCTCCGGCAGCTCCGCTGCATGCTGCTGACCAGCAGAGAGGCAAAATCAGCACCATGTTTAAAACCGTGGTTTTTGCTTCCCTGATGATTCATGAGGGAAACACCTGCAGTTGCTGCGGGGGAACGAGGGAGGTTGTTACATAGTTTTATCCCCATTTAGCAAGCAACCCCAGGCTGGCAGCAGAGGCAGGGGGAAGTGATGGGGCTGGGCTCTGCTGTGGATATCGTGAGTCGGAGGGTGGAAGGGGCTGGGACCGGGGGGCTCATGCCCTGCTCAGCTGTGCCCTGCTCGGCAGCTGGCCCCAGGGGTGGGCAGGGGCAGCAACAGCCAGAGCGCACATGGCTCTGCCTGCCCGCTGCATTGCTTCCCGAGTGCCCAAGCCACGATGCTGTGCCACCGGGCAGGCAGGCTGCCAGCTGCCCCAGCACTCCTGGCATGGAAACCTAGCAGGGTTAATGCCAGTGGAGTTTGCCACTGTGGCCAGTGGGCTCCAGAAAGGGAGGCATCCCCTACCCCAAGCAGTGAAGGCTCCCAATCTGAGAGGGTACAGGTCTTCCACGCCTGCCCGCACACAAGCTCCCCTGCTACAAGCGCCACCTCCCCAAGGCAGACAGCTCTCTCCACCCCCAGCCAGCCCGCCCTGCTTACAGTCCACAGGAACTGTACCTTGTTCTCAATTCATCAGGGAAGTGAAAACCATGGTTTATAACATGGTGCCTTTTTTGCCTCTTTGCTGGTCAGCAGCAAGCAACAGGGCTGTCAGGCCCCTCGGTCAACCAGTGGTGGGAAGACAAAAATGGCGCCAAGTTTAAAACTGCAGTTTTCGCCTCCCTGCCCACCAGGAGCAAGCTGCAAGCACAACCCCTCCACAAATCAGTGGCGGGGGGGGGGGGGGGGGGCGGCACACGTGGGGGAACCTGCAAGATTAAAGGTGTTGCCATACACTCCACTTCTGCCATGAATTTGGTAGGTCCCTAGAAAAAAAGAAAGAGTGGGGAAGGGAAAGGGGAGGAAGAAACTCTGAGGACGGCTGCCAGAGCCCAGCTGCCCCCCACCCCCAACAATGCAGGCATGCGGGCGAGCGGTGTGGGCACTGGGTACACAAGGTAGTGCCCGCCGTTGCCACTTTCCCTCCCCCTCCCTGCCCCCCAAGTGTCGCAGCAGGCACCGAGGGCAGAGTCAGGAGTACACAGGCTGCCCCCGGCCCCGTGTCTGAGTTTGTGATTGAAACCAAATGTCAAGGTTTAACAGTTTTTTGACCCACTTCACCTCTTTTTAAAGGTTCATAGATTTGGTTTGGGCTTGAAAGCTTGTTCAGCTGGGGTTACGTACCCATGCTTTAAAAAATAAAACTTTTCTAGCTAACAGGAAGCCTGTCTCGTCTATTATGGGTGGGCAAACTCAAAAGCTACACAGACATGAGTGAGTCCCCCCGCATCTCGACACTTAGCCTGCCTTCCTGTTAGGTTCCAATCCTGCAATGCTTTAACCACATGCCTGTCTTCCATACAAGTAATCCTACTATGATTCATGTGATTAGTGGCATGCTTAAACTTAGGCATTCACTTAAGTGTCTTGCTTTTGGGTGTTAAGGCCAATGCTGTAGTCATAATGCCAAGACTTGCTTATAGCAACCCCCAAAATTGGGTGGGATAGCTAAGTGCCGCCATCACTATAATTATTTCAAACCCATTTCTCATTTTATTCTTCTATTGGAGCTTTTAGCGTTGACTCCTTTTTCAACAGTCTTGCCTTAACATACACAAACCCAATACTATCTAAGTTCATGCTGGAACTTTTAGATACACAATATAGGGGAACAAGGAAAAATAACCAGACATCCTTAGTCTGAAGCAACTAAGTTTAATTTGTGGAAATTTCCTTTCCCCAGGATGAATAATTATAGAAAAGAACTTATAGTTATACCAGTTATTTTTTAACAAGGTGCATAGAGCAAGTAAGCATAATTCATGCTATAAAATACCTCTAAAGCCTTCATGTACACTCCAACATCAAGTTTCAGACCATCAGTTTCTTTATAATAGCGTCTGGAAATGAAAGTGATAAAGTTCCAATGAAATAAAAGTGTTGGCAACTGAACATAAAGAAACTATATTTTATTATTTCTGTGCCTATATAGATGTCCATATGGCTGTAACAAAAGGTAAGTCATCAGAAATTCTAGACCCTTAATTTAACACATGGACATTAAGAACAGACTCTGTGAAATGATGCTGTGCACTAACCAGACAGCAGATCAAATGCAGATCTGACATACAGGACACATTTTCACTGAATTTGGCCCCAGGTTTCTGCTTCTAAACAGGCGACCACTGAACACCCTCACAAAGGACGACAGCTGAAATTGTATGACAACAACCTCTTACATACCTCTTACATAAACAGAACCCAAGTATTATTTCAAGGGTAACCTTCCACATTCCTTCACCCCAGCCAGAAAATAAGTATTATACCTAGATGCAAGCTATTTTACTGTACTAACAAAATACTGAATGGTTCAAAGTAACATGACCAGTTTTTAAAGGGCTTTTTTGGACATTTTTCTTATAAATACATTAGGAGACAAAAGTCCAAAATATTTTTCTTATAAATTCATAAGGAGATGAAAGACCAAAATATTAGGACTGACTTAAACAGAGTTATACAGAAATTACCACTCGTGAGCACATCAGCTGATTTATTATAAATGCTTAGTCTGTCTGCTCCTACCATGTAGCAAATTAAGTTACTTTGTGGCAACTTAACACTTTAATTAAGGGGCAAGCTGCCCAGGTTTAACTTCACTTAGTGCGGCATAGGAGTATGGAGATGAAACAGTTACAGTAAATTTAGATGAACCACAGTCAATTCTTTCACCCCTTTAAATGGGTATAATTGTTTGTCCATCAACACTTTCTGCCTAGTTTGTTTGATTTAAAACTAAGATTTTCTGAAATCAGGATTTCAAATAATACAGAAGACAATTTTGATTTTAAAATGTAAAGAGTAATTACATGAGATGTTGCACTGGTTCCTCCTCCCAATAAAAAGTTTTGACATTTAAATTCAATAAGCGGATCTATTGAGAGTATTCTCTATAAGGAAAATGACACACACCTAATATACATCCAGGAGATATAGAATGATAACAATCATTTAACACAGCCATTAATAAATGGAAATTTATATTTATTTGTATATCAGAGTCGCTAATAAATTGCTAGCAGAGAACTAGAAATAATGAGTATTGGTTAATACTGTTCTTGGTTATTCTGTTAATGGACAAATCAGTCCATAAGATTGTTCCAATAGTCAGCTCAACATACACAGAGGCATTTTTCAAAACTTCTTGTTGAAAAAAGTGGGGTAGTTTTCTCAGGCTTTTCATGTCTACACTGACATCCTTTGAAAGTGTTCCTTCTAACCACCTGGGGTCTTTTTCTGCTACATATGTATCTGTATTTACACACAACTTCATGCCATCTCACACAGACTATACAAAATTAATCTTCACCGTAATAAAGGCACAAGATCATAGCTTTTTTATTCAAAAGTTATATGAGAAATGGGAGAAAACTTACATTTGTGTGCTGTTTTTAGAAATTATTTAGATACTCTCCTACAGTAGAGCAGATTATGTGCATGGCTGTTTATGGAGGAGTACAGCGTGCTCAGCGGATACTTTCTTTTATTGCTAACACTTGATGGGAGCATTAATGAAGATATTTCAGGACAGGAGCCATATTAAAATGCACTAATTGCTCATATTTCAGTGGTTTTCTGTAATTTCTTATATTACCATTCCTTAACTTCTGAAACCAGACATCAGGGCCAGGAAGAATATTATTCAACTAATTCAATTAAATTCTGTTTGTTTAAACTAGCAGTGGACATGACTTCAAACAGTTTTGCCTAGTTGGCTTGGTTTAAAATTACATTTTTCTGACATTGGCATCAAATGCAAGACAGTGGACAACTTTAATGTGCGCTGCCCAGGTGTCAGTTATTAGCTTGCATGGCTCTCTAAAGCAGCAAGGCTGGGTCACCTCCCAAACACACAGAGCAGTTTTGATTAGCAGGGGCCAGTTTGTAGCATGTTTCAATGATGCAATACTAGAATAGTTCCAAGTGGGTGCTCCAAAACTCTCACCCATGACGGAAAGCTTTTACAGTGATACTACTATCCAGAAACTCTCCTCTGACCTCAGGACCTACTGTTAAATTAATTTCTGTTCCTCATTTTACATCTCTAAATACATAAATGGTTAGCACCAGACATTCTGTTGCATTTGTTTTGTGCCTGAAAATCTAACGCCTGTTGCAAAATAATCCCATTGTCCTTCATTTATCAATTGGAATGCACACTGCAGGAGATACGTGAGATTGTGCCATTTCAGCCCCTCCTCTAATTAATAACAAACACTTCATATAAGTATTCTGTTGTTATTATTACTTCATGCTGTTCATAGAATCATAGAAAGTTAGGGTTGGAAGGGACCTCAGGAGGTCATCTAGTCCAACCCCCTGCTCATAGCAGGACCATCCCCAATTACATCATTCCAGCCAGAGCTTTGTGGAATCAGGTCTTAAAAGCCTCCAAGAATGGGAATTCCACCACCTCTCCAGGTAACCTGTTCCAGTGTTTTACTACCTTCCTAGTGAGAAAGTTTTTCCTAATATCCAACCCAAACCTCCCTTGGTGCAACTAGAGACCGTCGCTTCTTGTTCCGTCATCTGCCACCAGTGAGAACAGTCCAGCTCCATCCTCTTTGGAACCCCCCTTCATGTAGTTGAAGACTGCTATCAAATCCCCCAGCAGTCGTCTCTTCTGCAGACTAAGTAAGTCCAGTTCCATCAGCCTTTTCTCAGAAGTCATGTGCCCCAGTCCCTGAACCATTTTCACTGCCCTCTGCTAGACTCTTTCCAACTTGTCCACATCCTTTCTCTAGTGGGAGAAGCAAAACTGGACACAGCACTCCAGATGTGGCCTCAACAGTGGCAGAACAGAGGGGAATAATTACTCTCGATCTGTTGACAACGCTCCTACTACTGCAGCTCAATATGTCATTAGCCTTCCTGGCAACAAGGGAACAATGTTGACTCATATCCAGTTTACTGTCCACTGTAACCTCCAGGTCCTTTTCTGCAGGACTGCTGCTTAGTAGGGCTGTGCAAAGCTTCAGTCGCTGATTCAATTCAGCTGCCAAATCTCTCAATCTGAATCAAATCCGGAGACCCATTAAAAGCTCCAAATTCAATCTGAAGCTTCTGAATCAATTGGAAATTTGGAGAGATTTGGAGATTCAGATCAGCCACGGGGAGACAGGCACAGCTGGGTGGCTGCAGGTTCTTCTGCGCTCTGGCTGTGCCTGCCTCTCCCTGGGTGGGGGGAGCCGCCGGAGAAGCCCCCATGGCTGCCCTGCCCAGCC
>NW_017728994.1:67635182-67640991 GCF_001723915.1 Gavialis gangeticus | reverse complement strand
CCCAGCCCCAGCCCCAGCCCCAGCCCCAGCCCCAGCCCCAGCCCCAGCCCCAGCCCCAGCCTACTCCTGACACTTAAAAAAAAGCCCTGCACTTACTGGCTGTAGCAGGGGCTCTGGGGCCTCCTGGCAGAACCCCCCTGAGCAGCCCCCGCTCCCCAATTGCCCCCCCACCTGTCCTTGCCCCTCATGGCCCCCCTCACCCCAGCAGTTCAGGAATAAAAAAAGACAAAAAATGCACTAACTGGCAGTAACAGAGGCTGTGGGAGCTCCGGGGCCATGTGCCAGAGCCCGCCCACACAGCCCCTGCTCTCCGCTCTCCCACCCCCTGCCCAGCCCTGCCCACCTCCGGTGGCTGTCCCTGCTCAGCCCCGCCCCACCTCCGGTGGCTGTCCCTGCTCAGACCCAGAATCCCTCTAATTAAAAAAAAAAAGCCCCACACTTACCGGCTTTGGCAGCAGCGACTGGGGGCCTCTGGGGACTCATGGCAGAGCCCCCCCACACAACATGGGGCAGTGGGGGGCAGCAGGGATTCTCCCTCCCTGCCTGGCACCCATGCAGCAGCTACCCCATGGCACGGGTGCAGCGCAGCTCAGCAGGGTGCCACACACTTTCTTTTAAGGGCTGGGAGGCTGGGGCCAGGCAGGGGATGGGGCCGGGCAGGACAGCCATGGGGACTTCTCCCATGGCTCCCCTAACCCAGGGAGATGCAGGCACAACTAGAGCAGCCACAGGAGAACCTGCAGCTGCCCGGCTGTGCCTGTCTATCTCCGACTGATCCAAATCTCTGAATCAGCACCGAATCTCCAATTCTGATTCAGCCAAATTGAATGGGAACAGGGATTTGAATCACCGAATCTAATCACTGTCCTCCAAATTGGCCAAATCTGAATTGAATACTTCCCTAATCACACAGGCCTGTTTAGCGAGTTGGTCCCAAGCCTGTAGTGGTACATGGGATTGTTCCATCTTAAGTCCAGGACTTTGCACTTGTCCTCGCTGAAGCTCATGAGATTTCTTTTGGCCCAATCTTTCAATTTGTCTAGGTCACTCTGAATCCTAGCCCTACCTTCCAGCACATCTACATCCCCCAGTTGATGTCATCCACAAACTTGCTTAGGATGGAATCCATCCAATCTTCCAGACTGTTAATGAAGATATTAAATAAAACCCTTCAATTATGGGCTACAATTAAGTCCTGAGCAATTTCAGGGCAATAATGGATGCATGTTATCTTTGCAAAAACACTAAGATTGACGATATGTGTTATGAACCAATTGCTGGACATGCTAAAGTCCAGTGGGACATTTCTACAGAAAAAGAAAAAACTGTGTGGTTATGAACTAGTTAAATGGAAGCCAGGATGAAACTGTAAACAGTCAAAGATGACATTTCTCTGACAGAAGTGGAATAGCGACAAAACTGCTCTCAAATGTTGTTCCAAAGAGGTTCATAATATGCAGACTGCAACTGCAAGTTGCCAGTGTACTCTACGATTGCAACAGGGTGCTCCAACTTTTCAAATTATGTGATATAACTAGAATTGGAGTCAAATCTCGAATTTTACACATTAATGAAACTCTCAGCTTTACTAAATTTGGATCAATGAGATACAAATCACACCCACACTTTGTGTGATTCAGACTGAAAGAAAACTAGATGGCAGCACTGACAATCCAACCAAAATAGTAGCCGAGGGGAAACCCCCGCACTGGTATAAATTGTTTTAGACCCATTTACTTTAATTAGCCAGTGCCAGCCTACATCAGCTGAGAACAGAACCTAAACCGACTCCCAGTCTGATTATTCAGAATTTTCCCTTTGCATTAATGGGAGAGGAGACAGGCCCAGAGGGGGAGATGAATCATGATGTAACATGGAATGGTCATGAATCTGATCAAGAAATTATACTTTTGTTTTTCCGCTGTTTATTGTTGTTATTTCCAATACTATAAAAAATTTCAACATGGAGTAAACAGAGCAACTCCATAAATAATAAAAACCTGGGCCCTTGTCAGAATATGAAAAGAATTCCAATTAAAGTTTATTATCCAGTAAGAAAAATCAGATCACTCTGTTAAAAACAGTTAGCCCAGAAGTTATTTTTAAAAGCCTTTACTTGTTTTCAAACTGCAAATGTTTTATTTTATTGTATTAACAGGACAAGCAAATTGCAAGTCATCATAACTACATATCCAATACAAATATTTATATCAAGACAAAATCACTAACTATGCTTCTTTTTGTTCTTTCTAAAAAAACCACTTGGTACCCTGAAACTCAATATTATTTAGTGCTTTTATACTGATTTATTAAAATAAAAATTCACATTAGTACCAGTATTTAAAGCTTTTCTGATCAGGCCAAAGACAGGTCCCTATATGGCAGGAAAAAAATTTAGGATGAGCAGTCAGATAAGATTTTATGCCTTATCCTTCTGCCATTTTCGATTATTCAGCACAGCCTCTCTTTAAAATGACCACTTGACCTTTGCTAGAACAGCCATTAACCTTCTATAGTCTAGCGTAAACAGCTTAATTTTCTGACAGTGGCATGACAGAAGAAATTACAAAGCCAATTCCCACTCTCAGCCCAAAACAGATGCTAAATGTAAATCACTCCACTTTCTGGAGGAGGGCATTCTGCTTCAGTGACTCTGACACTTGCTTTCTAGAGAATGAACTAAAATTTTAGCAGAAATCATCCTTTTTGCTTCAAGGTGTGTTTTTTAATTTTTTTTTAATTACTCTAATTCTACATGTGAATGGTAAAAAAGCAGTTCATTGCTGCTTTTTACATGGTGCTTTTCTCTAGACAAAAAGTTGTGTCATTCTCTCATATCATTTCCATTTTCGGGGCATTAAAACTTATCTGTCAGGCTAGCTAGTTTAGAAAGGACTACAGAATTCATGTTTGTATTATCAAAGTCTTGATTGTATAAAATAGGCTCAAAGTGAAATCTCAACGGACTGAATTGGAACAGATTTTATTTTATAAGAAAGCCTTTGAAAATAATGGTTTGCTTTTTTAAGATGACATAAATAATAAATATACATAGGATTTAGAAGCTTTAATGTTCTAACTTTGCTGATCTCTAATGTAGCATTATTCCATTTTGACCTTTAAAGGATAATATTATTTGACACAAACAGCTCATTTCACGTAAATAAATCTTGTTGGCTCAGAACTTTCCTCTTTATTCTTCTCACGGAAAAAATTGTAGGAAATTTTGCACGTATTAGAGAACCGGAGCACATGTGTCATGTGTGCCAACACAATGGATTTCAACTGCTCCTTCTAGCTGATAAGCTCTACTCCAGTGGATCAATAATCCACAAGCTAAGAAGGTTTCTCATGGCCATTATGGTCTGAAAAAAAGTTGTCGCTACAGTCTCAGGCCAATAATGCACATTTTTAAAAAAATCTATACATTGCACAACAGATAACAACAGCTTCTTTAAACCATTTGCTAGGTCACTAGTGAGGTTTAATGTTAAAAACTTAGAAATAGTAATAACGAATCAGCATTATGAAGTGTTTTACATTCCATATCGGATTTCCCTACCCACCTTAAAAAAGGGGAAAAAGGAGGATTTAAGGAATTACAGTCTAACTTGAATACCTGGAAAAACACTGGAGCACATCATCAAACAATCCATTTGTAAACACCTAAAGGTTAACATAGTGATAAGTACCAGTCAACATGGATTCGTCAAGATGAAGTCATGCTTAATCAACTTGATTTCCCTTCTGTGGGCTTTGCAGATGGGGGTGAAGCAGTTGATATGCTAGCCCTCAACTTTAGTGAGACTTTTCACACTGTCTCCCATAACACTTCCATTGCTAAGCTACGGGAATATGGTCTGGATGAAGCTACACTAAAGCGGGTGCATAGCTAGTTGGATATTCATACTCAAAGAGTAGTCATCAATCATGCAGACCCTGCTACATGTGCGGGTAAAGGCACAATGGGATCTAATGCACAATTCACACAATCACGCCTCCTACCATACCACACACGTGCGCCAGGAGGCGTGACTGTCAGATCATGTATTAGATTCTATTGTACCTTATCGCCAGTGCAGGGGAAGCCTGATCCTGGGCTCCCCCTGCACTTACAAAAAGCAAGGTCCCATGACTGGGAGCCCCACACACCCCAATTGAGGGGCTCCCAGTTGTTGGGGTGCCCACACGCCCCCAGGGCTGAATGGTCGCCACTGCAGCAATCTTCCTGCCCCAGGGTTGTGGGAAACCCCTGGGTCGGAGGATCTTCGCAGGGAGATCTCCCTGCCTTGGAGGTGTGGGAAACCCCAGGGGCCAGAGGATCACCACAGTCCTCTGGCCCCAGGGGTTTCCCTGCACTGCCAGGGCAGGGGTAACGTGAGATCCCTGGACCCTGGGGATCGCAGCTGCCATGATCCCTAGGGCTTGGGGGTGCATGAAATCCCAGGACTCTGTCACACCCTGGGGCTCAGAGGTTTTACACTGGGCATGATGTGCCCCTGTGGTTGGGAGCCCCATCAGCTAACAGGGCTCCTAGCTGCAGAGGAGACCCTGCTGCATGTGCAAATTCAAGTTGGATAGCAAGCAGCTACAAAGTCAGCACACATTTTTGAGGTCTAACTTCACAGTTGCTTGCAGCCTTTTGTCATGTGATAGTAACTTTTCAGAAGTAACTAGTTTCTAGGTAATTGAACAAATAACCAGTTAATTGCACAATACCTGTAATGTGCAGAGGGGGCCATGGTATCAGACTAGAAGGAGGTATCAAGTTGGGCTCTCAAGGGGGTTGGTCTGGGTTCAGTATTTTTCAATATGTTCATCAACAGTCTGGAGGAAAAAACTGTGTGTACTCTTAAAAGTATGTATGATACCTAACCGGAGAGTAAGAAGATACTTTAGAAAACAGGATTAGAATTTAAAATGATTTTTTTAAACTAGAAAAATTATCTAAATTAGATAGGATGATATTCAATTAAACTAAGTACAAAGTACTCAGGACAATTAAATGTCCAATGCAAAATGGTGAACAACTGCTAAGGACAGAATACTACTGAAAAGGGCCTGGGGAATATAGTGCATCGCAGCCTGAATATGAATCAACAATGTAATGTTTTGGCAACCCCCCCACAAAAACCAATAGCATAGTGGGATGTATTAACAGGAGTATTGTATGCAAGCCAAGGGAAGTGATTGGGGAGGGTTGGGGAGGACTTGGTTAGAGAGCTTCTGGAGGGGCTGGACATGTTCAAATCAGTGGGTCCAGATGCTCTCCACCCCAGGGTGTTGAGGGAGCTAGCAGGGGTTATTGCAGGGCCTTTGGCACGGCTTTTTGAGCACTCATGGTGCTCGGGCCAGGTGTCAGATGATTGGAAGATAGCCAACGTGGTCCCCAACTTTAAAAAAGGGAGAAGGGAGGACCTGGGCAACTATAGGCCCGTCAGTCTTACCTCAATCCTACGGAAACTCTTTGAGAAGATCATCAAGGAGCACATCTGTGATGGTCCAGCTTCCGGGATGATGCTCAAGGACAACCAGCATGGTTTCATTAGGGACAGGTCATGTCAGACCAACCTGATTGCCTTTTACGATCAGGTAACACAGGCATTGGATGTAGGTGTCGCCATGGACGTAGTCTTTCTGGACTTCAGCAAGACCTTTGACACCGTCTCCCACCCCATCCTCATTAAAAAACTAGGTGACTGTGGCATTGATGCCTACACAGTCAGATGGACTGCAGATTGGCTGAAGGGTCATACTCAGAGGGTGGTGGTGGACGGGTCATATTCAACCTGGGGGGAAGTGGGCAGCG
>NW_017728994.1:67600874-67630182 GCF_001723915.1 Gavialis gangeticus | reverse complement strand
GATCGTCTATAAACTCACTAGGGGGGACCAGAAGGGTTTGGGAGAGACCTTTGTTCCCCTACAGCCCCCGGCATAAGAAGGAATAACGGCCATAAGTTGCTGGAGAAGAGGTTTAGATTAGACATCCATAAGAACTACTTCATAGTTAGGGTGGCTAGGATCTGGAACCAACTCCCAAGGGAAGTGGTGCTGACTCCTATCCTGGGGGTCTTTAAGAGGAGGCTTGATGCCTACCTAGCTGGGATCATTTGAGCCCAGTTTTTTTTTCTCCTGCCCTGGCAGGGGGTCGGACTTGAAGATCTACAAGGTCCCTTCTGACCCTATTTCTATGATTCTTTAATTTCATTCAATACTGATGAGGCCTCAGCTAAAGTACTGTGTTCAGTTTTGGACAGTGCATTTCAAGAAAGGCATGGATGTATTGAAAAGAGTCCACTGAAGAGCAACAAAAATGATTACAGGTCCAGAAAAAATATGTCATATAAAGAAAGGGTAGATGAACTGGGTCTATGTAGTTTGAAGATAAGACAGTGACTTGATAACACTTAAGATACAAAGAACAGTTATTTTACAGAGGATGGTAATCAATTGTGCTCTGGGTTCCCAAAGTAAGGACAAATAACAAGCTTAAATTGAAAAGTGGGAGATTGAGGTTGGATACTACAAAGACCTTTCTCCCTGTGAAGCACTGGAACAAACCACCTAGAGAAGTTACTGAATGTCCGTCCTTGGAAGCTTTCATTTTTTGTCTAGGATGGTCTGGACGCGACTGATTTTGCCTTGTGCAAGGGGTTGGACTATATGTCCTTTTGAGCGTTTCCAGCCCTATTTTTCTATGATAGTAACTGAAGAGCTCACAGAGATCTAGCATGCTCCGTGGCTACTTCCAAGGGGAAGCAGAGGTAGAAAGCTTATTTTGAGCTTCAGCCAGCCACGAGTACCCTGTGCTGGAGAGACTACCAAGTTATAATATCCTTGGGAAAGACATGGAGGAATGCACACTGAGCATGCTCAATTCATAATCCCACATTTTAATTGGGAGTGAACTCTACCATGTTTGATTGATAAGCCAGTGACTTCTCCCTGGCTGCCACTAGATTGTTGTTTAGGTGCCATACATCATCTCCCAAAATTAAAGGTAAAGCTGTGAAGTCTGATATTGTAAGACTCATCATGAATAAGTAAATCTGGGCCTCTGAAATCCTTCAGCATATAACAAAACTTAGGTTTATAACAAAACTTACAGCACTGTAGCAGCTGTACCCTGCCCTACTTCACACGTAGGACTGTATTTAACAATCCACCTGCTGTAACAAGTAACTGGTTCTGGTTTCTAACCTCCAACAGTCAGACTCTCAAGCTACTTTAGTGAAACCAATTTCTTTTCTACATGGTTCTCACAGCTCAGACTGGCACCCAAACAAGATAAAGGGAATCTTCTAAACCAGGGGTCAGAAACTTATGGCTCAATGGCCACATCCAACCCATAGAGCCATTTGTTTCAGCCTGCAGACATGGGGCCTTGGTGCTTTTGGCTCCCTTGGGCTTCAGCAGCAGTGGGTCGGGCTTCAGCAAGTGCTGGCACAGGGCAAAGCGGCAGCAGTGAGTGCAGAAAAAGATGGCAACAGCAGGTACTTTCCCCATGCTAGTGGTGGGTGCTTTCCCCAGGCTGGGAACCGGAAAAGCACCCACTGCAGGCACAGAGATGGCGCTCGCCATTCCCACTTTTCCCTACACTGCCTCGGGGAAAGTACCCACCACTGGGGCAGGGAAAACACCTGCTGCTGCCACCTTCCCTTGCAGGATCAGGCACTCTGTGTCCTCTGACCCAAACTGAGTCAAATTTGGCCCACAGCCTTAAAAGGTTGTGAAACTCAAAAGGAGGGAAAGGAGGATGCGGGTAAAGTAGACAGGAGTGCGTTGGATACAAAGAGGAACTATTCTGAGACTTTGATGGGTTTTGGTTTAGGCCCTGAGTAAGTAATGTGGAACTTGCATTTTGGGTAATCTAGTGTCCTCTATGCTGCACCTTTCTTTTAAAACTAGAAAAATAACTCAGGCAACTTTATAGTAACTCGGAAGCTCAAATCCTATTTTCAAAAGTGACTTAGAAGTCTGAATCTTATTTAAAGTCGATGAGACTTAGGCTCCTAAGCCACTTATGGGTTTTGGAGAATTATATTCCTTTTTCACTTGTACAAGAAAGCTGAGCTGGCAAGCAAACTGTCTCTGAACAGGGAGAAGGAAGGACCAACAACAAGTACATTCTTCTGCTAAAGAGCCCTTCGTCAAACATCTGATCCAGTCACTTACTTTTCACCGTATACCAACAGGTGCAGCACTGGCTCTAAGCACTCTATACACACAACTGTGAAGATTTTCGAAGCCAGCTTTGGGACACAGTTACACAAACTAATATAATGCATTGTGCAGCTTGGATAAAATGGGATAGTTAAATGCAAAAAGACTGAGAGAAGTATACAAATATGCAGGCCTAGGTGTTCTAACTAAGAGTACTTAACTCACCCTCTTCCGAGTGATATCAGAATGGGATTCTCCAATCCAATCAGAACACGGAAAGCGTCATTGAGATTTTTGTAGGAAAAATTGTCTGCAGCTTCTCCAAGTACCACACAGTTTGGGTTTCCTTTATCAAGCTGATCAAATTCAGGAACAAGATCTAAGGAGGAAAAAGAAACACAAATCCCATGTGTTTTCAGAACCAACTCAAGTGTGTATTATCCAACAGGTCTGGATAACCCTACAACAACCTTTCACTCCTGACTGACTCCCGCTAGCAGCTGATTGTTGAGACTTTTCTTCCATTATCCACTATGGAGAAGAAAGAAAGCAAAATGAGCCACAAAATATTTGGGGAAAAGGTTTGCCAATATGCTTTATTCCCCCACCCCTACCTAATGCCCATCTACCGCCTACCTACTCAGTGCAATTTTACTCCAGTACATTTGTACTCAAGGCCCCTGAAAACACAGTTACAACTCTCAATGAGTTCAATGGGGGAGACAGACCAGGAAGATCAGGATTTGGTGTAAAATATGCTGCATGAGTGAAATTTTGCCATCATAAGAGCCCTGGGAAATCTCCATCATAGTGGAACTCCATAGGGGAAATGTGGAGGGGACCAAAGGCTCCATGACTGTGTGGAGCCAATGGCTACAAACTCATGTGCAGGTGATATACAGGGTGACAATCCTTACTCCATCCCTAGGGCTAAAGGACTGAGATGGGGATTCTGTTCCCACATAGTACACATGTTCCTCCGGCTTGGTGCAACGGCAGGAAGAGCGAGCTTCACCCTAAGTACAAAACTTTTTCTAGACAGAACGTCCTTCAAGTTAATAAACATGGTCTCTACCTGTTTGGGCATACTCATTGAATCCAAATATTGTGTTGATTTAATCTTCAGAGAGAATGGCAAATCATACATATATTCTGCAAATAGTATCCAGCTCTATTTCAGAGCAGAGGCTGAGACCATCTGGTCAACAGATCTGAAACAGAACTGTTTGAACGGCTGAGCTTTAAATACTTCTACTTCCAAATAACGGGCAGGCTACTTCTAAATAACTCTTGCTCCTTGAACAAGAGCTGAGAACAAATCCTCGCCTTGTGAAATTGAATTTCTGATGGACTGGATTCATGCAGTTTCCTTATCCGCTTGCTCAGAGAAAAGATGCCTGGGAGAAGGAAGGGAGAAATACTCATTAAGAAGAGCTATCTCCAAAGCCAGCATCTCAGGACTGGACTGGTCAAGCAGGGGATTGTTTCTTTAATTTGCCTAATACTGATTTATCATTACAGGCCTTGATCTTAAGGAACAAGGTTTCAACAGCTATGTTTTTCTATTGAATCCACCAATGTACAGATCTCAAAGTATTTTAATGGGGTAGCACAACTGCAAATGAGACCTGGATGTACTGGTATTACTCCAGCTACATTATGGAATGGACTTGAAGAGTTTTTTCTGTCAGGGAAACACCGGCTGGAAGTTTTCATCTTCCCACTCCTTTCAACAAAGGTACTATTTTACTTGACCAAAACTGGTTTTTGTGCCATGGTGTACTGTGCTGTCTACCTCTCCTAGAATCCAAGCTTCATGGAGCGCGGTCTCACCATCGTGGACGAGGAGATGCGGCCTCAGGTTGCGCTCCTTCAGAATGCGGCAGGCTGCTGGTGCTGGGGCAGTGACTTCGGAGACTAAAATGTCAAACCCCAGGCGCTGGAGCTTCTCCACAAATTTTTCTCGAGTTGCCTGAGTTTCGTTGGTGCAGAACCGCAGCTTGAGACCAGAGGCTTTGAGCCTGTCATGAAAAATGAGCAGTCATTAAAGCAAAGTGGGCAGAGAAGAAGTTGGTAGTGAAAGATTTATCACTGCAAAGCCCGTATATAATCAAGGCAGGAAGGAGAGGGATTAACATTTTAAGCACAGGTGCATAAAATTTGGAATATTATTTATCCGTAATGTAGTGCAACAAAATTGTTCAGCACTTTAGAAGCGCATGTGAAGAAAAGGATCTCACCAGAAAAAGCCTGGGAAGAAACACAGGTAATTATAAAACAAAGGAAGAGCTGCAGTGACTGTAAAGCAGATGCAGGCTATCACTGTGGGGTACTTTTAGCCCCAGGTTACATTGACTTCACAGCCCTCAAGCTGTGAGCCGTTAATGGTGGAAGGACATCACAGAGCAGAAGCCTAGTAATGCATGATACCTAAAGACTGCTGTCCCAGTTCAGAAAGTTTTCAGAACCAAACAGGACTGGATGGGGAATGAGTTTGGTTCAGCTCATTTTAGTGGAGGCTTGCAGAGCCCCTTCTCTGGGGGAACACTAGCTAGAAGATGGCAGTGCAAGCAAAGCTCGCCTTCCCTTGCAAGTAAATTAGTTTCAAATAAACAAGCCTTCCATGCATCAAAAGAGGTAAAGGTAGTCCTCTATCATTTAGTCTTTAGCAAAGAGAAAAGCAGCCATGAACCAAGAGCATTACATAGCCATAATTACAAAGGTTAGCATGCTCTAATCTTGCTTTAGCATTTTAAGTTGGATTTTCACCTTTCCACTTACTGAACATCTGTTCCAATGATCAACGCGATTATAGCTATGGAATTACAATGCACTGGAGTTACCACGTTATATAATAATGTAATATTGCTCTGGCAAGACAACTGCCTGATGTCACAAAAGCGGCACTCATATCAACATACGCATGAGTGCTGTAGTATTCACAGTAGAACCTCTACCCCGACACCTGTGCTATTATTCTAATATTATAAAAGCCTAAATCTGTCTGTCTGTCTGTCCATAACGCTTTATTCACACTCTGATTGGCTGTCTCGGCAGCCCGTCATTCTTGATGGGCAATTGGCTAGTTTAGAATAATAAAAGCCTAGAATAACAAGGATGGAAGGAACTTCAGGAGTTCATCATTTGCTGGGTTTCAGTGAGGCTGCACTCTGTAAAAAGCAGGTCACTTCAATTAACTCTTTAATCTTTCTAAATGTGTGTGTGTAGAGCACAGAGGCATCACAGCCAGCAGATACAACGCTGAACTGGAAGGAAAAAAACAAGGATTATACTACATGTTCATCACTGAGATCTGCTGTGTGGAGACCTTTCACTTCTCCAAGTCTTTGTTCCCCCACCTACAGGCATGACAACAGCACACTTTGCATAGCACTGTAAATCACAAGAAAGCACTGTTATTATATAGGCACAATTATCATTTACGATTATTCTGAGTTGCTATAAGCCTCTACCTAGACTCTATTGCGGTTCATGGCTCTATCCTGTGACATAAAAATGGAGAATAAGATTTTCCAAAAGTGATTAGTGACTTGGGTTTTCTCAAGTTGTCATTGTCAGTTTGAGATGTCTCAGAAAGACCTATTCTCAGATACTCAATACTTCCAGAAATTGAAGTGCCTCAAGGCTGGTATCCCAAAATAGAGATCTACAAAACCACGAGCTGCTTACAACAATGACCAAAGAGGATGAGTTAATATGGATTTATGCCTAAATTTAAGGCCACCCGAGATTAAATTGGGGCTAAGTTTATACATTACTATCCAATGGTTGTGAACTTCTCCAGAAAGAGAGGAAAGATGAAGAAGAGTTTATCTATTAGAAAATTCTCCGTGGCCCTTCTCACAACGACAGACTGTATATGTTATTCTCCAGTAAGGAAGTTCAGAGCAGTTTGAAATAAACATCAAAGCTAGTTAGAGAAAACATATTTGAGGCAGAACTGTCCATCAGAAAGACTTCTTAGAAATCGGATCCTAATGTAGGGTGCTCTCTCACATTTTAACAGTCTGCCAATGTCTTTTTCAATAACACAGGTGATTCATTTCTTTCTTATTATTTGTCTTTCCTAATCATAGGTATGTGAATTATCAATTACATTTAGTGGTTAATTGCCCTTCATAAAGATAGCTTTTCTATTTTAAATTAGGCAGTTAATATATTGTAACTAATAGCATCCACTTGTACATTATAAATATATCTTCATTGATTGGTGCAGTAAATGTGAGATTCACTCACAAGTTAATGAAGCAATTGAGTGAAGAAGTGCAGGGTGTACCCAGGGAATAATTATTGTTAATGAATTATGATGTGACCTTCTCAGAACAATGAACAATTGGTGTGACAGTTAGATGACAGTATTTTGCACCTGTTATTCCAAAGATGGTTTCAAATGCAGTTAAAAGGCAAAAAAATGTACTTTAAATACACAAGTAACTTTAGGGAGTGTGTCATGTGTAAAGCAATCTTGTTTTAAATGTAAATTATATCGTCACATTCTTAGGGAAAAGCTCATGGTTCACGAATACCTGCACCATGGTTGTAAGATGAGTAGGAGTCTTCTGTTTAGCTCCGTAAAGGTTAATAGAACGAACTGTGGAACAAAGTAAACCTATACAAACTGCATGCACAAAAGACAAAACTCTCACAGGTTCTGATGAATCCAATAACATTTATTAGATGGCTTACAGAATATGAATACATTTTTTTTCCTCTTAGCCTTCAAACAAACAATCACTCCTTTTACAATAGTAGTTTTCAATCTGTTTCAATTGCGGACCCCTAAAAAATTCTGAATGGAGACATGGACCCCTTTGGAAATTTCGAATGGAGGAGAGGACCCCTTTGAACTGTAAATGTAGGCATCCACATACTTTTGACTGATCAGAGTTATCTGTCATGGATCCCTTAGACATAGTCTGCAGACCCCCAGAGGTCTACCGACCACTGTTTTAGACTATTAGAAGAAAAATACAGGTACGCTTATTAAACTGATGACCATACTGGAGGCAATCAGACTATATCCAACAATACTTCTACCAACCTCATGTGCTGGTGAGTAGTAACACTTGTTGTCTCATGATTAATAAGAGTAGAGACCAATCATATACATCTTAATATTTATATCACTAGAAAAAGACATGGGATTCTACAGACTATAGGATAAATTCTGCAAAGAACTGAGTAATTTGGTCAGAAAACAGGTCTTTTTCATGGATCATTTTAATCAAAAAGCAAAAAAAAAAATCTCCAAAAACATTTTGGTGAGAAAATACAAAACTAAACATTTTGATTCAGAAATGCTGCCATAATATATCATGGCAGGTGTCCACTTTGTGTCCCTCTTCTCCATTATAGGCTGGACTTCCTGGTCAGAGACTACATTAAAGTCAAGTCAGTGTTTCGGGTTTTGGCCCCAAGATAAAAAGTTGCCAGGTTTCTGCTGTTCAGTTTTTTAAACAAACAAAAAAAAATCTAAATCTGTTACAAACAGAGCTTTTTATGATTTTTTAAAAACTAGTTTAATAAAAAAAGCCCATCTACCTTTGAAAAACAGTTTTCTGAAGGAATTTGTTGGGTTTGTTTTTTTTTAATAGTCCTAAACTCTCTTGCCCCAGTTTAATTTCTAACCCTAAGCAGCTCTACTACTGTCACGGTAGTTGTTAACAGTATGCCCACAGTGGGAGGGATTTTTCTTTGAATGTTCGTTTTAGTGAGTATTCAGTGACTGATGACTTTGTCCCTAGCTATTACAGATATCAACTGTGACAATTAAAAAAGGATGGACTTTATAGACAACCCACTCAAGGGATCCCACTGAAGTCAATAGTGAAACTTCTTTTGGGTTTTCATGGGACAAGGAAATCAATCACCTGTGGAGTTGCTGAAGGTCTGTATTTGTTGAACCCAAGACTACATTTGAAGTCACCGCCCCTTGGCAGGCAAAGAGAAATGAGAAACTGCGTGGTACTGCGTTAGTTCAGCAATCAGCAATCATATGTTCTAAGAACCTGCCCTAAGGCAAGTTACAGGGATCTTCAGTGCCAGCAAGTTTGTGGGATCTCGGAGGCAAGAGAAAGTAGAGATTAATTTGATGTACAATAACATTTCTACAAATTCAACCATACTATTTACGGAACAACCCATTCAAAAATTTACCTGGGTATAAAGGTATTAAACCTTCCATTAATAAAATGGAACATACTACAGCACATTTTTGCAACATTTATAGCTGAATTATAATTATTGGCGCTACAGTGGCATGCAGAAAAGTCCAATCAAAGGCTGCAAGTATGTCACACACATCATAACTATGACAATGGTTTGAGTTAAACGTTAAAGATGCCGGACCTCACAACTAATGTGCGTTCAAGCTGTGCACACAAACAAGCAGCAAGTCTTTAATTATGTCGTACCATGAACAGCTTGGACATTTTTGACACTTTCTGTGGATATTTTCAGACTGCTTTTCTGACGTGGGTTTTGAGTGTGGGGAATTTCCTTGTCACATGACACAAATCATACTTTCCCATTTGACCAGTTCCGGTTTTGTGTGTGGAAACTGCAGAACTCGAGTTTTGCCTCCAAATGCCAAGCGAAGTTTTAACAGACACAATTTGGGTGCTCTCCTTTCAGAACACGAATGGCTGCAAACTCCGACTCTTTCTAGAGCAAAACTAGATACCCAGGTGCCTTCCAAAGCTCACTGGAAGGGTCTGTACAAAGTCGATAGGACTACTGAAAATTATATACAAATTTCACAGCTCTACGCTACATATTTAATCGTGCAAATAATTATTATATTTATGTGGAAGGAAGTATGTTGGAGGTTTTAATTTCATGTGCATTACTAAATAAAATAACAACTCACAAAAGAAATCTCTGTCAAAAAATCTATAAAGTGGTAAATCAGTAAAGAACAAAAAAAACCAAACAGGTGGGGTCATCTGACATTTTCCTTAAACATTCGGAGTACAAATTATTTTTAAAGCTGCTTCAAACTGCACAAATTCATCAGTCACCCAATCAATCCATAAATCCTAAATTGGGGCGCATGTTTGACTTTGCACATATTGTGCATGTGCATATCCAGGACATATGAAAATCAGTTTTTTAATTTCAGGGGAGAGCTGTCCCTTATGCTATACTAGTTCTTTGAACTGACCTTTACCTCATTCTGACAGAACAGGACAAGACTCTGAGTGACAATGTCCCACAATGCAATTACTGTGCGTCAGATGAGCCGGTCCCTTACAAATCACCTCGAACTTTACACATCTGCTGGCTGTCAGCATCTGCCAGGTTCACTCACCCGAAAATAATGAAAAAACTCTCATTATTGTTCCATAACAGGTAAAGTGTTAGGACAATTATTAGACATCCTGACTGACCTTGTACAGACTTAACCACCTGCCCTTGCCAACCTTTTTGGGTTAGCCTTTGGGCATATAAAACACAAAAATGCACTTTTAGACAACACAGAGGTTATGACACCAGCAGGAAAAAAAACCCATAGCCAAGGGACTTGGACTCAAAGCTCTCAATTCACTTTCCTGCAAAAGGCAGGATAAAGAAAAGACAAGCTCATGAACCAAGGATATGGCATGAGACTGAACTTCCCATATTCAATGAATCCCTCACAACAGAAACTATTTCATTCACCCACAGAGCCTGAAAGCCACACTTGGCGTCATTCTTCATGGGTGGACAGGATGGCAAAAGAATACAAACATAAAACGAACTGATGGAAAGTTAACTATCCACACTCACTTATTCTCCCAAGAGAAAGTTTGGCACACCTTGGAGAGATTCTGATCGCACCAGATTTCCACAGCTGGCCACATAAAACACGTGCTGAAAAGGACTTTTGCTACTGAGAGTGTTTAATCCTTGTATAATAAGTTTATGACTGACAAAGAGTGGCCGTTACAGGTCAATAACCTAATGACTGCCCGAAGATGGGAAGAAAAATGAACATTAAAAGAGTTACTTGTGACCAAACACTGGAAGAAATGTGTGCAACCTAAACAACCATGCTGCACTTCAAGTGTGTAGTATGAGCTATTCCAGTCTGTATGTGAATAAGACCTCAGCTACTTCTCTCTGTAGGGTCTAATGTTTCTTCTCCAGTCAAGTACCATTTCCTTCTTCCCCAATGGCTGCAAAATGGAAAATGCCTGAACAAGCTGTCACAATGTTAGTATATAGTGTCCCATTTTCACAATACCATATCATATAACATTGGACATATATATATATATGAAGCAACATAGTATTAGTCTCATTATGTAAAATGAAGCTAAAAAAGCAAAAACTTTCCTGTTTCTAGCTTACAGAAGATGAAGTATGTGAAGGTGTTGCCTTTTATCTGGAGAATGGAAGCTGCGGAGAACTGCAGAAGAGAGTCATCTGTGGTGCACGTGACAAGTTTTATCAGTCCTTAAAAGCCCAGGAAGCATAAAATGTATTTTTAGGTGCCATATGCTGGCACTTTATCTGTCAGCTAATTATTCAAATACATATTAGACACAGAATACTCCCTCCCCCCGGAATATAAGGGTGATGGTGGAATTTACATATCCCTGTCAAACTCCATCGAGTTCATAGGAAGCTTATAGTACTACAAGACATGTTTTCAGATGTTTCCAGGGAACAGGTTCCAAGATATTCACCTCAGATGATAAGCCACTATAAAGAGGTCTCAGACTTATCAAAATCCAACATGGATCATGTGAATAACATGGATCATGTTAGTAAAAATCTTGCTTGGGTTCTAAGGACAGCATAGTGATACAAGAATAAAAAGGGCTGGAGAAAGGCGGAACAGCTTATTTCATCTTTCTTGTATGTAACACACCCAAATGCATTTTGTGGTTTTTAGGCCAGCACAGAAACATAGAATTAAAATTAATAAGGACACTGCACCAAATAAATGCACACAAGAACCTTGTTCAACCACACAAACAGTGAGAACATTTGGGTTGTACTGCAGAATACTGAGTGCCCAGGGTGGAGAAATGCATCAGGGCCACCAGGTAATTAAGCCATTGCTGAATACCAGATGATACGGCGCTCCTCACCAGTCTATGAACAGGCTAACATCACCTAGGCTGGCGATGCCCCTGGAGAACCTCATTGGCTAATGCTTGATCCATCTTCAGTATGAGTGTGCTGTTTCCCATGGGTGTCTTCAGTGGAGTTCCTCAACATAGGAGTAGAAGGAAGCAGGGAAAACAGACAAATGACACTCAAAATACAGAATGATCATTATTGCCTTGACCTGGAAACCCATTCTGGGGAGAAGGATAAAGACAGTTCATAGATAGGCAGTTTAGTTTCTTCAGAAGAAGGAATTAAACAGCCAGCAGCAAACTGATATCTATGAGAAGCAAAGCTAAGACTTCAAAGTTCATAGCTACACTCCCCCTCTATAAAGATGATGGATTAGAGAAAGGCATGTGGCAGCTGAAAGACTCTATAAGCAAATATATGCAGGCAATACAGAAATGACAGAGGAAAAGTTTGAAGAAGAGAAGCAAAAAGAAGAACAGAACAAAGTGAAGATGAGCCTGAAAAAGGCGGAAGTGATGGTTACAAGAGGGTGCATACATGTGTATACGTTTAGTGCTTCTTTACCTATGTAGCAAAAAGCCAGAAAGGAAAGCTGTCAAAGTTTGATCTGGAAAGACTACAGCAAAGCCAAGTTACAGATGTAGAGTGACTACCATGGTCTTTAATCTAACAAAGAATCTCCCAATTCAGTGTTACGAGGAAGCAGCTAATTCCATGCTACTGTACAGTTGTCACAGGACAGGGTCTAATGCACAACAAATGTAAAAGGATTGCCTGCACTCTAGTTTCAGACTGCAGGACTGTATACATGAAAGACCAAGCTGTCAAATCAGCATACCCAAGATGAGGCACCCTGAAGGAAATTTTCAAGGTTCACAAGCTGGTTAGGCACCTAACTTACACTAACTTTCAGTGCAAGTCACACACCACTGATAGCTCTGTGGACCTTTGAAAATCTTCCCAACTACCTTCATTTTTAAGCATTTAAATGAATAAATAATAAATACATAAAAAATGGCCTTTCAGAAATTTGATGCATTCATAACACCAAAGATCAAAGCACAAAAAAAAATTTACATGCAGAGAAACTGAAAAGACTGCTTGCTCATCTGAGATGGAAGAGGTGTATATAAAATAATGAATGGTGCAGGAAAGGTAGATCAGGAACTCATTCTCCAATACTTTTTCATACAACCCACAAACTTAATTGTGGAACTTGTTGGCTTCAATGACTCGGTGCCAAGGTCTTGATAGGATTCCTAAAATGGACTGAATATTTAGTTGAACATCAAGAACATCCAGAGTTATAATTACTGGCAATAACAATTCTTATGTGCTAGCCAATCTAAATTATCAGAAATAAGGAAGAGACCCTATGTGGGAAAGGTTATCCCACACGTGCCTCAACTTGAGTCTTTCCACCATCCTGTTGAGGCATCTTGTACTGACCAGGGAGGATACTGGACTACATGGACTTAGTTCCTGCTCCAGTATTGCCATTTATTTGTATTTCTATATACATCTAAAAATCAGACTTATTTAAATGCCTAAACACAAATCTTGATATGTTTTAGAAATTTGGCCTAAACCTACCAGCATTTGATCTGCTCTTGAACTGTCTCCAAATAGTGTTTCAGCAGCCCAGTAGCTTTATAACATCACTCCTTGCTATTTCACACTTAGTCACCTCAGTGGTGGCCGCAGGGTTGTTGGGGCCCTGGGCAAGAGAGTCACTTGGGGCCCCTTAGAGGCTTAATTTTGATGATCTGTGTATCGTGGATCTTTTTAATATTCTTGGGGGGAATTAGATAAATAGTTGAGTGTTAAAATGCAAATACAGCCACTTCCTTGCAAAAACTTTACCCCCAAAAAATTTTGTTGCAAAATTTTGGGGGCCCCTAAAGTGTGGTGCCTCGGGCAGTCACCTGGTTTGCCCTCCCCTAAGGCTGCTACTGGTCACCTTTAATGGCAAACACTTCTCCTTTCTTGTGCCCTTCCTCCTTGGTGCCTGTTCCTCTCTGCTCACTCCTGTTTAGAAACAATGCCTTCCTACTTCTTTTCTCTTTTTGTGTGATCCATCTTGGATTCCATCCAAACAATCAATTTCTATACATAGGAACAGGAGCCAAAGGGGATGGGAAATGAAACCGGGCAAGCAAGACAGTCAAAGAGGAGACCAGATTCATACACTAAAGCGTAAGGATGAGTGGAGTCAAAATGGCGATATACAAGAACGTGTGAGGCCACCTTGCTATATGGAGCAGAAACCTGGGCCACTGGAGAATGAGATTTTTAATGAGAGCAGCTGTACCTAAGAGCAATGACAGGACATGGGTGAGTGAAATCAGGAGGAGATCAAAGCACAAAAATAGCCTCAGAGAGGGAGGGGACTTGACAGCAAGACTCAGGCACTTTGGGTATATTTGTAAGGACAGAGGAAGATCATCAGGCCAGGGCAAAATAAAGTATTTTTGGCTCTGAGTAAGAGAATGGATATGCAAAAACGGCATAGCCAAGTCACAGCAGCATATTTATGGCTTCATCTAAAGCTGGGGGAAGTCAATGGAAGTCTTTCCTTGACTTCAATTCTCTCTGGATCCAGCCCCTCTAATCCAATTATGAATGAAGCCCCCACACCCTCTTCATACCCTTGAGGAAAGCTTGCCTTTCCCAAGTCACAGCTTGCCAGTGAGGGGACGAGCTATATAATTAAAGCCCTGATTCAGCAAAGCACTTAAGCATCTGTTTAACTGTAACCACATGAACTGTCAAACCGATGGCCTGGAGCTACTTACATGCTTCTTAAATTTAAGAATGTGCTTAAGTGGCCTGTTGAATCAGAGCAGATAGTGGCTCACTGCAGCAATCTTAAATCACAAGAGAATAAAAACAAACTAGTCCAAGACGCCTGTGGGACTAAGGCTTTGTCTACACTGGAAAGGCTTCACCAGAATGGCTATCCTAGAAAGTGCTCTGAGTCTAGACCAGTGGTTCTCAACCTTTTTAGCCTTAAGGCACTCCTCAATAACTTTTTGGAAGTTGGTGGCACCCAGGATGAGAGCCAGTAGCTACAATCTAGTTAATGCCAGGTGAGGGCACTAGGGGAAGCACTTCAACCCACTGCAGCCTGCTTTTTTCACCATCTTCCCTTTCCCTGCCCCTAGTACCTGAGGGGGCAAGTGTGGCACCTCCTGTTATAGCTCCTCATCCAGCAACTCACATGCTGGTGAATGGAGCCATGTGCATTCATGGCCCCTCCCTCTGGTCCCAGGAGCATGGGAGGAGCAGGGGAGATAAGCCCGGCTGAAAACTGCAACCCCACATCTGCCTACCTGCCTGCCTGCATGTGGTAGAGCATGCTGCGGGTAATGCAGGTGCTGCCAGGGGAGGGAGCAGCTGTGGGCACCACTTGTCTGTGGGATGCAGGAACCAGGTACTGTGGCAACCTTGCAAAGATCTTGCGAATCACTGCTCAAGACACAGTTTATGCCAACAAAACAGCGGTTTTGCCAGCATAGCATATGCTGCATCCCCAAGTGAAATAAATTATACCTGCAAAAGCAATTTTTTACCAGTGTAACAATCTGCACTAGGGCTTTTGCTGAAGTCACACCCCTAAATGAAATGTCTTATAGCAGCAAAAGGTTTCAGTGTAGGCCAGGGTGAACTGTGCTTTCTGCCAAGCAAAAAGTTGGAAGAGTAAGTGCATGCATATTGTCACCTGGGTGTAACTGCAGTAACACACAAATATAATCTCTTCTCGTGCTTCAAAACACTGCAATGGTATCACATCAGTGGGAAAAAGAATGTTTTCATCCTATGTACAGTGTTTTACAATGCTCTAAGTGAATTATAGAGCTTGTTTGGAGGGAAGAGCAGGATTGAGAGGGCTGCCTTTCTCTGATGCACTGGCAACAACCCGAGACCAGAACTGCTAAACAAACTGTCTGATCCACTACTGTAAATCCGGTTACACTGGCATGAACAATTGCTATAGCAAAACCTGTCATTAATTATTCTTAGAATAATGTGACTGATTTATTTTTCCAATAAAAAAACTTACAGAAATGAAACATGAAGCAAAATGTAAGAGAAATCTCCTTGGTCCATTATGTTAATACAAACAATTTATTTAATTACTCCAGCTTATTCTATCATGTAAGCTCAAAGCATAAAACTAGTAGCCCAGGTTTTACCACATATTCACCAGATTGCAAGGGACTGATTTAGGGTTCCTCAATTAGTCCTCTAATGGCTTGTTGATCTTTAAATTACAGCTCAGCAATATGCTGTGTATTATTCAAACACATGGCCATGTTTGTGAAAATATGTGAACATATTTATATACTCCGTCTCATTATCATTTTTATCAATAAACATGCGAAACATATAGTGAGAACAACAAATATAATTGTAGAATTATAGTTATGATGAAGATATTAAGCTAGAATATTATCCTAGAATTGTAGATAAAAGTATTAAAGACTAGACAGTTACTGCAGTACAAGAAAATGAACCAGAATATTTCACTTCGCGATCTGGCATATTTTGAAAATGCATCTAAGTCTACCTGAGGAATACTGTCCAAGAGTAACCATCAATGAAGCTGGAATAATATTTCTTAATAAATGAACAGTGTCTCCATTCTTCTATGCTATAATAAATGCATATTAGTGAACAGTTTGGCATGTTTTGCTCCCCCTCCCACATACCTTTTAAATGCTTTAAAAAAGAATGGTCATTTTCACTCTGAACTATTAATTTAATGTCTTTTGCTAGCCTCATGAATTGATGTGCACTACAGTGAGAAGACCCAGTATATGTTCCATGCAGTAATCACTTGAAAGATAACTACTGTGTTGCAAAAAATCAATTAGAATTAAATAACTGGGCATAATAAGAATTGACTGAAAACTGACTTTAGGGCCCAATCCTATTCACAATTATGCTTTTGACTTTGGCAGGAGCAGAACAGAGTTTCAGTCCTTTTTGAAGGCTTGGAAAATTTATATATATATTATATTTAATATGCATATTATTGTCCTTTGCGTTATCCTTCATATGTACGGGCTTTAGCCAGGATTTGAAGTGTCAAAAATTAAAGAAGGACTTTTCTTACATACTTGAAAGGCTGAGTATGAGCAGGACAGACATAAAATCTCATGAAAAGGTTGGGTTTTGCAGAATCAAGCAGCTTGGGGTTTTTATCCCAAAGGAACATCTGAACTTTTGGGGTTCAGCCATTATGACTAATTAGTACAAACAGCTTTGGTCATAAATTTATTTGCAGGGACTACTATATGGAGCTGATTTAATGAGAACAATTTTATGGGTAATATAATCAGATAATCATATTACAATGGCCTTCATTTCATACTGACAGATAGTTAACCGTTTGTCTTTGAAGCAGCTAATTATCATATACAAAAGCCAATCAAACCCAATATATCTTTTCTACTGTCAAACTGTTATTGTACACTCGTATACAAAGAGCATCTGTTGGTAAATAATTAACTACATTTCCAGAAAGAAACCTTGCCCCATGGATTTATTTATCTTCATCTGCTCTCCTTTCACTCCCACTTTAAAAGTACAGTAGCATTTTCCAGTAATGACTGCATGATTCTCCCTAACACTAAAGTGTAGTTTCACTCTGAAAAACGCCTGACCAAAAATGGTACCACCTAACTAAGCAGATCCTGTTTTGCAAAAATGCAGAATCCCACCTGCAAAATGTAGTATCCTTCATCCTAATAAGCCCTGGAAAGCCAACATAGTTGAGGAGGACTGAACAGGACTCTCACTCTCTTCTTGTGTTTCACTAACAAAGCCAGTGCATAGATGTTCCTGAGGGCCAGGATGACGCCCATACGTATGGTACTACTTGTGATACTATGAGAGGTGAAAGGCAGACCATCTTTCTTTGGGTGAAAAGAACCCAGTGTGATTCTCAGATCCCGAAATGGGTTTGTTAATGAAAAATAAAAAAGCATTTTTAGTTGTAAACTGAGCTATACCTCACAGACCCCATCTGTAACATGGCAAACCCAATACTTATCTCAGTGGGACACTGTATGGATTAACTGATATTTGTACAATGCTCCATGCTAGCCAAGTGGATAGCACATAACTCCATGATGCTAAATGTCAGCTACAGAAGCTGGGAGCTGGATTAGATCAGTTTCTTAACCCATGGGTAGCAACCCAAAAGTGGGCTGCAAG
This sequence comes from Gavialis gangeticus, assembly GCF_001723915.1. Classification (NCBI taxonomy): domain Eukaryota; kingdom Metazoa; phylum Chordata; order Crocodylia; family Gavialidae; genus Gavialis; species Gavialis gangeticus. The sequence continues at coordinate 67,612,569 of NW_017728994.1, read as the reverse complement.
AATATATGAAAAGATTGTGTACAAACTTTAAAAATGGATTGTCCTTTAAAGGAGAAAAATGTAGGAAACTACAACTTTCCCCTGCAGCCTGGCAGAGTTGCAGCCTGCAAGCGGCTGCTTGCAACTGGCAGGAGTAGGAGGAGGGTGATCAGGCAGTGGTGCCATGTGCACATATACACGTGGCAGCCAGGCAGCATGGACAAGAGCTCCCACAGCTGCCCCCAAGTAAGTTTATGGGCCTGGGGAAGGGGGTATAGACAACAAGTCAGGAGGGCAGGGGGGCACAGGTGAAGCTTTAGGGCACATGCCCTCCTCATTTGTGCACCCACAGCAGGCACAGAGCTGCAGCCTGGCCAGACTGGCACGGACAGGAGCTGCTTCCAGTGGACAGGACCCAGTGCGGGAAGGCAGAGCAAGGCAGCAAGACCCGTTCCTGCTGTCACCAGGACCCCTGTGCCAGCAGCACCATAAGGAGTAATGGACAGGGGCAGGGAGAGGGTGGAGGAGCCGTGCTGCCCTCACCTCATCCTACTGCCAGCTGCTCATATGCCAGGCTGTGGCTCTACCCTGCCACCACAGCCCAGCTGCTGCTGCTGCTGTTCCCCTCAGGCCATGGCTCTACCCTGGAGGAGACATGGGGTGGCAGACAACATGGGTGGAGAGGAGTGACAGTGGCAGCTGGGCCATGGTGGCCGGGTACAGCCGCAGCCCTGTGCCCAAGCAGCTGATGGCAGGAGGAGGTAAGGGCAGTGTGGTGCATCCCCCTCATTACTCCTCGTGTTGCTGGTGCAGCGGTTCCAGTATTGGCAGCAGCAGCAGCAATGAATTTTGCCACCTGGAGCATGGCGCAGCGGGTTGGAAATGAGTGGCACCAGCAGGACTGGAGGGAGTGGGCTGCAGGTGGGGAGTGAGGGGTACCAGCAGGGCCAGGGGCCTTTTTTCTACCTAAGCTATTTACTGGGTCAGGACTGGTCACTAACGTTTACAAATGGGTCCTAGTACAAAAAAGTTGAGAACCACTGAACTAGATGATCCTTGAGGTCCCTTCCAACCCCGTGATTCTACAATTCCTTTCTACAAACTGCACTTAAACTACAAGGAAGAGATATGAGTGTTTCCTTCATGCAATTTATACATACAGTCATGTTCTTAAGCCATATGCTATCTCTGGAAAGGAGAGTATTTAGAGTAATAATAATACAGAGTACTAACTCACTTAATGAGAGAAAATGGTGCAGCAGACAGGGCAATGGATGCAGCAAGCTAAGATATCAATAGCTGGTGTAAAATGTCATAGATTTAGTGATTCCGGTGCAGCTGTAATCACTTTATCAGGTGAGGATCTGAGCCCCTGAATCTCTTTTCTTATGCTGCCACCAACCTCCTCTTTGACCAAGGGCAAGTTAACTTCATCCTTCCATGCGCCCCAGTTTTTCTTTCTAAAGAGGAAGACATACTACTTGCCTTCCTTTGTAAAGCGTTTGGAAATCTATAGCTTAAAAAGGGCAAATTGAGAGCTAAGCTCAGTAGTCTTAATTCATGATTATTTGTAAAGTACACTTGAGCAGAAGTCTCTTTATCGGGGGCAAAGGCCCTGGTGATTAGAAAGCATTTCAGATGTAGCGTACTCTTGAACTGACCATCTGCAGCAGATTGAGTTCAGAGAATTAAGCAAAAGGGTAGCTTACAAGCAGTCAATTTCTCCTTCTCGGTCCACACCCTTTCAGATGGCTCGTTGTAAACCTACAACTGATCTACATGACCTCACTCTCTGCCTCCCCTGCTGAATTGTTTTATGATTCCAATTCTGCTTGTTCCTCCCACAATTTTACCCTTGTAAGGCTCTGCAGGTATTTTAACATGAGTGTCCAGCTGCTCCACAGCCTCGGTGTGCCTAAGATTTCCATTGTTCTTTTAAAGAAGCCGGCTGAAAGTTGTGCTAACAGATGCACTATACTGGCCAAACAACAGGATGTTGTAAATGTCCAACCACTGCGTGCTTTTCATATGTATATGCTAATAGGCATGCTATCAGCATACAGCTGTAAATGCAAATAACGGATCTCAGACTGTGCATGTTTTATGGATGTTTAACCACCTTCTGTCTTGTAACAGGCCAGCTCTTCACTGTTCACAACATGAAAAGTGAATAGCTCACCTCATGTTGATGCTGTGTAAATCAATCAGGACAATAATGGCACAGAGCAGAGGAGCTGTTAAGGCTGGCCCTGATAGAGCTATTTAAATCAGTGATGCACTTTCAGGTTCCTTTAAAACATGACACTAGGGCCTCTGCAAGTTAGTTCTACTACTTGGGGAGGAGTCAATTCATATGTATTATTCAGCCCAGCTATAAGGATTTTTTAACTACAAACGTATGCCACTTAGCCCGAATGACTAACAAAACAAACAGTCACAGTTTAACTCTATTTAAAACCGTGTGTATAAAAGGATGTTCTGTAAGGCAAGTAATGGGACAAATTCTATCAGCACCGTCTAATCTTGGATGTTACGCTACCACCTCTCCTGTAGCATTGCAAGCACTTTCCCCACAAAAATCCATAGCAATAGTCCCTCAAGGACTTACTAGCATTTCTGGCACTTCTCTCTTTGAGGCTAATATCTCTATTTGCAGTAGGGATTTTGTTGGACATACTAAAAACAATTATCCTAAGACAGATCAACCTTAAAAAGAAAAGTAAATTAATTATCAGCTGGGTCTTTTTGAACAGAAGAGGATATCAGTGTTCCTGTACACCAAAGTAAAGATGGTGTAAGCCAGCAAAGACACAGGAGGTATTCCAGACTTATATCAGGGTAGCTGAGAGTACAACTTCACAAACCCGCAAAACAAACCTTTACTTTGCTTTTATTTGCAGCTTCTGATTCGGCAATTTCCTTTCAATACCTTCTAAATCTTTAAGTATTCCGGCAGCATGAACTTTGAGAGACAGGTGCATCGGATGCTCTATGATGCAGACCGATGTTACAGCGAATTTGATGTTGATTGGTGGATGCTGAAATTCCTCAAACTTCTACAAGGATTCATTCTGATGCTCCTACATAAATCCACTCTTGATTAAGCCACTGTGAAAATGACAGCTAACATAAATATATAATAGCCCAAAATCTGTTCTCAAATACTTCTGTATAAATGAGAAGTAGTATCACTGTTTGGTCAACTACTGTTTGAAATACAGACTGGAGGATGACTGGCTAGGCTGCAGTACTGCAGAGAAGGACCTGGGGGTTACCATAAGCTGAATATAAGGCAACAGTGGGCTCTTGTTGCAAAAAAGGCCACAGTATGAGAGGCTGTAGTAACAGGAGTGTCACCTGCAAATCAAAAGAAGTGATTCTTTCACTATTCAGCACCAGTGAGACCTAATCTGAAGTACTATGTCCAGTTTCAGGCTTCCTACTTCAAGAAGGATATGGACAGATTGAAAAGTCTAGCACAGCGCAACACAAATGATTAGGGACCTGGAAAGCAAGACTTATGAGGAAAGGCTGAAAGAGCTATAATTATTTAGTCTGGAGAAGAGAAGACTGAGTTGGGATTTGATAACAGACTTCAAATACCTGAAAGGCAATTACAGAGAAGATGGAGATGGGCTTTTCTCTGTGGCAGTAGCAGACAAGATTAAGAGCAACGGAGTTAAGCAGCAGCAGAGAAAAATATAGGTTAGAGATTAGGAGGAATTTTCTGACAATGAGGGTGGTCAAGCACTGGAACAGGCTACCTTGAGAAACTGGAATCTCCATCCTTGGAAATTTTCAAGACCAGGCTGGACAAACACTTGTCTGGATGGTTTAGTCAGGGATGATCCTGCCTCGAGCAAAGGGGAAGGACTGGGTAATCTAGTGAGGTCCCTTCCAGCCCTACTTTCCTATGATTCTACAAATAACTGAGAACAGATATTGGTGTGAGCACAAGAGAAATATTATAACAATGGTTTTATGAAAGGAAAACCAGCTCCTCTATCTCAAATTGATTGCAAAGAGAACTTTTGCTAATGTATTTTGTCCCGGCTTAGCGTATGTTACATGGGACATTTAGTGCCATAAAGGTGTGCTAAACATAGTTTGACCCAGTAACTGAAGACCACAGGTCAATTCTTACTTTGTTCAAGAATGCATCATTATTTTGATATGTAGATACCACTAAAGATATTTATGAGCTATTTTGAAGGGAAAAAATTCCTGTTCCCCAAGAGATTTATTTAGACGTATATCAGCCCAAACAAACATTGTATGAATCTGTATTATTTACAGTGCTTCTATTTACTTGCATTTGACTTTCTGATTGATAAAAAATGATTAATTTTAAAATGGCATCTTTTACTTTTAATCCACCTGCACAAAGGTACTAACTGACCTATGCTCTGATCCAGACACAAATATTAATGACCAGTTGACAATGAAATGATGAGTCAATAAGGATTCTAAATGGTATGAGCTAAAACAATTACCAGTCTAATAAGTAGATAAATAAGGCCACTTGACTTTCCCAAGTGAGGTGATCATTATTAAGCATTTTTATTGCTATGAACAATGTTTTTCTCTGGCACTTTCTGGCACCTATTCCTGCTGTGCAAAGTGCCATGGCTGCAGCTGTCATCTGTGTGTCCCTCCTTGGTATAAAATGGCCAAGAGCGCTAGGAAATCAACAAGGACCATCTGGCCAAAGAGGCACAAAAACCCAGATCAATATCATCCTTTTGTTATAGCGAGGGGTCATGAGTGTTTGGCCAGTAATAAGACCTCAATAGATGCTCAGTATTATTGTTAAAGTCTTCAGTGCTCTCATCTGGAGAGGGAACAGATGAGCTCACCAGTAAACCCCATTACTGTACTGATCTTTTCATACAGTGGGGGCTTAGTAGACCTTGTGTATCAGTGGAGGGGGAGAAGAAGGGTGCAGTTAGTTATCTCAGGGGAAAGGTACGATCTTGATACATCGGAGTGCAACAAAATGTGCCTAACAGTCAGGCTGGCACTTGTGTCCAAAGAGGACACAACCATGCCCCCAAACCCAGTGCCAAACAGCAACACTGCCTTAGTGCTGAGTGTAACCTTAAACAGCACAAGCCAGTGCCCAGGCATCCCAGAGCTCGAAGATGCATTAAGCCTGCTTGAGGCATGACAACCTTGATAGCTCTGGGAGAAACTGCTCCACTGAAGCTCCCAGTGCAGAGCAGCACTATTCTGTAAATGACCTGTGTAGCTCTCAAGACAGCAGCTTGTTTTATATTTGTCCCAGTATGCTTTAAGCCCATGGTGGGAGACCAAACGGGCCAGGTTGTGAAGAGTGAAATTCTACCTCTTTCCAATGCACATATAAAGACAAACATGGATGTGGAGCTATACAGAAGCCACGTCCCAGCACACAAACAGGACCAGGGAGCAGTCCCCAGCCTGTCGACTTCCTACTCAGGAAGTAGTGGCCGCTAGATCCATGACATCTTGGCCGCCCTACATCACACCTTTTTCCCCAGTTGATGTTGTTGCTGACACAACCCAACTGCTGCAGAAAGCACAGGGAAGCAGGGTCCTTTGGTGTACTTAGGTCCTGCTGTTGGGGCAGCTCTGCAGTCCTTACACTGCTGGGTGATTGTCACCCACGGTGTCCCAGTTTCAAATCCTACCCAAATTAATTTGACTACAGTACTTCAGCAAAGCATCCAGGGGTCCAGAGTTAGTTAGCATCTCAAAACTTGCTGTGAAGGGTTCAAAACAAGCCTCCCCCAGGTCAAACAAGCTTTAACTGCTGAAATGTAGAGATTTCTAATGAGGAACAAGGGCTTAGGGATTCCCAGCATTTCAACTTAATATTTTGCCCAAGGCCAGAGTTTTACTGTGGTTTCAAACACACAGTTCTGACATTACTGTAAGTTAAATTACAATTTAAATTGCCTACGTGTGGACCGTTTCAGTAAATGCAGTGACAAAATGATTAAACAACAGTCTGTAACCTGACTAAAAAATAAAGTTTAAAAACCTACAAGAAAGAAAAACAAAAGCCTGAAGACTTCAGAGGATTTGGGGGCAGATATTACTATATATTTCTTTAGTTTTACAAGAAGTGATCAGCTTTCAGACAGCCATTATAGGATTAATATTATTTGTGTTTAATGTGCAGTGCCTAGAGGCTAGAACTGAGGTCAGGCTCCGTTGTGCTAAGCATCGTAGAAATGCAAAGTAAGAGACAGTTCCCTGAAGCACTTACAGTCTAAGCAGACATAGGCAGGGGTGATTTTCCTGATGGGAAAACAAGGGACAGAAAGATGAACTGATCTGCACCATGACAAACGGGCAGTCTGTGGCAGAGCCAGGAAATGAACCCAGCTCCCTTGAGTCTCAGTTTCATGTCATCAATCACAAGGCCAACTTTTCTTTCCATATGAAAGGCATTTTTAGGCAATGATGAAAACAAATCAGTCTAAGGCTTTGAACTCCTTGTTAAACAAGTTATAGCAACTCACTATAGCCTGCTTTTCCCCACAGGGAACTACAGAAGAAAATTTCCCAATAGAAAGTACTTTCCAGAACTCTGATTTAGCAAATTCAACAGTGACCAAGATCCCCTGCTTCAAAGGATGATGAAAAACCTTCTGACATCTCTTAGGCAAGCCGTTTCACCAGCAATGTCAACCAGTGTGCACCACTGTCCCATGTAAGGCACAACTTGTTTCCCAAATTGTTACTCTCTCCTTTACCTCCTTCCTACAAACTCACTACCTCTCCAGCACACCCCAAAATAGGAGATGTTAATGGTAATAATTTTGTGCTGAGGCCTAGGGAGACTGAAGAAGAGCAAACACAAGATACAGCAACAGCTTGCCAATTCATCTCATGCATGCCATGTGTTTTAATGCTTATTGGAACAAACTATGCAAAGGCTTCTCTTTACCCAGGGCATTTCAGAAATGCATCATCTAATAGGCCTGGCGAAGGAATATAACCCAGCCAATCAATCAGCAACGAATGATGGATTCCCACTCCAGGGACAGTGGCAAAAAGTTGTTATCCTGAGGATGGGGATTAGCAACCTCTCCTTCATAGAATGGTTGACTGAGACATTAAATGCATCAATGAGGAAATACTACTATGAAGATACCTGAATGAGGCGAGATCATGACGTATAAGAACCCACCATGTTTCAGTTTGACCACAGCCTTACCAACAAGTCATACCAACACTATTACAGGAAGAATACTAAAGCCTACAAGGTCACATGGAGAATCTAGAGGTGACCATGCTTAAAAACTAAATAAGGACAACTTTTTTCATGGCCTTTCTAATTTCATCAAATTAAACTATTACAACAGTTTCCTGGGTCCTGATATCTGCTGCTCTCTTTTAAGCCTACCTCCTGCCAAATATTCTATGCAAATGGACATCTGAGCCCATAAGGAGCTCCAGAGAAGTCAAAAGGGCTCCAGTTCCACTTGCATGGAATACACTGGAGCAGAAGGGGACTTAACACTTCTTATGCACAGTTCTGATCCCAATCCTGAAGATGAATATCACCGTAAAGTCTGTAGAGTCCAGGATTTCATAAGATTGACATATATACACAGCGGAGAGGCCTTGCTTCACTTGATGGATACATGTATTGATTAGAAAAATAACTACAACCCCTCCCTGCCCCCCCAGGAGCCCTCTCTTCTGAGCTTCCCAGGGCATTATTGCTTATCTTTCATAGGCCCATCCCGCAAATATTTATGCACATCCCTTGTCCCATTGCACTTAGTGTTCTTCCCCCAGTAATTTCTCCTCAATGGAGATATTCACATGTATGAAGCAAACCATGTGCAGAAGTGTTTGCAAAGGCCTAGGAAGGTATATGCTTCAGAAAAGCAAGCAACTTTTCTTTGTCAAGCATACTGTCAACACTTAATAATATCATCTATCCATCCAAGTATAATAGTAGAAACCAATGAGCCATAACAGTGCTTAATGCTCTAAACAGTTTGGTCTCCTATGGAAGCACGAAGACATACCCCATATATCAAAAAAGTTCTATCAGTTCTTATGAGACATAGTTTTTAATAACCTTTTTAGACCTTCCAGTCAAAAAGTATCATATACAAATTAATTTTTATTTTAAAAAAATCACATCAAGAGCCTGACCCAAAGCCCACTGCAGGCAAAGGATCAGGTGTTAAAATAAAATTAAGAGTCAGATTTTCAAGTGACTTTTACCCCATTCAATTACATCACTAATTCAGCACAAGAATTTGGCCATCAAGATCAAGCCAAATGTTACAAATTAGAGAATGGCTGAATTTTCTCTTCTGCCCAGAACTCACTCTTTAGAATTTATGACTTCGAGTGCATTGGATTAATGTTCAGAGGCTCCTTAAAGATAAAGGGCTCCATTCACTTCAACCAACAGAAATCAATTGGCACAATCTTCCCTTAGCCAGTAAAATAAATCCAGGTTAGGGCACAGCAGCACAGTTGCTCAAACTAAACCTACTCTGCTGGGGTATGGCTTAGGAAGAGCATGATGCTAGTTGCAAGGGGTGCAGAGAGATGGCACCCAACTCAACAGAGTACCCTTTTCCCCCCCCAGACCTGAAGCCTTTTCTAAATGCAGATGAACCTGCAAGCTGTCTCCCACCTAGTGCTCATGAGAATTAAATAGTTCTAGTTCTAGTGTGACAGCTTAAAGCCTGAATTTCCTTGCAGGGACCATAATGACATCATTATACCATCATACCAATATGATGACAGCCCTCCAGAAGCCTCTTGTAAAATGTCCCGTGAATCTCTGGCAATGGTTTTGTCCACATCACAAAATTATCATCACGCTCGGCACTCTTTGCCAGTGGCCTCAACCAAGAGGCAAGGACTCTAGAGGAATGGAGACTGACCTAACTGTGGTAGTCACAGACCTTAGACCTGGAAGCAGGATTGCATGAGGAAATTAGTACTGGTACTGCCTGTTCCTTGGAGAAGTGAACAACACTAGTTTTTAGGCCTGCCAACCTGGCATCTTCCATCAGTTACAAAATCAACTGCATACAAAATCTCTGAATGTCATGTCTGAGCTTGTGTTAAGATACATGAGAACCCAGACACTAATTAAATCAGTATGGACGTATGAAAGAAATCTATAGTATGTTCATAAAAAAAATTCTGTATTGATTTACATAGTTAATAGCAAAGGACACAAGTAGCAAGGCCGATTAAGGCTGTCAAGCCTTCCTATTATAACACTGTTTTCAATTACTTATAGCTTTGCCAGTCTTTAACCAGTTAGGCTAAAATTTCTCATGCTTGGTTTTGGCCTCCAGTTAAACTGAAGATGGGGTGCATTTTCAGCAAAACATGAATTAATATAAAGTACTCCATTCATCAATTTAGAACAATACCTGATAACTGACAAAGGTTTTTTTCAAATGACTAGTACTGAATGCACTAGATTTCACATTGTTCTCTCATGTTACACTAAATATAGCATTGTCCATTGTTTTGTACAACTGTGTCACTTCCCATATCTGTGGTGATTATAGTGACTAGGAGGCTAACCTGGGTCTAATCTGCTCTTGAATTATTTTTCCCCATGAGTCCTAAAACAGGACAGCTGCAAACTCAACAGACTTTCCTGGCTGAAATATATATAAATAAATACAATGACAAAGTAAACCAAAAGTTTCACACTTGTTTTCCTATCTTAGTCAACTTTTGAGACTACATATTTGAAGGCTGGAAAGTCTTTTCTTTTTTTTTTTTTTATAAGTGGTTGGCATCACTATACCCATTGCACAGATGGAGAAACTGACACACAGAGAAATGAAATGACTTGCCTAGGACACCAAGCAATCCAGTGCCAGAGCTGGGTAGAGAATGCAGATCTTCTGCATCCCAGTCCAGTGCTCTATCTGCTAGGCTACGCTACACATCATCTAACTTGTTGGTGGAATCAGATGCCACATTTTAATCGGTGGCCTGCTTTTCAGAGCTAACACTGAAGTCCTTGTAAACAGCAGGTGTTTGGCAGCAATAAAAATCAGGACGCAAATGCCCTAGTCACCACAAACAGGTTTCTGCCCTTTGGCACCTCCTGCGTGAAAAGCTGTTAGCACAACCACTTCTTTCAGAATAAACTGCTAAAAATGTTCAGTACACAGATCAGTCTTCCTCACAGGCACTCACTGTGATTGTCTGGGGGGGTAAAGAGAGTCAGGGCAGAACGCATGGGGCTGTAGAGCCAGGACAGGCGTCCAGGAGGAGCAGCGTGGAATGATGTCCCCCGTCCAAGACTTGTTGGTGGCGGAATAGGCAATAGTTTATGGCCCTCAAAATACTGTGTACACCTAATATGCAAAAGAGGCAAACATTTTTATGACATCTTTCATTCGACCAAGTGTACAGTTAGGAGAATTGCTGGACAAGCTGTCACATATGTTTGACCCCCCTGTGATAAACATACAACACATGATAGGCACAAGATGAACTGGCATGTTGTTGCTGTCTCCTGCACTTTGTTTTACTCCACCTGAATATAGGCCAGGCCAGAAGATGGGCATGTGAGAGAAAGCCTGTCTGACCACTCTCCCACCTATACCACTGGCCCAGTAACAGATATCAGAGACAATCCTTGCCTCTCATACATGTCCCAGACCATCACGGCTATGACAACACTCCAACCGGACCATGACAAGCAAAAGAGCATGAAGCATGTTAACTGGATACACAAAGCACATCCCAGGGTGTTGCCTGCGGCTCACAGTGCGTCTGAGGTGAGTGACCTGCCTGTGGCCTAAGCCCATAAACTGTACAAGTGCACAGCACCCTTCAGCCTGAGCTGTCACTTAGCTGTAGTTACAACTGCGGCCCTTCATCCACTGGGTCACACACAAACATACACACACAGGTGAGTTAGTGGACATGCACACACACTCACATACACACAGGTGAGTTAGTGGGCAGACACACACACTCACATACACACACAGGTGAGTTAGTGGGCATGCACACACACTCACATACACACAGAGGTGAGTTAGTGGACATGCATACACACACAGGTGAGTTAGTGGGCATGCACACACACACACACATACACACAGGTGAGTTAGTGGACACACATATACACTCACATACACACAGGTGAGTTAGTGGGCAGACACACACTCACATACACACACACAGGTGAGTTAGTGGACACACACACACACACACACACACACAGGTGAGTTAGTGGGCATGCACATACACTCACATACACACAGAGGTGAGTTAGTGGACATGCACACACGCACAGGTGAGTTAGTGGACACACATAGTCACATACACACACACGGTCACATATACACGCAGGTGAGTTAATGGACTGTGACACACACACACACACATACACCCGGCAAGTCTGCCCCGCCTTCTCCTTGACCCCAGACGACCGCGGCCAGGCCCCAGCAGCGGGGTCGCGGGGCCGCGCGCGCGCACACGCACACACATACTCGCGGCGCGGGTGGAGCGCGGAGGAGCCGGGGGAGGACGGCAGCGGCGGGGACACCGGGGGCGGTGCTTGCAGGGTCCGCTGCGGCCACTTACTTTCTCACGGCTTCCCTGGAGCCGGGGATGGGCACCCCGCCGGCTTCCCCCCCGCTGTCGTACAGCACCCCGCTGATGTCCAGCACCACGGCCCGCGCGCCCGCCAGCCGCGCCGCCCACTCGGCCA
>NW_017728994.1:67600551-67600827 GCF_001723915.1 Gavialis gangeticus | reverse complement strand
GCAGGTTTGGCTGCACGACGGGCGGATGCGGGGTTGTGCCCGGGGGGTGCAGGTGTGGGGAGCGGCATCCTCCGCTTCAAAAGCAACGAGCCGCTTTCCTAGGCGGCCAGAGCCGCGGGGCTGTGTCGCTCCGTCGGAGACGGAAGGAAAAACACAGCTAGCCTCATCGGAATGAGTTCAGAACCGGCTGCGGGGAATGGCAGCTTCCTCGCCGCTTGAAGGGTGGGGCACGGAGCCCAAGCAGGAGAAGAGGGCCCTCGGCCTCGGCCCCTGTGC
>NW_017728994.1:67596161-67600404 GCF_001723915.1 Gavialis gangeticus | reverse complement strand
GGCCCCTGTGCAGTGCAGTGAGAAGGGGGCGGGTGAGGGCGGCGAGCCATGAAGGCAAGTGCGTCTCTCAGCACGGCCTGACTAGAAGTGCCGCCGCCACTGCCAGACCAGCTCCTGGGGGCAGATGCGATCTCTCTTATTAGACCAACTCCAAGAGTTGGAAAAATTCTTCTTTGCAAGCTTTCTGGTACGACTATCTTTCATACCCTAAAGCTTGCAAAGAAGAATTTTTCCAAAGAGACTTGTACTCGAAAGCGTTGGTGACGCGTAGGGGATGCACAGGGGTGCACGTTCACCCCCTGAGCATGGCAGTGCACCCCCTGCCACTCACCCCCCCCATCGCCAGCAGCGTCTGCAGGCAGTGTGCAATCACCGCTGCCCGCAGGCGGTTGCAGACCACTGGTCAGCATTTGCCACCCCTGCCACCGACAGTGCTGTGGCCGCCTGCAGGAGCTCCACACTTGCCACTGCCACTCTCCTGCTGTTGACAGCACACTGCTGCCTGCAGGAGCTCACCGTGCTCCCCCAGCATCCAGGGGCACATGGCATTCATGCTCGAAAGCTTGCAAAGAAGAACTTTTCCAACTATTTAAGTTGCTCTAATAAAAGAGATCAGATCTGCCCAAAGAACCTTGTCTGCCTGTGTCCTTAGACCAATACGGCTGCCACTACCAGGCAGCTGGTTTTCAACTTTGGGTGGAGCAGGAATCAAAAGGTGGCACACCAGCCCACCCTCCCTGCCATCCCCTCTGTCTGAAGATACAGCCATGCAGTACAGCCCAAGTTTTTGAAACATGGCATCTTTTATTGGATGCTTTTCTTTCTGAGCCCTCCAAGTTAGAGGCAGACGGCCTGCCTTTCAGATGCACCTGTGCTGAAGGTAGGACCGCTTGGTGTGATTAAGGATGGCCAGGCTGGATCCCAGTTGCTTACTGGCCTTTTTTAAATACAGATTTTGCTTAACATCTGCCTGTTACCAAGCAAATCCCTGCAGTATAGTAGATATATGAAGTATACGATTGGGTCTCATACAGAGCATATTTATTTTATAAGAGGCTCTGTGGATCAAGACAGCAACTGAAAGCCTGACAAGACCACTTTTAACTTAGCCAAAATATTGGCAAGCATTATATCTTACAGAGGCAGTGCTTTTACATACAGCAGTGGGTCTCACCCAGACTCAGGGTGCCCTTCATTAGATACGAGACACTCATTAGGTTTGAGGTACCCCTCAGAAAATGCCATCTCTTAGTTTACACTCATTTTTTGAATACAGAAAAATCACAGAGCAATTCTCCTGTTATAAAGAATTCAGAAAGCTCACAAAAAGCCAGACTGTTTTTATCTCTGGATTTATCTTGTGGATTATGCTTCAGTGCTAACACCAATGGCACCCTCAAAAGGATCCCAAGCTACCCCAGGCTGCCACAGCACCCCGGTAGAGAATCACTGACATACAGCATAGGCCCATTGCCTCATATAAACAACTGAAAAAGCATTAGCCTTACATATAAAGAACTGGACCAATCCTCACTATTTAAAGTCATTGGTAAGATTTTATCAGGCATGTTCCTGCCTTACTGATAATATTGTTTTCCTCCTTGATAAAGTGCAAATACTTTTTATTGTTAATACTCTCAATAGCATGCCACAATTCACAGAATATATAAGAAACTACGTTGGAATTATAGTCCACTTTGTTTTAAGAAAAGCAGAGGAGCTTTGGCACCATTGATTTGCATCATCGCTTCTGGAATAGCCTTTGGCTTCTCTTTAAAGATAATATCTAAACTGTGAAATTCATTAAATAGACCCAGAAATGGATCAGGTTATTTAAAACAACATCACTAATGGCGCAATATCTCAGCTGTCCACACTGATAGCGAACATTGTCTTGGATAGTGTTATCAGTCCAGGACACCCGCTATGAATATTGATCCAGAGCTTGTTACAGCCATCACTTGCCGTCAGGACAGGTCAGGGTTGAAACCCACCTAGCATCAAAGCAATTTAAAGACAGCACTCAGACTGAATTTTAATGCTTGAGCTGAGAAACAAACCAACTTCAAACAGACAGTTAAGACAAATATGTGTGTTTGTGTGCACGTGTATTAAACTGGCTATATTTGAAGATGCCTGCTAGCATAAAGAACCAGTAATCATACATTGATATTTTAAATTATTCCATCACTACAATTCACCTTTTAAAGATCTGGGCCGTTGAAATAATTAATTAAATCCACAATTAAAATAAATTCACAAGGATGTATTTTGTAATCTTAAGTGGCTCTGAGGGTTTGATTTTTTTTCTTCGAAAGTAAGGTTCTGATCATACAATGACTTACACGCATGCTTACAGTTAAAGTACAGCTTAAGTGGGCCAGAAAATCATTACTATATCACAAAATCTGTGATGGCATCACAATTGTTTTTATGCAATTGGGTGCGTCTCAATTCCAAGGATCAAGGTGCTATGTTTTAATGAGAATCTCATTCTGGACATATTAATAAGATACATACAAAGATCTACAATCCATTGTCTTTAGTTGATCACACTCTCAAGGAACAATACCTGTGATTCCTTTTCTCCTCTTTTCTTTTCCTCTCTGTCACTATTCCAATTTAAAAAATTATATATAGTTAATATAGCAAAGACATTTTTTCACCAGATGCACTTGCTTGTATCCACATCCCTACCCTCCTTATCTATTTGTACTAAAACCCATTCAAGTTAAAACATTTCTATTTTCTAGGTTTACATAGCACCCAGATCAATATAATCCCAACACCAGCCAGGGCCTTTGGGTGCTACCATTATATACATGACTGTCATTTTATCTCTGCATGTCTTCATCTTCTTGTCTCTTTCTATTCAGTTTCCTTAGGCTCTGTGATACACAATGGATAACAGACTGTTCAATTCTGTCACTATTGTTCCCACTGAATTCCTTTTTATTTCTTTAGAATTAAGGATAATTGTATCAATAGGGTAGCTTTGAGCATCCTAACAATTCATCCCATTGGGACAACTAGCAGCGTAAGATATACCTTAGCATGCACAAGAGTGGAAGAGTTAATATCACACTGCATGGCAAACACATGTTAACAAGTTGATTCCCGAACACAATTTCAATGCTGCTATCCAAAATCATCCACAGCTGAATAATATGCTTGCGTCCATATTCATCCTGAGTTGTGACGTGAACAAAATATTCACACAAATGCTAGAGTGAGAGAAGAAAATCCATCATAAAGAAACATCACACACAAGTTAGTTCTTGGGAAATTTAAAAATACACATGTAGATCATTGCTTGGACTAGCCCTGGGGACTCCTCCATTCCAAAAAAGTAGCCCTGCCAGGTCAGGGTTGAGTCACATTGGATGTGTAACACAGAGGAGCTCGCCCTGCTTTTGCCTTTTCTCTACTTCTTTCATGTGTGAACAGGGGGTTTTACCCTCCTGTACAGTAGGAGTTACTTCCACTCAAGTCAATGAGAATTAGTCACATCCTCTGGTTGTTGGAGATTCAAACACCAGAGCTATTAGTCTGCCACGAGTAAGAGAAAGAGAGAAAGAGAATGACTGTGGTTGTCAGCTTTTGTTCATTAGCATATTTACTTATTTCTGCCACTGATTTGCTGTGAGATGTGGGTTAAGTCACTCATGTTATCTGTGCCTCAGTTTCCCCACCTACAAAATGGGAACAATATTCATCCCACAGGAGTATTGTTAGGAATAACTATGTACAACCTTGTCTTGCCTCTGACTCAGCAAGGCGGCATAGAAGCTGATCCAAAAACCCATGGGAGGCAGCAAAAAGCCTCTCATTTATTTCAGTGGGCTCTGGATCAGGCTCTGCTGGGTTTAATCTACTCCTATGCCCAAGGAATTCAATGAGGTTAAAAGGTGGCTTCTTGTATCTTAATATGAGATACAAATTTTGATGAGGTAAATGACCATGGAAGTGCTTAATGTTATTTTTGGACTTATTTTTTTAAGAGCACTCCAGCATTCTTTGCGCAGCGTACATTACCACTGATTTCATTTCCACTTTGGATACACATGGAAGGCAGAACCAAGCCCTGTCACCTGTGGTTTATACCCCAGAGAATTTTAGGACTGGTGAGTGCTGTGACTCTGGAAAATGTGGTTAGGCTGTACACAGGTTACATGCATTTAATTATCCTTAATTATTAGAGCTCCTGAATTCTTCATGGGGCCCTTCTTCCCGTTTCTTCAGT
>NW_017728994.1:67590232-67591161 GCF_001723915.1 Gavialis gangeticus | reverse complement strand
TGGTGAGCGCTGTGACTCTGGAAAATGTGGTTAGGCTGTACACAGGTTACATGCATTTAATTATCCTTAATTATTAGAGCTCCTGAATTCTTCATGGGGCCCTTCTTCCCGTTTCTTCAGTTGTTTTCATACTTGCCTTCTCTTGCTGGAGCTAAAAGCAGTAAACAGGTACTATCCCAACTAGCAGATGGTCTGCATTAGAAAGGGTTTCAGCCGGGAAGCTGGATGGTGTTTGAGAGCCCAGGTGAACACTGTGGCAGGAAGGCAGGCAGGCACGGGGTGGAGAAGAGGGGCTTTGCATGTGCAGTAAAGAGGGGGGTTTGCATGTGCCTGAAGGCCTAGGCTGCTTTAAAAACACATTTACAAGGCCAGTTAGGGGAAGGGGGCCTGGAGCTACCATGAGGTGGCTTCTCCTCCTCTTCCTATTTTTACCTGCTAAGACCATATGAATCACAGCCTCTTGTTTCATAACAAAGTGGCTGGGGGAGAGGGACTTGGGGAGGGGACATCGGACCGGTGCTCCCTGAGAAACCTCAGCCGCCTTCCAAAATGCCCATGGCACGAGACAGTCCCGGGCTGCAATCTGAGGATGCTCCTGGAGCCCCACTGAGAAGCGATGTCCTCCGGAGGGCGGGTGACACCTCCCGTTTCCAGCAGGGTGCCCAGGTCCCGGCTCCAATGGACAGGGCGATCCCGCCTACGCAGGGGGTGCAAGGGGGGGGGACACCTGTGGTCCAGGGCACACCTGGAAGGGGGGGGAAGTGACAGGATGGGGCGCAGCCCCTGCCCCGCGATCCCCCGGGGGCTGTGGGGGAAGAGCCCCCGCCCCTCCGGGCTCGGGGCCGCAGCTCCACGTGGCCGGGGCAGGCAGGCAGGCGGCGAGCGTGCCAATGGCTGCGCAGCCCCCTCCTCTGCCCCCCCGCCGCCAG
>NW_017728994.1:67589799-67590081 GCF_001723915.1 Gavialis gangeticus | reverse complement strand
GTGCGCTGCCCGCGGGTCGATATCCTATTAGCGGCTCCGCGTATCTCCCCGGCGCAGCTTGCAGGTGCCGGCTCCAAACCTCTCCCCCCCCGGCCGGATCCTCGTCTCGGTCGATTCAAACTTACCGTGACGAGATGACATGTATCGACCCGCCCCGCGCGGGGCCGCGGCTCCATTAGCGCCGCGGGGGAGAGGAGCTGGGCCCGGGGAGGGGGGTCCTGGGCAGCCCCTGATCCGGCCCCTCGCCCCCAGATGCCGAGCCCGGAGGAGAGCGCGCGGCGG
>NW_017728994.1:67543645-67584799 GCF_001723915.1 Gavialis gangeticus | reverse complement strand
TCCAGGCCTTCCCCTCCTACGGCTCCGCCGGCCTCCTCTTCCCCGCC
This sequence comes from Gavialis gangeticus, assembly GCF_001723915.1. Classification (NCBI taxonomy): domain Eukaryota; kingdom Metazoa; phylum Chordata; order Crocodylia; family Gavialidae; genus Gavialis; species Gavialis gangeticus. Next base: position 67,584,752 of record NW_017728994.1, on the reverse strand, counting down.
GCCGCCGCGCCCTTCCCGCTGGCCGCCGCCGGAGGGGGGCCCTTCCCCCCTTTCCTCAGCCCCACCTACCTGGCCCCCTTCTACACCCCGCAGCTGTGAGCGGGCAGCGCCACTGCAAGGACTCGCCGCGCCCCGGCCTCACCCGCAGACACCCACATATTTATGGACCTCTGTAGGGGTCGCCCCGAGGCGGCCCCCCTCCCTGCCTACGGGGCCGCAGGAGCCCCAGGGCCTTGGCTTGGGAGATGGGCACCAGTCCTGCCCTTCCTCCATCCCTTCTGCCACATCTGGCTGAGAACTGCTTGCCTGGGCCACAGCCGGAAGCAGAATGACGTTGAGGGCAAAGGCGGGCAAAGGGAAACGTGGGGGTTATGGCAGCAGGTGTACAGCGGTTGGCATTTACAGGAGCGAGCGGAGGGCGAGGAGAGGAGCCGTGTGAGGCAGCGTACTGCAAAAATGTAGTTGGGGAACTGGAGCATTTGAATAAACGGTGCATCGCACTACACTCAGGTTTGCCATTTTCCGCCGTGTTTTGTATCTCAGAGCATCCTTCCCTAGCAGATCTAGGACCCCCATCCTCATCTCAGTGAAGCAATGGAGAGTTTTGCCGTTGGCTTCAGCAGGAGCCAGGGTTGGGTTCCTGCACAGCCCATCCTCTCCTGTAAAGGCATACAGAGATTTCCAGCTTAGCTTGTGGCATGTCATGAGTTACTTCATAGATTATATTTCATATGTTTATGCTGTACTACTAATTCTGCATAGACAAAATAAGGGTTTTAATATGTATGTATATCCATATTTATATCTGTTTGCTCCTCCTACGGTAGGCAACCAAATGGGTTTGGTCGGTCAACCTTATTTATATATCGGTGTGTGTGCCTGTGTATAAATTAACACACACACAAACAATGGTGACCGATCAAACCCCACTTAGCTGCCTACAGTAAAGGTACAAATAGTTATATAAACTGATATCATTTGACCTCTTTGTCGTCCTATGTTTTATATCTTGCCAGGGCTCAAGTGTACATTTTGAGTGGTTGCATGGTGATTTAAAACTTAAGAAGCTGATTTTTGCTAGCATTCACAGAATGCATGTTTAAAATGCATATCGTTTACTTTGACCAAAAAAAAATGTAACTCCTGAATTTTATTAGCACATTTGAGATGTAGTTATGGGCACTGGGGATGGACAATATAACCCTCTTTGCACATGCCTGACACTAATTCTCCCAAGTTTCATCCAGAAGTTTCATCTTAAAATATTTCTCTCTGTTACTTGGCTTGCCAGGGCATGTCTCAAAACCTCAGAAGCAGTGATGCTGGTTACCGTTGCTTTCATGTGAATGATGATGCTGACAGCCAGCTCTCTGACGGTCAGGATGGAAGGTCTGCCCAAAAGACTCTGTAACTGCCTCTTAAGAACTTACCTGCTTGACAGCTTTCAAAAGGCCTGATTACGTACTTTTCAAATCAACATCTGAACTCCCATTGACTACTAGGATGCGCGGGAGGGGGTCAGAAAACGGAAAGCCCGGTGCTTGGCTTCCCAATGCAGGTCAGTGCAGAGTTTTATACAAAGGAAAGGCAGCTACTTGAAACTTTAGTTCTGTAATTGCCACGCAGGGGGGTGTGTCTGCATGTGCCCCTGACTGTGCATTTGTTATTATGCAGTCATTTAGTACTTGCTTTAGCAGTACTAAACAGTACCAAATGAGTGCACGGTAACTGCTATGAGTGCGCAGTCCCAGCGGCACACAGGTCGTTTCCGACCCTACTGCACAGTAGTACCGGTATCACGGTTCATTCCTGACAATGCTACATTGCTGTAGCTCACTGCTGCAGTGACAGCATCTCATGTAGATGAGCCCAGGCTGTAGGAAATATGGCAAAACACTAGGGAAGCATCCTACTATTGCTCCTATACCTCTCTCTTTACTGAGTCCCATTGACTTCAGTACATTTTGGGTTCAGCCCAGGATCCAAAATCATTGTTTCTGCAGTGAACAGTTGTTCCTTTAATAACACGGCTTTAGTGCCAAATGAGGTAGAAAAAAATATATAAATCAAAGAATATTATTATATTGTTCATCCTTTTTTTCTAAGCGACATTTGTAGAATAAAATAATTAAAAAGCAAAATTTCCAGGATACAAAAATCTGTTTTCCACAACACAGATATTTAAAAAATCTGATTTCTGTTAGAGAGGAAAAATCACATTTCACCTTCATTGTTGCAAGTCTCAGACTAAAAGAAAATTCTAGCTAGGGGGTATCAAGCTCTGAGCTGCCGGGAAGTAATTGGTTTATACAAATCTCTCTCACGCAGTTTTCACAAGCTGTTGCAACACACTGTATCCTTTCAGTCTTGTGATGCTTTAAAGTGCAGATATTTCTACCAAAAACATATCTCTTAAGTGTTTGCCTAAATAAAGATTTTTTTTTAATGAGCCCCTGTCTAATTGTTCTTAATTGTACTCAAGTGAAATATTTTTTTTTTTCAGTGGACCCTTTTCCCTGCTAGGGCCAATGCTAGATAATTCTTTGCACAGTGACCTGGACGTGACCCCAGGGTAGGTCTAAACTCCTAAATCTGCTTCACTCTTGAGACATGATGCTAACCCATGAACCCTCTAGTGGCCAGTCAGAGTTGTGGCAATTGCTCTCATCAGCGCAGTGAATCAGCATCATCTTAAGATATCAACTAGGTCTCCTCCAAAAATGTACTGGCTATAGGTGTCTGTAGAGTTGGCACATCTGTAAGCAAGTCATCTTCCTGACCTGCCTAACTTTCAGCTGCTAAGGAGCCAATAGGGTATCACAAAATCACTCCTAAGCACTGCTTTCATAAGTGACTCCTGCCTTTGTTTTTGTCAAACCACTGGGTGGATTCACTGAAATTAATTTCAAAGGAGTTTTTGTATATAACAAAGTCTTTATACAATCACTAAACACAAGATAACAATGCATTTTCAAGTATTGTGTGCATCTTAATACACATACATGAATATATATATAAAAAAACATAATTGCAGGATTTGCTTTTTGCAGCCATGCCTATGCTAAAAATGCACCCATCTCAAGGAACCTGGTTATAATGGTTGTATTTTAAGGCAAAAAAGGATCTTGCAAATTCTAGCATTAGGGTCATTATAGCTGCCTGAAAATAGCAGAAGCTGCTGCTGCTATTACCCTTCCTCCATAGCATTAAAACAGCAGCCACAATTGGAGATAGAACATACTAAAAAACTAGCTATTAATTTCAGGTCTCCATATAGGCCATAACTGGAAAAAGGGTGTTCCAACATCATCATTATTATTATTATTTTGATTTGTTATTCTTATTATCACCACCTTCATCATTATAGATAACAACAATAATCCAATAGTTTGTTTTATGTTGTTTTACTTTTGTGTAAGAGCTGCCCAGGGTGCACAAACTGGTTGCTTGCCCTATTGGCTCTGAGATGTGTTGACAGTTACAGAAAAGCTTACAGAACATGTGCCCACACTATACCTTGCTATATCTATATATATTATGATTACTCCTCCACTGTAAGAAGCAAAAATTATGAGAAACTATGTAAGAACTTTATAAATTAAAATAAAGGCAATGGTATGACTCTTTTTCCTCCTTTGAGTTTCACCTCTGCCATTTATGTGCTTTAAGGCTTCGTGGTCTTGCGAACTGTTTTGTCTGTCTGGTTAAATTATGTTAGCTTCCCAGAAAATCTCAATACGTAATTCCTATATATGCCAATTAGGGAGAGAAAAGCTGAGCAAATTATTTTTTCCATTCTCTGGCTTAGTCAGGCAAACATTTACTTTCTGTAGAAAAGACAGGAGTTCTGGAAGCAGAATTTTAGTGCTACTTTAAAAGAAATCTTTAAACACATTCCCAACATTATGTTACTGGTAGTTTTTCTGTGCTGCAAAAATGATGAAAGAATAAGTAGCAATGAAAAGCAAAATTACTGAAGATTATGCAAGCACTGGTAACAACCCATCAAGGGATATTCTGGCTAAAATGATACCTAGCAGTTCAAACATACTCTTTTATTTTCTCTTTTGTCCAGGGGATCATCTGTTCCTGAGGATGACCTCTTTATCAGTCAGCTTGGATACAGAAACTTGCCACTTACTAAATCTGTGATTCCAAACCCAGGGCAGGGAACTAAATTGCTAGCAATTGTTCTATCCTCAAATCATTATATTGTCCAGATTATGTTATTCTCAATATAGATCTTTATAACACTTGTGGAAATATCCTACTGAGTCACCATTATCTCTAGGGCAAGGCATGACCATTCTGAATATGGAGTTTGACAATATTTTCAGGCACAGACAAAAATTGATTTTACCTAGAGCTGAACATAAATGATAAAAGTGAATTATGACTTTGTCCTATATGTAAAATACAAAGAAAATAATCTATATTAAATTAAAATAATTTTAATGAGCATAAAGAATTAGTAGCCTCTCTCATTCCCATCATGTCAGTCCTTGCCTGACTTTCTGTAATAACAATGTCTACAATATGCAGACAGGAGCAACTGAGCATTCAGGGTGACTGAACAAATGGTAGATTCATAGTGGGTCTTGCAAACATACACACTCTGGTTTGCATTAATTTAATATCTAGAATAGTAGCATAGGATATAGCAGATATCCTATGGGGTATCTAATAAGGTATCCTGTCTATGGCTAACACCTGATGCTTCATTAAAAAAAAGGGAAAAAACCTACTCCTAATTTAACTTCTCCAGCTGGGAAAAAAATCCTTTTTGAACAACACTTTAGGGTTGTTGGTTGTAGTTGTGTAGGTACAAGGACATAGGTAGACAACACAGCTACCCAAAGAACCTTATCTTTTACTAGACCAACTAAAAATGCAGGTCTGTGAAAATGCAAATGTGTGGCAGTGAGGATCAGAAGGATAGGAGACAATAGGTATGAGGCAAGTGAGGGGGAAGGGAGAAGTTGAACTGGTGATAGAAGAATGTAGCTGGTAAAATGCAGACAGGTTACCTGGGTTTATCAGATGGCAGGCCAGTTATAACGTGTCATAAATCCAGTTTTTCACAATTGCATCCAATTTTTATAATGTGCATTTTCACAGACCTGAATTTTGCATATTGGCTTTTGTTCTACCCAGGAGAGCACACAATTCACTAGCAGACTTTCTCAATGCCTGAAGAAGAGTGTTTGTGCCCAAAAGCTTGCAAAGAACATTTTTTCCAACCATTTAGTTGGTCTAATAAAAGATATCACATCTACCCAAAGAACCTTGTCTGCCTCTTTAACTATACAGCATTCAGTATCCACTACAAACAGAAACATTTGATTTACACTTTCCTTTATACATGCAGGTAAAACCATTACTGATCAAAGAATCAACAATGTTTTCTGAAATACTACTTTATGATGATTTAAAGAATTATGCTGGAAATAGTCCTGACAGCACAGTTAAGGATGTGGGTTAGAAATTATCTTGAGTTTTAAATTTTTATTTTGGAAAAAGTTTCCTAAATGTAGAAAAGAGTATGCTGATCGAAAGTAAAAGCAGAGACCCAATGTTTTTAAGAACTGTAAATGGTTTATATTAATTAAAAGGACATTTTCATAATGGGTAAAAAAGTTCCTGTAAACAGGAAATCCAAATCTATTTCCTTACTAGCACAGGGATGAATTTTAATAAGACATATGTTGCCTGTGCAGAGAATGAGAAACTCTGGGCATTTGTAGACGTGCTCTGGGAGGCAGGGGCGCTTTGATTAGCTCAGCTCTGAAGCTACACTAATTAAAAGTCCCCAGAGCATCACATCTATCAGCATCCCTGAAAAATAGCAGTGGGGCACATTGAACTAAAACTTATTGATCAAGCTGCCATTTTTCAGCAGGGGGATGCTGATACACGTGATGCTGGTGCCTTTTGGAGTGCAGTAATTACCACGCTCCAGCAGACTCAATTAATTGAGCCTGGTCCGACATGCTATAATTACAGTGCGTCAGAGCATTCTCTCTGTATGTGTATAAGAGCCCTCTGAGTTTCCTCTTGTGGTGTTTTTCTCTCAATGCTCCCATGTGGAACAGGAGAAGCTCTCATAGATAGTCCAAGAGCTCAGACAATATCAAGGAGCAGAAACAACACAGACTTCCAGCACCTCTGAATTATTCCTTGGATTCCCCCCCTCTCTCTCGCAAGAGCAGCTTCCTCAGAAGCTTCATCGTTGCCGAAGGTGGCTGTACCAAATCCCCTCTGAATGGTGGGGCAAGATGTGAGTAGATAGGGAGCTATCCATCACTACCTTCTGTGCAGGTTTCCACTTGGCAGTTTGCTCACACCAAAGGGGAATATGCCTCACAAAGTAGTTGATGCACACAAAATTATCAATGTGAAGTGCTGCTGTTTATTCTCCTTCCCTGCCTGATCTACTCGTGGATAGCTATCATGGGTCATATTTAATCCTTGAGTAGCTCCACTTCTGCTGATCTGCTTAAGAGATTTCACTGAAGGAGTCAGCTAGGAAGTGACCCCTCAGAGTTAAAACAGTCCAAGTGAAACAGCTCTTTAGAGTGAAATACTTCCAGAGTCTGCTAATGATGGTTCAGGAAGCAGTGCCAAAGGACAGATTCTATTTCCCAACCACATTTTGTTTGAAATAGTTTTGGAGAAGGCCAATTTCCTTCTATAAGATGCAGAATCTTTAAAACTGCATTTGTTTTCCAGGTCATAATGGCCAGTTTGTTCATGGACATTTGTACACACATTACAGCAACAAGGTGTATGCAAAACAGATCACAGTATATACTTTATGATCATAAAAGCTCTTCTAATGTTTACTCCATTATTTCATAACGTTACATGGATGTGATCTTTGTCAGTTTGCCAATTTTATGGCATATTCAAGCAATGGAAATATGGATACCTGGTTGTTTATCATCAGAAGCCACACAGTACATAACAGCTGATCTATTAAATGCCTCATCAGTCCGCTAAGTTGTCACGTGGCCCAGGACTGATTGAGCAGTATTGTGTTGGGTCCATATACTCATCATAAGCAAGATGAAAGTCTGGTTTTCAGCAGCTTTACAAGTAGCAGACAGACCAGACATCTGGTAAAATATTTGGTGAGTTATATATTCCTGAAGAGAAGCCAATAGGAGAGCTTTAGCATCTTCAGAAGCTGGGCAAATCCTTTGTTTTCCCATAAGACATTGCATCAGCTCTAGTCACCTTAAATCGCCTAGGGACAGACATTCAAAAAGCCTGAGCCTGAATTGATTCAATCTTTGCAGGTTAGTTTAACCTGGCTAAGCTAAACCAGTTTGTAACCAAACAGACATCCCAGAAATGCAGGCACATGCCTGCAGGGGCTCAGACTAAAATCCAGGGGGCGCTAGAGCAGCCCTCCCTTCCTTCCAGAATGCTGAGCTGAGGGGATGTAGCCAGGCCCTGGCAGGAAGCTCTGATTAGGGAGGGGTTCCCCCCACCTTCTGAGCAGCCCAGCAGGCAGTTGATAACCCAGTGTTTATCACCCCTAATTAAGTTTTTTTCAGCCCATTAAGAAAACAAAGAAAACAAAAGCTTCTCTCCATTAGTTCAAGCTTTTCCACTTTTTCCAAGGAAGGAATGGAGGGACATTACCAGCTACCTGTTGATTAGCTCCAAAAAGCCCTAATCAGACACAGTCCTGTCTGCCTTTCTCCAGTCTCCCATGGCACAAACTGTAGCCAGCATGTGGTCTGCTAGCTAATGCTGAGAGGTGTCTGTGTAAAGCAGAGGGGAGGGAGTGGTAAGGTAAGGTGGGGGGAGCAGGGGGAAGTTAGACAGATGCCTGCAGTCTCTGTGGGAGCTCCAGCCAGGGAGCAGAAGGAATGGGCCAGCTCTCCTGTGGGGCAGGGAGCCCAGCCCAGAGAGCATGCCAGGATGCTGGGGGAGTCTGGTTTAACTTAAACCAGGAAGGGGTCTGGGACAGACATTGTAGAAACCCGTTTGACCCAAATCAGTTAAGTCTGATACTACATTCAACCAGGTTTATCTCAAACCCGTTTCAGCCATTTTCAAACTGGTTTATGTGCACTGAACATCTGTTCTGTTACAGGTTAAACAAGTTTCTGATCACTTAAACCAGTTTATGTGTAATGCCTCTCCCTAGCCCATGACTCTTTGCTGATGTGGTCAATGCCACTATTTTGGGTAGGGAATTGTCAAGGTTTGCTGTGAAGTTATTAATGAATACACAACTAATTTACAAACTATATGTTTCTGGCATGGTTTAGCCCTTTAGGCATGATCCTGTGCCCTTCAGCGTGCTTTATTGATATGTTACTCATTGTAGCAGTCATGATATGCATAGTCCTCCCTGTATTTGTTAATGTTTTGACATTTTTAAGTCATGTTTTCTATATTTTTGTCCCTGAAGCACAATAAAATATCCCATCAAGCTGATAGTCCAAAATCATCCACACTGTATTATACCACATGACAAACATGATTAAAGCTACAGCACACAGCTTAAACATGCTGCATCATTACAGACTAATTGCAGTAGTATTTAAGATTTATATGTGTTCAGTGATCTGCATTTGACAAACACCAAAACTTTCAAAAGATGACAGATCTATGTATATACTGAATATAGTACAAAGATTTTATTCCATCTATACCTATGGATTTGCTATTCCAGGTTTGGTTATGAATGTTACTAGAGCAGGAGTTTAGAAAAAGAAGCTTTAGAGCATTTATTTAAAGAAACATAAATATATATAAGAATTTGCAATGAGGAAAGAAATAAAAGGATAGGCTATATTTTGAGCCTGCCAATGTTTAAACATCTGAATGAATATCAGTCAATTATCAATCCAGACTCCATACTTGTGTAAATAGATCATTTTTATGATCACACCCTAGTGTCTAGTTACCAATATTTGTGCCAACCACTTTTAAACATATTTTTTATCTATAGGGAATTTGGTGTTTGTGGAAAGGTACTGGACTGATGGCATTTTCCTGTCATTTAATCCTTTTGAATTAATTATAGTGAAGGATATCAGTTTGAAAACACAAAACAATACGGCAAAGAAGAGAAAACATAATATAAACATTTTAAAAAGCTGTTGAGGTTTCAGAAGAGAACAAGAGCTTGTCTTTGACTACCTACAAAATTAAAAGGCATGTTTGAAACCCAAGGTTGATTTTACAATTTGTTCTCATTTGGCATCATTTACTTACGAGGTCGTTTTGCTCATAATATAGCTCTGTCATGTGATAGGTCATTGCCATTGACAGTTTCTCAGCAAGTTCTCCTTATTTTCTTAAAATCATGCCTTCTTTTACAGTGCCCCTCCTGCCTTACTGAAATCTCCATTTGTTTGATATTTTTTAACATTGAATTTTTATGGAAATATGTACAGAAAAACCTATGGCCTTGCACATAAAACACTGCAAGCTAATTCTAGAGCAATTCTTTGGCTGTTTTCTGGTATTCCTCTGAGGCTGCAGAAAACTCAAGCTTTAAATTTTCTGCCATGACTGGAACAGGCCAGGAGCTATTTGCTTTTTATCAGAAGATAAGGAACCAGGTGACATAGTGGGTTAACCGAGGGGAGCTGAATTAATGCTTGACTTGGGTGAGGAGTTATGTAAGTTTTTTAAGCTACAGTAGCTCCAACTAAGAGATTATTCACTTCTGAAACAATTTCGCAAGATTGTGATGCAGAGATGCCAAGGCCTAGAACAGGAAGCTGTTGAAGGTCAGCAGAGACAGATCATGCTCAGGGCTGGATTAACGCATAGGCAAACTAGGCACATGCCTAGGGCCCTAAGTGAAGAAGGGGCCCAGCTGTGCTTATTTTACATATTATAATTATTGAGTCAAGAAAGTAATATAAATATACAGTATTAAGCAGGGGCCCATGACTGTTTGTTTAGGGCCCACTAAAGGGTTAATCCAGTCCTGGTCATGATTAAGAGTTGTTCAGGAATATTTGTCAGGACTATCAGTTTCTCAGCTCTGGAAATGAAAATGTATCCATATGCCAAGTATTCAGTCTTGAAACTTACCAAATTGTGAAGCAATTTATTCTCATGACTGGGTTACATAAATCTATTTTCATTTTGTGGTCTAAGGGCAGCAACAGAGGATCTCTGGGTCAGATTTAAAGAGCTGGAGAACAAGAAAAGTGGCCACCTTGTCTGGTCAGTGACTATTAAGATCGGATTTAATCAGGGAAGTCAGTGGGAATTTGGAGCGCATACAGAATGCAGGATCAGGCTCTGAATGGTTGTGTAGGAGAGGAGGAGAAATTCACAGGCAGGAGACTGCGTCTTGGATTTTCTGTCCTTTTTTACCGTTGTTCTTTTTTCTTATTATTTCTGGTTTTCAGCATATGCTATTTATCAGGGTTCTTAGAATCCTCAAGAACTTCAGAGCTTGTTTTTGCTCGTACATAGCATCTCTAAAATTCACAGCTGCCACGAAGCTATCTACTTTTAGAACCACAGAATTTATAGGTAGACAAAATCAAATAGATCATTCAGACTGTCTCCTTTCCAGCGCAGAACTATTCCCTTCAGTACATTTTCTTGTGTTTTATGCTGTCTAGTTTTAAAAGTTCTAATGAATAAGACTTCTGCCACTTCCATTAAGAGTCTATTCAACTGTCTAATGAGTCTCACTATCAGAAAGGTTAACAAATATTCAGCCAAAATGTTTCTTTACTTAATTTCCTCTCATTACTTTTAATTATAACTCAATATAACATCCTAAATAATTCCTCTCCATTACTAGTGTTAACACCTTTCAGACATTTGTGAATTTATGTCCCCATTTACTTGTAACTGAGCCAAACTATACATACTCGGCTCTCTTAATCTTTCATTGTAAATCTGAGCATTTTGTTGCTTTTCCCTGAACTCCCTCCAATTTGCCAATATCCTTCTGGTAACGTGGTGCCCAGAAGGGAATGTAACACTGTGTGGTCATGCCAGAGACTTATAGAGTCTCTGGCATGACCACACAGGTATCTTTTACCTTTTTGCCACATAACCTATAGCTATCTACAAATAACAGAAATAAAAGAGCTCAGTGTAAAATGCTTCTTATTCCAGGTTCCACATAAAGGAGAATTATACACATCTCAGAGAATAAAACAATAAGGACTAGGAATGACATTTCTATTTTTCTTTTTTACAGCCTTTTATGGTATATTTACAGAATTAGGCATCGATAAGATGGAATGGAAAACATACAAGTCCAGAAAGTTTAGAAGAGGAGAAGACAGTAATTTCATTTAATTTGATTCTCAGAGTTCAGATATTCACTATACTGTCTGCTAATGATACTAGAGTGAAGTATTGATACAATATCACCAAAAATCTTTGTAAAACAAGCAAACAAACTAATTGGGGGTTAAAAATTAACTAAAGCTCAAGGTTTATCTTATAATGCCATTTGTGCTAAGAGATATCTACTCCAAGGGTCAGTCATTCTGCTGGACCTGCTAACATATCATCTATTCTAAAGACAGCACAGATTTGGAGAGATCTCTATTAAGTTTTACAAATCAAACCCGGAAGATGTAAAAAAAATCTCTCTCTGATTTTGAGCAGGATAAACTACCTGCATGACCTGTGGCTTGTTGCTACTGCATTATGTGCAGCCCCCAAATTCAGAAGCAATCCACCCCACCCTTTGAACCCTTTCTTACTCCCTTGCCCAAGGGGAGCACCTCCCAAATTTAACTTTGCTTCCCAACCCACATTTAATATCTTTGTATAAGGAAACAAGCCCCATATTTCTGGAGGTATTACTTTACAGTTAGGGTTGCCAGGCTCTGGAATGGGCTCTCAAGTGAGGTGGTACTCCCTCCTACCTTGAGGGTCTTCAAGAGGAGGCCGGACAGATATTTGGCTGGGGTGATATGACCACGGCACCCATTCCTGCCTGGGGCAGGGGGTCGGACCTGATGATCTGTTTAGGTCCCTTCCGACCCGAGGCACTATGAAAGTATGAAACTATATCTAATATTCCCACCCACTCTTACATGCAGGGGAGTCTCCCATTCTTTCCTGTCCCTCCATAGCCATACCCTGCCAGGGAGGGTTGTGGCTGTCCCCAAAACTCACTCACTATCCCCTTTCCTACAAAGTAATATATGTGTTCAATCAAAACATCTCTTTCACTCATCTCTGTCCCCACCAAAGGGCAATGCCAAAGGGGACACTTCAGTGGTGCTTTTCAGTCCCTTTGAAAGCCCACAGGCTGGGTAAGGCCTTTCCTTTCCAGCTTGTTTGGCCCTGTTGTGTGTCTGCCCAGTGGCCCAGCCCTTTCTCTGCTCCAGGTTCCCCCTCCCAGAAAGTTATCATCCTCTGCCAAGCTGGGGCCTGTTGCAGTTCATGTGGGGCCTGGGGGCAGCAGCAGAAGCAACAATCCTTATGCACCTGAATTTCCTATTACCAAATAAATGGAGCTTGGAATGCACAAGAAATATAAGATTGACCCCTTAATTTATGGGACTTATCAATTAAATAGATTTTGTTTGGCACCTGTCTAATTCTTCATTCAATCACCTACTGATACTGTATTGTAATATCAAAGCATATAAGATTACCTAATTCCTCAGGAACTTTAAACATTTAAATAGCATTACGTTTATTTGGAATTAAGAGCTTGTCATACCTTTACTCACACAGGGTTCAATTTTGGCTCAGTGAAATCAAGGAGAATCACTGGATAGTACCTTACCCCGTGCAAAATCAAACAAAGTCAATAGACCTATTAGCGGAGTTCCTAAAACACTCTTCAACACCCACCTAATCCTGAAGATGCCCCAAGGCTCCTGAATTTATGATTTTAACATTCCCCAGGCACCTGCAACTGCTACTTCTACATGTGAACAGACGTGCTTCAGTTTTGACAGTGCTGAGAAGCTCAGCACCTAACTCACTTTGAAAACTAATTAGGAATCAGAAACTAGGTCGTATTTTGCCCACATCCCTTAAGGGATTTAATTCAGAGGGCTTTCTCAGAACAATCCTAATGCATACCTGGAAGATCTGCCTTGATATAAAACACAGTGACTGCTGCTGCTTTCTTTTAGAAAAGGGCCACTAGTGATGACACTGCAAACCCCCTAACCCTTTTATATAATAACCTTGTTATTAGAAGGGAAGTGGGAAGCCTTGGTTTAATTCCATTCTGTCCCTGAAGGAATTCAAATCCCCATCTCTCATTTCCCTGGAGAGTGCCTTAAGCATCAGACTAGCTAGGCTGAGTAACCGCTGAAGCTGTGCCACAGGTCTGCCAGGAATTCATGAATCTTTGGGTCAGACAGAAGACCTAGGTGAGTGCTCTAATAGCAGTGACATCCCATCCAGTTGTGTCTTAGAAGAAATGTCGGACCTGCACAGTTATTTGAAATCAAGGGTGCAGGAGCCTATCTTCGCGAGAGGGTTCTGGACTGCAGATCTTGAGTGGTGCTGGATTGCAGTGATGAGACATTTGGACAAAGGACATAAGACATACTCCTCTCCTAAGTTTCCTACATGCCAGCTCTAGGCACTTACATTTTGAGGATGTTGACTTAAGGCAGGTCCCTGCTCAATGTGCTGCTGCTTGCAGTCTTATGCTGAGGTTCCCAGATCTCCCCAGGGACTATACAGGAAGCCTGGGCACATAACACAGGGTTCTGGATTCCTCTACTGGATCATTCCTAAGGTGCTAGCATGTGTGAATGAAGGCAACACCATCTGGCTGAAAATAATTTACATTTAAACATGTTCGGTAAGAAAATGTATGACAACTTCTGGTGGGTTCTTTTTCTTGGGACAATAACCTTCCAAGGCAGACTGAGTTAGTGGACTCTTAAAGCTTCCACAGACAGTGCCAAAGTCCACGACTGAAATCCCTTTGTGTTGGTTTTAGCTTTAGGGAGTTAAGTAACTACTACTAGTGGAGCTTAATCCTATACTCTTTCCACATGTCTAACCCCCAATGCTTTTGATGAGCGTTATTCCTACAGAAGAATGCAATATTTGGCCTAATAGCTGGCATGACTATCTTGTTCCCCTGTATAACTTTATAGTCTACTTATCTGTCAAATTATGTTCCTTGGATAAGCAAAATGCATATAATAACCTTCTTTCGAAGTAGGTCAGGTTTCTCTTTCTTTCCACAGGGACAATTATTGTAAAATATGAAAGTCTCATGTCCTACACATTTTATGTTTTTTGAATTTAAATTTGATTTCCTGCTTATAGTCCCTTGGCTATAGAGCTGAAAAAAACAGCAGCGTTCAAAATACAATTACTATGTCACCTCTATACAATCTGTATTACCTTTGTATTTGAATAGATAACTAAACCATTTTTTATATCCTTATTCTTTATTTTTTGAATATAAATTTTGCTATAGACACACCCCAAATGTCATGGCTATAGTTCTTAGGTCAATGATTCAACATATAAAGTTTCCTGTGGTTGGCTTTAGTTTGCATATCTTTATTTTTCAAATTTATATTTCCCTCATAAAACAGAATATATGCAGATGTTCTTTTGCACCAGTACCATCCTTTTCATATTTTTTCACTTCCTTTGAAAACTGCATGCATGGTTGACCTAAAACAATTACAAATGTCCTTGAAAAACATAGCTTTTAAAGATTGGTGAAAGATTCATGTTGCTTAAGTTAAATAAGAGTCCCAGTCTACCAAGATTTCACAGACTAATTCCCAGTATCTTATGTGCGTGCATTAGAAGAAGTCTTAGTAAGGTTAAACACATCATCAGTGCTTTAAAAAGCTGATAAGATAGCATATCTAATGTGCTAATAAAATGCCAAAGGTCTAACCATCAGGTCCAATTTTTCAGGACTAACATTGACAAACATCTGCTTCAGGGGAAGCCTTTCTCTGGCTGAACTGGAAGGCAAGAACTGGTCCCAGGATTACTAGTTTTTTTCAAATGCACAAATGTCTCACAGATGAACAAAAACTTAAAGTTTTTTGCTCATGCCCTGAATTAAAATCAAAATACTGAAAATGCAGTAAAATAAAAAAATGCTTTTAATGTACTTTGTTAACATTTAGAAATGCAGGAAGGGCATTTTTTCAAGCCGTAGCAAATGGCAAGAAATTTCCTGATCAAAAAAAGAGCAAAAATATTTTATAGACATTTAAGAGGAAGAAAAGAAACTTAGTTGCAGAGACAATATGGGGGCAGCATGCCCTTAACTGGACACATGGTTGATAGGTGTGGGCAGGGTTATTTTGAAGTTCTACTGTATCTTATATGGGCTCATTGCTCCCTGAAACATTAATGATTCTAGAAACACGCACTAACTTCACTTAGTGCTGGGTGTGTCTACATATGCATTTAAGTACAACTAAATTTAATGCGTATTAAGCTAATGCATGTTAAGTGATTTACATGTGCAGGCACTTGGCAGTAAAGTTAGTGCACTTGGCGCAAAACTTAGTATACTTGGCACTAAAGTTAGGCTGCATGCCAAGTCCATGCAGCCCTGCCATGTGCCCTTAGTGGCTGGGCAGACCCGGCACTAAACTTAGTGCGTTAATGTGCTTTAACAAGTTACATCTAAATTTGATACCTGTATTTGCAGACATTTGCAGGTAACAATTTTAGGTGCAATTAGTCTAATTTTGCCATATTTAATGTGCATTAAGGTGTAGATGTGCACCCATAATGTGCATTAAATTAGGCTAATGCACATTAATGTGTCCCGTGTAGCTGCACCCATTACGTAAGTATCTATTTCTCCAGCACATATATTGTGGAATACATTTTGCAGTTTATTGCTATAGGCTCAGTTTTATAGGGTTTGGTACAACTCAACTTTTATTAACTTCAGCAGGAGTTGAAGGCATTCTTCGCTATGCACAATCTAGCTATGAAGAGCAAAGAAATACTAGCAAAGCTAAAACCAAATGTATATAAATGTATTAAAACATAATCTCTTGTTATGTCCCAAACCATCTCCTAACCCTTCCCCAGGCATGATGAGTGGGTATGGGTATAGGAAAGTTTTTCTCTTGAGTATTTTGTTCTGTAACTATATAACCACGACTGCTCTCTGACATGCAAAGTTTGAACAACCTAGAGGATATGATAAGATTCAGAAATGTTTTCAAAAACAGGCTTAGGGTTTTTGAGGATATTATGCTAATTATCTGTACTGTCAGTTAGTATAACCTATTTTCCCTGAGGAAAGAATGTTCTGCTCTCCAGTGTTGATAGGCTTGTCAAGGACAATTTATGAACAAAAGAGAGGCCCTCATAAGAGGTCATTGTTTAGACTTTGTTTTTATGATAACAAGAAGATAAAAGTAAAATATTCTCATCAGTTGTCTCAGCCTGCACTTCTGTGCAGAATAAGGACAGCATATTTATCAAACTTACCTCACATATTTTCTTTTAACTCTCAATTTTTTCTGGTTATTCTGTGAAAAGCCAGTGATGTGGAAGGGCAGTGCTTGCTTATGCTTCTCTTTCCACTAGTACCTGGGAGTTTTGTGGGAGAGCATCTCTCTTATTTTCTACTTGTTTTTAGGGCATCGTTCATTTTAACTGGTTTCTCGAATCATATCTCTTCCTTTTAGCGTTCCAATTATTTACATCAGAAATCATGGAGCTGAGGTTAATATAAAGTTATTTATACTTAAGGCATGGATCTCTCAGTATGTTAAGTTTCCAGTCTGAATAATTATGTATCAACCATTTTGGGTCAACCATACATCAACCTGTTGAGTATGTCTACTATTCTGCTTCTGTGGTGAGCCTGGAAGCACTGCCAAGAAAAAGAGCTTGTTCACTTGCTCCCTCAGCATGTGCCAAAGTGCAAAAATAAGGCAGGTCAGTGTGGTGCTTAGCACATGCCCAGAGAGCTCTCAGACTCTGTTTTGGGTGCACTTCTTGACAATTTTGGAATTGCACTAGATTGGGCATATGATCTAATTTCTGGGCTTTGGCATGCATTGAGTGGAAGCAAGTGGGCAGGATGTGCTTCTCAGTGGTGTTCCTAGGCCTGCCACGGTGGCAGTATACACATGCACATTGTGTCTCACATTTGAGCCTAGGCAGGTGGAAAGGTAAGACAACTGGTACTGGGTGTGACCCTAGCACCTAGTTCTTTTTTTGACCCTCTGCAACAACCGTAGGAGGCCTGCTTCCCTATATATGTCATGGTAGAAGAGCCTGGGGTGGTTTGTTTGTCAAGAAACAAAAAGGAGCTATTCCACATCTGACAACTCAGCTGATGTATAATTTTTGAGAGAGCCTCTTCTTAACGGTATGATAGCCCACAACTTTTTCATAATTAAAAATAAAAGCATGACCACTGATCAAGACTCTTTATTAAAACTGTAAAAGAATAGTCCTCTGCTCCAGGAGATGCATCTTTTATTCTGGTTCACTGACACAGGAACTTAGGGAAGGTGGTGACTGTGATTACAAAATTGGCCTTTCACAAACTTGGTGTCCCTTTATATTTTGAGGGTGTTCAGGAGCCTATCTGAACCCTGGGCATAAGATAGGGCTGCCTGAGGGCTAATCTATCTTTTACTTGGTTGCCCATGATCAGTGAGCAATACTATAGCAGGCAAGAATGACTAGAAGATGGGGGTGTGTTGGCCACCTGGTTCCTTCTTTTTGCATATACTGACAGTGAAGGCTTTGAGATGGCTGGAATAGGGCATAGAGCCTAGCAGTCTCCAAGGTGGCCTTTGGCTCTGCCATTTTTCAGCTGGTGGTTTATTTGTCAACTGTTTCTCTCCATGCTTCTTTTTGTAAGTGACATTGTATTGTTTCTTTCATTCTGTAAATCAGTCATACTGGCCTTAAAATCATGCAATCCAACTGAAGTGGCAAGCTGAAGAGTGAAGAGCCTTTTCCTCGACTGAGGCTCCTGAAAGTGCTGCTCCCTGTGCCATCAACTCCTTGAACCATGAAAAAAGATCCTCATTGACATCAAGGTCTGCAGGCTTGTGTGGGGTATTCAGACTGCTCATGTGTGGTCTTGACCAGTCCATTGTCCCCTAGTCAGTCAAATGTTTCTCTCTGCTTCTAGACTCTGCATACAAGCATTTCATGCAACTGCCTGTTACTTGGTTTTGACTAACACCAGGTGTCTGACAGCTCCGATAATCCCATCTTTTTGTTTAAGTGAGAGGATTTTTGGCATTTTGTCTGTTTGGACACAAGACCATCTACTGAATAACCTGATGCAAGGAAACAGAAGGACAAGTCCATGAATTACATCGGATTATCCCTGCCCTTCACAAATGTTGGTCTTAAGCAGCACCTATGTTACTGTTACTGGGTGGATAATACATGATAGGGACAATATTCCCAGAGGGAATGTTGATGGTAAGCAACTGTTGCTCGTACACTTGTTTGACACTACAAGTGCTTATTGTAATAGGAAGAACAAGTTTTCAGTCATTACGGGGTAGGTTTGCAGCGAATCCATTTTCCACGTAAATATACTAGAAGGGGAATTTACTAGCAAACAAAGTAAACCACCAATAACTATTTCTGAAAAGCCAAGCCCGCCCCCAAGAAGCCCCTCCAGAAAACATTAAGGAGCAAAAGATTTAAATACAAATTTAGTTGTCTTTCCTGCCTGGTGCAGTGGGGCTGGACCTGATGATCTTGCAAGGTCCCTTCCAGCCCTTACAATCTATGAATCTATGAATAATTTGTCCCAAAAAATAGAAAGAAGGAGGATCCTGGCAATTATCTCCCTATAAATATAACTTCTATGCTTAGTAAAGGAACAGGACAATAAGTGAGAGAAAAGTTCACTGCACGTGTAGAAGACAGCTGGGAGCAGCAACAGGGAATTACCACGCTGTCAAGGTAAAAGCAAAGCAGGCATGAAGATTTCAATTGTAAAGCGCCTTTTCCATGTTCTTGTAATGTTCTCAAACATTTGCCGGTTGGATTGAACCTTTCTGTATGTGGTTCTATTTAGACCAGGCCTAAATGATGTCATATGACTGTATTCCAAGCCACATGGCTGTATTCCAGGCCAAATCAATTCCAAATCCGTGAGTCAGTCCAGAACCATAAGTGGCCCTACTACTGGCAAAAATCCTCCACGCCTACCTGGGGCTTCAGAAAATCCCAAATCTTTTGGTGGGCATCCTACCTGCAGGCCCAAGCCTGGAGGCTTGGGGTTCGGATGCCCCTGAGTTTCGCTTGCCCTTAGTCATAAGGCTCCAGGAGCAAGCTGGGGAGGAGTCTCGAAGTGGGCATAAAGCCAAGGTTAACTATGTGTTACCCTACACGGGTACTATCCCATGCCAGCAGAGCAGTCTTCCCAGGGTGTGACTAGGAAGCCACTGTGGTGATCACGGTATTTCCCTTACGTAAGCATAGACTATGCTTTATCTGAGCTGAAAGGCTGAGAAGTATGGTATATCACACACACACTATTTTTTCCTCAATAAATTTGCATGAGGCCAAATTAGCCAAAACGAATTCCAAATCCAGGAGTCCAGCACCGTAAGTGGCCCTACTACCGGCAAACATCCTCCACCCCCCCTGGGGCTTCAGATGTTCCTAAATCCTTTGGCAGGCATCCTACTTGCAGGCCCAAGGATACGAACATGCAACGAGGTCAACACTCGTTCCCAAAATGTAGGGTGGAACGGGGCTTTTGGTTGTAGCCGTGCGGGTCGAAGGACATGGGCAGGCCCGGACGGAACCGGCAAACCCTTCACGTGCCTCCTGCCCCGTGAAGACAGAGCGGGGACAGAAGAACCCTGCAGAGGTGAGTCCTGGAGGGAGGCTCCCTCTCCCCACGGGCCACGTCCCTGCACGGCAGAGCCGCCACCTCCAAGGCAGCACCAAGCTGAGTGTGGGCCAAGCCAGGAGCGCAATCATGGACAAGGACATGGGGCATGGGGGTGTGCGGGGGAAACTGCGAGAGAGCGCGCGCTTATTGGACAGCGGCATCCCGCAGCCGGCCAATGAACAGAGGTTCGAAGTTGTCATGCTTCAGTAGCGCGGCAAGATTGGCGGAGGCGTGAACGCCACCGACCAATGCGCGGCTGCTGCCGGTGGGAGGGCCTCTGGGCCGCGCCGCGATTGGCGGAGCGGTGCAGGAGGGAGCCAATGGGCGCGGCCTCCCGCAGCGGCGCGGTGACGTGGCGGCGCGGGCCAGTGACAGTTGCCAGCGGAGGCGCTGCCACCTCTTTCTCGCGCGGACCAGCAGCGCCGGCAGGTAACGGCGGGCTGGGCCGGGCCGGGGTTCCCGGGCGGGGCGGAAGAATTGGGCGGTACCCCCCGTCGTCCCCCTTTATTCCCCGCTGCTTGGCGAAGGGGGCCCCGCAGAGCTTCTAGTCCGTGCCTCCCCCCACCCCCGGCCTTTCAACCTCGCCTCCCCAGTCCCCGCGCAGGACACGCTCTGCCGCCCTCGAGAAAGCAGCCCGAGTCAGAGGCTGGAGCCTGGAGGATTTCCAAGGCTGCCCGGGCCTGCGGGAGGACGCCAGCTGTTGTGGCGCGGAGGTGTGCGAAGGGGCCGGGGTAGCGCGGGCCAATAGCATCCGAGCACTGAAACCAGATACAAGGTTTTTGACTGATGCAATTGAGCTGGCTTTCCGTCACGGTGTTTTTCCTCCGTCCTCGAATCTCAATTGCCTGTAAAACATCTTCGAAGGAACCTTTCTTTTGTGAAAATGACTAACGTACAATGGTAACATTTACCGGTCCTGCCACGAGTTGGTAAGATCCCAAGACGTAGGAAATTCAATATCCCCTCCTTTTTTTTTTTTTGGAGGAGGAGGAAACGATTTCTTCAAGAGTAAGGCAGACTTGCATGGCTTGTTTTTTTTTCTTTTTCTTCTCAAGCGAACATGGCCAATTGCACGCTGGCTTTGCCTAGAGGTGCGGCGCAGTGATTTCACGGCTGTGGAATTTGCTGCAGAAATTGCCTCTTGCTTTAAGACAGTGTAGCAGAAGCTGGGGTTTTTTTAGCCTTTATGAAAACCCTTTCATACATGAAATTGAATGTAAACTGATGGCTTTGAGTCTGCAGCCGGGCCTGAGAGAACAGCTCTGAAGTGTGAACTGTTCCCACGTGCCTCCGCTGTTATTATTTGATATCTTTATCTTGTTTAACTTTTGTAGTTTTGCTACAGTGCAGTACAGAAAACCCTTCACGATTGATGCCCCAAAGAAAAACGCTTTTGAGGAAGCCAGAAGTGGGGAATGTCTCATTGTGTTCTGCTTTTTCACTCCATAGCTTGTTGGAGTGTCAGCTATGACATGTATGGATGAAGGGGTGTAGGTTGTGGCTGTGTTGGTCTAAGGACATAGGCAGACAAGGTTCTTTGGGTAAATCTTTTATTAGATCAACTCAAATATTTGGAAACTATTTTCCAACTACTTGAGTTGCTCTAATAAAAGATATTGGATTTACCCAAAGAACCTTGTCTGCCTATGTATGGATGAATGCACGTCAGCTAAGTGTTTTGTTGGATGGCGTGGCAGGTTGTGAGGAAGCTGGCAGGGCACAAGTTGTCCTCCAGACACATCACTTTTCCATCTGCTTAGGAGGAGGCTCAGTCATTTCCTTACACCATCTCTCCCATTGCTAAATACAGAAACTACCCTTTTGCCAAAATCTCCTTGACAATGGCTGCAGCACAGCTATGTTATAAGAGCAATTGTTATGTTAAATGATGGAAATTTGGAGACAGTATAAAACTGAATTCAGTAGCAATATAAGTAACACAGATGATAGTGAGCTTGTGATTTGGCTTTTTCATGTTCATTAAAAAGCAAGAACTAATTTACTTTAAGTAGTTGGAGAATTTCAGGATTGCTGCTTGAGACTGGAACAGAAATTAGGGGCCTGCTTCAGAGCTTAACTCCAGCTTACCGCAGAGTAAGCGAGAGGTACAACATTTGATAATAGGATTAGGTGTCTGTGCTATTTAGACTTTTCTTTGTGGACTACATGCTTTTTAAAGAATTTCTAAATGTGGTGTTTTGCAATACTGGAAACACCCTATTGGCCTAAATAAGTCTGGATCTACTATATTCTCCTTGTGTGCAGCAGAATCACTTGTGCTATGTAGGTATCTTGTTTGCAGTTCCTCAGGGGATCCCTCTTGATCTGGGGGTTCTGTTTGGCAGCTTTTACCTTCTGAAAATTAAGGGCAGTGATGCAATTGTTTGCTTCTGGTTTTGATACCTGCAGCAAAGACCAGTGCTGTAATGTAGGCCCGGGGCTTCTGAGTGAATACTTTTTGATTCATCATGTCTAAAGAGTTTTTCTGTCCAGGATTCTGACATTGTTGAAATACATCAATGTTTTAGGACAGCCTTATTACCAACATGCGTATTGTAGTCGAATATTTATTTAGGTATGGAAAGAAGGATATGCCTTGACAAAATATTACTTAAGATAAATGGGAAAGAAATTAAAAAATTTAAAAAACGTTAGATTTTAATAAACTTCATAGCTGCCTTTGATAGACAGTTCAGTGGTAATGGGGAAAGCGTTCAGGAGATATTACAATGGGTTTGAAAAATACACCTGCCTGTGGAGGATAACAAAATTTACTGACTGCAGACAGCTCAGCCATTAGTTTCCGTGGGCATGTCTACATGAGATGCTTACTGCACGGTAGCTGGTTGCTACTGCACAGTAAGTGTCAGTAGGCAATTGTGCTGGGATGCCACTGTGTGTGTGTAGGCGCACCCTGTGTGACTTAATATTTATGTTTTTAAATGTGTCCTTGGGAGTAGGATATTATTAATTGCTGAAGAGCTGTCTCCGGAGACTGCAGTCAGGCTGTTCCAGTGCTGTGTTTCATAGCTGCTTCTTAAGGCTCTTTTTCTTTCCACCAGTACTGCAGAGACTTTGTGAAGCTATGCTTCCACACAGGACAATGAAACCAGTTATGCCCTACCCTTTCCTTATCCTATGATCTTGCCACGCAGTGCTAAAGACCTACCCACTGGAATACGTACATCTTCTATGATGGGGGTAACCCATTGTATTTTCTCCCTACTGCCCAGTAGGTACATTCTTTTTGGCAACTTCGTAAGAGCCCTGCATTGTCTTTTGTGCTGGTCAGTGGCACATACCCCATTCCTGGAGAAATCTTGGCTTGACTTTATAATATGATATGGCCTCCTTAATGCTTTCAGCTGTGAAACAATTAACAATTTTGACGTTTGAAAGTATCACCACTTGGCATCCAAGTTAGCCCCAATTGAAATGAACAGGAAGTTCACATTTCAGAGTTATTCTGTAGTGCTTCCTGCAGACTAGTGCAGTTTATGATTGGTATTACCAGAGTGGAATTTTTTTTTTAACCTTAAGTGATTTCCTTAAGAACAGTTGATTTTATTTAGATATTAAACCTTTTACCAAATGGGGTAAAAAAAACAAACTTCCAAACAAAGTTTAGTATTTTTTTACTAACCCTATTTTATAAAGGTTTCCTTAACTTTAATCTATACATAATTGCTCTAATTGCAAACTCAGGGATTAAAATGAGTGGCACATTCTTTTACTCTATCAAAAAGTGTGACTCAAATACTAGAAATCACTTCACCTCTGTAATAAGGTTACCTGCTTGGCCAGGTTTCTGCCTCCAGTCTTCCCCTGTCTCTGGGCAATCTGTCCACTCCACTAGCCTGCCATGCCTTGATGAAAATAGAGTTCAGCTGTTAGTTGAGTGGGAGACTACCTTTTGTACGTCCCAATGGCTAGGGCCACAGATTCATGCTCTGACCAACCCTGTACGTGCCCCATGCCTCGCAGATGTTCCACTGGGTGTTACCGCTCCGGCCTAGGTCCGGAGCAAACTGGACACACAGTTGCTCTTCCATAATACCCCGGAGGGCCACTGTCATGCCATCCATCTCTCACTGGGGTCCCATTCACTCTGCTGGCTCTTACCTGGCCTCTTTCATGCTGTCCTCTCTCCTGGGTCACATTCATACCACTCGGCCTCACCCAGCTTCAGGCTTGTCTCTCCATGCCTTGGTCAGCTCCTTTGCAGTCTGTTGAGCATCTCCTGCTGCTGTCACCTAAACGTTTGCTGAGCCACTCTACAACTGTTAGCCTACTTCGCTCCATGCCCCCACTGGGCCTCTTCCCTATTCATCATGCCCCTCTCTCAGGGCCTCTCTATCTGTTGCCCGCTCACAGGGCCTCTCTCTCCATCTCCCCTCTCTCAGGGTCCCTACTCGCTCCCTCAGGCTTTACCCTGCTGCCTGGGTGTGGCTCCAGGTCCATCTTCTGGCCTGGACTCTGTCTCAGGGCTCCTAATGAGCCTGGGCTCCCCCTGCTCTACTGGAGCACAACCAGGGATGTGGGGCTGGAGTTATAAGGCACCCCTTCCTGTATTTCGCTGGGGAGGTAACTGGCCTGGCATTTCCTGGGGGCTTCTACACCACTAGGAGCCCTACCAGGCCACCCTTCCCCGGCAGGGCTCAGTATCATGTCTTACCCAGGACAACAAGAACCTCCATCTACCTTTACCTCCAGGTCCCTGAGCAGGAGTTCAGTTGGCTGATGTTGCTGCCTCCCTTGCCAGCAGCTGCCTGCTCCAGTCCTTAAAGTGGCAGGCACCAAAGGTGTACTGCCACAACCTCATCGGTATTGTAGTAGAGTGACTGAAGTGCTCATTGTCTTCTGCATGAGATAAATGCTTTAGAAATCTAGAAAGTGTTAAAGTTGTAAAATAGGTATCTAAAATGATTTACTAGATCTTACAGAGGCTCCCTTAGAGATCTTTGGTAAACGTCCTAAGCTACTGCACTGTCTCCCAACTTTCAGTGGTCACAGTTTCCTGTTCTTTCAGCTATCAGTTGCATCCCAGAACTAATGGCCTGTCTAAATCTTTCCTGTTTCTTCTGAAACATTCTCTTCCTTGGGTGGGGAAACTTGCACAAAATAAATCTAGGGATGTTTGGGTATACAGTAGTACGTGTCAGGTGCTTGCAGAACTTGCATAGAAAATCAGTTCTGTGCCACCTCCTGTTTAAATTGTAGAATGAGTCTGTTCTCTGAACTTGTCCATTCTGAAAGGGTGGGCCACATGGGAAGGGTAATGGAAATGTCTATAGGACTAGTTATAGGAGTAAACTCTCACCTGAGGTTATCTTTGGTCTGAAACTTATTGAACTGTAGAAAGTTCCTTCTTAGCTGGCATAAAAATATTCAGTATTTGGCACTGAACTTTTCACATGTCTTTTATTTAAGAAAAGATTCAGTAGAAATAAATATTAACAGTATCTTTAATGGTACTGTGGGAGTACAGAAACATTTACACTTTATAATAGATTCTTTTTTGTCAGAATCTTTTTCTTATACACTTGAGGAAAGTGGCCTTGCTTTGCCATTACATTTTTGCCATCACAAGCTGATCTCTTCTTCAGATTTCCAGCACAGGTTTCTTGGAAATGGTTCTGCCTCTCCACAGAGATGTGTTTTTGGCCTCTGAGTGAATCCCATATTAGTCTGGAGTTTAGATGGGATTCTGTATTAAAGAGTTTGAAGCCAAGAGTTTATTGGCAGCTTGCAGTAATAAAAGAGTAACACATTCATATCCACTTGCATCTGACCCATAATTATTTATGTAAATCCCCATATAAAAAATAACAATAATGTCCTTTTATGTGTTTGCTTCTCACCTTTATGCTTTTAAATTAAGATAATGGTTCTATTGAGGTTGCTTATCTGAAGCAAATTGCTTTATCAGTGTATCTCATATACAGCCAAATGAATTTCATGTCAGTGAGGTACAAAGCAATTAATACCAAGCCCAGAAATTCATTTCCTTAAGATGATTTACACTTACTTAGAATGACTTGAATTCTATCAAATTTGGCTGTACTATTACCTAAACTTTATTTGAGTTGCAAGAGGGCATATTCTTGATTGTGTTTAAATAATTTAGTCTCTGATCTTGCATTAGGATTTCACTGATATGAATTTGACTCACCAGATGAAGGACAATATAGATGTACACAATTTTATTATTTAATTATACTTGGCATTTTTATTGCTACACTTAAATTTCTATCATTTTCTTTATCTTGCTAATTCTAAGTTACTAACTTTTAGGATATACAATAAAAGA
This sequence comes from Gavialis gangeticus, assembly GCF_001723915.1. NCBI lineage: Eukaryota > Metazoa > Chordata > Crocodylia > Gavialidae > Gavialis > Gavialis gangeticus. Next base: position 67,558,626 of record NW_017728994.1, on the reverse strand, counting down.
ATGATGGCATTGTAGAATTTTAACAACATCTATGTGCAGACAAGGGATCAATCATTTTATATTTTTTATAGACTACTGACTATTGTATATTAATCAGGAAGCCTGATTACTGTGATATTTGATGATAGGACTGCATTCTTTTGTACCTAATATAAGCTTAGTTGGATTATAAATGAGATATAGACCTAGTAATCTGGTAGAAAAGCACTTTAATCCCTGCAGACATTTCTTTTGAAGGGGAGTGCTGGTACTAACTGTTTAATATTCTTTTGTCAGATACGTAACCACGCACCTGAAGCCAATAATGTTTTCCAAACTGGCCCACTCACAAACCTTGTCTCTCCTACATCGTGGTTTTCATGCTTCAGTGAGTTCAACTGCATCTATCGCAACCAAAAAAACTATCCAAGGACCTCCATCTTCTGAGTATATATTTGAACGTGAGGCTAAATATGGTGCACACAACTATCATCCTCTACCTGTTGCTCTAGAAAAAGGAAAAGGTATTGTTCTTTTTCAAATTGTTTTTACACTGTTTTCAGAAATATACAAACTTACTGAAGGCAATCAGATAGAACTTGATAATGTCTGAGATAGTGAAAGCTAGCTGTTAATCGAAGGCTGAAATGCGTGACTGTTCATTTAAAGGCTTCTGGTAATTAAAAAAAAATAATAATTTGATCAGTGTATCTAAATATTGAGGGTGCACATGTCCAGATGAGTGTGTACATGTGGTTTGCAGTATCTCAAAGCTGAAGTGCCACAAACCTCTCATGGTACATGTGAAGTTGTTTGCTGTGCTGCAGATTTGATACTGGGAACTTCTAGTATAAAAGAAAAAAACTGCTGTAAAAAAAAAAAAAGTGGTGCTCCAGCAGACACAGAGGCTGGGCCTTCCAGGGAAATGCACTGGCTTCTGGCCAGACTGTCTCCCCCGCTCTAGTTGTTCCCTGGCTCCTCCAGCACACTGGGAGCTGAGAGGAGCAGGGAAACGGCCATATTGCCTTGCATCAAAACCCATGTGCAGGGGCGTACACAGTGGCAAAAAGCTGTGGCACAGATTAGTGCTATTGCAACTTTTGCTGTGGCAAATGCACACCCCTGCTCGTGCACGCTCACCTAACAAAGTCTTCAGGAATTTTGAGTGTTAAAGATCTCTAAAAGCCCAGGATCGGATTCTGTTCCACTTACATAGCATTTAAGTGACCTTAGGTGCCCAAGTCGATTCTATTTCACGCTGATTGAATCCTTGAAAAAATGGTTAATGCAAAAGATGGATCCTTCTGCTCCTTATTGCTTTGTGTAACTCATTCTTAAGGTTAAAATGACATCCTTAAGGTTAAAGTTCCAAAAGTGAATGCAGTGATGGATTTTCAGGCACTTGTTACTATTCCACCTGTTTTCACCTAGTCCCATACATCCACTTAGATACCTAACAGGTGGAGTGGAATCTGGCCCCAAGTGAATAAATGGCTGTACTTCAACAGTTTACAGAAATAGAATGAGCCTTGTCACATGATTTGTAATTTAAGACCAAAAGTATATCAGTGATCTCTTGCACATACCCTTGGTTGATCAAGTGTAACTTGGTCCTTATGTCAGAATCACTCAACTGCTCTTTACAGTTCTCATTAATCCAAAAAAGTTTTTAGTGGTTCTGTGTCAGCAAGGGCAGATTACTCAGTACTATGTGGGGAAGCAGAAACTGTTTGTAGAGATTGAAGGAATTCAGTTATCTCCAGTACTTTGAGAAAAATTTCAGGATCCCAGTATTAAGACTTCCATTATCCTTAACTCCTTACAAGAGTCACCTTCCCAGGACTCAACACCAGGAACATGGGATACAAGCAACAATGAGAATTCACATGATCCTAAATTATTTACTGTAGCAACAGCCCCATATGTGAAGCATTGCTACTGTTGAGTGTTGCTTACTGATTATGCTGCATTAGTTTCCTATCCAGGCTGTGGTCTGTCACTTAAAAGACTTTAATCAAGGTGCCTGTGTGGTAGACACACCATTCATGCATGCATAGGTGACTGGTGCCTCCCGAGTCTGGGGGGGCACCAGCTTGCCGACTAGTGAAGGGGGATTCCCCAGCAGCCGATCGGCGAAACTGGAAGTGCGCTTCCGCTGGCACTTACAGTTTTGCAGCTGGCGCTTGCAGGGGGTGCAGAGTCAATCTCAGGGGGTGCATGTGCACCCGCATGCACCCCTTACACGTCGCCAATGCATGCATGTTCCAGAGAATCCATAGTGTTAAAACCGTTCTGACATGTTGTGGTCTTTCTGAGTTCTTTGCAACAGAAGAATTGTTCTGTTATTTTTCTGTAGTCCAAAACGGAGTGAAAAGTAAGAGCTGGCATTTTCTGAAGGGTGCCTTGCATCTAATGAAGGGTGCCTTGAGTCTAAAAGGTTCAGACTCACTGCTTTAGTGAATAGTTCAGTGTTTTTCTTTTTTCATGTGCTCATATATTATATTTTTATAGGCATTTACATGTGGGATGTTGAAGGCAGAAAATATTTTGACTTCTTGAGCGCTTACAGTGCTGTCAATCAAGGTCACTGTCATCCAAAGATTGTGGATGCTCTGAAATCTCAAGCTGAGAAACTGACCCTTACCTCCAGAGCATTCTACAATGATGTGCTTGGTGAATATGAAGAGTACGTCACAAAAATGTTCAACTACAATAAAGTTCTTCCAATGAACACAGGTAGAAGCACTCTCTTTGTTTTCCCACCTGTGTGTATGGGAATTATTGTTCTTACAACCTTTGGTTTTGCACAAAAGTCCAGATTGCACAAACAAGCATGTTAACTATGTTGGTTTTGTGTTTCAGGAGTGGAAGCAGGAGAAACTGCCTGTAAACTGGCTCGTAAGTGGGCATATACTGTTAAGGGAATTCCAAAATACAAAGCAAAGATTCTTTTTGCAGGTATGTTGAGGTAAAGTCATAAGAGCTTGTATTTTGGCAGGGGAGAGAAACTATTTGCTATTATAATAGAACTCTACCCATAAGCTAACACTCTTTTGTTTTCTTGTAAAAAATGATGACATGTTGTAACTACACATTCTTTTTTTTTAAACTTGCAGCTTTCCTTTAAAACCAGACATTAAATATGACTTCTCGTTTGTTGAGTCATTATGCTGTGAGTTCAGAGTAGTGTGAGGTAGCAGCATGCACACCTAAAACAATTCTCTTTTGCAGGACTTTGAATTCAATATTTTTAGTCTTCTCAGAATATTTCTTTCTGCAATTTTCTCTCATGTATAAAAGTTCAGATCTTCCATATAGTCTAGGATGAGTATTATGGATGAAATGCTTAGTACACTGAAGTGAAATATGAGTTTAAGAATTGATTTCACTTCTTTTGAATGAGGTTTAAAGCAGTGGTTCTCAGCTGGGGGTGCCATGAGACCTGTTCAGGGGTGCCAGAAAGCTGGCACATCCACTGCATCCAGGTGGAACTATCCAGCATGTCTTTGTCCCAAGAGGGGCATGCCAAGAGGACTGGAAAGCAGCTGCAGCCCTCGCTGGGTTCTCCTGCCACTGTCCCTCGTGAGGCAGAGCAGACAGTTTTGCCCAGCCGTAGCTGGGTGATTGGGGCATGAGCCCTCGGCGCTGACTATGGGGTGGGGGGACAGTAGTGTAACTAGGTGGGTGGAGCAGGGTCGGGGGAGCGAGCAGGGCACCAGCCGTGGGTGCTGATTTAGAGGCCCCCAGGAGTCTTTGTGAAGGCAGAGGCAGCCATGTGCTGCTGCCCACTATAGGAGTGGGCAGGTGCAACCCCATGCCCAGCAGTGTATTGGGAGCAGAAAGGGTGGAATGATACCCCTGCCATGAAAGTTTTACCAAGGGAGGCACAGCCCTGCCTCAAGGGACTGGTGGGGGGCAGCCAACAGGGGACTTACAGCAACCCCCTGGTAGCCTGCACTGCTGCCTGTTCTTCAGGGCAGCAGCCAAGCTGTACTGCTGTGCACCACCCTCTCCCTCTCCCTTTCTCTCTCTCCCCCCACCCACCTCCAGTAGCCAGCACAATTTCACCTCCCACCCCCAAAGAGCTTGCTATCCCTCTGTAGGCAGGGGTCCAGGACTGATAGCAGGGGGTTGTTCTCAGTACAGGTTTGCTGAGATGCTGTTTATTCTGGTGGGGCAGATGAACTGGGGAGATGGGGGTGGGGGGATGTGGGGAGGGGCTGACCAGAGTCAGGGTTCGCCTCACAGCCTGGGTCCTTCTCTCCCTGCTGTGCAACAATAGCTTCTGTTAACTCTTTCACAGCCACAGTCAAATTAAGCTTTTACAGCCAGGTTCTACAAGCAGATCCTGGCATGTTTGAGAGGGTTAACAGAAGGGAGGATGAGTAAGGCTGTTGAAGGAACTCTGTCCTGGGTCCCTGCTGGGAGCCCTTGGGTGTGCCCAGGTAAGAGTATGTTTGGCTCCCCACTCTCCTGCTGTCAACACAACCCCCTCCTCACCTCTCTCTGTGCCCAGGGCACACAGCTAATTAGCTTTAGAAAAGTGGTTCTCAACTGAAGGGCTATCAAAATCAGAAAAGTTATGGAGGGGTGCTTCAAGTCTGATCAGGTTGAGAACCACTGTTGTAAAGTTTAGTTTTAGTGGAGATTCTATGTCATGTAGAAAATGTATCTTGTCTTAACAGGAATGCTTTTAATATAAAAAAACCCTGAAAATTAAAATGAATTCTTCTTTGTCTTAAATGTATACTTCCGCTTGCTGCTTCCCTGGAAATATTTATACCAAATCTGACAACAGTGTAATGAGTATAGTTCCCTTTTTTGTTGTTAGATGCATGTGGCCATTGCAACTCCTGCAGGGAAAACAGAATGATGAACTTTGATTTTGGAAGCTTGGAACTTGGATCTTCTATTAACCTCCTATGTAATATAAATTGTATATCCAGTGTGTTTCTAAACCACAAAGTCAAGTTTTTGTGCCTCTGCACATTTAAAACTTCCTTTGTAAATGAGAACCTAATAGCCAGTAACAGTTCCCATTAGACTTGTCAGTTTTCTGTGAGGTTACATCACTTTCCCTGTTGTTCCCATTATTGTGTTAAGTGCAAAATCTGTTTTGCTTTCAGGCATGCCTTAGGCAGCTCAGCAGACCAGCTGATGAGAAGGATCTAATCAGGCAGCCAATCCCGGATCTTTGTTTGGTTCCCTAGGACATTCAGCATTTGAAATCACCCCCCTTCGCTCTGCAGCTTTCAGACTGAATTTTTTCTTCTGAGTAACTTTGTCTGTGATTCTTATTTATAGATTTGGCATAAATTATGGTATCTTAATCCAAGCAGAGCTATGTCACAATCTTAATTAGGTAGTGAGTATAACAAGCAGTCTAGCAGAGTTCAGTACTAGGAGCTGACATTTCCTAGTGTTCTTTGTTGCATCTAGTCAATCAGTTGCATAATTTCTGGCTTGTGATTGAAAAGAACTTGTGTCTTGCTAAAAAAATAACCACTTCTACCTAGCTCAGATTACTATGTTGGCATTCTCTTACTAGCAAAGAATGCTTTACTTGAATATTTTGAAACACTGAAAAATACTCTAATATGTCTCAATACTAGTGTCATTCAGTGACTTCTATTTTTGTTTTGAAGAGCTTTTATATCTCTAGTCAATGACAAGTTGATTTTTAACTGAAGCAGCTGTGAGGGCTGCTTTGGCACTCGGTGCAGATAGCGGTTAAACCCTAACCCACCATTAGTTCTGCTTTTGCAACCTCACTGAATTCAATTATGTTTGTAAATGCTCTTTAAAGGTCAGAGTTGAATATTGCATAACTGTCTATAGGGCCAGTGATATTTTAAAATGCCGGAAGTGTTTGAAATCTTAAAACAGTTTATTTGTACTCCCCTCAACCCCTCTTACATTTTTAACTTACTACTTAGAGAAGGCAGTTTAACAAATCCTATCTTATAGGAACATAGGAAAATAGGGCTGGAAGGAACCTCATGAGGTCATCTAGCCCAGCCCCCTGCTCAAGTCAGGATCATCTCTGACTAGACCACTTAATCCAGGTGTCTCTCTAACTTGCTCTTGAAAATTTCCGGGGATGGAGATTCTACAACTTCTATCCTAATTCTTGGCCACCCTCATAGTCAGAAAGTTCTTTCTAATCTCAAGCTTAAATTTCCTCTGCGGCATCTTGAGGGCCATTGCTTCTAGTGCCATGGCCACAGAGAAGAGTCTATCTCCATCTTCTCTATAACTGGCCCTCAGGTATTTGAAGACATTAAATCCCTCCTCAGTCTGCTCTTCTCTAGACTAAAGAAACATAGCTTTTTCAGCCCTTACTCATATGTCATGCTTCCCAGTCTTCTAATCATTGTTGTTGGTCTCTGGTGGACTCTTCAATTTGTCCACATCTTTCTTCAAGTGTGGGGCCCAAAACTGGACACACTACTCCAGGTGAGAATTCACCAGTGCTAAATAGAGAGGCAGAATCATTTCTGTTGATTTCCAGGTGGCACTCCAGTTAAAACAACCCAATATGCTGTTGGATTTTTTTTTTATAACAAGAGTACACTGTTGGCTCACATTCATCTTATGGTCTACTCTACCAGGTGAAGAGAAGGTCCAGGTCCTTAACTGTGGTGCTGAAGCTAGCCATTCATTCTTCAGTCTGTATTTGTGCATGGAATTATTCCATCTTGCATGTAGGGCTTTGCACTTGTCCTTGCTGAATTTCATTTGATTGATTGCAGAACATTTCTGTAGTCCAGTGGTTTCCAAAGGGTTCCATGACTTTAAGAAGTTTGAAAACTTCTTGAAGTCATGGAACCCTTTCATATTACTACCTCTGTCTTGCAGGCCACATGATCTGATGTAGATCCAGGCCACCCAGCCTGGCAGTGGTAAACTGGTTGCCAGCCTGCTCTGCTGTTACCCCCAGTCTCTTTGGAGAACCCCTGATGACAATGCAGAACCTTAGGTTCTGAAAAACATAGCTTGAGAAACACAGCTTTAATTTATCTAGATCATTCTGGATCCTAGCCATATCTTTCAGGGTGTCTGCAACTCTATCCAATTTGGTATCACCTGCAGATCTGTTAAGCATGCACTCAATTTCATCATCCAAATCATTAATGAAAGTGTTAAACAATACCAGATCCAGGATAGACCCCTGGGGAACCCCACTTGATACCTCCTCCCAACTAGACATTGAGCTATCGATGAGCACAGTGATCCACCTTATGGTACTTTTCTCTCGTCTGTAATTCCTTATCTTAATGACAAGGATACAGAAGTTTAAATGATTAATAGTTTAACTGATTAGTGAAGTGATAAGTGGTTAGCTTACTGGTTATTCTTTAGCTCAGGGTGGGTGCAGTCTTGCAGGGAAGGGGGAATGGGAAGCCATGCAGTGCCCCAGCAGGAATGAGAAGGCAGCAAGTCAGGCAGGAGGAAGGGAGGGGTAAAGAGGAGGGGTGTGGGAGGGAAGGGGGCTAATATCCGTAGCCTAAGACAGGGGTAAGCATCTCCTGGCATGCGTGCCAGAGTGTGGCATGTGAATGCATGTTGCTTGGCACATGCAGTGGGGGTGGACGTTGGGTCTGTGAAGGGCTCAATCCTTGTGGCAGTGCAGCCCTCGCCCCTTCCCCGCTATCCACCTCATCCGTGTACCTGCCACTGGCAATGAGCCAGGCTGGGGCTATGTGGATTTTGGTGCAGCTTCTTGCAGCCTTCCTGCTGCAAGCAGCCTGGACTCTATTGTGGGCAGCAGGGGCCTGCTCAGAGCCCAGGCCAGCTGTGGCAGGCAGCAGGGAGGCCTCATATTGCTGCACTGGGGTCCACAAAGCCCTGGCCCTTCTCATTGCTGGTGGTGGGTGCATGTACACTTTGGGGTGGATGGCAGGGAAAGGGCCAGGGCTGAGCTGTCACAACAAGGATTGGGCCCCTTGCAGCTCCCCTGCTGTCCACCCCTGGCACACAAACTTCTTATAAGTCGAGGTTGCAGGTGTTTTTGGCACTCTGCCCAAAAATGTTGCTGAACCTTGGCTTAAGAGGAAACTAGCAAGCAGCCTAATGACTCATCAGTAAAACAATGAGTTGCTTCTTCGCAGGTGCTCCCCTCCTAGACCAGGGCTTCACATGGGCTGTGTTATCCGATTAGGCTTGGTTCCTTCCCCCATCCACCCAGTCAGAGGGCATGGGTAGCGGCTTCCAGCAGCAGCTGTGTCCCAGCTGTTTTGTTTTCGGGTAATCATTTAACCAATATAATTAGAGGAAGTTAAAAGAATATTTTTAAAATGATATTTACATCCCCATTCATGAGAATGCCATGGGAGACAGTGTCAAAGGGCTTATTTTGATAAATGAGATAGATGCATCCAGTTTTATATTTCCATCCCCTGTAACCACAATAGTGTGTTACCTGTCAAAGATGTTAAATAGAAATAACAGCCCTTGTCTTGATGGGAGGTTGGCATTGTATCTCTTGAGTATCTAGGGCCAGCAACACAGTAGACTTGGAATATCAGGTCAGAGATTTTGGGGTAGATTCTGTACTCAGTAAGGAGCCAGTAGGTGCAGTGTATCATTAGGGTGACATGATTGTTGCAACCTGTAATGTTAAGTATCCAGATGCTACTGCATTTTGTACCAATTGTGGCTTTATATTGTATAGAGCTTTATTCCTAGATAGAATGAGTTGCAATAGGCAAAATATATGCAATCCAATTAGTGGCCATTCAGCAACTAAGTGTTACTACTGTTTAGTGGTGTGGTACCTCTTGACTTGGCTGTTGGAAGGGAGCTTGCATGGAGTTGACATACTTGGGTCTAGGCAACTCCTAGAGTCTCCTTTTTTTTGAATGTCTTATTTGCACCAGTGAATTGGCACGAAGCAGTTGTAAGGCTGCTGAGAGATTGGACCCATGTCTTGAATTTCTGTAGCTGTGTTACTAAATACCTTCTTACAACTGACTTTCTTTGTGCTAATTAACTTGTCTTACATTTCTCTTCGCTTGAGCTGTGGCACTACAGATTAATGTTTCACTTTGGTTTACAGTTAGTTCCTGGTAAGTTTAACTGTGGTCTTCCTGTGAAGCAGCACAATACTGAAGTGTTTGTTTAAAAAGTAAAATTTGTTCTCTTGGAACTTTAACATGTACGGGGATATCTTTATTGGTTTTAAGTTGTGTAAAAGCTTGTTTTCAAAATCTCTGTGTTGGACCCAGTGTTACCTGATTGCCATGTTAAAGGGGTACTATTCACTAAAAGTTCTGTCTGAAATACTGTCTGCTGGAAGTACTAATAATGTCTTGCATTATTGACAAAGATTACAAAAAACCATAATTTTGTGCATTTGGCAGCTCCAATATAATAATTTTTCTACCACTTCGTGATATTCATAACATAGCAGAAAATCATAGCATTTGGTGGAGACTTGGATGTTATATAACTCTTTCAAAAAAAACAACTAGAACTGGTCTAATAGTTGGCTAACTATACTTTTTTCCCATCTCAGTTGAAAAGGATGACTAACTGCTATAATCTATTATTCCTCTTTTAGCTGGTAACTTCTGGGGCCGAACACTGTCTGCCATTTCTAGCTCTACAGACCCATCCAGTTATGAAGGGTTTGGACCATTTATGCCAGGGTTTGAAATAATACCATACAATGACCTACCAGCTCTTGAGGTATTTCACGGTTTCTTCCTCTGTAGTAACTCTTTTACATGTCTCCTTTCAGATGTAGTAAATATTGACATAAAGAAAGTGAATTTGGTTTATTTACCCTTGGATAAATGTGGCTGTAAAATAAATTGTACTTTTTGGTTGGTTTTTGAAGTTTTAACTTCAGCACACTGAAAGAAAACTGAGCTAGCTCAGTACATTGTATGATGCTAAAGTGTTCAGAGCTTCAGTGAGGAAAAGTACCAGATATTTGAGACTGTAGGAGGAACCTGGAAAAGTTCAAACTTGTATAAATTCAAAATCAACATTCAGGCCTAAGATGCTGCCCTCAGGAATTCTTCTCACAAGTCCGGTGAGCTTTTCAGTAGACAGATGGTTAGGAATAATTAAAGGGCATTTTCAGTAGTACAGTGTCCTCAAGTTAAGACCAATTTTGTGGTATTGTTTCACTTAAGTGCTGTTGCCATTTTGACAATTCTCTGAGTTTTCTCAGGGGTTCCCTATCAAACTAAGAGCAGAGCAAAAATCTTTATCAGTTTGAGAGCTGACACAGTCATGGGCTGATTTATTTTGTGGTTACAGGGACAAATAAATCAGTGAATTTTAATGCTAATAGGGTTCTGGATTTACAGCTGCAGAGATAGAAGGCTTCCACTTGGCCATTATACAAATAAAGCTGAGGTAGTGGGAGTATAAGCTTCACCGTGCTGCGTTTCCATGGTCTGGAGGCAACACCTGTAAGGGTCCGAGGTCAGTTCACTCTCTGTGCCTGTGGTTTGTCTGCTGAGACTGCCAAGAATGGTGCCAGTGATTTGGAGAGGGGTGATGGCGTGTGTGATAGAGATGTTTGTCTCCTAAGAACTTCACTGAAACAGCACTTCTTACAGAAACAAAGGTATCTCAGTATTTTCTAGCTACTCTGTGAAACAGTTTATTCAGATTTGGATTAGGCTAGGAACATTCATGGCAGAAGCTCTGTATTTGTTTACTGGGTTTCAGCCAACTTGAATGATGTTTTGGAGGTGTTTTGAGTTTTGACTTATAATCTCAACCCATGTCTGTCCTGGCTAATAAATAAACAGGAGGGTTCTGTTATTAACAGAGGCTTTGACTATCTCCTTCAGGGAGACTAAGATGCCAGCATCCTGTAGCAGTACTTTCTTAGCAGTCAGCAAACATCTCCTGACACTGGCAATTCTCACCTTGCAGAGGAAGATTTACTGAGAAAATTGCAAGCCTGCTTGGTTTCCTTGAACTCCAAGGCTTTTTGTGTCGGAGATGTGGTAACTTACCTACAGACTGACTGTCGGGTGAAAAAGCTGCTTTTCGGTGGGTCTTTTTCTCCCACCCTCTCTGTCTCCCTTTGACTGAAACTGGGAGTAGTGTTAAACAACTGCTCATCTGTTTCAAGGTTTCCCATGTATGGAAATGCTAATTTAAATGCATATTTGGGAAAAAACGTAACAGATTTGATAAATGGCTTTTCTAGACTCAGAACCTAGAAGGCTATGAGGCTTCTAATTTTATATGCAAGCAGGTCCACTAATCTTTCAAAGTACAGGTGATGTATGCTTATGGGTTGGAGATAGAATTTGGCTTTTACTCCTTCATGTTATAAATGTTAAAATATGTGACCTTAGTGTCTCCCAGTATGTTTATCTTAAGTAGAATTTTGCATTTATCTGGAGATTCTGTTATTGGGATTCGTCTCAGAATATTTCAGTAAAAGTTGTATGCATTGCTTGTCTATGTGTCTCTCCTTCTTCCATCTTTTCAATCCATATGTCTTTTTTTTATAGCGTGCTCTTCAGGATCCCAATGTAGCAGCTTTCATGGCTGAACCAGTTCAAGGTGAAGCAGGTGTGGTTGTCCCTGATGAAGGTTACCTTACAGGAGTGCGAGAGCTGTGCACAAAACACAATGTAAGGACTGTTGGTGCATTTAAATCAAAATGTGACGTATAGACTGAGGTATAATTTGGAATTTTTGTGGTCTGGGTGGGGTGAGTGAGGGCAGGTGCTGATCTCCTTTCAAAGGGGCTGTTGTAGCTGCTGCAGGGGTATGGGGTCCCTGGGGCTGTCATTCTGGTACTGCCTCTAAATCTGCACCCAGGGCTGATGCTCACTCACCCTTAGTTGCACTAATGCATAGAGGACTTAGTGTGTTATTAAATAATTTCCTTTCTTTCAGTGGGCACGAGAATGACTAGAGTAGTTCTCTTTTGTTTCCCAGTCATGTCATTTAATTGTTTTTTTCTTAACTTTTTCAAGGCACTAGAAGTGATAGAAACAATTTATGTGAGGTAAAAGGAATTTTACCCTAGGTTAGAGAGCTGGGCAGTTACAATATGAGCTCTCCTACCAGTGATGCTAACCTTGACAAGCATCTTCTCCAGGGGTGAGATGATATTATCATCATATCAGTCCTGAGCCCTTCTTCAGGAGACAACCAGCCACTGGCACATAGTCTTTGATGTGGACTTTGTTCATTGAGGTGTGCAATGACAGTGTGATGTGTGTTGTATCACTGATTGTTTTTCTGCAAATTGAATGAAATCTTGTTTTCAAAAATGGCCATTTCACTCATAATATTGAACCCATTGGGTAGAACTAATTATCCACATTATGGAACATGCCTCATATTGGATAGAATCCTTAATCTTCAAAGGCTATAATCTACCAGTCACCATTTCAAATAACACATATTGCAGTGTATTCCATGGTACAAAAGCATTTTCATGAGTTTGGGGAAGTAAAATGGTAAATTAGCTGGTAGGCCTTTTCGACACTATATATGCTATGTTGTTTATTGCCTGTGTGAGAGTTTGTTGTTGATGTCTGAATGGGATTATCTGATTGAGCGAAACAGGACATGCCTGCATGTTCATTAATGTACCTTTGCTCCTGTGCGTTAAGTTTAGTACATCTAATATGAGGTACTAGATAAAAGCTCAGTAGCTGTGCTAATGCACAGTGGCAAAGGTAAACTTTTTTTTGGTGACAATGTGCAGTAGACTAATTCTACTGCACATGAGTACAGTTTTTGCCATGACATGATAATGCACAGTAGAACAGTTCATTGCACATTACGGCATCTTGTGTAGACATACCCACAGTCATTTGTTACTGATTTTTTTTTTTTTAAAGGTTCTCTTTATTGCTGATGAAATACAAACTGGTTTAGCTAGAACTGGGAAAATGCTGGCTGTTGACCATGAAAATGTGAGACCTGATCTAATCCTTCTTGGAAAGGCTCTGTCTGGTGGCTTATATCCCGTAAGTTAAAAAAAAAACAAAACAAAACAAAATAACTGTGTTTTGTAGTTTAAACTAATTGCTGACACCACTTAAACTTTACATTTTTGTTCTCAAAATACATAGAATTGACCTGGTGTTTGGAATTCTTGAGAATGGATGAGAGAAGTAACTGGTTATGGAGCTATAGGATGTTCAGGTCAAGATATTCCAACTTGCTAGAGAAAGTTGAAAACCACGGAATAAATATATATTGTTTTTATATATGATCTATGTGTACTTTGAAATAAGTAGTGTATGTGTATAATTGACCTGGTATTAAGTTTATCAAGGGCAGGACTCTTTGTTTTCATCTTCCAAGCCAGTCATAATGACTTATTTCTTAAGGGAGCAATTTTGGAATTAGCAGAACTAGGATGGGCTATTTTTAGTTCTTATGACTGGTGATCTGAAGGGTTGTGAGCCTAACAACAGGCACATCTACATGTGCAGTTCATGTGCATGAATAAACTCCAGAACTTATTGCTCCAGATTTTTTTTGCACTTGGGTGCACCTTGTGAATGTGCGCTTGGGAGCAAAAAACTTTGCAGCAATTTGCTCTGGAGCTGATTCATGCACAGCACATTGAGCCTGGTCAGAGCTGCCCCAGCTGACAGCAGCCCAGCGCTGATCTGACCAGGCTCAATGTGCTGCGTAGGGCCTGGCTGGGGCATGAGGGTGCTACAGTGCGGGGCTAGGTGGCAGCTAGGCCCTGCACTGAAGCACCTATTGTGCCCCAGCTTTTTGGGCGGTGTCTACACGTGCACTCTTGTGCACAAAAAATCTCTATATTTAGAAGTACTAGCCTGCCCTGTAGTTTATTAGTTTTATATGGATACGTGAAATGGGGCAAGTATAAATGCAGAGATATTTACTTCAGAGTTAATTGGGCAGCTCTGCAGTAAACATTTTGTGTAGATGCACCCACTGACTACTGCATTATGGCACCTATCTGGTTGAATTATATTCTAGTAAATGGGCTCAACTCTGGGCATGGTATGTTTTACTTCATTGCTGTCTTGCTAGATAAACTTTGAAACAACTACCATTAGACTGCATCTTATTTCAGCTGTTCAGAGTGCCTATGTAAATTGGCTTAAATGGCTGTCAAATGATAAAATTCTTGCTTAATAGGCCAGAAGTTAGAACCAGTAATGAAGTATTTCAGCTGACTGAAGCTCTTTCTGAGCTGTTAAGTGAAACACTGAATATTATAATCTTGAAGTAATACTAATTCTGAAAAATGTCTTTCAAATCTGCTGAGACATTATATCGTACCTGTGCAGTTAAGTGTTTTTACAAAATATTAGAGGGTAATACTGTGTTATGTGACTGCCAAATAGACTCTCACTCTATAGAATTGGTAGCAGGTATGCTTGTAACAAAATCTATTAAGAATGAAAATCACCGTTTTCTAGGTACTAAGACAGCTTGGTCTAAATAAGGCTTAACCAAACATTTTTATTTTTAGGTATCAGCAGTACTATGTGACGATGAAGTTATGCTGTCTATTAAGCCTGGTGAACATGGCTCTACTTATGGAGGAAATCCATTAGCTTGCCGTGTGGCTGTGGCAGCACTTGAGGTATATATGTTTTAGCTGAATTTTTGATGTTCGAAGGACAGCCATTCGGTTTGATATGGCTAAAGAACAAAACTAGGGTGTATAAATAATGAACACAAACGTCACTCTTTTTTTAATATAGGAAATTTATATTGATGGAGACAATGGAAACTAGGTTTAGAATAAAAAAGGTGGTGCTTCGTAGACTTTCATCGACGTTAGGGCTGGAAGGGACCTCGGAAGATCAAGTCCAGCCCCCTGCCCAAAGGGCAGGAAGTCAGCTGGGGTCATAGGATTCCAGCAAGATAAGCATCCAATTTGTTCTTGAAGGTGTTCAGTGTAGGTGCTTGAACCACCTCTGATGGCAGGCTATTCCAGACCTTGGGAGCTCGGACAGTAAAGAAATTCTTCCTTATGTCCAGCCTGAAATGGTCTTGCAGTAGTTTATGACCATTCG
>NW_017728994.1:67525521-67543596 GCF_001723915.1 Gavialis gangeticus | reverse complement strand
TAGAAGTCAGGCTGATGGGCCTATAGTTAGCCGGATCCACTTCCCTCCCTTTCTTGAAGATAGGCACCACATTGACCTTCTTCCAGTCTTTGGGCACTGCACCAGAGCGCCAGGAGTTTTCAAAGATCCGTGCCAGAGGCTGGGCTACGATGCTTGCCAGCTCTTTGAGTACCCTGGGGTGTAGATTGTCAGGGCCGGCTGACTTGAGAGTGTCCAGCCTCTCAAGGTGTTCCTTTATGAGGCCAGCATTGATGGAGGGCTGAGGATCTCCCTCACCTGGACCTCCCTGTCCTGTAGCGGGCATGGGCGTCCCATGGGACTGATGAAAGACTGATGCAAAGTACCCATTTAATAGGTTGGCTTTTTCCTGGGCATTAGTTGTCCCATCTGGTTAATGTCCCATGCTTAATTACTTGTTTGTCTACTACATTTATTTAATTTCAAAATAAATTCTGAAAATCATTCCTATAAACTTGTTTTTAGTTTATTTTAATTGTACTGTCTCACAATTCTTAGGAGTAAAGATAAGTTATAGATATTATTGAAGAAAACACCTTTGCTTGGTGAAAGACCAGTATTTCAGTAGAGTTATTTAAAGTTGATCAAATTACTCTCTTTTAAGCCTTTTTCCATAAAAAAGAAAAGAAACCTGCTTGCTTCATTTTATTACAACAACTTCAAAAAGATATCAAAGTCTATTATTAGTTTGATTTAAACTAACATCTGGTGTTGCAACTCAAAGAGAAGCTGTTAAAAATCATGTCAAGAATCTGTATTTTAATAATTAGGAAATTACATAATTAATGATATTTAATGTAAATTATTAACTTAAAAAAACCCTCATGGTTGCCAAATGTATAGAGCTGAGAACTTCATAGATCAGATTATTTTCCAGGTCAATGTGGATGCTTAGGTCTTTGTTGTGACTTTTTTAGTGGATATGGCTTTTGTACTCTTACCATTGAGCATTGTTTTACCTAGTATATTTCATGCTTATGCATATCAGTATGGTGTATTCCCTATTAGTAGCTAGGACCCAAATAACCAAAAAGTTATGCAGTTTTCCTGAGCTCCATCTTCTTTTTAGGTAATAGAAGAAGAAGGCTTAGCTAAAAATGCAGAAGCAATGGGTATCTTATTGAGAAGTGAACTCATGAAGACACCATCAGACATTGTGACCTGTGTGAGAGGGAAAGGATTATTAAATGCCATTGTTATTCGTCAAACTAAAGGTAAAGAAACTCTTGACAAATTACAGAATCAAAGTGTGAGCAAGAAAAAAAAGTAAGATATTTTGTGGGATGGGGGATGACTTATTGGGGTTCATGTCTTGGCTGGCTCATCATAGTCTCTAGGGTTGCTTGTACATGCCACAGGGGTTTAATTTGGTTTAGTTCTCCCTAAACTGAAAGGGTAGGTTTTTAAAAACACTGCTTCAATTTAGGGAGAATGAAACTGAGCTAAACCCCCATGGCGTGTACACAAGGGTGGGGGCCTGATCCTTACCTGCCTCTTCAGTAGCAGGGAAGGGGGCGGGGTGAGCTGCCGGTGGGCTGACTGGTCCCTGAGCTGCGCAGGGGTCCTGGGGGGCTGCAGAGGGAAGCTCTGTCATCCCCCCCCTCCCCCCCTCCCCCCAGCCACAGAGGGAAGCACTGGGTCTCTGCACAGCTCAGGTAGGCAGGCTCTGGGGAGGGAAAAAAAAAGAAAAGATCAGGCTTGCTGCTTTTATTTTCTCTTTTTCCCCTTTGGTGGAGCCTGCCTGCATGGGCTGCTGTTGGGTCTCACAGCCCCTGAGCTGCGCGGAGCCCACCAAGCCCTGAGTACGTTGGCTTTCAGCACCCTGTGCACTGTTGCACTTTATAAGGTAGCAAACTAAAACACCTTGGAGGTATTTTATCTTGCTATGTACCAAAGTAATTTAAATGCATCGCCAAGCATGCAAACAGCAACACCATTAAAGCGGAATATGCTGCCAAACGTGCAGACAGCCACACCGTTAAAGCAGTGCAGAAGTGCATTTAAGCCGCTTTAAAGGCCTATTTTGTGGCATGTGCAAAGTTTGTGCATACAGCTGCATGCTTTTGACAAAGGCAGCTTTTCCTTTCTGGTGTATTTAAATGGGAGCAGAGTATTGTGGTAAGCCAGTGGTTCTCAACCTTTTTTAGTCTGTGAGGATTTTATGTATTGACGTTTGTGTTGCTGCCATCATTGCCATCTCTGGTGTTCACAAATATAGTCTATCAAATAATTGCTTGCAGTAATCTTCACATTTCTCCACTGTTGCCAATAAACACTCTGCCAGCTGTTCACGGAAACAAAACTGGATGGAACATACGCCTTTTGCAGCATGCCCTGGAATTCA
Organism: Gavialis gangeticus; assembly: GCF_001723915.1. Classification (NCBI taxonomy): domain Eukaryota; kingdom Metazoa; phylum Chordata; order Crocodylia; family Gavialidae; genus Gavialis; species Gavialis gangeticus. Next base: position 67,541,234 of record NW_017728994.1, on the reverse strand, counting down.
CTCTCAGATTAAGGAAGGACTTGCCTTCTAGAGTTTAAAGGCACATTGTGAGGATGCCTTGCTTCCTTACTCCCAGGTTTGCAAAGCCTGGTTAGAATTGAAGCAGGAGAAATGAATGTAACAAGTTATTGGGAAGCAAAATTGAGAAAAAAATATTTTCAGGGACAAATACCTTGAATCATACCAGAAAGTGGCTAAAAAGCCAGGGTAGCGTACTGTTATTACATATTCTGATTTGTTCTGCTGCATGTGGTACTGTACTTTTCTGTGATAGGAAAATTTCTAATAAATTTGTAATCACTTTGAGATGTGAACAATGTATTGAAATGCTAACCTGCCTTCAACCTCCCTTCTGCTGTGTTGTTTCTTGTCTTACACTTAGATTGCAGCATCCAGGTACTTAACTGCAGTGATTGGGGTTGGTGGGGATAATCTCCAGTGCCTAGATGGAAAGTAATGTCATTGGAGCAAAGGAGGGTGTGAATGGAAAATGAGTTCCTCAGTTTGCCCCTTTTTGGGCATTAAATCTATGTTAATTTATAATATGCTGCAAAATAGATGGCATGTATCTTCCATTAAAAATTCTTAACTTAGAGATGCAAAAAAAGCAGGTGCTTGAGGTAGACTTGGTGCCAGGGCATCACGTTTTCCTTGTTAACATACCTGGAAAGATGCTTATGAGCAGCATTTACAATAAAGAACTGTACATATTTAATCTTTCTGCTGCCAGGTGGCAAAGAATTCGCGATCTGGCCCCACACACAAATCACCAGTAAACATTGCACCATTTATTTTACTGTAGTGTAAACATGTCTCTTCTTTTTTGGCTTTAGACTACGATGCCTGGAAAGTGTGTCTGCGGCTTCGTGATAATGGACTTCTTGCCAAACCCACACACGGTGACATCATCAGACTAGCACCTCCACTTGTGATCAAGGAGGATGAAATCAGGGAGTGCATTGAAATAATTCACAAGACCATTCTGTCTTTCTGAAGACACCATATTTTAAATGTATTTGCTAGTTGGCCCAAGGTGCTGTGCGTGGAAAAAAGTGGTCTATGAAGGCCTGCTCTTGAAGCAAGCATCATCCACTCCCTTAATCCAAAAGGATTTAACTCTTCCAAAAATTAGTCATGTTTAGGCCTTTAAATTATAATGGATTGGAAAAAGGCATATTGTGACTCCGAAGAGCTTCCAACCTCTGGCAACTATTTGGAAACAAAGTGGTGATACTATATTTAGTGTATCATGTATTACATACTTCAAGTCAAACTGCCTGGCAGGAACCTGTATGTAGATGCCTTTTTAATTGCTGAAAGTTTCAGTCAAAGCTTAAAGCATAATTTATGTATATTTTAATAAGAATAAAATGGTGCCCTCGTAAAACTACACAAAACTTTCTGTTGAGTATATTTGATGTTTGGTGCTGCGTTTGTAGGGCTGAAGATCTTGGCACTAATGGCATCATTTTTCTCGTCCTTTGTTGATAGTTATGAAAAGGCTTCTAATCATTAAGGCTGCTTATGGATGTGAAACTCCCACCCCTCAGCACTTTATATTAAACTTGGTGTGCCCCTGCGCTGAGTGCAGCACATGCCCAAAAAAGGCATCATGTTAGTTTGACCCAGTTCACCCAAGGTCTGTATAGATTGCACACTTCAGTGGGGCTTTTTGACACTTTTATTAAGATTCATAGATTCATAGATACTAGGGTCAGAAGGGACCTCAACAGATCATCAAGTCCGAACCACTGCCCTGGGCTGGAAAGAGTGCTGGGGTCAGATGAGCCCAGCCAGATGCTTATCCAGCCTTCTCTTAAAGACCCCCAAGGTAGGAGAGCACCACCTCCCTTGGAAGCCCATTCCAAATTCTGGGCACACTGAACATGAAGTTCTTCCTGATGTCCAGCTTAAATCTGCTGTCTGTCAGTGTGTGACTGTTGTTCCTTGTTACCCTAAGAGGCGCCCTGGTGAACAGAGCATCTCTGGTTCTTTGCTGCGCCCCCCCTAATGAATTTTTAGGCTGCCCCAAGATCACCTCTCAGCCTTCTCTTGTGGAGGCTGAAGAGATCCAGGTTCCTTAGTCTCTCCTTATGGGGCTTGACTTGCAAACCCTTAACTGTACGAGTGACCCTCCTCTGGACCCTCTCGAGGTTATCCACATCCTTCTTAAAGTACGACGCCCAAAATTGGACACAGTACTCCAAATGCAGTCTCGCCAATGCCGCATAGAAGGGGAAGTATCACCTTGGCTCTATTTGTCATGCATCTGCTAATGCATGATAAAGTGCATCAGCTTTGCTGATGATTTCGTCACACTGACGACTCAAGTTCATCTTGGAGTCCACTACGACTCTGAGATCCCTTTCCGTTTCTGTGCTGCTGAGAGGGTCATTCCCCAACCAGTAGGTATGCTGGATATTTTTACGCCCGAGGTGCAGCACTCTGCATTTGTCCTTGTTGAACTGCATTCTGCCCACTTTTCCAACCTGTCCAGGTCTGTGTGCAATCATTCCCTACCCTCCAGTGTGTGCACTTCACCCCACAATTTAGTATCGTCCACAGACTTGGACAGAGTACACTTCATGCCCACATCCAAGTCACTAGTGAAGACATTGAAGAGTACAGGTCCAAGGACCGAGCTCAGCTGGACCCCACTTCCCACATCCTTCCAGGTCGAATAACTGACTGAATCTGCTATTGGATTGAAGTGTCAAAAAGCTGCACTGAAGCATGTGATCTATACAGATGCTGGAGATCTAGGTCAAACTAACACACTTCCTCTGCCAGTAAAGCGCTGTGTTTTTTTTTCATGTCTGTCAGCTGCCTAAGATTTGATAAACTGGATACCCTGCTGATAAATGCAGTAAGCACAAACTGGTATGTATTTTGAATGTGTTGCACTGAACATTATTTTCAAGAATGTGATCTTGGTATTTGGCTTCCAAATTTGTAAAGTAGATCTGAATGTACAGGTCTTGCTTTATCATTTTTAATCTATTACCTGTCTATAATTTAGAAGTTTGTTTACATTAAGAAATGGTGATGTGCAATTGAAATGGATAATACAATCACAAGAACTAAATTCAACCCTTGCAAGAGCTTTTTTTAGTAGCTCAGCATAGATGAGCATTACATTTCTTTCCAGCCGTCATCACATTGGAAGTTTCTGTACCACTTTCTTCAGGACGCAAGTTCCTACGCCTTTGGATGTTGCCACATGTAGAATTAAACACGTGTCTGCAGCGATTATGGCTAATTTTCCACTAGGCTTTTTCATGGCTTTAGTTAATCAGCCTCCTTTCTTGGATCAGATGGTGCTGTTTCATATGAAGTAGGGCTCTGGTTAACCAATGCCATGCACATCTAACCTGTGAACTAGAACTAGAGAACCTTAGGCTGACTCACAGGTAGGAATATCAATCTATTGTGGATGAGTAAAACAAATATACATATGAAGAGATCCCCGCTCTCCTGTGTATACATCTCAGAGACACCTGCATGGTAGTTCCTGATGAGTTTAGGGTGACAATGACAGAATGTATAGCCCAGTACCAGTGACTCTCAGAGTTGCAAGATTGTCATACGATATAAGCAGGGTTAATGGTATAACACAAAGCTACATATAACTGATGCCAGCAGAAGTCTGTTCATTGACTAAATTGTAGTAGATGTCTTGATCTTCCCAATAGAGCCTTGTAGCATTCTGGGGAATCCCTGTGGAAGCAGGACACAGGGTGCATCTACACATGCATTTGAGCCAGCCTAAATTTACTCTGGTGTAAGCTACTGTGGCGTAAGCACTTTCAGGCAGGCATTTACACATGTGAGGATAAGAGAGCAAATTTGCTGCTCTTTGCACCAAGTTTTCTGCAGTCTTGTAATGGGTCCCTGCTGCCACCAAGGGGAACTCTAGGCTCCCCCTGTGTGCTGTCCCAGCTGTCTCCTGGCCCTGGTGGGCTGCCTGGTGCTGGGATAGGGACAATGTCCCCTTACCCCATCAGCAGGGAGCTCCTGGCTCTGGCTTCCCAATCAGGGGCAGGGGACTTGGGAAGAGTTGCAGAGGAGGGGCACAATTGTCAGCTAGCCTACCTTTAGCTGTCCCACTGCCAGATTGGGGCAGGGGGCTGGAACCCCCCCCACCCCTTCAGCTCTTTCCAAGCCCCATGCCTCGATCACCCAACCAGGGCATGGGGCTAGGACCTGTCCCTGACCAGGACAGTTCCCAGCCCCTGCATGCTGGGTGGAGGTTAGGCAGCTTGTTTCCCAGTCAGCTCCGCAAGCCTGGAGCTGGGGGGGAACAGGCTGGGGAGCTTGTTCCCCACCCAGCTCTGTGAGTGTACAGCTGAGTGGGGAACAAGTTCCCCATCCTGGTGTCCCCCTCCCGGGTCTGCACTCGGTTCCCCTGCCTTTGCCAGCGGGAGCACCCAGCACCAGCTCCATGAACATGGGGCTGTGATTGCGGTGCCAGTGCTGGGAGATCCATCCACAACACAGAACCAACCGGTGCTGGGAGATAAGGGTCTTCCAGCTCCCTGATCGTGATGGCAAAACAGGGACTGGGAGATAAAGATCTCCTAGCCCCTGCTCCCTATTTGTGATCTTGGAGCAGAGGGCTTGGAGCTCCCTGCTGCTGGGGCAGGGGGACACTTTCCCTGCCCGGGGTTCTGTGGTGGAGCCTGACCTGGCAGCAGGCAGCTCCTGGAGAGTGGTGAGGGAGCTATCTCCTGCCTCCTGGTGGATGGCTGACTGGGAGCAGATTTTGTTCCTGGTCAGATGTGTACATGAGCAAATTGACTAATCTCAGGTAACTTTGCTACTTGCATTTGTAGGTAGCAAATTGACTCAGGAGTAGGGAGCTTTACTGCATAGTAAGCATGTGCATGTGTAGACATGCACTTCACAGTAAGCTATGCTAATGCGCAGTTAAGCATCTTGTGTAGATGCACTCCAAAATTCCTTATTACTTTTTAGCATTATAGTTCCTTACATATTGGTGTAAGCCAGGGGTTCTCAACTTTTTTAGATTCAAGTCATCCTTTGTTAGGTTCAAGGCACCCTTCAGAAAAGGCCAGTTTTTAGTTGTTGGTCATTTTTTAATTATGGAAACATAATACAGCAATTTTTTCCATTTCTAAGAACTCAGACCACAACAGGTCAAAATGCTTTTAACACTATGGATTCTTATTTGAAGTCATTAGGCACATCCAAACCTGTGCAGATGTGCCATATGTGGTGCTGCAGACCCATCTGCAGTGCCACACACTGCACATGCAGATGTTCCCTGAACTTCTACCTTGCGGGGGGGTGTTGTTTGACCCTTAGAAATCCTGGGGTCAAAAACACCCATGCCAAAAACAGGATGGTGCATGTGGCGGCAGCACACAACATCCAAAACCGGAGCCTGGGCAGCCAGAGCTACACTCCATCTGCTGGCCAGGCTTCCTGCTGCAGGAGTGCTGTGTCTGTAGCTCTCACAGGCCCCTAAAACCCCAGGTAAGGCTGCTGGAGCCAGCACAGTTGCTGTCCCCAGCCTTCCCTACCCCACCCAGGGTAACCTGGCATGTGCCAGAGAGCGTGGCATGGGAGTTCCCCGGGGCAAGCAGCAGTGGTGCAAGGTGTGCCGCTACTAATTCTCCCCAGGGAAATGCACGTTTCTGCTCATCTGGATGTGCCCATTGGGATATTTTTGTGTAACATGTTTGCTCACCTAACAGTGCTAACACTGTGTGGCACTCTGTCACCCTGATAGGATCTCAAGGCATCCCAAACAGGATTTGTCCCCATAACAGTAACAAGACTGGCATGTGAAAATTAATCCTGGAAAAAAATCTGAGCACCCTAGTTGAAAATCACTAATGTAAGCTATACCTATATTATTTCATGGGTCTTTTATTGCAAATCTGATCTTTAAGTATCATGTGTAAGCTTGCCTTATCCAAGGACTGTATTCGCCTGGCCAGCAAAGATAGGCTTAAAAAGAAAAGCAATCAGAAATTCTGTCTGTCTTAGGTTTGCTAGTGATACAAATTTACTTGTCAGAATATCGGTGTAAGAGGGAAAATGCACTGACCCCAAATTGTTACCCACTTTGTATTTTTTAAATGGTAGACGTAGCAAATGTCCCTTCATACTTGGCATCCAGAACTTAAATCTAATTCAATGCAAGAATGAAAAGCAGATACCAGCAACAAGACGGGAGCAAGAGCTAGAATAACAGTAGGAAGTTTCATAATTCTTTCTCACTTCCCTTCTGTAGAGATTAAAGTGACAAAGACACACTAAAATTAGAATGACTGTCATGGTTATTTGGAGGAGGCAGGGGAAGAAGAGGAGGGTTTACTACTTTCTTGTATTTATACTTTTTGTTCTCTGCCTATCTGCTATTGAACATTGGCTGTAGTATGGGCAAATTGTGAGTGATAGCATGTCCATAACATAAGTAAACCTCTCGAAAATAGAACTGATGCTCTTGTAAACCAATCTCCTGTCTTCTTATTCTGGGATTTCATTAGACTTAGACATTTTCTTCAATGTTCTTATTACCAAAGTGGACAAATAAAGTTTCCTTAGTTTTTAGAGGAGAGAGGTAGTTATCTATGTTATCTGAAGTCAGGCAGAAGGCAGGTGCACCTCTACCCTGCCTTCTGCCTTACTTCTTCATGGCAGAAGTTCAGTGCTTCAGTGTGCCTTTGGATATCCTCTTGCAGATCTTAAAAACCACATTGAAATTGTTAACGACTCTAAAATACATTCTGAATTATGCACAGCCTTATTTACAAGCTATTTCCTGAAATAAAGCAAGAGTTTTTGTGTTTCTTCCTGTTGCCTCATAATTTTGTAGGCATCGGAGATGACAGAGGGAGAAAACCAAATGAATCCATCCCCTAGCAAAACAGAGCTGTTCCAAGTCTACTTTTCTGTGATGGCCATGGCTAGAGTTCCTTTCAATTTGCTCTTTGCTGGCTTGAAGGCAGTTAGTATTTTAAAATTAGCTATAGTTTTAATACTTTTCAAGGATTTGGGTTTACTGGAGAGAGCAGTAGCATGTGTACTCCATGCTTACAATTGAGTCACTGTAAGAAATTTACAGATTGTACTGTCCCTGCTCCCCTTCTAACTAGGATGCCCTGGGTGGATGATAGCCCATTCAAAATCTTGAGGGCTGAAAACGGTACCCAAACCGTGTTTTGGATCAATGAACCAGTGCTTTGGAGCACTTCAAAAATTCTGCTAAGGATCCCAAAGATAGACACATTCTGCTTTTTCTTTTGTGTTCTAAGCAGTCAGCTATAAAGAATTGTTCTAACTTCATTCATTTTCCAGCCCATAAAGTTGCAGAGTGGTCTCTTGTGTTCCTCTGCACCAGGTACCGTCAGTGAAAGCTTTTCTTTTAAAGTGACTGCTGTTGGCACATTCAGTTCTGTGGTGGTATCCAAGCCCCACAGAACAAAGCCTGCATTCTTTACACCCCAATATTTTGTGATATTTTGTGATGGTTGGTGGAATTTAAAACATTGGACAACTCTCCCCACCACCCTTCCTGACAAGCGTAACCTCCAGGTTCTGGGATGCGTGTGTCAGACACATACAAACCAGTGCTAGAAAACTAGTTAATAAGCAGAGGACTAAAGGCTGGAAATGGGAGAAATGTGGTTTGCCCCATCTTGGCAACTGGCTGGCAGTCTTGGGAACCAGGGTTGTGAGGATGCCACTTACTACAGGCTCTTTTGAATGCTGAAAAGATGGATTTAACAAGCATCATTCTCAAAAGTAACGGTTACCAAAATAAATACCCACTTAAAGGAAGCGATATGCCTGACAATTATGACTTGGTAAACAACTGCTCAACATCTTGATTGAGTTAGGAAGATGTAAGTGTGATGAAATAAGCTGTCTTTTGTTGGCCTTCCAGCAGTAATGTTAATGGTTTTCATTTTTCATTAAGTAAAATAGAAAAACCTGCAGTTGTTTGGTTTTTTTATTGTCTTTTATTTACTTTGCAGTAGCTGCTGTGTTTTTATTGCCCATCTTTTTGTCATCTCAGTCGGCAGAGGGAGCCAAAAGCTCAGCTTTGTACTTAAAGTGAATTGATGTGCGTAGAAATTAGAGCTAGTGACTCTTTAAGGCCTGCTTCTGATCCTTACTAGGACAGAAAAAATGTGACACAAACTTTAGCCCTATCTCCGTGTGCCACGTAGGCAGTGTGACATACATTGTGTACCAACGTGGCAGTTTTGCATGTATAGTATTGTGAGAAGGGTTTCCATATCTCTGTTGTGACAAATGCCAAATGATTCAGGCTAGTCAACTTGTGAATGATAAAAACTGGGTGGAGAGAGGCTCAGGGGTAGAGGGGAATAGGGTGGCTTTGCTAATAGCACCAAAATACAGAGAAGTAGGACACTTTTTGGGTGGGATTGAAGGGGAAAAACTGTAAATTGAAAAAATATATATACATACGGACCTGCTTTCCTGAATGGGGATGGTTAGTATGTGTGGGTGAAGCGCACACATCCTTGTAACCACCCACAGCAGAGTACAAGGCAAGGCAGATTGGCATGTTAGGGACCAACTAGTTAGGTTCAGAGGCATCAGCTTTCGTAGGCGAAAAAGCCTAGTTTCTCAGAAGCTAAGCCAGAGTTAACTATTTACATTGGGGTTGCTGGAGAATGCTTTTTCCTGTGTCAAAGTGGGTGTTTCACTAGATGCACCCTCACTCCAGGGCAGATGCAGCTAATGGTAGCAGCAATATTCTGCAGTTAAACAGCCCTGACTGTATGTAAGGCACTTGTGCCCTAACAGAAACTTGGCAAAACTACTGAGGCATAACTTCTCTCTCAGGGGTTCGGCACCTTTGCCAAATGCTGGACAGTAGTTGCTTTTATTATTGTTTTCTTGCCTCTGCTGTAAAGAGCTGGATTTGCTGGAAGGTGCTGTGAAACCCTAATACAAAGGTTCAGAAAGCTTACTATGTGCATGGTCAAAGAAGAGCCCCCAGAGTTGGGGTTCTGGTTAAATGTGCTTGTTTGCCTTCTTTCCAATCCTTGTTAACAAGGGCTTGCTTTTCATCCTTCTGGCAGGGTTTTCATTTAATAGCCGATTGCATGGTGACTGGGAATACAGAATGAATAAGGGCCGACCTGGAGTGAATCCTGCTCATTGGGATGGAAAATTCCTTTTGTTGTTCCCCTCCTCTGACCCCAGCTTGTCGGTCTATGTGCTAAGTCTGAGAGTTGTTAGGCAGGCTGGAAAGTCCCCGGTATGTTTTCATATGTTTTCCGCATTAGTCCAAATAAACAGTAGGACCTGGGGCCAACTCCTACTCACTCCTATAAGAAGTCCCTTTTACGGCATAGGCCACCTTTAAGCACTCGTCAAGAGTATTAACCCCAGTGCTGTAACCTGCCCATGGAACTTAAGCCCATCTCCCTCTGCCTTTCTAAAGGGCTACAAGCATAAGACTTGGAAAAAACTGAATAAGCAGTCTTGCAGAAGGCAGGGTAGATTTGCACCTCATAGACCAAATCAGAGATGCCTAGCATAAGGTTTTGTAAGCAGTGGACTTACTTTTTCAGATGCTGTGAAGTCCTGCCATTTGTCTTAAGGCGTAGCGATTGGTTTTGCTGGGCGGAAGGAAGCAGGATTTGTCCCCATGACAGTAACAAGACTGGCATGTGAAAATTAATCCTGGAGAAAAATCTGAACTCAAATCTAACTAGCATGGGAAAGATCAGGAAGTACAATTTTAGTAAATGATTTTCCAATTTCTCATATCCATTGCCTCAACAACATTATATCCCACAATTGGTCAACTCCATAGGGACAATCAGCCTCACCAAGACTACTTAAACAAAGACATTTGTTTAATATTTGCAAAGAGTTTAAAGATCTTAGCATGATATACTGTATGGAAGTGTTAAGCATAATTAGGAAATACATTATGGCAGCTTTTGGTAGAGTGTCATCTATTGGCAGGCGACTAATCTATTGGCGCATGATATTATTTCTATTATTCTTTCAGTGGGTCTTGAGAAGGGGGGATGTATCCATTTTCTAGCATTCCTTTAAAATTTTTCCACTGTCTTGTCCCCCTCGGCAACAATCAGAGTAGCTGCTGTGCACAGACATTAAATATGAATTGCTTGATATCTCAGAAGTTTTTTTTTAAGTGGTGGATATCACAGCTTCCTCTGAAAGGGCATTTTTTTCCCACACTGATGGAAGCATAACATCTGAGGGAATTAGAAAAGCTGTAAAGGCTTCAGCTATTATCCTGAACTCTGATGAAGCTCAAATTTTGCCAAGAGATACATGTCATAAGCCTACCCGATCTGATTATAAATGAACATCCTACTTTTGAAAACAGTCTTAAGCAAAGATAAAGTGTTTTCCACAGGGATCCCATGTGTTCTGTTGTCTTATGTGGATGGAGGACGAGTATTTCATGTTTATGCATTCATGTGAAATGTTATCTAGAGGCTGAAGCTCCCAACTTTATATATTGTAGCTGCTAGTCTACACAAAATGTTAGTCAAAGCTAAACATCAGGCATAAAATTATTATCTGTGTTGAATTACAACTGCATACATTTGATAACAATAGTGTGATGGCAGTTGGATGAAAGCTGAGTAGCGATGCATCTTGTAGACTAACTCAGAGATGCGTAAGCTTTTGTGGTCTCAAGCTCTCACTTCATCAGATGCTTTTTCATGTTGGATGAAACTGTGGTGAGGTAGTGGAAATAACAGCTGCATTTTATTTGAGATATAAGAAGCATCAGTTAGCTTCTTTTTAGGACAAGGTGGAGAATAGAAGTGACTACCCAAAAATAGGCTGTGTGAGCACTGGGGTGTCTATGTCTGTTGGAGGTATGTGAGTCTGTGAGGAGCAGAAACACAGAAGCAGCTAGAGAACAGATAGTTGGAAACAGCCATAAGCCAAACAGATGGCAAAAAAACCTCACCAGTGATGCTGGCCCGAGAGAACGCAGAGAGAGTGCTTTTGTGGCAGAGGGCTGCTTGGAAAGAGGTTTGGAACTGTAAGCAAAGAAACTGCCTCCTGTAGTTTGATCCCAATCGAGTTCAGGGAAACAGGACTTCGTGCTCATTTTTGTAAACGAGTAGGATTCCCGTGAAGGAATCCTTGACCGTCTCACCAGAAACAACCTGCCAAAAACCAAGTCACTGTCTTAAGAGATATCAACTACCACTCAAGGAGCCCAAAGAACTTAGTGATTTCAGTCCTCTGTGGGGGGCTGGCAAGTATTAAAACAAATCCTATCTTACAGCTGGGGAATTAAAGCTTCTGCAAGTGACTCCCGGAAGGTTACACACAAAGCCTGGCCGAAATGGAACCCAGATCTCCTGATGCTGAATGTTATGCCTTGAAACACAGAAAACACGGTTTTATGCTTTAGACCCTGGACTTGGACTCACTTCAACACTGAGATCAGGCACAGCCTTTCTATGTAATCTTCGGCAAGATGTTTATAATCTCTACATGGCTCAATTTCCTATGAATACAATGTGGAGGACAGCATTTCATTTCTCTCTGCTGGTTGCCTGCTGCCTTTATGGATATGCACTGTGGTGAGTCCAGTTTTTCCTGGGGTGTGAGAGCACTATCATGATATAAATAATCATGAGATAAATTGAATTAACATAAGAAAGGATTGTATTCTGTTTTTACTGGTGTGACACTGATACATAAATTCTTCAAAAGGAGGAGATAACATGCTGCCAAAAAGAAGTGACCAAATGAAACTATTGTGTGAACAGGTACCCCTTCAATGGAGTTACATCCTCTTACACTGGGATTGAAATTGTCCCCAAAGAAGCTCAAATGCAAGCATTGCCAAAGTAATGCAAAGCAGGGGACTGTATTGTCTGAACTGGCTGCAGTAAACATCACAGTTGGAGGATGGGAATGGGACTGAGGCCTTGATGATGTACTTCCTGATCTTTCACATTTGCATCTTCAAGGGACAGCTTTTTCATATCAAAGCTGTAATTGCTGTGAGAAAATTACTGATACTCACATACAGTATGGGTGTAAGCAAAGGGAAGATTTGGGCTTCTGGACCTAATGTTAACCTTCAAAAGCACAAAAATGAAAATAAGATTAAGCCCGGAGTTGGCAGACACTTTCTCAGCAGCCAGCCAGTTTCCAGGAATGATATCCGCATTGTTAAAGACATTAGGCCAATGCAGATAGCAGCTTCCCTGAGCAGACGAGCTTCTGGCTAGAAGAAGTGGTAATGCAAAAACATCTCTCTCAAAAGCATTGTTCTGCATGCACTGTGTAGATGAACTGAAACCATTTTATTAGTGAGACTGCATAATGGCTTCTTCTATGATGATTATTCCCCCTAATAATTCCTTTCTTACATCTGCAAGCATGATTCATGGAACTGTGTAGCTATTTGTTAAATATACCATATGCTGTTAATTTCTTGAAGGGATTGTCTTTGTGGCACAGGCAGGGTGTTTTCTGTTGTTCTGTTTCTTTTTTTTTTTTTTTTTGTGCATCAGGCACATTATTACCCTTTATTATATACAGCTCCCTTTGTCTGACATGCAGAGTCTGTTCTGGAGGGGATAGGTTAGCTACTGCTTATTCAGTTTGGAACCCAATTAATGACAGGTTTTCCTTGCTGCTGTAGGTCAGTGCTGAATGTGCCTTTTCTCACCACTTTCACCTGCCCACTTTTTGGTGCACACTGTGGAAGCTGATAGTAGCAGCCTGCAATTTGAGATTGTATTGTTTGTAATGTCAGTATTTGACTGGAAGATTATGAGTCTAGTTGCTGGCAGGTAGGATGCCTAACACTTCAACTGGTGCGTATACAAATTTCAATTTGCTAACTGCAGGTCTAACACAAAGCCCCTTGTTTTTACATTCTAAGTTACTCACTATGACAGATTGCTTAGAGAGGCTATGGACTTTCCGTCTTTACAAGATTTTAAGTGCAGTTTAGACAAACATTTATCTAAGATCGTTTAGACAGGTCTGGTCCTGCTGTGAGCAGGGGGCTGCACTAGACAATTTATTGAGGCCCCTTCCAGCCCTATTGCTCTATGATTCTAACAATCTTATTCTCTTCCAGTCACTGAATTCTGAAATACTGCATACAGTCCATGTCATCCATGTTCATGAAAGCTGAATTAAAGCAGGAACAGGTACAGAAAAGGGTAACCAGAATGATCAGGGAAAAGGAAAGCCTATTTTATGAGAAGTGAGGCTTGTTTAGCCTGGCAATATGGAGGCCAAGAGGAGATGTGATGGTCCTCAGTCCATCAGGGATGGAATCGTCAGGGTGGTGGGAGGAGGAGAGCTACTTCAGCTAAAGAAAAAAGTTGGTGCAAGGACAAATGGGTATATACCAAATATAAATATTTTTAGCCAACCATCAGATGAAGGCTGCTACCTATGAGACGTGTGAGGCTCTGGAACAGCCTTCCAAAAGGCATGGCAGGGGCAAAAATCCTAAATTGCTTTATGATAGAATTCAATAGATCAATAGTTACAGCTCACTGGGGGACAGAGTACAGGGCTAGGGACAGACATTCAACAAGCCTGAGCCAGAATTGATTCAATCTTTGTAGGTTAGTGTAATCTGCCTAGTCTAAATCAGTTTCTAACTGCACAAACATCCCCTCTGGACTGAAGAAATACAGGCACGTGCCTCAGGCTAGAAGCTGGAGGGCACTAGAGCAACCTTCCCTTCCCCTCCACATTGCTGAGCTGAGGGGGGCTGTGAAGTGGTGGGGGGGAGAGGGGTTGGCGCACAGCTGGATGCAGAGTGGCAGCAGTGTGGGGTGGTGGATGATGGTGGCAGCTGCTGCTGCTGTGTGCAAGGTCCCTCCCCCCACCCCTGTGCATCTGCATCGGACTGGCCAGGCGGCACCTGTGTGGCTCACAGAGGGGTGGCACTGCCCTCAACCCACCCCAGCCCTGCTTCTGGGAGGCAGTGGTGCAGGGTGGTGGGTGGTGGTACTCTGTCCTTGCCCACCTGCATGTATCCCCTACGGCCTTCCCAAGTACCCCTGATCTAGGATGCTGGAGGACTCTGATTTAACTTAAACTAGGAAGGGGTCTAGGACACAAACTGTATAAACTGGGTTGACCCAAATTACTTAAGTCTGATACTACATTCAACCAGGTTCATCTTAAACTGGTTTCAGCCATTTTCAAACTGGTTTATGTGCACTGAACATCTGTTCTTTTATAGGTTTAAACCACTTTCTGATCATTTAAACTGGTTTATGTGTAATGTCTGTCCCTAGCCCTGATGTCAGCGCAGATGCTCTCTGCAAACAATACTGCAATGGATGCTGAGATGGGGCAGGGAGCAAGGCTGTGACTACCATGATGTGGGAAGAGAATAACAAAATTAATGTGTGAAGGTCATGGAAAACATCAAATTTGAGACCTGCCCAAATTGATGCCTATTCATAGTCTAACACGTGACTTTTCATGGGGATGAGGAACTGGTGTGTGGCTCTGGTGTGGGGCTGGGACATGCCATTACATCTGCATCTTGTTCTCAACTCAGACTCCTCCTAAAGTGCCAAGAAAAAGGTTTTAGAAAAATGATAGCTACTTATTTTATTTATTTATTTGGCCTAAACTCAGTGGTTAATTGTTCAAACTGCAGGAGTTCAAGGAGGAACATTTTGGCTTATCTGAGATCTCTGCCTACACAATTCATTCACAGATGACTTAGAGAAAACCATGGGCTTGATGGCAATTAAAATAAAAGCAAAAAGGAAGCGAAGGTTCTGCTACTCCATTCTGGTTCAAATTCTGCCATCAAAGGATTATGGTATCATGTGGGCCTTGCCTCCTGCACAAAAATCTATACCTCCATATTGATGATACCTGTGCCATGGACTGATCCACAGAATCCCAGTCAAGGTATATCTTCACCAGCATAATGGAAAATAGAATTTGGCCTATATCTTTAAGATATAGGGGTATAAAGTTACCAGCCTTGACCAGTCGTCATACGTACAAATATCTGAGATCCAATATCCGTGCTTAGGAGGAATGTGCGTGTGTAGAGGGCATAAAGATGATTATTGCAGAGCCGGAGAGTCCTTTAATTTTTGAGGAAAATGCTACAGGCTTGAAGAAAAAGAAGCAGCTTAATGCCTGGACATTTTTTGGAAAAGAGCTGCCACCTTTCCTTCTGCCTCATGTTACCAGATTTGCCCGCTACTTTGGGGTGTGCTCATTTATTAGGGCTAGGGTCTTGGCAATTCTATTAATGTGCTGCTTGTGTTACTGGTGTTTCTATACGGAGCTGTATCTCTCCCCCTGCAAGCCCTCACCCCCAATGGAGCTATCTTGGAGGACTCAGTTCAGTGGGGCTGGGTTCCTCCAGTCCCCAAACCAGTCATACACACAAACACACACAGATTAACGTGACACGCCTGACCTGGCCGGGTTGATCAGCATGGACAGGCTGACACCCTCATATGCCAAGAATCAGTTCATCAGAGCAACAATAACTACAGTCAGATGCAAGCACACAGTTAAACAGAATACCTCTGAATCTGGCTGGGTGTCCAGATGACACCCTCATGGGCCAGCTTTCAGTTCATTAGGGCACGTCTGAGCCAAACTGGGTCAATCAGCCTGTACAAGCTGATCCCCTTATGTGTTTCAAACTCAGCACGTCCCAATCTTTTAGCCTCTTGATGAGCAGA
>NW_017728994.1:67509483-67525505 GCF_001723915.1 Gavialis gangeticus | reverse complement strand
GAACAAGCCTCAGCTTAGCATGACTTTTCCAGATCTTACTATAGTCTTTTAACAGACTGAAGGCAATTATTGGAGTGTTCATAACCTGTTGTGGAGAGGACTTCCACCAGTCGTCTCGGGAAAAGTATGACAACACTTGTGGACGGGGCTCCAACGGGCTGGATGCTGTGATGAACCCTGTACCATTGTTCAAATGTTATCCATACCCCACTGACTCGGTCTATTGCCTCAGCATTCCTTAACCCGGCAACCGAGTTTTAGCCAATTAAGTTTACATAGGCCTCCCATAGTGGGACCGGGGAATGTACGACCCGAGATGCCTAGTAAACTTGCTTTTGCTTAGAGGTGTGTGGGTGTGTGTGGGTGTAGGGGGGGGGAGGAAAAGTCCTTTGTAAATCCAAATTAGAAGTGGTCTGATAAATGCTGAGCTGGGTGTGTGGGTTGATCAGCATTTGGAGCACAGATTCCCCATCACGCAGTGCTCCCCTGCTTCGCTGGTCCCAGAATTCACTGCAGTCTCTGCTTCAGGCTTTCTGTTCTCCATCTCTCATGTAAATGAATGGTCATCTGGTCCCATCTCAGATGCAAATGAGACCTAGGGCAGTTGTTTCACTTTTGTCATCCTTATCTGGAGGGTTTCAGGTGTGTCTCTCACTGCATCTTAACCAGTTTCTGTTTAGGTAAGGGGGGCGGAAATTCTTTGCGAGTCAGACAGTCTGCGTCCTGAACGTGGAGCTGAGAGGTAACACTCCTCAGCCTTTGCTGCAAGTCATCAGTACTTCATGGGATTTACAACAACTGTGAAAATCTAGTATTTATTTTTTTATTTTGATCAAATAGGCTGGGAGACATTCACATGCTTATGCAATATAAGCTTAAGTGCTTCCTGTGTCCCCAGCACCCAGGAAATGACTGCTGAATGCAGTAGCAGGGTGAGTGAAATCCAGAGAGAAAAGCAGCGTGTTGGAAAAAAAAAGTGCTTGACCGACCTGCTGTGTGCAATAGTTCCTCGCTTTTCATTTCTCTTTGCAGAGCTAAATTGATGGCATTATACAGCTTCTGAGTAAGCCCTTTCATTTTTTCAGATGAATCCTGAAAGTGGTCAGCCTCCCCATGAAACAACATGAAATAGAGTGAACGGGGCACGCCGAAGATGGAGAGGAGAATTAATTGCATCAGATCACAAAAGAGCAAACAGCAAAGGGCACAGGAACAGAAACTGCAGCTATCATTGAGATTAAGGAACAAAGACATGTGCAAATAGTCAAAAAATGCTTTGTGCAGGACCTGAGGCACTCATTAAGGGACCAGTAAAACTGCCAGCTCTTCTTGTGAGGAGATCCACAAAGGAGACTCGGTGTCACAACTCTGAGAGAGCTAAAGTTTCCTGGGGGAATTTCATCCTGCAGCTCCCACCTCCCAAACAAATTCCCCATCTCAGGACTACAGGCTGCTCAGAGGTAAAAGCCTTTCAGCGCTTCCCTGAAACTTTCTCCTTCCATGGAAGAGCTATTCTTTGGGTTAGAGGGGGAAAAAGAGCATGAATCAGTAGCATAACTAAGGGGAGGGCATACAAAAATAGCAGCTGCCGCTGCACAGTTGTCTCTGATAAAAACACAGTCTACTCATTAGGGAACTTGCTTGGAGCAGGGGACATCTGGCGTCCAGGCCCTGCTCCAGTGAATACTTCAATAGTGAAATGTGCCCTAGTGCAGG
The DNA here is from genome assembly GCF_001723915.1 of Gavialis gangeticus. NCBI lineage: Eukaryota > Metazoa > Chordata > Crocodylia > Gavialidae > Gavialis > Gavialis gangeticus. The sequence continues at coordinate 67,523,789 of NW_017728994.1, read as the reverse complement.
ACAGAGCGCCCATCCCAGGACACCCAGAGGCTGGTAATTAAGGCTCTTTGGAAATGGAGGGTCAAATCTTGTGAAGCAGAGGAGGGAATTTAATCCAAAGAGTTTTATCCCCCGAGGTATCGGATGAATGTGGAATGGCAGCTTCTCCTTTTGTCAGCAGGGCCTGTTCTGGTAGGTCAGCTCTGTGCCCAGGTTGTGAATCCCAGAGGGACTCAGCCATGAGATCTAGGCATCACACTGTTCTGTGCTGGCAGAGCCAACGTGCTTCTGGGCATGCTCAGAAGCAAACATTTAGGCAAGCCAATACCGCCAGCCGAGCGGGAATTTTGAGGATCGACATTTTGAAACGTAGCTGGGCGTTAGCTAAATTCTTTAGTGGATCTGGTCCTTTACTCCAGAGATGATTCAGTCGCTTACATCTCCCTTCCCTTCTCTTTTAAACAAAAAAGCAAAAAAACACACATGCATACTCAGACCCGATTCAAGGCCCACACGAATCAAAAGGACTACTCACAGACTTGGTAGGATACAGCTCACCATATGCAAAACAAGTCAGTGATTCTGGAAGATGTGTACATCCCTGGGAGTCCTGCATCAGCCCCATCACTCTCAGTACTGAGACTAGAGGGAGTTATAACCCATGGTCTAACTCAGGGGCGGGCAAAATGCAGCCTGCGGGCTGGATACGGCCTGCCAGGCCATTCGATCCTGCCAACAGGGCCCCGAAAAAATTTAGAAAATTAATATTTTTCTGCCCCTGGCTGCCTGTCACGTGGCCCTCGATGGCTTGCCAAAACTCAGTAAGTGGCCCTCCACCCAAAATAATTGCCCGCCCCCGTCTAAGTCGTCCTCGTGGTAGAATGGACATTGTAAGGCCAGCCATGCTGGTGGGTTCAGAGAAAATGTTCTAAAATTGCACAAATCCATGGAAAGGCAGGACCCTAATTTACTTAGGCTGCAAATTCTTTAGAGCAGGCGCCCTCTTTTTTTAATGCCTGCTTAACGTCCAGGATAACAGAGTCCCAGTTCTACTCAGGACATTGCCATGATTCTTTTTTTCTTAATAAGAAAGACTGGGAAGAGTAAAGCTGGATGACTTGAAAACCTTGAGCACAGGTCCTGAGTGCACAGGTTTGTCATCTGAAAACCCACTTGGAGCTGTGGAGCTTGATTAAGAGAAACACTTCCATATTTTCCTGGTAAAAAAGAGACTCAAGATGAGGAACAAGTGAATACACTGATGCAGTAGCTTAGGACAAGTTGTTACCCAGTCTTGTTTGCATTTTTTGGACTGTAATGTGTTGCATTAGAATATTTTTCTCTCTTTGTCTTTGTTCCTTTGATTATCACATTTTCATCTCTGTTCCAATTTCCCTCTTCCCATTGTTTTTTTCTCCCCTCTTTGCCCTGTCTCTGCATCTATTTTACATAGATATCATTTGGTTTACACCAAGCTTAGACTAAGTCGCAATCAAAATTTTGACCCCATAGTTTGAAGTGGGTTAGATATTAAGGCAATTACCATTGCCAGTTCTGGGTACTAGTAATCAGGACAGAGCTCACTCAGATTGTCCTCTACTGTACAGTTAGGGCCCCAGCTGATGGGGTGTGCTTGAGTGGGCAATGTTGAAGAAAAAATGAAAGGAACTGCAGATAAGATGGCTCAGTCCTGTTAGATCATGCAAAGCTTTTAAATTAAGGAGGCAGATTAATCACTGAATGTGTACAAAGAATATTAAGAGGACATGATTGCTGCTCTTTTGCTAATTACCATACTCTAAACAGGCAATTAGCGTTAAAAACACATCACCCCAACATGGATATCCTTTAGTCCATATTACTCTGTCCCCCAGCCACCATCTTACAATTATGGCTGCAAGACAGTAATTCAAACATCTGTTTGCAAAAGTGCTTCTCAGAATGTTAACACACTTCTCTTCACTCACATGTAAGCAGAGGGATTTTCATGGAGATGGGGAAAAAGAAAGCAATTTTACATTTTAACTGTGGATTAGATCAGCACATAAATTTAAATTAAAATCCAGGCTGGATGCTGGTTAGAGTCCAAATCAGAATCCTTAGGTGGGAAAAAGTTTTCCGCTCAAACAGGTTTTCTCTGATGTTGGCCTCCTGAAATAGATCCAGGTGTAATTTTTTTCCCTGTACCTTACTCACAAGTCAGCAGGAAATGGCAGAATTGATTCTTCCTTCTAAAACTGCACAACACATTTTCTGGACACCAAATCCTGGCTTTTGACTGCCTACAAAGTCCAATAATCAGGACAAAGAAATCAATGCATCTGGTCCCTAGCTATTTAGCAGGCCAGCCACTCTGCTGGTGTAAATCAACATGCCTCAGTCAATACTGGTGATTTACATTGGTGGAAGTCTGGTCCAATCCTTCTTGCTCTTGTAAGCTGCTCATTTTACTCTTGCTTCTATTTGAAACCACCCTCCTTACCTGGCCCGTTCTGCACATAGCTATGCCTCAGATGCTCTTACTCAAATTAATCCCACAAAGCCATTCCCTTATAAAGAGGCCAATCTGAACAACTCAGACTTTACTTCCACTTTGAGACTTCACAGCTGGCTCATTGCGTCTCCCAGGAACCAAAGCAGCAATTTAGGATTTCATTTTTTCCTCCTGTAAAAGTCCTAGTGACCTTTATGGTGCAGATTCAAAAGTGAGCTGGAGCAGGCACTGGGGACAGGATAAAAAGGAAAGCATCCTTTCTATTTCAGGGGCTGCTTTGGGGAAGGACGGCATGTTCAGTCTTCAGAAGAGAATAGGGAAGCCTTGAGGATGCCACTGAAGTAAACTGCAGCTGTAAGAGCCATTGCAGAAGCACAGGGAAAAAAAAATCAGTGGGTAGGACTGCTGTGGTCTTACTCCTTGTCCACTCCTGTTCCACTCAAACCCTACCCTGACAGCACCTTTCATACCTCCATGCCCTCTTTGCTCCAACTACAGGATCACTGCTCCTCTGCCATGGCAGAGCAGAGCCAATGTGGGAGTCAAAGAGTTGGTCCTGTGCATGGCATATTGCTTCCTATTCTATTTCTAGTCATTAGTACACAGGAGCCCCTGGGCACACAGGCACAAAAGAGACTGAAAGACAAACTGATCCCTGGAAGCAGAATTGGGATGACTTTATAGCAACTTGTTTATATTAATCTTGAAACTATCAGTTCGGATCTTTGCAGTCTCTTAGTGAGCTATCAAAACTTACTGATAGCAAAACAGACAAATCATTTCATTGTGTATGATAGGATATGATATGATCCCTCTAGGTGAGTGTAGGCAGCACCACTGCTGATCATAGAAAGGAAAAATCATGATGACAGAGTAATAACATGAAAGTAAGATAAGATCCAACAGTTGTCCATTTTATCTGGCATAGGAAGCATGTGACTCTACTGTTTAATGCCTTGTACCTTCACTTGTATAGCTTAAGGAACTGTAGAGAATCCAAGCAATACTATTTCAGTGATGTCACAAAGAACTCCAATAATGCCCTTTTCCTGGCACCTGTGAAAGTAATGCTACTTATTCAAGTCAAGGTACTTACGTGTAAAAAAAGGGGACTGAAAAGAAGTACCTGAAGGTAGAAAATGGTTAAAGGCTTATTTCTCTGGGTGTTGTGTAAATAGACCAGGTACCAGGCTGCAGAAGTTGTCAAACAGTAAGCTGTTCACAGTGGTGGCAGATGACAGAAGAAGGAGCAATGGTATCAAGCTGCAGCAAGGGAAGTTTAGGTTAGATATTGGGAAGAATTTTCTCACTAGAAGGGCAGTAAAACTGGAACAGGTTATCCGGAGAGATGGAGGAATCTCCATCCTTCAAGGTTTTTAAGACCTGGCTAGACAAAGCTTTGGCTGGGGTGATCTAGTTGGGGATGGTCCTGCTCTGAGCAGGGAGTTGGACTAGATGACCTTCTGAGGTCCCTTCCAACACTCATTTTCTATGATTCTATGATTGGTTCAGGAGAGGGGATATTTCTGTGGCAAAGGAGTGGAGTTGCTCTGTGAAGAGGAGGTGCAGCCTGACTTCTAGGTATCCTGTGGAGGGGTCTGCCATAATCCTGCCCTGTTCTACAGCAGTACAACTTGAAGAAATAGAAATGCTTTATGACAGTGTTCTTAGACTGCAGTATTTATGACATCATCCTTTTTTAAGCATACCCACCCTGCTTTTCACTGCTTTTGTGACCAAACACAAATGGAAACCTGTCTGAAATCATTACTCTGTGCACTGTCATACTGGCTCCTACACTACTTCTCCTTCCAGCTCCTGATACAAGATGCTTTTGAAAAGAAAAGGAGGCATGTCCTGGTGATCTTTAGATGCCAGAACAACCCCTGGAATCATGGCAGTGAGTGTAACATGGGGCAAACTGGAGTTTGCTCTATGCATGCCCAGGAATTGGATGGTCTGTTTTCAGGACTGGAGTTGCAAAGGTTCTGCACGAGGAAACATATTTCACTGGTGTAATTCCCCTATCCCAGGTTTCTGGCCTGTGAGAGGTAGTTATGAGAGATACTTACCATATATTTTTGTGGTGAACTATCTATTATTCTACTCTTTTCCCCAGAAGAGAAAGATCTGTCCCTTAATCTTAACCTTTTAAGATTTGCTCTAGGTTTAAGCTGTCTGATTTCCACAGGGTGCATCTACATGTGCGCTTTACTGTGGAGTTAACTAATTAGCTCCATTGTAAGGTGTCACTGTCTACACATGCATCCATATTAGGGCACAGTAAATTAATTAGTTCTGCTGTACGATAGTACTGTCAGGGACTGTACTATTTTACAGTGTCATAATTAAGTGTGATGAAACACACATGTATATGGTGTCTAGGGCTGGCTGGAGCATGAGGATGCTAAAGCCTGTTGCTGGCCCTGGGCTACTCTGTCCTGACTAAAACTGCTGCTGTTCCAGGCACACATGTAGACGCTGCACCTGGGAGCAGCTGTCACTGGCTCAAACTGTTCTGGAGTTTATGGTGTCACATTAATTTCATTTGTAGATGCATCCACAGAATGTAATAAGTCACACAGCAAAGACTATTGTCATATTCTGCAAGGTTAAAGCAGAATATGTTTGCATGGGGCTTATCTGTTTTTCCCATCTGTATTTGTCATTTTTTCCAAGCTTGCATTTGTAACAATTCTGGTCAGCTGGGGCCCAGCTTATGTTTGTATTTATGAAACAAGAAATTTGGCAAGCAACTAATGAGCCACCAACATGTGCTTCTTGCTTCTGAAACAATACATTGATAATGGCAGATATAACAAAGCATGAAGAGGGACTGCACTGTATAGAGGCATGTCATTAAGTAGCAATCACCATATAATGTTCCTGTTAGATTTGTATTTATGAGACAACACCTTCTCAAAGGCATGCCAGCAACCTTGCCATTTGATGATTTTCAAACAAGGAAGGAAATCTAAATAGAAACCTTTTCTACCCAAAAGAATCTCTGATGACTAATATAAAAATGCAGTTTTCAGCCAAAATACTTCATTGCAATGTCAAGCAGCTGATTGATAACAGGGTAAGTGTGGCCCAAACAGAGAAGGAATTTTCAGAAGTGCTTTACATTGGCTTACATCTATTCCGTCTCATCTGTAAGAAAGGCACGGTTAGGTCAATGCAGAAAGCTTCTGAAAATCTCACCTTGTAGGCCTGTGTGAAACAGCTAGTATTTGCTTTGGATTCTGATTCAGCTGATTTGGGGGACAGCGATTCAATTTGGTGATTCAAATCACTCTCCTGAATCAATTTGGCTGAATCTGATTTGGAATTTTGGCCCCTGCTGAATTGGCACAATCCCCTGCCCACTCTCAATGGCTGCCCTGCCCGCTCTCCCGGCTCTTTTTTTTTTTAAGTGCACGCACTCACCAGATGCTGCCAGGTGTGTGTGGGGGGTGATCCCCGCTGCCTCCCACTGCCCCATACTGTGTGGGGGGCACTGCCATGAGCCCCTAGAAGCCCTGAGGCCACTGCAGCAGCCAGTGAGTTGGGGCTTTTTTTTTTAAAGGGCCAGGAGCTGGGGCCAGGCAGGGTAGCCGGTGGGTGGGGTGGGGAGCTGGGACAGAAGGTGGCGGTCGGGGGGCTTGTGACAGAGCCCCCTGCACAGCATGGGGCAGTGGGGATTGCTCCCTTGCCTGGCAGCAGCTGGTGAGTGGGGGCTTTTTTTTAAAGAGCCAGGAGTTGGGGTAGGTGGGGCAGCCATGGGGGGCTGGGACTGGAGCCTGGCATGGTCCCCTCCCCCTGCCTCCAGGCCCTGCTCGCCCGTCCCCTACTTACCAGCATGGAGTCTGGGTCTAACTCCCTGCTGCAGCCAGCAGAGACTGCCTGAATTGTCGAAGCTCTCCAAACCTTTTCCAAATTGTTTCGGAGAGCTTCAAATTGATTTGGACCTTTTCACTGGTCTCCTGGTTTGATTTGGATTTGGAGATTCGGCTACTGAATCAGGACAAATCTCCTTTCAAATTGAATCAGCCCCGGGAGCTTTGCACAGCCCTATCACAGCTCTCTGAGCCTGGAACTCTATGCAGGCAACCCTCGCCATTCACGGGGGATATGTTCTTGAGATCCCCACGAATGGCGAAATCTGCAAATACGGCACTACGTTCATGAACATTGTCAACACAGACCCCCCGGCGGCAGCAAGCGCGGAGTCCCCAGGGAGCTTCTGTAATTTTATTTAAGATATTTGTGCTAGTTGGAAGGGGGAATGTGTATTTAAGATGCGGGTTCGGCATTCATAAATATTTGAAACTGTGAATGCCGAACCCCTGAATAGCGAGGGTTTCCTGTACTTTGTTTGCTTTCAGTGCATTTCAGTGGGTGTCCTGATCCAGGAGCCAGGTTCACATTCACTACTGACAATACACCCTGTGGGTAAGAGGTGTCATTTCACCAATGAGGCATGAAGCCTTTGGATGTCAAATTATAGATCCCATGGACCTCTTGGGGAAAAACTAACGGTCCTGCTAACACCTCCCCTCCAGATAGTTTTTATATATGTAGCTTGTATGAGTTGCAAATTGTTTAACTGTGTACTACAATTGAAGCAAAGCCCCCATCCTGCTGCAGAGGCAGCTGCCCTGTTGCATGCTGATGTAGCCTGCTAAAGAAGATGCACACATTGTGCACCGCTCACTGCTGTTTTGTCTTGTGTTCCCAGTGTACAGCGGAAGCTGTTCTGACTGATAATGTAAGGACATGATCTGTGCAGAGAAAAACATGAATATGAAGCAAATTCTAGTGTTCAATCCTAGCTCTTTGTGGGTGTTGTTCTCGTCCTTACACCACCACTGTACTACCAGAATTTAGTGCATCACTTTGAGATATGGTAAATGCTGTAGAAAATTAAATTCCACTTTAGGATTTTGCCATTTAACTCCATTTTTGCCTTTATATTTTATCATAGAAGGTAGACTGTTTAAACTTCTGAACAATACTACATTTAGGCATATTAGCCACATACCAACCACGGTGTAGCCTAATTCTAAATTTCTTCCCTTTCATCATTTGATACCAGGGCCTGAATGTTACCATATCTTGTCACAGTTTTGTGTGAGGTGACTGTAGGTGCGAATACACAATAAATAACAATAGATGGCCCTGAAAAGCCCATAGTGAATATACGACTGAATTTACTCTTTGGGTTCTGCTGTTAGTCATAAATCACTCTAGCAGGACTCCCACTGTTTTATAACATGAACAGTGCCCCTAAAGAGAATTGCAGCTTTGTGTTCAAAACAGGACTATTACTCCATACATATTGGATAAGAAAGAGAGCACTCTAACTTGTAGGGGGTTAGGAAATAAGCCAGCAGGTCAAAATGAAAGAGCTAAAGTTATATTGCTGGAAGCAGGAAGAGAGACTTAATCATATAGGGAGGTAATAAAATAACATCTTAATTTGACAAAAGAAGCTGTAGTGGGTGGAAACCGGTGGATGTCTTTTTCATATATTCTGTGCTGAAGATGCTCCTTTATGGGAAACAGAAAAGATTCAAGTCTTGTGATTTCTGCTTATTGAGAAGAAAGTTTCATTTCTTTTCTGTGTTGCTTAGTTGACATACAAAGTATCATTGTCGAAGTTGAGCATGCCTGATGCTTATATTGCCCTGTTATATTGCTTATTGCCTTGTATCCTCTGTGTGCCATTCATTATCTGATTTACATGCCTGTTGGAGATCTGCTCTTTGCTGCTTCAGCATCCAACACTGTGCTCTGAAAGAGCTACAATTTTCTAAAACAAACTTATAAAATGGTTTGTGACCAGTGGCTCCCATGAGTATTTTCCTTTTTCTTATGCTGGAACTAAAACCAACATGAACAGTTGCCAGGAATACATTTTAACCGTTTTCCTTCAGAGATCACAGTGTCAATGCAATTAGATGCTTTTCCTTTTCTTTACAAAATGGACCCAAGAGAGTGCAATGGGATTAATAAAATAGTCAAGTTGTACTTTAAAAGAGGTGGAACTGGATGAATACTGTTTTCATGCCTGACCCTGTCTTCCCAATGCCACAAAATACATTTGCACCATTTTCATTGTGGAAATTCTGATATTTAATACACTTAGTATTAATTTTGCTACAGTTTTTCATCAACCACATCTCTATGGATTTACTTTAAATTACAGCATAGGCATTTTGGCAAGTGTTTCTCTGTCCTGAACTAGAAATGTAGGCATCTCTCCTCAGCTTATGTTGTACAAAAAACAGTTTGCCAGAAGTTAAGAGTATTACTACATGTCTGTCTTTCTTCCTCTGTCCCCAAAACTTATCTAACTTCAATCATTTTTAATTATGATTTCTAGAACAAATTAAAACATCATTCATTATAACTTCATCATCTTTAATTTCTCAAAGACCTGTGTAATTATTCTTTGAAATACCTTGGGAGTATCACTATAATCAAACATCATTCATTTAAATTTGTAACATCCAAATATATTAAAAGTCACTGCCTTTAGGGATAACTCTCATAACTTGTTATATGCCCTGTATTTTTGCTTGTGAGAGCTTGGCTACTACTGTAATAAATTTAATCAGATAAGGCTCATATTTAATAACTTTATTTATATCACAGAGATCGCTGCATATCCAGACTTGATTTGTCTTTGCAATTATATCCCTAGAATAAAGACTCTAAGAAGCGGTACTACCATTTCAACTACTTCCAGCTTTTCTGGTTCATCTAATTCCATGTTTTACTTTCTCTGTTAAGGCAAAATATATTTTTGGTGGCAGCTGGATCACTTACTGCTTTGTGCTGGTGGTGGCTGGATCACTTCCTGATTTGTCTAAGTTATGACTGAGCTGAATGGCCCACTCAGCTAGAGTAATCACACATCTATGACCACAAACATACAGATAACAATGTGGCTAGAATCACATCCAGCCACCTATTCTGAATGACTAGGTACCCATTTAAAGTTGGGGATGCCTGGACTCCAGCCTTCTTTGGCCACATCAGGACATGGTAGTCAGCCAACTACATCCCTGTATCTTGGCTAGCTACTAATTTGTTTATCTTAACAATATTCTTGCTCCAAACAGCCTTGGAGCCCATCTGGGAAACCTCTTAGCATGTTTTATGTGCTTTCTGGCTGTGATTTTGTGGTATTTTTATAAGATGATGTCTGAGACATGAGTTTGCTCCTAACACAACAGATTCCTGTGCATTTAGTGTCTGAAAAATTATTAAGTAGCAAAAAATCCTTGCTCTTTATTCTCTGTGGGTTTGTCTCTCTATTTATATATTTGCTTACATCAAGGCTTCAGTTGTTGAAATGGGCATCAGATGTGGCAAGGCACCCATTTTATCATGGATGGATATCTTGGTCCCAATTATGTTAATCCTAAATACAGCCTTCTAGGTTAGAATGAGGGGAGCTAGGAGGATCAGAAACCCTTTCCTTCCCTTCGTTACTTCATTTCAATACTTTTGTTTTTTTTGCATGAAAGCTGTTACATATGTGACGTTGTGGAATTCCTCATGTAAAGTGAGAACTTCCATTTTCTTTTCACAGTCTGTTCTCTTTTACTGAGAGGCTCCTTTAAGACCCTGATGTAATGCTAACACTGGTGTACGAGGAAATATAATGAAATCTGAATGAGACAAAGGACTGGTATAAGGGATGGTACAAAGTCTTCAAATCTCATGTGCCTCCAGAACAAATATCTTCAGAATGTTGTAGTCTGGGGGGCTTGTGTGCGCCTCTTCCCAGCATTTCTGCTCATTTCTGCACCAGTCATTTTTGTTAGAAATAGGGATTTCTAGCTTTCAGCTAACACAATTGTATTATTGCTGCTCAGTTTTTGCAACCAATGGTATCAATAAAACCTTCTCTTCCAAAGTTAAGTTTTATCTCCCATCCCACCCAGGATTACTAGGAAAATCAAGAACAGGGAAGGATAGTAGAATTGATGGGAAATGTTAGCAAACTCTGCAGGGTTTTCTAACCAGGCCTTCAGAATTTCACCAGAAGACTTTTCTTTTTGTTTTCTGTTCTACTTGGCACAACTTGGCACCAGACATTCTTAGAAGTCATGGAGTGGAAGGATATCCTTGACTTACTCATTAGCTTAGGAAATTAAACTGTTTTATGCTGCTTGACCAACAATAAGCCCCAGGATCCAATTGTACTTAGTCAAGTAAATGAAACAATAGTCAGTATATTAAACTAATTCCTGTTCTAATACTTTAATTTCTAATAGCTTTTCTAACTAAATCAAATTTATATCAAACAAGATTAAAGCTTTCCCCTCATATATGGCTTAGTCCAGGGAAAAGCTGGAGGTTTCAAAACAAGCCATTTCTGAATTTCTTATGCATAGAAACATGATCTTTAGAATGAAATGATCAGAAACACTGAGACATTCTCTGGCTTTGCAAAGCTGTGCCAGGCACACAGGTGGGAGTAGGGTAGCACAGTCAACATCAAGGCACTTTCATGGCTTCCTGGGGCTGTTTAAGGTGCTCTGCTTTTCTCCTGGCTGCCCATGACCCCAAGAGGCTGATGCCATCTCTGGTGATTGCCAGGGAATAGAAATGTCCTGGTTGTTTTCCCCAAACATCTTAGCTGCTACAGTGGCTGAAGAGTAGGTAAGATGCTTAAAAATATAGTATAAAATGAATGGCATGGCTATGGCCTGCTACATTTAGCATAAGTTAAACTGTTTAAAAAAGTGCTACTGAGCCATGGGTCACATCAAAGAGGCTTGGGGGACACACTTTGGGAAATCCTGGTTAGGACAGATAGTAAACTATAGGGTGCTTGTCCATGTCCACGTGACAAAAATCTCCATTAAGCTAGCTAAATAGCATCCGTGTGTCCGTGTTATCAGCTTATCTTATTGTTTTAGATTTTTTTTTATTGTGGTAATTTAAAACACCTTTGACATGTTTTATTTTTAGCCCGTGAATTTCTTCCATGAGCGTTATTTTTATCGTTTTAAATTTGTAACGTGGATCTGACTTATTCCTGAAAACGTGATTTTCCTTGCTCTGCAATGATTGCACCACCAGGTGCTGCTTGGGTTCACTTGTAAATCCACAGAAATCCATGGAAGTTCATCTAATTTCTCCTGCACTGATTTTTCTGGACACCAGGTGCTAATCTTGCAAATTTTTACTGATTATTTTATTGCTTTACATTAAATTAATGAAAAATGAGATTTCCAAAAAACATGTTCCGCCTTTTCACGTGTACCTTGCTTCTGGCTGTCCCTATCAGCTTCAGCCTCTTTCTACTTTTTTCCCTCCACTTGCTCTTGCCAGGGCTTCAGGGGGACACCCTTGCCCCCAGGCTCCCCCAACAGTGCCGCGATCCCCTTCTCACAGCGAGCTGGCTCCTTCTGGCGTGCCCTCTAGCACTTTTTACTAGTCATAGCATAATAAGCCCTTACGTCGTAAATCACGTCCACATTAGTTTAAGACAGCTAAATAAGTAAGACAGAAAAATTAAACCAGGAACATTTTTAGTGACTAAATGCTGAGTACATGTACAAGGGCCCAGAATTTCTACTGTTCTTCAAAGCTAGAGATTGTCAACCAGGGTGCTATGGCATTATTAGCACAGTTAGGTGTGTAAACATGATTCACAAGATAAACGTAGATATTTCAATATATGAATACACGGTATCAAGAACATTCTGATCTGTTGTGGTCTTTGAGTTTTTGCAACAGAAAAATAGCTGTATTATTTTTCCTTTGTCAAAAAATGAGTGAAAACTAAGAGCTGGCATTTTCTGAGGCATGCCTTAAGTTTAATGAGTCTAAAAAGGCCTGTCCTAAGCTCTGCTTTATTTTTAACTCACCTGTGTGGATTTTGCTTAAATTTTCTGTCAGACATGTAGATTGTGAATTCTTTGGAGCATGTACTATCCTTGCTTCTTGCCAGCACTGTCCCCTACACAATAAGGCCACCATGCTGCTATAGAACAAGGCATGGTACAAATCAGCTCCAACAGGCCAGGTGCACTGGAACAGTGCTTGAAATATTTGGCATAAGCATGGACTAGAACCTACCAAATCTGTCACAAAACTCCTGTTGGCTGAAAGGAGTATGAGAAGCTGAGCCCAAAGGATATTTTATTCCAAATAGTTTTATAAGCACCTAAAAATGATACCTCATGATGAAAATACTGTTTTATTTAGACCTCAAGTGCTACTAATATATTTATGATAAAACAAGCAAACCCCAAGCTCCAGAAAAATAAGCCCAAAACCTTTGTATGTTGGTCGTTACTAGTATTGCTACAAAACTCCTTTATTATAAAAAGAGGACAAATTCAAACCCACTTCACATAAAACCTGGCCTGGTTTATCATGTTGTATTGCTACATGCATCTCAGAACGAGGCACAATGGTCTGAAGTTGCAGCAAGTGAGGTTTAGGTTGGTTATTAGGAAAAAACCTCTCTCACTAGGAGGGCAGTGAAGCACTGGAACAAGTTACCCAGAGAGGTGGTGGGATCTCCATTTTTGGAGGTTTTTAAGGCCTGGCTAGACAAAGCCCTGGCTAGAATGGTGTAGTTGGGGATGGTCCTGCTTTGAGGAGGAGATTGGACTAGATGACCTCCTGAGGTCTTTTCCAACCCTAATTTTCTGTGATACAATGATTCTGTTATCTCTCTTGTCTCTAAAAGGGAACCCCTCCCTGCTTTGTTATTCAATTTAAACAGAATTTTACTAAATGGATCACTACATTGCTCCACCATACTTTGCACAGGCTTAATGATAAGGATAATTGTCAGTGAAACAATGTAGTTTGATGACTAAACTTTGTTTCATGCTCCAAATGTTCCAAATCTTGGTTGTTAAAGCAAAGATTAGTGACCTTATTGCTATACTGTACCTGAATGTTTGCCCATTATATAAAGAAAGACAATTGTGTGTGACATACAGTTCAACTGAAGCTTTATCTTCATGTCTGCTTAGTGTGCTCATTTCACTGTCAGCTCAAGCACATAATGAATTGTTCTTACCACCACAACGAACAAGACTCAATTAAAACAGGCTTTTTTGACTTCGGAGCTTAAAATAACATGAGTGTCATCAGTTTTAGTATTTCAGATCTCCTCAGCAAATTGGACACCTGAAGAGATATTCATTATGATGAGTGGATAATAAAATGTCATCTGTGTGTTTTCCCAATTCTTAGGGGAGGTCTAAAAAACATTAACCATCAGTTCAATAGGTTGACATAAGCAGCTTCTTTGGAAATGATTGAAATGCTAGTTTTATTAGGGGTTAGATTCTGTTACTTTCTATGCTTCAGTTACACATTCCTGAGTTAGGCTTTTAAATATGAACCACTTTGATTATTAACCTACATGGCCTACTTCTGCCTTTATTTAGTCATGCACACCCCCATTTACTTTAATGGCATTTGTATTAATGGAATCAGTGAGAACTGAAATGGGTATTTTCTGTGATTTTCATAACATAGAAAATTAGGGTTGGAAGGGACTGCAGGAGGTCACCTAGTCCAACCCCCTGCTTAAAGCTGGGCCATACCCAGCTAGATTATTCCAGCCAAGGCTTTGGCTGGCTGAGTTTTAAAAACTTCCATCGATGGGGAGTCCACAAGCTCTCTGGGTAACCAGTTCCAGTGTTTTACTACCCTTCTAAGTGAGAAATTTTTTCCGAATATCCAACCTAAACTTCCCTTGCTGCAACTTGAGATTGTTGCTCCTTGTTCTGTCATGTGCCACCAGTCTATCTCCATCTTCTTTTGAACCCCTCTTCAGGTACCTGGAGATTGCTATTGAATCTCC